>NC_047042.1:88016255-88616255 GCF_011762595.2 Tursiops truncatus
GTAGTTGTTATGTTACAGCTTGTGAATTAGTTTGTGATTCATGAAAATGAAATAATGTAAGACCCATTAACTGAGAACAAGCTAAAAGGAAGAAATATTTGGCATTGAGAATTGTTTGTAATGAGAAAATAATAGGCAAATGAAAATGCTTCTGTGGGGAGCAAATTATTAACTTCATGCTACCCTGGAGAATCAGTGCTAAGGTTGTCTTATTTAATGCCTTTTATACATGATTTGGAAGAGGTATAGTGGAGACTCTCCAGTTTTATAGTTTCATAGATAATTGTTTAGACTCTTAATTATAGTGTATAAATAGACCTCCACATAGATATGGGTAAAGTGATGGGTTTAAGACACTAATGCAAAGGTTGCTTTTTTCTTTTTTTTTTTTCTTAATAACAGGGCCCAGGGGCCCTGCCTACCTTTAGTGAGGTTACATTTGAATAAAGTGCTCAAGCTATAACATTGATCCAAAAAGGAATTCTTAGAGCCATTTCAGACAGTTCCTACCTAGCGTATGTTCTTTGTGCCATTTTGTGTCAAGGAAGCCATCAGAGTGGTGGCAGGAAGTAAAGGAGGGGGTAAAGTCCTATAAAACTGCCTTTTGTGTGTGTGTGCATAAAAAAAGCACCCGAAGGGTCTACACTTATAATTCCAATGTGCAGTTCTGATATCATACCTACTGAAAAACATAAGGCAAATGGAAAAACTACCCAGAATGGTAGCAAACAGGGAATGAAGTGCTTACTCGTGACATAATGAATCAAGTGTTCATTGAGTTTCTCCTGTATTCCAGGTAACCATGCTAGGAATTGTGAAGAAAACAAATAAGTAGGAGATTGATTCCCTGCCAGCAAAGAATATATAGTCAAGTTCAGCAGTCCCCAACCTTTTTGGCACCAGGGACTGGTTTCGTGGAAGATAATTTTTCCATGGAAGCGGGGGGAGGGGGTTGTGGGGGATGGTTCAGGCAGTAATGCGAGCGATGGGGAGCGGCAGATGAAGCTTCTCTTATTGCCCGCTGCTCACCTCCTGCTGTGCGGCCCGGTTCCTAACAGGCCACGGACCACTACTGGTCCACGGCCTGGGGGTTGGGGACCCCTGGTGTCTAGTTGGAGAAATGAGATATACACAGAAAAATACAGGTAGTAACAGTAAGTAAATGACAGGTATAGACAGTAAATTACAGTGGATTTCTTAGGCTAAGGATAGCTCACTTAGGACTGGAATAGTCAAGGAGTGTTTAACAGGTAACTTGAGACCTCATCAGCCTTGAAGGATGTGGTAGATGAACATCATAGAATTTTGGAATTGGAAGAAATCCTTTCATTTTACATTTGTGGAAATGAAGCCTTAGAAAGGGTTAAGGCTTTAACTTTTTCCTAGTTATTAGTCCAGAAGGGACTTTTACTATGGAAAGATAGTGGTCATCTGGAAGGATAAAGGCTGAGAGGAGTTTGAATAAACAAAGTCATATGTGGCTTGAATAGGGTAAACAATGAACTTATTCACACAATTTTGGGACACTAGAATTTTGTTAATAGATATAGTACTATTTAGGTTATCTATGTCTTCTTAAATGAGCTTTGAAGATTTGTGTCTGTCAGTGAATTTGTTTCATTCCAGTTATCAAATCGATTGGCATAAAGTTATTACTAGTATTCCTAATATCATACTTTTTATGTCTGTATGATCTGTAGTGATGTTTCTTCTTTCATCCCTAATATTGGTTAATTTGTGTTTTCTCCCTTTTTTCTTAACCTGGCTAGAGATTTATCAATCTCATTGATCTCTCCAAGGAGCCAGCCTTTGGCTTTATTGATTTTCTTATATTTTCTTTCACTGTTATTGATTTCTGCTTTTATTATTTTTTCCTCTCTGTTTGGGTTTTAATTTGCCCTAATCATTTCAGTTTTTTACCGCAGAAGCTTAGATTATTGATTTGAAACCTTTATTTTTTTCTACTATGGGCATTTAATGTTATAAATTTATCTGTGATTTCTGTTTTAACTGGGTCACACAAAGTTTGATATGTTGTGTTTTCATTTTTATTCTATTTAATGTATTTTGTAGTTTTCCTTGAGACTTCTTTGATTGCTGAGTTATTTACAAGTACATTGTTTAATTAGCAAATGTTTGGGGAGCTAGTTTTGCTCATTACATGACCATAGTGGTGGTATTAGTAGTTAGTAGGTAGTACCAGGGATGCTAAATGTCCTGTAATGTTTAGAATCATCCAACCTAGTGAAGAAGTATCCTACCCAAAATGTCAGTAATTGAGAAACACTTTAGTTAAAATTAACTTATCTGTAGTGGAAAATGCATTGAAGTCTTAAGATATTATAAATTATGATTAATAACATTGCAGTAAAATTCCTAGCATATTTCTTCACATTATTAAAGTGGAATAGATATTTAAACAATATTTTTCTTTTATGTAATCACTTTTAGACAGTTGCCTGATTTTCTCATTTCATTATTATTAACCCATATAATAAATTTACATATAAACTATATAATAAATTTAATAGGTGAAGCAGTTGAGGAATCGGGCAGATGAAGATGCTCGAATGATTCACATGAGTATGCAGATGGGCAACGAACCCCCCATTTCACTTAGAAGGGATCTGGAACAATTAATGCTCTTGGTAAGTTGTTATATTGGATGGACTATCATCTCCCTCTCTCTGTTATTTTTTCCCCACCTTTGGAAAATTTCAGATCTAATATCTTAAATATACAAGTGAATTCAATAAAAATGTAAATTTTTATTTAAAAGTAATTTGAGTTACAGGCATTTTCCCACAATCTTTGTTTACTGTTTGCAGATTGGTGAGCTATATAAAAAGAATCCTTTTAATTTGGAGCTTGCACTAGAATACTGGTGTCCCTCAGAGCCTCTTCAGACTTCCACTATCCTGGGTTCTTACCTTGGGGTGGCTCATCAGCGACCCCCTCAGCGCCAGGTGAGCTCCTAGTTTTTCTACTTTTGTACTGTGGGATGGTAACTGGAAATCTTAAAAACATGAAAAATGGTATTTCCTGCTGTTATTGCTGTTCATGCAAATGAACACTATTGTAACCTTTAGACATTTATACTTTTTCCTTTTATTTAAGGAAATTGAAACTCTTAAATTGATCTGATCATTTTGGAGTTTATATAGTCAGCCTTTTATTAGATACTAGCTATGCATCGAAGCATTAGAAACAGAAAAGTGTCTAGTTTCTTTATGAGTCACTTACTTGGATTTAATTAGTATTTATTAACTTACTCTGTCCTCTATAGGCATGACAAAGAATATACATCATTCTTAGCAAGTTGAGGAAGATAGGAGAGGTAAAAATACTACAGGAAAAAGGCTTAGAAGTTATAATTAATGACAGAATGCCTATGAGTCAGTAGATAATGTAGGAAAAAGTCCATTGTATATCCTGTAGTAACTAAAGGATGCTGTGCAGCAGCAAATCAGATGGATTGCCATATCTGTCTTCATCTCTTTGGGATTTTCTGTTCTATATGTTTTCATGCCATATAATACAATTTTCATTTATGCTAGCTAGAGTCTAAGATCAGGACCCCCCCTTTTTGTAACTGTATTTCTTACATTTATTGTTTCACTTTTTTCCATTTAAAAAGTTTTGGAGAAGGGTTTATTAAAAGTTTATAAATATTAAAAGAAATTTCCATTATGAAAATTTTCAAACATATGGAAGAGAGAATAATTATAATAAACACCCAACATCTTAATTTATTTTTATTTTTTTACAGCAAATGCCCCTTTCCATTTAATCATTTATTTATTGACTGTGTTGTGGTATGTGGGATCTTAGTTCCCAGGCCTCAAACCTGTGCCCCCTGCAGTAGAAGGGTGGAGTCCTGACCGCTGGACTGCCAGGGAATTTCCCCAGAAGAATTTCTTTTTTTTTTTTTTGCCTTGCGACTTGTGGTCCCTTAGTTCCCCAACCAGGGATTGAACCTGGGCCCTCAGCAGTGAGAGCATGGAGTCTTAACCACTGGACCACCAGGAAATTCCCCAACATCTTAATTTAATAGCTGTTAACATCTTGCCATGTTCACTTCCACTCTTGTTATTTCTACTGCTTTTATTTTGCTGGGTTATTTTAAAGTAAATTATAGGCAGCATGACCTTTCACCTCTCACTGGTTAAGTTAGTATCTCTTAAAAATAAGGATATTTTTTCTGTATAATCATAAAATTGTTATACCTAACAGATTTAACAATAATTTCCAGAGATCTGTAACATTTTTCGTTCTGAGTTCCAACTAATTAGTCTGAATAATATGTTTAGTTGTTGATAATAGATTTAAGGCATAAGCAAGAGAAAAGAGAAATCTAAGAAGTAGACTTAGAGAACAGGAGTGTAGGAACATGTATTGGCCAGAACACAAAACAGAATATGTTTAGGTTACTATAAAAAGTTCTTTCAGGTTCCTAGATCTTCATACTAAATTTGACTGGGATTTAGGAACTCTGGGTTCTAAGTGTACCTTTGAATTTGCTAGTTAATTTTAAATGAGTAAATTTCTTCAGTTGTTTTACATATTTAGAATGTGAGTAGTCTTACGTTTTGTGACATTACGATGTTTATAAAAATATACTTTATGTTCACAAAGATATTCTATAATTGCATTAAATTGCTAATGACAAACTTGAAAATGCAATTTTTCATAAATAGAATACCAGATTATTTTGTCTTGGGTGGGGAGTTAAATGAGAATACATAATTCATTTTAGTTCATATGTAGTCTTTATTAGCTAGTCCATGTTGGCTTAAAGTTAGGATATGCTTTATGTAAACTGTTGGTTTTTCCCTATTTCAGGTTGTCTTGTCCAAGTTTGTTAGGCAAATGGGTGACCTGTTGCCTCCAACTATTTATATTCCTTATTTGAAAATGCTCCAGGGATTGGCTAATGGGCCCCAGTGTGCCCACTACTGTTTTAGTCTACTCAAAGTCAATGGTAGCAGTCACGGTAAGAAAAATCTAGTTGTTGTCTAAGTTTGTTGTGACATTCAGTATCCTTCTACCTATTAAAGCATATTGGTTATATGTGCTAGGTTCTACTGGGCGTATACGTTATTTTTATAACAGAGAGAAGCCCACTGCTGGTTTTATGTACGGCGATGCTTTGATTATGGTCTCACAGACTGGAGAGTTACCATTTGCTTTATAAAATACAGTTCAGTTTAAGAAATGAGAATTAATATACATTTTTAAGAACACATCTGGTGCTCAAAGCAAAATATACACCTTTGCTACATAAGTTTGATTTCTTTATCTTCATAAGTCCTTATTTTCTAAATTTCTGTTCTTACAGTTTTTCTCTCAACCCTCTCCCAATTTCCTCACTTAATTTTCAGACTTGAGTCTGGTTACACCAAAAATAGTGCAAAAGGGAAGAGAAAGAAATATTTATTAAACACCTCTGTCAGGTAGATATTATTACTTCGTTTTTACATGTGAGGAAACTGAGGTTTAGCAAAGTTAAGTAATTTACCGAAGGTCACGAGTCACAGGGAAGCCATGATAGGAACTGAGATCTGTCTGGCTCCAAGACCTGTGTTTTGACTATTCTGTCAAGCCTTCCTTGTCTTATCTGCTCGGCTTTTGCTCTCAGTGCTTGGTATGTAATAGAGTACTGTAATTTGCAAATCTAGATTGTAGTTCTCTCTCTCTTTGGGAATTTAATTTAAGCTCAACATTTGAGAACTACTCATGGGAAAAGCAGCCTTGTATAGTTACATGACAACACAGAGTACTGTCCTGGATTCGAAGTAGGTAACTGACATCCAAAGTAATTTACCTTTGCATTACATGGGCACCACCCAGTTTTAGTCCCAGGGATAAACTGATCCAGAGTTTAGTTTAAAGAGGGTTTCTAACCCATTTTCAACACACAGCTTATCTAGGACAAAGGCAAACAAAGTTTATTGTTTTAAATTTATTTTCTTCCTCCATTTCCAAGCAAATGCTTAGACAATTTTGAAAGGAAATTCTATGCTGTGTCTCTTTACAGTTGAAAATATTCAGGGGGCAGGCGGCAGTCCTGTTTCCTGGGAACATTTCTTTCACTCCTTGATGCTTTACCACGAACACCTCCGGAAGGATCTTCCAAGTGCAGATAGTGTCCAGTACCGTCACCTTCCTTCACGTGGCATCACCCAGAAGGAGCAGGACGGGTTGATTGCTTTTTTACAGCTCACATCTACCATCATTACTTGGGTAGGTAACCCACCCACCGCATGTGAGAATGTAACTTTGTATTCTAACACAGTGGCATTGTAAGGAGCCCCCAAGTTTCCTTATAATGCTTGAAGTTTATGAGTGATAAATTTAGCATATATATTTGGCATTCTGTTCTTTTTTTTTTTTTTTTGTGGTTAGTATTTTATGCTATTCTGTTCTTAAGTTCTTTGTTTCTTCACCTTTAGAGGGTGTAGTTCTGGTAGCCCCTGCTTACTGCCATAAATGTGTATGAAAATAATAGCCTAAGCCTGAAAGAAAATAATCAGAAGGGCAAATAAGAATGAGCTGTTGGGGCTTCCGTGGTGGCGCAGTGGTTGAGAGTCCGCCTGCCGATGCAGGGAACGTGGGTTCGTGCCCCGGCCTGGGAAGATCCCACATGCCGCAGAGCGGCTGGACCCGTGAGCCATGGCCGCTGAGCCTGCGTGTCCGGAGCCCGTGCTCTGCAAGGGGAGAGGCCACAACAGTGAGAGGCCCGCGTACCGCAAAAAAAAAAAAAAAAAAAAAAGAATGAGCTGTTGGATACACATCCTTCTAGAAGGTTTCCTAGCATAGGTGTGGATATATAGGTTCTTGTGTATATACATATATATATACACATAAAGAGTATTTTTAATTAGAAAATTTACTGAATATTTTTTCTCTCTCATATATACATATATATATATATCATATCTTCTTAATCCATTTATCTTTTGATGGACAGTTAGGTTGCTTCCGTATCTTGGCAATTGTAAGTAATGCTGCTATGAACATTGGGGTGCTTGTATCTTTTCAAATTAGTGTTTTTGTTTTTTCCGAGTGTATACCTAGGGGTAGAATTGTGGGGTCATATGGTAGTTCTGTTTTTAGTTTTTTGAGAACCCTCCATACTGTTTTCCACAGTGGCTGTACAATTTACATTCCCACCAACAGTGTAGGAGAGTTTATCCTTTTCTCCATATTCTCGCCTTTGTGTTCTTTTTTTTAATGATAGTCATTCTGACAGGAGTGAGGTGGTATCTCACTGGTTTTGATTTGCATTTCCCTGATGATTAGTGACGTTGAGCGTCTTTTCATGTGCCTGTTGGCCATCTGCATGTCATTTTTGGAGAAGTGTCTTTTCAGGACTTCTGCCCATTTTTAGTCGTGTTGTTTGTTTTTGTGATGTTGAGTTGTGTGAGCTATTTATATATTTTGGATATTAACCCCTTATTGGTCATATCATTTACAAATATTTTCTCCCATTCAGTAGGTAGTCTTCGTTTTGTCTAGGGTTTCCTTTACTGTGCAAAAGCTTTTAAGTTTAATTAGGTCCCATTTGCTCTTCTAGTTGTTTCTTTTGTTCACTAGAGCAAAGCTAAGTTCCTTACTCTGACATTCTCTCCAAAGGATAGGAAGAGTGTCTTCTAACTTACTGGTTTTCCCAGTAATGCTAAATAGTATTAAAGGTCGAAACATAAAGTTTGTAATTATTTCTTGTTGAATTAAAATGGAGTGATACTTGATACCGTGTGTGTGTGTGTGTGTGTGTGCATGCGTGTGTGTGTGTATTTCCATTTTTTTCTCAGTAAAGGACAAGGTATTTTATTCATTCATATCTAACATTGTTCCAGAAAAGATGTTAAATGCCTATGTAAGATTTATGTGACCCTGGAAGACTTTCTTTGTTTGCATGTATTATTTTCCATTCTTAGAGCTGTCAAAGTAATTCTACAAAGGCTATCTTTTCTCCATTTTTTACACTGACTGAGCTAGTGATCTGATTTGATCTACTGGTAGAGCTCAAGCATTTGCCGTAGGCTTATCTTTGTTTTAGTATGTATTAAGCCTATGAATACTCAGTGTAAGTGTTAGCAATTTAGATGATTACTGGTCATTTTTCTTAGCTTTTGAAAATGGAAAGTCTCTCTTGTTCTTTTCAATTCAATACTCAGAGTGAAAATGCTCGTTTGGCACTCTGTGAACATCCTCAGTGGACCCCCGTGGTGGTGATTCTGGGACTCCTGCAGTGCAGTATCCCTCCTGTATTAAAGGCCGAACTACTGAAGACACTTGCAGCGTTTGGAAAATCTCCTGAAATTGCTGCTTCTCTCTGGCAGTCGTTGGAATATACTCAGGTAGTATTATGAGCTCTCTTATTTACATTATTACAGTTTGAAAGTGAGATTTGATAATATTGTACAAGCAAGTGCATCCAATTGAAACGTATAGTATACCACGAACTTCACAGATAGAAAGTTATGATTTTGGTACTAAGCATAGCGTCAGAAACTAACAGGCTTGGGTTTTTCTCTTGGATCAGCTGACAGCTTCACTGGGTTACTGGAGACTGGTTCTTCTCTTTGTTTTTTCAGTGTTTGTAAGATTAATAAATTCCTCAACTCTGTCTTTGACACTAGGCTGATAGAAGCCTTCCGAAGTCATCTGTACTCATTAAATGTGGGAGATGCCTATTTGTTTTGCTGCTTCCTTCTGTGCCCTTTCTGTCTTACAGCAGACGAGTGAAGTGTCTCTATCAACTCTTATTTCTTCAGTTATAAGCCCTGTTAGAATTTTTATGTCAAGATAGAGTTATTCTATATGTGGTAAAGTAAAAAAAGGAAAATAAGAATGTGTCCTATAGAGATTTTTCTAGTAAAATGGTTAGGAGGAATATATGTTTGTCTTAGAAATAATACCACATAAGGGAGCCTATGATTCTGACACATTGGTAAAACTACTGTTTTGAAGCAGTATTCTAGTTGTTTTGTGACATACGTGTCCTGAAGATGTTAATGATACTTTATAAAAACAAAAATTAAGGGAGTTGGTGTGTGCTGGAGGCTTGGCCACTTTTAGTTTAGTGTTGATACTTCATTTTTTCATTCATGAGTGTGTCAGTACTTATTGTCCTGAGTGCTTCTTTATACCTAAGATGAAGTGTGTTTGGGTGAGGTTTCCTCTCATAAATCCTTTTAAGGTTCATTCCTGGAATATCTGAGAGGAAAGTTGCTGAAAACACATCTTGTGTGCACTTAGAAATTACCAGTTTTCTGAAGCCCAGGTAATTGGAAGTTCTCCCTGAACCTGGACACAATTGCTAATGAAAGTTCATCAGAGACTTCTCGGTTGTCATTTCTGAACGACATTGTAAGATGTAGAATGTGGTGGGTGTTGTATATGACTATTATTGCAAAGCTGCTTCTTTTCATTGATAAATGAGTGCTCCTGACATCTAATTCTTATTATTTTAAGGTACTGCAAACCGTAAGAGTTCCAAGCCAGAGGCAAGCTATTGGTATTGAGGTAAAGCTTTCCTTTTAGTTTAAATGCTATATTCATACATTCACATGATAAAAAGACTAAGAAAAAATATTCTTACCCTATTAGGGTTCTGTAATTTTCAACTTTAATGTATTTTCATTTGAGGGTTTTTTGTGTTGAAATGGAGATGAAACTTTTTATGAAAGAAATAAAAATACTTTTGGTTTCAGAGTTGGAAAGGCATGTTAGATGGCAGCCATCCAAACTGAAAGTTTGGTTTGAACTCAGTTTAATTAGGCTACTTGGGTCAACCCTAAAGTGAGAATTTACTTGTTCTAGTTTCTTTTCTTCTCTGTACGCTCCCTTCCTCTTTTTTAAAGAAACATTTAAGGTTTCCATTTTTAACTTTTGTGTCTTTATCTCTAAATAAAAAAGGATAATATCTGTGTGGGTCTTTGGGTGTGATATTATACCGATATTAATGAGTTAATGTCTGAAAAATGCTTTGCACTTTATAGCTGATGGTTTTATGTTACCAAATTTCCTTTATTTTTCTTTGGAAGGTGGAACTAAATGAGATAGAATCCCGATGTGAAGAATACCCATTAACTCGTGCGTTTTGCCAGCTAATTAGTACCCTGGTGGAGAGCTCCTTTCCTTCTAATTTGGGCGCTGGACTGCGGCCTCCCGGCTTTGACCCTTATTTGCAGTTCCTTAGAGATTCTGTGTTTCTCCGATTCCGTACAAGAGCTTACCGGAGAGCAGCTGAAAAGGTTATGTTCAGAGAAAAACTTTTGTCTCCTTACTCATTTATTGCTGCTTTTTCTTTTATTAGAGGTACAAGATGCTATAAGCTCATTTTAGCTTTTGAAAATTAGTAAAATTCATAGTCTTATACTGACATATCCATGGTCTGATTGGTTTATATGCATTAAAAAATAAATTAAGGCATTAAAACCAAAGCAGTGACTTTTTAGTGATCAGTAATTTAATTAATATGAAGTCATAGTCATTTAGATCCTTAATTGAACAAATTTTGACCAAAATTGAACCAAAAGTGTTACACCTTTGGCAGTTGGAAACACACTATTCTTTATTGGGATGATTTTGGTTAGGGATTGAAATAAGTTTAAACTTGCGCACTAATTTCTAATGATTAGTAGCACTTCTGGGTCGTGGAGTCTGGTTTAGTGGAAAGGCATATTGTGATTCATTAGGTATGTTTGCCGTGGATAGCGGCTGAGGGAGCACTGACATTTATGTACATATTTGCTCTGGTTGCAGTACACTCACAACTGAGCTAAATGTATATATCAGCTTATGTAATTCTAATATTACTGTGAGGCAGGTACTATTAATATTCCCATTTTACAGATGGAGGCTTAGCAAAGTTAAGGAACTTGGTTAAGGTTCAGGACCAGGATTTGAACCTAGGACTCTGATTCCAGATCCAAGCTCATAACCACTAAGCTATGTAAGAAACCCTTCCAGGTTCTGATGTAATTCACTTTAGTCTATAATACTGTTTATTGGTTCACAGACTACCCTTGGATATATCTTGTAGGGACATTTCTGCTTTATTTTTATAGTTTGCTGTTTTCGAACCTGTTGGGTTTATTTGTTGTATTATTGACTATAAAATAATATAGTTCATGCTAATTTTGGAAATTAGGAAAATATAGAAAAATATATGAAGAAATTATATCACCCATAATCCTGTTGCCGAGGGAAGGTTAACTATTATTCTTTTTCTTATGCATATCTACTTAAACTGAGATAATGAGCTGCATTAGCTTGTATCCCTTTTTGGCCACAAACATAGTATTATGAGGATTTTTTTCATGCTCTTAAAGATTCTTTGAAAACAGTCTTTTTAATGACTGCATAATCATTACTTGTATCTAGCATAGTTTATTTTTCATTGCCGTATCATTGGACATAGTTTGTTTCTAATATTTAGTCCCAAATAACAAGTTTATTTTTTGTCAGTTGCCTTAGAAGTTTTGCTTCTCATGTGGTAGAAATAAACACTGAGAGGGGCATACATTTTATTGAAGCCCTAGAATTACCTTATTAACATATGTTTCCTTATTGGATGAAAACTATAACAGCAGCCATGCCTCATTAATAGAAGTCATTTCCGATGGATAATGGATGCTGATAATTGCAATCTCTTCAACAAAATGTTGTGATACTTTTTGGCATTTCTTTTAAATATCTTATTTGCCTTTTCTTACAAAGGTCATTATGACCTAAGGGTTTAGAGCTTTAGTCAGCAACTTTGTTTCCGTGTTTATTATTTTTCACCCATGCATTTCTATATTTCTAGCACTGCTGCTCTTCCCAGCTACCATTTATTTCCCCACATATTACCCTAAGAAATTTTCCCTCAATTTTGTGAATTTATTTCACTAGGAAGTCTTCTTAAGGTTTAACTTACATCTTTGTATTTTAGAACACTAGCTTCTCAAAAACAGTGCTTTGGATTGAGATAAATAACTATAAACAGAGTGTTAGAGGCAGTGTGTATATTTATTAATCCTAAAATCCATTATTATGTGGTGATAAGTATTTTTCATTTAAACAAATTATTTTGAAAAATTTGGAAAATAGAGAAAAGTAAATAATTTTTTAAAAATAATTTAAAAATGATTATCCCAATTCTCAAAATCAGCCGTGATAAAACAATGTGCAGTGGAAATAATGACTAAAGTAATATTTAAAAAACCACCATGTACAGTTACCAAACTCAGCCTCATTAAAATTCTATGCAGTGGATTTTTTAAACAGTTTAATTTTATTGTCTGTACAGTTATATATATTTTCCCTTTGGCATAAATATTTTTCCTTGTTGTTACTTAGCTTTTAAAAACATTTTAAACAAAGAGGTGATAATGAGGTCATTTGGGGGAAGCCTACCAGTGATTCTTAACTTTTTTTTTTTTTTTTTTTTGATTCTTAACTTTGGCTAGAGCCATGAACACTGGTCTGGGAATTAGAAGTGCAGGGCTGGACCTCCAGCACGTTTGCTTCCAAGCTTTATGGTCTTGGGGATATCATTCACTGCTCTGAGCTTCACTTGCTTCACCTGCAAAATAAGTGTTGATTAAATGAGATGATTTCTCCGATCCTGTCCAGCTGAGATTCTTAGAGAAACTGAAATATTTGACACTTTGGAGAGGTGTTCAAATCTGGTGTTGCTTAATTATAAATTGACTATGGCTAGGTACTGAGTGCTTTAGATTTATTAACAAAGCCCAAATATCTGCTATAGAAATGTTTCTTTTAGACTAATGCTTTTACAAATGTTTTACCTTGAAAAATTAACCAATCCATTGTTCTTTAGCAAAACAAAGCAAAATGAACCGGGATTTCTATATTGCTTAGCATAAATAAAGTAGAAAGGGGACTTCACTCATTTTCTAGAGAAAAGTAGGAGGAATGAAAAACTTAGCAAGGTTATCACCTTGAACTGTTACTGTTATTGAAATATTTATGTTTTTCTATAGTGGGAAGTCGCTGAGGTTGTTTTGGCGGTGTTTTATAAATTGCTCGGAGATTATGAACCTCAACTTGAAGATTTTGTAGACCAGTTTGTGGAACTACAAGGTAATTTAATTCTGTCACTTTCAAACAAGGTGTCAGCTATTTATAAACCTATTTATAATTTATAAATTATTATACATAAGCTATAAATTGTTTCTGGTTATAAGTTAACTTATAATTTTATGTTTTTTGGTGCATTGTTTAAGTCATTTTGATTGTTCTGAGCAAGATAAAATAAAGTAAAACTTCACTGAATGGAGGAGTAAGAACATTGCCTTACAGATTCTTTAGTGAGTTAACATATAACATGTGAACTAACTGCTTTGTGCAGATCAGCTCTTTTGGAAATTACCTCTGTATATAGTTGGTGTCACTGTCTCTAAATTGAAACTTGCCTTCATCTGTTTAGATACCATTTAATTTACAAATCTCACATATTTCATAGAAATCAAGGGTGTGACAAAAATACTAATTCACCATCTTTTGCACTATGTTATGTTCTATTTAGGAGAAGAAATTATAGCCTATAAGCCACCAGGATTTAGTCTGATGTATCATCTTCTGAATGAGTCACCAATGTTGGAGCTTGCTCTTAGTTTACTGGAGGAAGGCGTTAAGCAGCTTGATACCTATGCTCCTTTCCCTGGTATGTGCCTGAATGTCTTCATATATTGAAAACAGTTTTGCTGGTTTTGTCTTTTGTAAACTGAAGGTTTGAAGTAGATGACCTCTGAACTTCCTTTCCACTGTAAGATTTTCTCTCTGTATCTACAGTGTTGTTTTAGTGAGTCATACAATGAAAGTATATTAAAAGTGAAAGCAGACTAAAGTACAGAGACTCTCATTATAACTGTCTTATTGCAGGATCTTTGGTAGGTAATCATAATTATCTCTTATCACTTTAACATCTTTAACATGTCTAACTTTAAATTTTTTAATTTAATTAATTAAATTTTAATCTTTGTTTTGTTTTCTTCACAGTATTTGTAAAAGCCCTTGCTATTGGGTGTGGTACATAGTGTTCAATAAATTTCATTTACTATTACTAGTAGTTATTATCATTTACTGAGCGCTTACTATGCATTTGGCAATTATTTTTTTTTTTGCCGGACGCGGGCCTCTCACTGTTGTGGCCTCTCCCGTTGCGGAGCACAGGCTCCAGACGTGCAGGCTCAGCGGCCATGGCTCACGGGCCCAGCTGCTCCGCGGCATGTGGGATCTTCCCGGACCTCGGCACGAACCCGCGTCCCCTGCATCAGCAGGCGGGCTCTCAACCACTGCGCCACCAGGGAAGCCCTGCATTTGGCAATTTTAAAAGCACGTTACATGTATTAATACATTTAACCTGTACAAAAGCCCTATGTGGTAGATGATATTATTTCCATGTAATGAATAAGGAAATTGATGCATAAAGAGGTTTTACATCTTTCTTCAGGGTCAGGGCTGTGATTTGAACTTAGGCAGTTTGGCTCCAGAGCACATGTATTTTCAATTTGAATGGTGGGATTATAGGTGACTCTTGTTTATATTTTCTGCTTCTTTATTTTCCAGATTTTCCACAATGGTTATGTATTATTTTAAATCAGTTTCTTGGCCTCAACACCATTGGCACCTTTGGTAGAATAATTCTTTAATGTAGAGGCTGTCCTGTTGTCCTCTACCCACTAGATGCCTGCAGCACATCCCTTGTTGTGACAACCTAAAGTGTCTCCAGATATTGCTATATGTCCTCTGGGGCCAAGCTCACTCCCATCCGAGAACCATTGCTCTAAATAATCAGGGAAAGGATACAGGAAAAATTACTGAGAAGCCATTGCATTAAAGTAATCTGAGTCACAAAAGTTACCATGACTTGTCTGGGTGAGGAGTCTTGTAAAGTTACTGCTGAAGGTTTGAAAACTTGAGGTCTTTTTGAATCTGGAACTTGTCCTTTATCTTGTTTTCCTAAGAATTGATTATGAGTTTCTAAGATTCATGTAGAACTTTCTAATTTTGATTTTGCTCTATAGGGAAGAAACACCTGGAGAAAGCAGTGCAACATTGCCTTGCACTTCTCAATCTTACTCTGCAAAAGGAAAACCTCTTTATGGATCTTCTAAGAGAGAGTCAGCTGGCTCTAATAGTCTGTCCTTTAGAACAGCTATTGCAGGGAATCAATCCCAGAACTAAGAAGGCTGATAATGTGGTGAACATTGCCAGGTAAGTTGCATTTGTAGGTAGAGAAATGATGAAATGAATGAGATGGCATTCTAGCTTTGATTTCCAAATCTGGTCAGATCCCTAATGCATCGCTTAAAATTTTTTTTTGTCTCATTTTATTATTATCTTCTTTTGCTTCTCTGATTTTAATTACTCTGAACCTTATAATCTTTCTCTTCTTTTTAACTTACTCTTTTTTTTTAAGTACATTTAAAAAAAATTATTTTATTTATTTGGTTCACTGGGTCTTAGTTGCAGCAGGCATGCTTCTTAGTTGCAGCTCATGGGCTCCTTAGTTGTGGCATGTGAAGTCTTAGTTGCAGCATGCATGTGGGATCTAGTTCCTTGACCAGGGATCGAACCCAGAGCCCCTGCATTGGGAGCACTGAGTCTTAACCACTGCGTCACCAGGGAAGTCCCTTTCTAACTTACTCTATGTCCTAAAAATTTCTAAGTACAAAATGGCATAATCTTAATATTGTTTGTCTCCTCTTGGGAAATTGGATGTTTGGAGGATAGGACTGGGGAGCAAACTTTTCATTGTATAATCTGAACTTCTGGTGGTTTGCTGGCAGTGCTTGGTGTTCCATGACTTGTGGAAGCATCTCCCAATCTCTGCCTTCACCTTTACGTGGCATTCTCCCTGTGTGTGTGTCTGTGTCCACATTTCCCGTTTTTATAAGGTTATCAGTCATTGGATTAGGATTCTCCTTGATGACCTCATCTTAGCTTGGTTAATTATATCTTCAAAGACTCTATTTCCAGATAAGGTCATTCTGGGTTTGACTATCAACATATGAATTTTGGGAAAACATGATTCAACCTGTAACAGGTTACATCTAGTTAGAAGGGAAAACCTTTGTCTAATTTACCCAGAAGTGCTGTATGAGTAGGGGAAGCCCTGATCCTAAATGTTCTGTATCGAGAATAGTAAGAAGCAAAAATTTCATCACATAGTTCCTCAAATGTTCTCTTGTTTTAAAGATACCTATATCATGGCAATACTAATCCAGAATTGGCTTTTGAAAGTGCCAAGATCCTCTGCTGTATCTCTTGCAATTCCAATATTCAGATAAAATTGGTTGGAGATTTCACACATGACCAGGTAACTGATTTTGTTGTTGTTATTTTTTGGTGTTTCCTGAGTACATCTTATTCTTGTATGTGGAAAAATTCTGAGAGTAAATATATCTGTATATGATGGATGAAAGCCTACCCATGTGCTGGGCTGTGATTTGTGTTTGACGATAATACCATTCCCAGTGATACTATATACACTATAGTATGTGATTATACTCTGTATTATGGTATATGACTGTATGGCCTAATGAGACTCTTGCTACTCCAGGCACATTAAAGTGATTATTAGGTTTGTAAGTGCAACTTCTGTTTGTTTTTTGCATCCTTTGTTTCACCCTTCCTCAGTGGTGAGTGAGCCTCTGCTATTCTGATTTCACTGTTGTGAGTTGTCTACTTCCATGGCTTTTTGGTGACCCACATTTGTGTCACTTCATTTGATACACTGGAGAACGTTTTTAGATGTTTTCCTCTTTTAGTCCAATTTATAATAGTTCTCTTTCTATTCACTGAATAGCTATAATTGGGGAATCTGCTGTTTTTCTTTCTCTTTATAGACATTTGGCCTTTTGTATTTTATGCTGGTAATCACTGCTTTTGCTAGTTGAAGAATATTATTGTCTTTCCGTGTTTTGAAACAGGGACTCTTCTGGCATTCTGGGTGGGACAGATCTTCATTTTATGTGTAACTGTCCCTCAAATTGCAGGACTCTTAGCATCCCTGGTTCCCTGCCACTGTCTGTCAGTAGTAATCTCTAGTTGTGATGACTCAGAATGCCCCCACATATTTCTAAGTGCCTTCTGGAGTGGCAGTACTGCCCAAGTTGAGAACCATTATTTATAGTAAAATATAGATGTCTAATCTGGTTTTTGGATGAAGTTCATGAAACCACATAATTAATTAGGGGATGTTGAATGAAGATTTTCAGTTTGCTGGCATTCATTTGAGTATGAATTGTTATTACCAATTTTAGCATCCTGCTAGAGTTCTTGTTTTTTATTTATTTATTTTTTTAAGTGTATCTGTTTATTTTTATTTTTTTTTTGGCTGCATTGGGTCTTAGTTGTGTCGCACGGGCTCTTCGTTTCGGCACGCGGGCTTCTCTCTAGTTGTGGCGTGCAGGTTTTCTCTCTCTAGTTGTGGTGCACGGGCTCCAGAGCGTGTGAGCTGTGTAGTCTGCGGCATGCAGGCTCTCTAGTTGAGGCGCGTGGGCTTAGTTTCCCTGCGGCATGTGGGATCTTAGTTCCCTGACCAGGGAACAAACCCGTGTCCCCTGCATTGGAAGACGGATTTTTCACCACTGAACCACCAGGGAGGTCCCCATAGCATCCTGCTAGAGTTCTTAAAGGAGGTAAAGTAGTATCTAGTCTCTCAGCCCAGAAATATAAAACTGGTGTATGTGTACATTTCTAAAGAGAGAAGGTGAGAATTTTATTTTATATTTTAGTTAAGATCTGATAGCGTTGAGTATATAATGAAGAAGTTATGAAATAGCAATTTAATGTTATTTTTTTAAAAAACTAGTTTGATTCTTTGGGAAAGAAAATTAGTGAAGCAAGTTTTAAAACCAATAAACTTTAAAAGTTTTTGTTTCTTTATTTCTATAGCAAGCTAAATGGCACTCAGTTAAGGAACTCAGTTTTATATTAATTAAAAATGTAACTAAAACCTAAATACTTTCCTTGGAGCAGATTTGCCTTTTTTCTTTATAGAAAAATGTTTATAAATATATATCATATTTATCTAGTTTCTCTAATATTTAGTCACTTTAAAATCTTTATATGACTTCAGAGTGTAAGTCAGAAGCTGATGGCTGGATTTGTGGAGTGTTTGGATAGTGAAGATACAGAAGAATTTGTACGTCTAGAAGAGGGTATGTCTTAGATTAACATGTATATTTTTTATTTTATGTAAATCTTACTGTAAAGAAAACTGTTGGATGTCTAGTGGTGATGTAAGAGAAATTTGAGAATTTGCTAGCATAAAAGTATATAAGGCTTTTGGGAAACCTCTTAAATCTGAACTTAATGTAATGGCTAATCAAGTAAACTAAAACTAAAGAAAACATGGAGGTTTGGAATACAAGTTTTATATTTTTCCATTTGTTATATGTTAACTTTTCATTGTTTTGTGATTTCCACATTAAGGATCAGAACTTGAAAAGAAATTAGCTGGAATCCGTCATGAAACAAGAATCCACATCTTGAATCTTCTCATCACCTCTCTGGAACGCAATCCACCAAATCTTGCTCTCTACCTATTGGGCTTTGAATTGAAGAAACCTGTCAGTACCACAAACCTACAAGACCCAGGTATAGCCATAAGACACATAGGCATTTATTTCTTTTCATATTTATGTTGCTAAATGGTCATTTATTGAATTCCAGGCTCATGGGATAATTCATTGAAAGAAATAAATAATGTATGAAAGGTAATGTGATGGGCCAATCTTTAGGACTTAAATCAAGTGTGGACAAACTAAGCCTTGAAAAGTTAGTATTTAATACATTTTCTGTGTCAATATTTGAAAGGATGTTTATGGTAGGGTATATGTATATGGAATTTAAGTTTTATAACGATATTAAGGTTTTTAATGCAGAAATTTGAAAAGAGAAGCTGAATTTCCTTTTGGTTTTATGCAGGAGTGTTAGGTTGCCCTCGGACCTGCCTTCATGCCATCTTAAACATCTTGGAGAAGGGAACTGAAGGGAGAACAGGCCCGGTGGCAGTGAGAGAATCTCCTCAACTCGCTGAGCTGTGTTACCAGGTATACAGAGGGCTGCACTTTGTAGCACCTAGGAGAAGAAGCTTAATTAGATGCTTGATTCCATCGCAGATATGAAAGAATAACAGTATGACTGAATTGAAATGAGTTTCATTTAGCGGTTTGACCAGTCTTTCATTTATGGATAAAAATCCTGTAGATCTACATGATCCTATATGTTGATCACTTGAAAAATAAGGGAAGTTGGATGCATTTAGACCAGATAATGTGGGAACTTTTCAAGGATGCTGTGTTTCAAGTTGTTTCTTTTTGGTGATGAGAGTAGTAGATTTGAGTCAGAAGACCTCTGGTTCCTATCTCTGCCCCTTAACTAGCTACGTCACCTTGGGCATACCATGAAACTTCTCTGAGTTTTTAAATCTGTGAAATGGGCTGTTGTGAGACTTACATGAGAATGCAAGAATGTAAGTGAAAGTACTTTTTAAGAACCATGTAAATTATGCTGCCCTATAGCTATATGTAAGGTGGTAGACAGTGAAATTAATGTAAGTTTAAACTGTAATGAGAACTGTTGTCTTACTTGTGTTTTATTCTTTTGTTCATTTCTTGTTTTATTCATTTTATAAGTATTTTAAGAACTAGGCTTTATAAGATACGACTAATTTCTCAATTTAAGTGACACCCTGATTCTCATTTTCATGATAAGAAATGCGTCATTAACTTCTAGTAACATGGAGATTTTTCTTTGTTATTTTCCTGTTTTTCTTTTTGTAATTCTTTACTGTTTTCCTCTATCCTCTAGCTATCCAAACAGCCCTTCACCTCTGAGTACTACAGCTAGGTCTTCCTGTGAATCCCTTAATTTGGGAACAAACTTGATGTATATTTTAGCACAGTGTTACAGATTTTGACATATTTAGGTAGAAGCAATTGATAAGGTTAATCATCTGGGCTAAAGGAGTTAGGCAGGTGAAGTAAGTGAATGAAACCAGATTTAAGACAACTAGATGGGGAGGGGAGGGAGAGGAGAATCTGGCAGACTGGAGAGCACATGCCCTGCTACTCAGCCCCTGCTCATTTTTACCCTGTTGGGATGCAGGCCCTGGTTTGCCAGATCCTCTGCTTATCGAAACACTGTACTGGCCAAACAAAACATGTCTAAACCAGCAGTCTGCCAGTTTATTACACGTGCTCTATGACTTTGCTACTCAAAATGTGGACCAGCATCATCAGCATCACCTCTTGGAAGCTTGTTAGCGCAGAATCTCAGGCCCCACTCCAGACCTGCTGAGTCAGAATCTGCATTTTAACAAGAAGCACTGCTCCATTTTTAATGAAAGAGGCTTCCTTTACCTCTAGGTTTATTTATTTGTTTGTTTGTTTGCTTGTTTATTTATTTATTTAGGCTGTGTTGGGTCTTCGTTGCTGTGCGCAGGCTTTCTCTAGTTGCGGCGAGCAGGAGCTACTCTTTCTTGCGGTGCACAGGCTTCTCATTGCGGTGGCTTCTCTTGTTGCGGAGCACAGGCTCTAGGCGCGCGGGCTTCAGTAGCTGTGGCTCGTGGGCTCTAGAGCGCAGGATCAGCAGTTGTGGCGCACAGGCTTAGTTGCTTTGCGGCATGTGGGATCTTCTGGACCAGGGGACGAACCTGTGTCCCCAGCTTTGGCAGGCAGATTCTTAACTGTGGCGCCACCAGGGAAGTTCCAACCTCTAGGTTTATACTTCACTATGCTTCAGGAAAAAATTAAACCTCTAAGAAGAGCTTGTTAGTTTAAAAATAAATTTGATCAAAATAAATAAATTTGATCATATGGAAGGGAAATAATTTGGGCCTTATTGATACTTTCATCATCCAGCAGTATGAGGTCTTCTGGTTGAAGCGTTGACACTGAATCTTGTGCCTTTGCTCTCTTCACTTTAACGATGGAAATTTTTCCTACCCGGTCTTGGGAACTAGGAAATGTATCACACAAACCCTTGCAAAGTGGCTCTTCATGCTTTTGGAACTCACTGTTGTGTCCTTCTCCCTCTAATAGTATTACCTCTCCCATATCTGAGCATATTTGAGCATCTGTTCTTGAATCTTCTTAACTTACCATCTAATATGAATAACTTGGTTTTGTTTTGAGAAGTTCAGTATTTATAGAGTGTCAAAAACAATATCAAAGCTGTTTGAAAGACAAGCATACATCTGCAAGTACTTAAGCTTTACCTTGTGTTCCCTTCTTATCTTTTCCTTGGGTATACATGTTATTTATTTAGGTATGTTCAGTAGACATACAGTTTTGTGTCCCCCCCACCCCCCCGTAAACTTTCTATGCTGCTACAGTATAAATTACATTAGGTTGTTTCTAGTCTTTTTACTTTGCTTTACTCAACATCTTTAGTTACCTTTTGTTATTTTATATTTTTCTTAAGACTGTATTTCTAGACACAAATTGAATTTACAGTCCGTTGTCGTTACTAGTTGTATAGTCACAGCGAACACTGAACTGGTGAATACTGAACCATTGCTCTTTGGGAATACATAGAGTTAGATGCCTGCAAGGGATTCTCTGATCCCAAAGTTTTTATCAACTGATTAATACATAACTTTGGTTTTTAGAAGTTACTTCTGAGTAATTTGCTACTAATAATAGTTAAAATACTAAAACTGTTAATTAACTACATGTATATATATTGGAGTTGGCCAAAAATGTTGTTTGGGTTTTTCATAACATCTTACAGAAAAACCCGAACAAACTTTTTGGCCAACTCAATATTAATACATTTAGGGTGATTTCAAGATTAGTCCCATAATACTGTTGTCAGCATTCTCCAATTGTATTCCAGTATATTTTGAGTTAGTGTGCCAAGAACTGCTTGTAACTCTGAGCTTTTATTTTATTTGTACATGTGTTATCCATTTTGCTTTAGTTGCTAATGGGTCTTAGTTTCCACTTAGTAGATTTAAGTTTGCCTTTTTTCTTAAAATGTATAATATAAAAAAGCTGATTTGGCAGTTTTCTTATTTTACTGTAATTCTTTAGGTGATATATCAGTTATGTGCATGCTCTGATACATCTGGTCCTACTATGAGATACTTGAGAACCAGCCAGGACTTCTTATTTTCTCAGTTGCAACATTTACCATTTTCTAACAAAGGTAGGACATTATTTTCCCTTATTATTAAAACAAATCTGTAAAGTATGTGTTGAGTGATTTTTAATTTCATAACAGTTGGGGGTAGCGGTTTTAGAATTTGTGGAATTCTGTTCTCATTTTATTACTTTGCTTCTGTGTTCCTTTGGGTTGCTTTTGTAATTTGTTCTTGAGAAACCTGATGTTTTAACTGCCAGCATAAAATTATTTTAAAATAGCCTGTTAAGGATGGAATTTGATCCTTTTACTAACAAATAAAAATTTTAAATTGTGTTGAAGGGATAAGAAAATATATAAGAAGATTCTGGAAATTTAGATATTTTGAGTGAAATTGTTTCATAAAAATCTGTTTTACTTTTGTTTCTTGTGTATATATTGAAACGAATTCAGGTCTTGAAATGAAAAATAGAAAACTAATTACGATGGAAACTATAACTTTAGATTATTGGCCTGATCAACACAGTTATCCCAGGCTACCTATGTTTTATAGGATTCTATTTTATATAATTTTCTTTTTGATCAAGTTATAAGTTTTCTGAGTTCATATTATATCCAGACAGTAGTGGTTTTATTGAGTTTTTTTAAAGTTTATTTTGTATTATCTTTATGTTTTAGGAAATCTAGGCTCACAAATTTCATAATAAATTTCCATTACTAGTAGTTATCAGCTTCTATTTACTTTTTAGAGTATGGTGTGAGAGACTGTTGGGAATTACCTAGTGGTAGAAAATTTTCACTTCATTTTCATAATAAGTGTATTTTATTTTTAGCCCTAAGATTTTGTTTATAAGGTTTTTAAGAAACCCTTTTTAATACCTAATTAGAAAAAAACAGTTAATATCTTGCCTGTTATGCTTTCTACTTTTTAAAAATTGATCTAGCTTTGCTTGTAATCATTATTACTAGCAGTAGTAGTAGTGTTTGGTGAATTTTATATTTATAAAACTGTCATAATTTAGGACTTCAAAGCCAGGCATATTGAAATAATATTGGATTCAAAAACTTATATTGTATAAGGGATTCCCAGTCCTAATTATATATTAGACCAAATGTCCTTCATAATCTCAAGACATCATAAAATTATGCAATTTAGATTTATTTTAGTTTTTAAAAATGTATTTGTTTCTGAAATAAGAATCAAATTTTATGATAGTGTTTTTTTAACAAGTTAAATATTTGCGAATTACTTGAGTTTTCTTTTTTATTTTCATGATTCAAGGATTTATTAAGTCATACATGCAAAACATACTGCTAATTGCATTAGCAAAAGATCAATGTAAAAACACTCCACCATTCTGCAACTGTCAGCTTAAACGATTTTGTTCTAGTGGTTGAAAGGTCCAAGCTCATATTCTTGCCAGTGGGTAAGTTGTGCAGAACTTCGTTAGCACGAGCACAGGGTTTACATAGCCTCACAGACCCCAAGGAACATCGTTCGGGCAAAGACAGGAAGTGTGTGTGCACTCAGTGAGGCAAGCGGTGGGAGATCAGTGTTATTAGTCCAGGTGCAGTGTCGGTGATCTGGCAAGGTTTACAGTTTAAGAATATCTAAAGTATTTTAAAAACTGTAAAGCTGCAGTGCATGATTTTTATACCTAGTTACTAGAAGACCAAGGAAAGCACTTATTGGCTTTGAATAAAGTAACATGAAAACAGGAATGCACTTTTACTAATCTACAAAAAATTTTTTCTAATTCATATTCAGAAAGATTTTATAATACAAGGAGGCATATTGCTCGTTAATAAGGGGTTCTAGGGGCTTCCCTGGTGGCGCGGTGGTTAAGAGTCCACCTGCCAATACAGGGGACACGGGTTCAAGCCCTGGTCTGGGAAGATCCCACATGCCACAGAACAACTAAGCCTGTGCGCCATGACTACTGAGCCTGCACTCTAGAGCCCACAAGCCACAACTGCTGGGCCCGCGTGCCTAGAGCCCGTGCTCCACAACGGGAGAAGCCCACGCACCGCAACAAAGAGTAGTTCCCGCTCGCTGCAACTATAGAAAGACTGCGAGCAGCAATGAAGACCCAATGCAGCCAAAAATAAATAAATAAAATAAATAAATTTGTAAAAAAAAAGGGGGGGGTTCTATAAGAAAAGCACTTATACTAAGTTTGCAACTATGAGAATGACCAGATCAAAGATGCATTAAATGCCCAATTTCAGGAGGGATAGGCAGGTTTAAAGAAAAGGAAAAGCTTAAGAAAACACTTACTGATAATACTGACCTTTCTTCATCATCTACTGCATTTGACAGAAATTAACCTTTTAAAACTTTTACCTGTGACACTTTTCATAGTTTAATTATTACGTATACAATGTAGTGGAAATTTCCATATTTTGTTAAAATACTGTCTTCATCTGATCACAAGTGTTCCACCCAGTGCACCCACGGCCAGAGCAGAATGCTTCATCGGAGGGAGCACGGCAGTAAGAGCTCTGTTCAAAATCTCACAAAAGCTAATACACTAATTTGTTAAAAAAAAATCTCACTATGAAATCAAAAAGATTGATCCAAAGAGCTGAGCTGTTACATTCATTCATTATGATGTAAAGTACATGTTAGGTAGTGAACACGGGCTGGTAAATCAGGATGCATTAAATGACAGCATTTCAGGAAGGAGGCTGTACTGCTCTTCACGTCTGAAACTCATTAGCGAGCGTCTGCATCTCCTGCCTCAGAAGCTACAGTCTCTTCCAAACAAAAGTCTTTAAACAGTTTAGTGGTTAGTGTTCTTAGCCCAGCAGTGCAACTTAGTTCACAAGGTATTTTGGCAACTCTTAATCTGAGCAAGAACAGGGGCTTTGAAAAATAAGGCTTTAAGGAAGCTTGTCATTTTAGGGCTAAACTTTAATAGAATGTGAAAGTACTTTAAACAAACAAAACCTGGAAATTACTGATTGGTTCAGAATGGTTTTATGGAAAAACTAATCTGTAACAAAAACTTGGCATTGAGTGCAAAGTCTCCACTGTTTGAGCAAAGCGTACAAAGTGTCCTGGGAAGACGGGACAGGCAGGAGGGGCCCAGACATTCACAACAGCAGGCATTTTCTCTTTCTCTGCTTGACGGGAGGTGGGCGGAGAACTGCCCAAATAGCTTCATCAAAAACTGTCTTGAGGCCTCGCTGCGTGAGCGCCGAGCGGCATTTGATGCCACCGATCTCCTTGGCCATGGCCAGGGCCTATGGGTAGGTGATGGGTGTCAGCTTCTTCTCCTTCAGTTTCTCAATCGTGTCTTTCTCATCCCTCAGATCCAAGTTTCGTCCCCACCAGGATGATAGGAGTGTTGGGACAGTGGTGTCACACTTCAGGGTACCACTTTGCATGAACATTTTCAGGACTCACAAGAGAAAAGCAAATTAAGAATCCGTTTGCGGATAGGATAGGGGACGTAATAGGTCATAGTCATCTTGTCCACCTGTATCCCACAAGCCCAGATTCACCAGTTTTCCATCCGCCATAACATTGGCAGAATAGTTGTCAAAGACAGTGGGGTATACTCTCCAGGAAAGGCATTGGTCGTGTAACTGATGAGGAGGCAAGCTTTACCTGCTGCGCCGTCTCCCGCCACCACACACTTGATGGCCTGCATCTGGTATGGTAGACTCAGAATCCTCTACGTCTGTGTGAAATTATTCTGTTGACAGAAACTTGATTCTCTTTTGTTCTTCAGTTGCTTTTGCTCAACTTTCATACACATATACTAGTTTATTTTTTCTCCCTTGGCATCTGTTTATTTTCTTTTTTAATCTTCTAGAGCGATAAATTATTATGGTGCCAATTTTCATAAAATATTGACTATGTTACATGGGAAAATATCTGGTGAGTTATGGATTTTAGGTCTGTTCTGATCTTGTGTTATTATACTGGGAAACTAAACATTCATATTTCAATTCCAGAATATGAAATATCTATGCTGAACCAAATGTCATGGCTGATGAAGACTGCCTCGATAGAACTAAGGGTGACTTCTCTGAATCGCCAACGGTCACACACCCAGAGGCTCCTTCACCTCCTACTGGATGACATGCCAGTGAAACCATACTCAGGTGAACATGTGTTGGCATTTGTATTGTTATGCTGCTGACTGGTCTGTGTGAATGCAAGCACAAATCTGAATCTTATGGTTAGTATGTGATTGTAGGCCAAACAAGTTCTTTCTGCCTTTAGAATTCTTTTCCTTAAAACACAAAATCACCCATAATTGCAATTTTATTGTTGTTTGGAGCATTCACATTTTGCTGTATTCATAGACACAGATACACAGTGGAGTTTGTCACACTGAGCCAGCATGACCCAAGATATTCTAATACGTATTTTACATGCAAATTAAGCATAAGCTTTTCTAATCATCTCACTGGCATGGTTGGGTCCTGCCTCTCTTGGAGTTCTGATTATGCTCTGTACAATTGTGAAGTGGATCCCATAGAGACGGAAAGAATTAGATGAATGTTGTTGATAAGTCCTCATCATCTTTGCATTTTAATTATCCGTTTGCAAGGGGCTCTTTGACCTAGAAACAGTGACTTAGAAATAAAATACCTTGTGTTTGTTATTTCCAAATAAATTTTATGAGTGTGTTGTTCTTTTTCTGATTTTTATTACTGATGCTTCAACAGATGGGGAAGGAGGAATAGAAGATGAAAATAGGTCTGTCTCTGGGTTCCTGCACTTTGATACTACTACAAAAGGTAAAGCCCTTTGAATTTGTAATAAATTTGTAGATACGTATATATTAAATTGCATAAAATCTCAAGAGGTAATTAATGCCTGTATCTGCAAATTCTGAACTGATGTAGAAAAGCTATATAAGGGATTGTTTCTCATCAAAAAAAATTTTTTTTATAACTAAGATGATAGTATGGGAAAACAATATTTTTGCGAATGAATGTATTAGAAATAAAATCCAATTTAGATTTCAACACAGTCTTCAATTTCCAGACTGATGTCCTTTCTGAACATAGTGCTGCCTTAGAGGGTGAGCTGAGTACGGTGGTTAGCTCTTCTCTTCAGTGTCCCAAGTGAAATAGAACTACTTTTTATTATTTCTAGTACGTCGAAAAATTCTCAGTATTCTCGACTCCATTGACTTCAGTCAGGAGATCCCCGAGCCTTTGCAATTGGATTTCTTTGATCGGGCCCAGATTGAACAAGTTATTGCTAACTGTGAACACAAGAATTTACGGGGACAGACAGTCTGCAATGTCAAGGTGAGCGTTGCTTTAGAGCATGTACAGTATCAAGTGGTTCAGACTTTGAGTCGTTAAGGAAAAAATAACTTTTTATTTTCTAATAGAGATATTGGTTTATTGGACTGGTTTTCACTTTTCAAAGTCAGGAAAGAAAACTGAATAGGCCACACTAATTTTGCCTCTATAAAAGGTTCCCTATCACCTACCTCTTAGTATTCATGCTACCCAGCTATCACAATGGAGTGGTTTTACCCATTTAACTCTCTACCAGGTAAATGGTAATCACCTCACTAGTAGAAAGAAGCTATCCCGTGCAGTTCCACTAACTTTCCTGCCATAGACGCTCTTTGGTATCACTCTCTGGCATGTGAGGGATATACTGTTTTTGACAGAAACTTGGACAGTGCCACTATTAGATTATATATAAAGGTATCTGAAACTTTTCCGTCTAGGGCAGTTTAGAGTAATTGCTAGGTTATTGTTCTACCAGTGTCTGAAATGGTCTTATTTTTCTCTCATTTCTCAATTATATAGCTTCTTCATAGAGTTCTTGTAGCCGAAGTAAATGCCCTTCAGGGTATGGCAGCCATAGGACAGAGACCTCTACTAATGGAGGTAAGCCCTGTTGAATATATGTTAGTTTTACCCTTTTAACTGCTTAACTACTTAAATTGCCAGTTAGAAGACAAAACAGTGAATTGACTTCTAGTTCATTATTAGTAAACTACTTAGAAGTTAAATTTTAATTGTATCTTTCACTTTTGACTTTGTGACTGTTAAAAGCTGAACTGAAGTTAGTGTCTGGATGCCAGAAGAAATAACATCTTTTCTGCTAAGTTAGTTGAGGATTTTGTAACCTTTTCATATTGTGTAATAGAGTTCACTTGCTCCCTATCAGCGAGGAAGGAGTCATTTGTCACCACAAATGGGGAGATACGGGTCAGAGAGCAGGTGGGAAGAACCACATTCATGGAAACACAGTTGGTGAGGTCAAAGCAAGAGGCAAAGAAATAAAAGACACATCAAGGAAACATGCCATTGAACTTGGGTTTTAGGGAACTCTAGTGTTCCAGAGTAAGTATAACTAGACAGTTGCAAGAAAAAAGAAGATGGGGTTAAAAACTCATTTCCACGCATATCACCTCTGCCCTCTGCCTTACACATGCGCACGTGCGTGCACACACACACACAGCCTTATTTATTATTTTTCATAGCTCTGGCTACCAGTATAATGTGAAAAGTTATCTGCTGACTTGCAAGCATGTGGAAGGTTTCCAGAGTATTCTATAAATGTTTTCGGATTAGCTGACAGTGTTAAAAATAGGAACCTGTTGGTTAAAAGACGTTATTTGCCTGTGTGTTAACCTTGCAATTCAATTTCTGCGGCTTTAGGAAATCAGCACTATACTTCAGTACGTGGTAGGAAGAAACAAATTGTTGCAGTGTCTTCATGCAAAACGGCATGCTCTGGAGTCATGGAGGCAGCTGGTAGAAATTATACTGACAGCTTGCCCTCAGGACCTCATTCAGGCAGAGGATCGACAGCTGATTATTCGTGATATTTTACAAGATGTGCATGATAAGGTGACATGCTTCATAAGTTACTTTATACTGCCAAACGAATATTTATATCATTTAAACATATAGTTTGCCACTCCTTTTTTCCCATTTGGAGTAAACAGAGTTGTGCAATGCCAGTGTTAAGACTTTTCTTGAGAAAGGTATTAACTCTGTACAGTAATGGTTCTCAACCAGAGTGTGTATCAGAATTTTCTAGGAAGCTTTTTAAAAATCTACATGACACATCTTACCCTAGACCTACTGAATGGGAGACTCTAGTGGTGAGGGCATTATGTTAATTTCCATGAAAAACCTCTAGGGAATTCTGATAGGGCTCCCTTCTTGTTAAGAACATGTTACCCTGCATTCTATTTAAATTTCTTTTTGTGTATTAGCTTCTACTGTCTTTGAACAATACAATTCCATTCTTATACTCTTATGGTAATTGAAAAGCTAAATGTATAAGACATGTTAATGACTGTAGCTGAAAGCAGGGTACTCACTCTGATTTGTCTTTCTGCTTTAAGATACTGGATGATGAAGCAGCACAGGAGTTAATGCCAGTGGTAGCAGGTGCTGTGTTCACCCTGACCGCTCACCTAAGCCAAGCCGTTCGCACAGAACAGAAGCAACCAGTAGTCTTGGGACCCGGAGAGGCTCATTATGCTTTTGTGCTTGATAACTCTTTCACCTCACCTCCGCCTGCAGAGAATGCAGTGGTGGGGTTCGCTTCTATTGGAGATTCTTCACTTCATATCATATTGAAGAAACTGTTAGACTTCATTTTGAAGACAGGTTTTTTCATCTAAATTTTCTATAACTTACAACTTCTGTATTTGTTTTAACTTAATTTGAAAAAAGGTTTTTACGCTACCATATTTTCCTAGGTGGCGGATTCCAGCGAGTGAGGACACACCTGTATGGCTCTCTGCTTTATTACTTACAGATTGCCCAGAGACCGGATGAACCAGACACCTTAGAAGCAGGTAGAATTAGATTTCTGTCTTTTCTGTGTTTAGAGATTGGTTACTTTAAATTTAAAAAAAAAATCACCTTTTCATCTTTTGGCTCAGCGAAGCTATAATAAATGAGTCTTTATGGAATCAAAGTGCTTGCTCTAAAGTCAAGGAAGAATGTTTAGTTTTCTAAAATTGTGACAATAGTGCAAAAGTAATGTAAGTACAGACCCTCAAATACTACTTTAGCTTATATATTTTTGTAACTCCCACTCACCTCTGGTCCCACTGAACAATACATACAGTACATATCTTTTAAAATAGCTTTGTTATTCCATAGTATAGAAGTACCATTTGTTTAACCATTTGCCTTATTCATAAGTGTTTAAATTGTTTCTAATTTTTTACTATCACAAAAAAGCTGCATCAAATATTCTTTTATATGCCTATATATTTCTCAAGAAGGATACTTCATGGTGGAATTTCCATGTGAAAGAGGGTGCACATTTTTATTTTAATAGATTCTACCAAATGGCCTTCTACCAGCTTAAATTCTCATCAGTAGTATACATATGTCTTTTTGTACTAATGTGAAGTTTTTCTTGGATAAATTCCAAGGAGTAGAATTTCTTGGTCAAAGATGTGTGTATTTAAAACAATGATAAATCAACTTTGTAAACTATAGTTATCTTTTTTTGGCTGCACCGCTCAGCTTTTGGGATCTTAGTTCCCCAACCAGGGACTGAACCCAGGCCCTTGGCAGGGACAGCACGGAGTCCTAACTACTGGACCGCCAAAGAATTCCCATATAGTTAGCATTTTTAAATAAGAGTTAATAATATGGATTCTTTCATTGCCAAATGTGAAAAATGTTTTTAACTATTCAGGAGACCAGCGTATAATACTCTTTGCCAGAGTTACTCTGCTATTTAAGAACTTGTCATAAGTACCTTCTCATAATGGGCTCCTTGTGCTTTCTGAGAACCTTAATGAGTATTGTTATTTTGTTTTTTTTTATAAATTTATTTATCTGTTTTTGGCTGCGTTGGGTCTTTGTTGCTGCGCGTGGGCTTTCTCTAGTTGTGGCAAGCAGGGGGCTATTCTTTTTCGCGGTGCGCGGGCTTCTCATTGCGGTGGCTTCTCTTGTTGCGGAGCACGGGCTCTAGGCACGCGGGCTTCAGTAGTTGTGGCACGCGGGCTCTAGAGCACAGGCTCAGTAGTTGTGGTGCACAGGTTTAGTTGTTCCATGGCATGTGGTATCTTCCCGGACCAGGGCTCGAACCCGTGTCCCCTGCATTGGCAGGCAGATTCTTAACCACTGCGCCACCAGGGAAGTCCTGAACACAGATTCTTAAAAACCACTCTGTGTGTAAGACTTAGATTATCTCATATTATTCATTACTGGCTATATATTTTTGTATAATATCTCTCTTAGAATGTAATAATAGCCAAATGATGTATTTATAGGAATTTCCTACCAGCATAAATAATACACAAAAATATTTTTAAGGTCGTTAAAAATAATAGTTCAGGGCTTCCCTGGTGGCGCAGTGGTTGAGAGTCCGCCTGCCGATGCAGGGGACACAGGTTTGTGCCCCGGTCTGGGAAGATCCCACATGCCGCGGAGCAGCTGGGCCCGTGAACCATGGCCGCTGAGCCTGCGCGTCCGGAGCCTGTGCTCCGCAACGAAAACAACAACAACAACAACAACAACAAAAAATAATAGTTCAGAGAAACTTTTTGAAGAAATAGGAGCTTTTTTTAAGAGAGATAATCCGCCAATACACCTCCCCCATTTTCCTCTTGACTAAAAAAAGTTTTTAACGTTGTATTTAGTTGAATTGGCAAAAATCACCACTTAACCACTAGGTGGAGCTCTACAACGTGCTTTATAAGAAGTCATTATCAAGATGTGGTAAAAGCAGTGTGACCATACAAGAAGATTCTCCTTTTTTAAAAAAAAAATCTGTTATCTTTTTATTATTATTATTATTTATTTTTATTTTTCTTATTTTGGTTGTTCCGGGTCTTAGTTGTGGCTCGCCAGCTCCTTAGTTGTGGCATGCATGTGGGATCTGGTTCCCTGACCAGAGATCGAACCCGGGCCCCCTGCACCAGGAGCGTGGAGTCTTAACCACTGTGCCACCAGGGAAGTCCCTCTCCTTTGTTTTTAATTTTCAAATGATCTATTTTTAGAGCAATTTTATCCCTTAAGTACCTTTTTTTTCTTAGTCATAATTACTGCTTATTTTGACTTGTTTTAGATAGATAGCAAAGTACTTTATTCCCTAGATACTAGTGTTTTTAATTTTCAAATTAGAAATACTATATTTAATAAATATTCATTGAGCACATACTTCTGTGCTAGTGTACCTATTTTCTGTTGTTTTAAAACAAAAACTGAATTTTTAATGTTTATATACTTATTTTTTCATACCACTTTTTCTTTATTTTTACATAAACATATGTACTGAATACTGGGCAGCCATTTTCCCTGTTTGGTATAAAAGGAATCTGACTTAGAGAGGCTAAGTGACTTGCTTCTTTTTGACAGATCTGAGAATTAGAATTCAGTATCAGCAATGTATTTGTAGCTCGTATCACAAATGACTAATTTCTAATAAATAAAGAGCATCTACAAATCAATAACCCAACAGAAAAATGGGCAAAGGATATGAGCAGTTTAGGGAAAAGGAAATTCAGACGTCTCTTAAGCATATAGTTAATTTTCTGAAAATCCATATGGGTGGATCCTATCACTTTGAGCTGGCAATGCAGTAGATCTGGGGAGGAACCAAAGCATATATTGGGTTGGCCCAAAAGTTCATTTGGGTTTTTCTGTAAGATGATATGAAAAAACCCAAATGAACCTTTTGGCCAACCCAATATTTTTTTTGATAAAATTATTTGGAGGATCTTATATGTTTCCTTAATTAAGAACAGTGTAGTTCAAATCTGACATTGTTTTTGCATATGTAATTCCTGGGGCTTAGTTGACAGCCATTGACATCACAAATATCTCTCTTTGTATTTTTTTCACCTTTTTATTCTCTCTCTTTTCTACCAGTGACCACTAGAAAGAAAAAGTGGATAATTTGACCAGAGCCTAAATGTTTAATATGAACCCCAATTATTATGTTCTTAATTTCTCTATTGTTCTGTTCCTTAAGCTCTAGTATTATAAAAATATTTCACATTTAAAAACAGATTGATAATGACAAAGATATATACTTTTCAGCATATTTTTAATCAGATTAATGTTTTCAATAAAAGTTTATAAAGCCAACCTATAAAGTTATGCTAACACCTCAGTGTAGAGGATATAGTGCATCCTCCTTAATTTTATTTCTGTGACATTAGCCCTGTTTGAATGTTTTGTTGTAATTTCAGTAAAATGGATTATATTGCTTTTAAAACAGATTCATTTTTAACTTTCTATTTTCTAGGAGCTTATCATTCACCTTTAATTTATAGTTGATTGATATAGCTGTATGGAAGATGTCAGTTAGAATTTTTAATTTAAAAATTTTTTAAATTGTAATTTTAAGTACTTTTATTATAAGTTTTTCTCATATGTTCTATTTTCTTCTAAACTGGCTTTTCTTTTTAAGTTTGACAAGTTAATGGTACTCAGTAGTATCTTTTATTTATAAATAAGAATTAGGAATTATAATAAGAATGAAGAATTTTCTGCTCTGCTCATAATTCTTCTGGGCTATTGCGACTTTTGATCAAGAATATTCCTGTTGCTCTTTGTTTATGAAACCATAATATCCAATCATCTTTTTAAAAGAGATTAGAAAAGATAATCTCTTGCCATTATTAAATTTTTTAGGATCCTATCATGAGATTTTCAGTTTTTATGGTCTAGGTGTTAGTATGATCTAGAATTATAGTACAAGTACACCTCTGATTTTAGTCATAAAGTAGTGGGACTAAAAGGATTTCATAGAGCATCTTGCCTGTTGTTAACTCCGTTCTTGTGAATCTGACTCCAATAAGTGACTTAAAAATACAGTACCAGGGGCTTCCCAGGTGGCACAGTGGTTGAGAGTCCGCCTGCCGATGCAGGGGACATGGGTTCGTGCCCCGGTCCGGGAAGATACCACATGCCGCGGAGTGGCTGGGCCCGTGAGCCATGGCTGCTGAGCCTGTGCGTCCGGAGCCTGCGCGTCCGGAGCCTGTGCTCCGCAACGGGAGAGGCCACAACAGTGAGAGGCCCGCATACCGCAAAAAAAAAAAAAAAAAAAAAAATACAGTATCAGCTACAGGAATTCCTTGGCAGTCCAGTGGTTAGGACGCCGCACTTTCACTGCTGAGGGCGTGGGTTCCATCCCTGGTCGGGGAACTAAGATCCTGCATGCTGCGTAGTGTGGCCAAAAAATAAAAATAAAAAAAAAATTAAAATACCAGCTGAGGCTATATATATGTGTGTAGTGGGTGCAGGCTTTATGCTTGATGTGAATTTAGATGTACATTTCTCACCACTCCTTTTATTTTTTTTACAACCTGAGTCAGGTCCTAGAACCTTAGAACCTGACTAAAAATTCATAATCAGATATTTTAAAAATATCTTTTAGGGCTTCGCTGGTGGCACAGTGGTTGAGAGTCCGCCTGCCAATGCAGGGGACACGGGTTTGTGCCCCGGTCCGGGAAGATCTCACATGCCACGGAGCGGCTAGGCCCATGAGCCATGGCCGCTGAGCCTGCGCGTCCAGAGCCTGTGCTCCGCAACGGGAGAGGTCACAACAGTGAGAGGCCCGCATACTGAAAAAAAAAAAAAAAAATCTTTTAGCTTTTATTTTTTTATTTAAAAATAAATATTGATTATAGGAAATTTAGAACACACTAATAAACAAAAGGAAAAGTCACACATTTTACCTTCTAAGATAACTATCACGACATTTTGGTTATAGCCAGCCATCTTTTTTTATTGATTTAAATCTTCCCTTTTCTCTCTATTTAGTATTTTCTCAGCTTTTCCTGCCTCATTAAGTAACATTTTTAATACCTGTATAGATTTTGCCACTTATGGATATACCATAATTTATTTAGCCTACCCATTTTGGACATTTAGATTATTTCCCCTTTTTACAATACAAACAAAAATCAGTAATCATTTGGTGGTTGATTATTTTTAGTTGTTCCAGGAAGCAGGAAACATTAATTGGGTTCTTGCTTTCATAAAATCTTTTATCCTAGTAAAAATGGCAATATATGTGTTTATAAAACAATAAGCCTTAAACTGGATGATATAGACCAGATGCCAGCAAGCTTTTTCTGTACAGGGCCAGATAATAACTAATTCAGACTTTGCAAGCCATATGTTCTCTGTTGCAACTACTCAACTCTGCCATTATTGTGCAAAAGAAGCCAGAGACGTATGCTATGTTGCATTAAAATTTTATTTGCAAAAACAAGTGGGAGATCACATTTTTCCCACGAGCCTTAGTTTGCCAACCCCAAGTATAAATTACAAGTTTTATAAGAGTTAAGAAGAGAAAGGAAATTAAGAGTTTTGCTGGACTCTTCTGGTGGGGTTGCATTTACATAAGAATGTTTGAACTAAGGAATTCATGGCTAAAAAATGTTAAACCTATAAAGTAGTGGCTTTCAGACTTTTGTCCAAAGCCTTTATTCAGATAATTTTGTGGCAATCCTATGCGTAAAACAGAAGAGGAGATGCCATAGCTCCTCAGGCTGGGTTCCTGAAAACCCACCCACCATGGTACCCCACCCTGAGAGCATCTGGTGGCATCCCTGGAGCAAAGTTTCTAAACTTGCCTTTAAGCTGTCAATCTATCAGTAATTAATATTTGAGCTTCTACTATGTGCTAGACACTGTGCTAAATTCTGGAGAAACAGTGGCAGACAAGACAGAATCCCATTGTTAATAAGCTTACATTCGATGTGAGGAGACAGAGATACAAGCATGGAAACTAAAAACTAACATAATTTGAGTAAATCTGATAAATAAGTACTGTGGAGAAGATAAAATAGTACTGTGATATATTGTGTGTGGGGTGGGAGGAGGAGGGAAGCTGGATGTAGTTGAGGAAGTGATATTTGATAGAGGCTGAAATGATGAAGAGGAGGCAGTCATGCTAAGATCTGGGGAAGAATATAAAGAACAGCTAGTGCAAAGATCCTGAGACTGAAGGAAGTGCTGAATTTGAGGGCTAGTGTGGCGGCAGCATTGGGGTGGAGGTGGAGAGTGGAGGGAGGTGAAATAGAAGTAGATGGGACCAGGTGACCAAAGGAAGTGACACGGTTGAGAAAATAATCTCATACCCTGCTTTGACACTATTGGAAATTAACTATGACTAAAATAAAATCAGAGTAGTGGTAAAGATATTTTAGGGAAAAAATAAACAAACAAACGAAGTTAAAAAAAAAAACTCTGAAGGTTTGACTGCTGCAAACTTTATAGTGGAATATAGGCCACCTTGTGTGTACTTTTTTTTTGTGGTACGCGGGCCTCTCACTGTTGTGGCCTCTCCCGTTGCGGGGCACAGGCTCTGGACGCACAGGCTCAGCGGCCATGGCTCACGGGCCTAGCCACTCCGCGGCATGTGGGAACTTCCCGGACCGGGGCACGAACCCGTGTCCCCTGGATCGGCAGGCGGACTTTCAACCACTGCGCCACCAGGGAAGCTCTTGTGTGTTATTTTTATTTTTCATGGTTAAACCTGCTTTGTTTTGCCCTCCATTCTGATCACCCTGTCTTGAGAATCTTTCCTCAGTTTAAAAACTGCTACCGTTGGCATATATACACTACCAAATGTAAAATAGTTAGCTAGTGGGAAGCGGCTGCATAGCACAGGGAGATCAGCTTGATGCTTTGTGACCACCTAGAGGGTGGGATAGGGAGGATGGGAGGGAGACGCAAGAGGGAGGGGATATGGGGATATATGTGTACGTATAGCTGATTCACTTTGTTATACGGCAGCAACTAACGCACCAGTGTAAAGCAATTATACTCCAATAAAGATGTTAAAAAAAAAAACTGCTACCATGTGCTAGTTGGGGAAAAGTCATAAGATTAGTTTCAAATACAGATTATTGCTTTATGTAGTGTATTTATGAAACTTTTCTAAAAGGTTTATAGGAATCTATGTAAAGCATATGATCCTATCTTGAATTATTAGTGTTCCTTGAATTAAATTAAATTTAATTAATTTAAATTATCTTCATAATGAGTATACCTTTTCTTTTTAATAAATATTTCAATTAAAAAATATAAAAGAATAAAATATCTGTTTTTTGGAAGCAGATCTTTGTCTACTTTGTACCTGCTCCTTTGTAGCCAAATTCTCGTAGATCTCAATAAAAGATAAAACCAGATTGATTAGTGGAATAAATACAGGAATGTTTCTCCTGGGGTTTCATAGTTCATTTTGATTTCTTTAAGGATAGTTTATCCTTTTCCTAATACCATTGTTCTCAGTGTACATACATGGAATAGTGCATTGTGTTCTTAAAGTTTACCTGCCTAGACTCATTGGTTGATGGGTCTTTGTGTGCAGGCAATAATGGAAGGATTTTTCTGTTGTCGTCATGTATGAGGTGTAATTACTCAGTTACCAAACTGCTTTTTGCTGGAGTGTTTTATATGTCTTCTATTGTAACCCTTTAGCCAAGAAAACCATGTGGGAAAGGCTGACCGCCCCTGAAGATGTGTTTAGTAAATTACAGCGAGAAAACATAGCCATCATTGAGAGCTATGGTGCTGCCCTCATGGAAGTGGTCTGTCGAGATGCTTGTGATGGTCATGAGATTGGAAGGGTACAGTAACTCCTGCTTAGTATTATAATTGGATAGATATTTTGACTTATTAAGGCATAAACTGGATCAGCTTTTCAAATGTATGTTATATATTGGGAATTATTTTCTGTAATATATTTTAGTGAATTTTCTTATTTACTATAATTTTGAATTTCTGTTTTGTTCATTCATATGTTTTGTTTACTTACGTTCAGAATCCTTTATTTGTTCAGACTGTACCCTCAGAATAATCTTTTTGCTAATTTTGAGATTTGCCTTACACTGGTAGAAATTAACCAGCAGAGATGCTGGTTAATCAAGATCTTGGCATAAGAGAATGCTGGATACGTAGCTTTTATACTGAGTGTATCTTTCTCTGCTTTTTCAATGAGTATTTACATTTATATGTCTTTAAAATATTATGTCATACTGGTGATAATACAGTGAGAAGATAATTCCCTGCTGGTGGAAAATTACATAGCATTTGAATCATGTAGTACGCTCTCAATTATGTTAAAAAAATATTTGGGAAGACATAGAACGAAGTAATCTGTGTTTCTCAGATAATGTATTTTCTGTATAAGTTTTCTGTTTTCTACAAGGAGCATGTGAAACTTTACAATTGGGGGGAAAAGCTATTTTTAAAAATCCCTTTCCTCCAGCAAGTAATGTTTAGATTTTGCTAAAATATATTTAATGCCATTATTTTAATGTGTTAGGTTTTGTTTCAGAAATATAACTTTACCCTGAAATTTTTTCTTTTATTAATAAATCAAGATTCTGGATATATACATACATTTTTCTCAAAAAAAAAAGAGAGAATTGTATTGCAGGCAACCATTCTCCTTATAAGAAAACTTTTAAACATTTCCAGATAAAGGGAGTTACTGTTGTTGATTTTGGTAGCCATCTCCACATTTTGGATTTTGATGTGTTCTTCCGTCAGATGCTGGCACTGGCTCTACTTGATCGGATTGTCTCCGTAGATAAGCAGCAGCAGTGGCTTCTGTATCTTTCTAACAGTGGCTATTTGAAGGTGCTTGTGGACAGCTTGGTAGAAGATGACCGTACTTTGCAGAGCTTACTCACTCCACAGCCTCCCCTTTTAAAAGCCCTTTATACATACGAATCCAAAATGGTAAGGCTTTATATTCACTTGAAGTTAGATCAACAGGTCACTTCCTCTTGAGGTTAAGGATGTATTAAAGAAAACTAACGTGGCCTACATTTTGCATGTTTCTATCATACAAACTGTAATCATTTCTAAGGAGTTTTAAATTTGGGCACATGTGCTAGAACTGTATCTTCTGAGCATGCCAAAGTTGAGTTGAAATGATCCTGAGAGGGTTAGTTGGGTACTGAGACTGCTGCTTACTCACTTCGATTGCTGGTGGTGGCAAAGCCACATGACACCCAGTGGTCTATGAGGAGAAGAGTGAGCAAAAATGTCCTTCCGCAACGAAAATCAGACTGTTAGTTGCCTGTTGAAATTCCAATGTAGATGTGCTGGTTCTACTTTAAATACAGGATTTTTCAGTACAGTGTATATAATTCATTTCCTTTCCTCCAAATCTGTTTTAATTTCTGTTTCCTCCTGCTTAAAAATACCACAAATGTCACAATAAGAGAAGCACTAAAGTCTTAGATTCTTCATTAATTCTGTTTTCCTTCCTTCATTCATTTATTCAACAAGTATTTATTAAATATCTGTTACATGCCAGGTATGGCACTAGGTAGTAGAGATACAGCTGTGAGCAAAACAATCTTCCCTGCCCTCCATAAGCCCACATGATGATTTAGTTGAATGCTTAATCCTTGCAAGGTGTATGTAGCGCTTCAGATACACTGTGCCATTTACTCCTCATAAAAATCCTATGGTTAAGGTGGTATAATATGCCCCTTCCTAGCTAGCTCAGAATTTCTCTTCACCAGTGATTACAGATCAGAAATGTGCTATGAGAAAGTCTCATTTTAATGTGAGACGCTTGGCTCTGATCTCTGTACTGATGATTTTTGTTTCATAACTTCTTAGGCATTTCTCACAAGAGTGGCCAAGATACAACAGGGCGCTTTAGAGCTGCTGAGGTCCGGGGTGATTGTGAGGCTGGCACAATGCCAAGTCTATGACATGCGCCCAGAAATGGACCCACAGGGGTAAGCATCCATATCAATTTATTTATTTTTTTATGGTTTTTTTAAAATTTAATTTTATTCATTTTTTTTATACAGCAGGTTCTTATTAGCCATCTGTTTTATACACATCAGTGTATACATGTCAATCCCAATTGCCCAATTCATCACACCACCATCCCCACCCCCTGCCGCTTTTTTTAAAGTTACCAGTAAAGGATTATTAAGGGAAAAAAAAAAATTTCAAACATAATTTTGCCGTTTATAATTCTGTTGGAGCAGTACTCTCATCTTGATGGTTTTGTTTGGTCATATACCCCTGCCATTAACTAATAAATGAAAGTTGCTAATAGGGTAAAAGTGGGTAGGGACCTAGTGCTTTCCATTTTAGAGCAGTAACGTAAGAGGGAAATGGGAGAGCATTTTGTTAGACGTTTTTCTTCCCAACTTTATTGTTCTGTTTAGTAGAAGTACATGTTTTCAGTTATACTGGTCTTTTAAAGTATTGTAATGAAATTATAATTTGTTGTGGATTTTCTTTTCTTGATGACTTGAATAGTATTTTATATTTTTCTCATTTTAACATTTTACCAACTGCTTGCTAATTTGAAAGCTTCAAGTGAAATTATTTTAAGTTTCAAACTTTCTAGCAGATTTCTCAGTTGAGTTTGAATATGAATTTTTTCTTTTTTGTCTACATGGCTGCAGCATTGTTAGGGCCTATAGCATACCCTCCTACTGTTAAATAACGATTTAGGTCAGTTTGAGTAATTTTCCTCAAAAGATCCATTACCAAATTGTATGTTTGAGTTTTTCAGGCTTAACTATAGAAATATTTTACTTCTAGAAAAGAAAATGTTTTTAGTATAACTTTCTAAGGTTTTAAACACAAGAGTTATTACTTTCACCTTAGGTGAAGAGGATTGAGTAAATTGTATTCCTCAGTTCATGGCACATTATTATTGCCTGTCTTTGGAAAGCCTTTCTGTTATTTCTTTTTATTTCCATATTCTGCTTTCATTCTCTTCTCTTCAACAGGCAACCTTTTTTTTTTGTTCAAAAATTTAAATAGAAATATTTACAATAAATAATAGTTTATTAATAGTGTTCTGAGACCTCATCTTAAAGGTTAAGTGATTTTACAATCTCATTTTAATTTTTAAAATCTTGTTTTATTTTATATAATGGACAATGTAGATTCATTTTTGGCTTTGGGTGTACAAGAGGGAAATTTGGGGAGAGTAACTTTTGTTTCTGTCTGTTTCTCACACATAGTCTCTGTGGCCCAAGGGAATATTTAGAGTAGAATAAGTATGTTTGGGGAATTTTAGCACTGTCTTTTCAAATTTATGCAATTATTCTTTACGAAGATTTTTAAAAATTCAGATTTTTTCACTAACTGTACCTCTGGGATACAGAGTCCTCATTAGTAGCTTCACATCTTAATTAGCCACCTGTGATGGTTTGCCGTGGAGATGGTCGGGGACTGTTTTAACTGTTGGACTGCTGCTCTCTCCTTGTTCACTGGATGCAAATCAAGCATGTTTGGCCTGAGAGATGCCCCAGTGTTCATCCCTACTCCAGTGGACCGGTACCGCCAGATTCTGCTTCCAGCTCTCCGCTTGTGCCAGGTCATCCTCACGTCTAGTATGGCCCAGCACTTGCAGGCAGCAGGGCAGGTAAGAGGATCCTTAGTGTAGAAATCATCAAGTGCAAAATCTTTATTTTACAAATGCAGAAGCCCTAGGCATAGAACGCTTAACGTGAATTTACCTTAACCGTTCTGTTTGTGGCAGAGCTGGGTATTGAACATAGACCCCTTGCACTTTGCTCTGAACTTTATCGGTCTGTTTTTGTACTCTTGTTTGAATGAAACACCACAGCTAATTAATAGAATAGTGAGATAGAAGGCAAGAGATCTAAATTTGTTGTTCTGCAAAAGGAAGCAGTTATTGTGATAGAAATAAGCTGGCTTCTAAAATGTAATTTAACCAGGTATTTATTAGAGAATGCTGTTCCTTTATTAGACCTTGCAGAAAATACAAAAGATAAATGATGATGCCACATTTAGTTGTGATGTTTAAAGAATGAGTAATTTAAATAAGTGAGTTTCTAATAAAATATTTTTCCTTCAAACACCATAAATTAGTTTTATTTTCATTGCTTTTCAGTGAAATCTTCAAAAATATGTTTGTTTCTTAGACTAATAATGCAATATGCAATTTAACCTTTTACTGATTAATTAGGCTTATCACTAAGAATCTGCAGTTTTTTATTGTGTTGCTCTATTATTATGATACCCTCAGGAATTAGGACACATCCTAATAATTTATGGTGATTTTATCTGCTTTCCCTGCCATCAGTCTTCAGGCATACTTTCCCAAGATAGAATGCTGCTGTTTCTAGTGTGCTACCTGATTTTATATTGCGTTAGTCTAAGTGACATTCTACCCCTTTCATATGCAGCCTTTGAGTCAGTTCTTTAACACTCAAAAACTTTGTCTTCTACTTTCTCGAGATTAAGGTTTTTTAGAAGAAGTGGGACATTGTGATACAAGGCCAGTCTTATACTGAGCATAGTGGAATTACCTGAGTAGGTTCTTTAAAAAATACAGATTACTGAGTTTCATGTCCAACAATGATGGACTCTGAGGCCAGGAATTTGTATTAAAAAATAAAAGTGGCACAGTTCCTGAGAGATTCAAATGTTCAGCCAGTTGTGGTGTAGTCCCTGCCTTCAGGGAATCTATAATCTAGTTAAGAAGATGTTTGAATGTGAAAATGAGTAGAGTCTTCTATGATGGTACACTGTAAAATGCTAAGCTGAAAGGGCACAGTTTAGAAGTCAAGATTTGTATCTCATTTACTTTCATCATATCAAAAGGAGAGTTAGACAAAAGCTTTTATGTGATTGTCCCCATGTCACACTAGTCAGACTTTCACAGAGCAAACTTGAATTCAGTAAGTCATTTTTTAAAAATAAATTTATTTATTTATTTATTTTTGGCTGCATTGGGTCTTCGTTGCTGTGCGCAGGCTTTCTCTAGTTGCGGCGAGCAGGGGCTAGTCTTCATTGTTGCGGTGTGTGGGCTTCTCATTGCAGTGGCTTCTCGTTGCAGAGAACGGGCTCTAGGCGCATGGGCTTCAGCAGTTGTGGCACGTGGGCTCAGTATTTGTGGCTCGTGGGCCCTAGAGCGCAGGCTTAGTAGTTGTGGTGCACGGGCTTAGTCGCTCTGCGGCATGTGGGATCTTCCCGGACCAGGGCTCGAACTCGTGTCCCCTGCATTGGCAGGCGGATTCTTAACTACTGAGTCACCAGGGAAGTCCCAGTAAGTCATTTTTGAACACACTCATTTTAAATTCATGTTCTAGTTCCATTTAGACAAAAATTTTAAAAAATAGGGGTCAAATAATAGTTTTCATACAGTAGTTCCAAGTTATATTATACTCTTCTATAGTAGCTTCTAAGTGTATTAATCTCTAAACTTTGAAATAATCCTTATCTTTAGCTTTCTTATAAAATTTAGTTAGATGTTTGCTTCTTGAAAATAAACTACGTAAATGCAAAAGACAACTGCTTATCTAATATTCTTCATTACATTAAATTACTTGCTTCAATGTTATTAAACAGATGGATATAAATTTATAATACAATTTTCTACTCTTCCACCTGTTTTTCCATTTCCCCTCCTTTTCTTCGTCTTAGGTGTTGCAGTTTCTCATTTCTCATTCTGATACCATACAAGCAATCCTGCGCTGTCAGGATGTTAGTGCTGGGTCTTTGCAGGAATTGGCTCTGCTGACAGGAATTATAAGTAAAGCAGCACTTCCTGGTGAGTTGATTATGTTGAATGGATTTTTACCAGTGCTTTACAGACTGACATACACTTAATAGAATGAGGTTATTGTTACTTTGCAGCTATATATTACTTATTTGAGATTGGAACTAACAGAGTTAACTGCCTTTTTTAAAAAAAAATTATTTAGTTATTTATTTCATTTTTGGCTGCGTCGGGTCTTAGTCGAGGCACACGGGGTCTTTGTTGCGGTACGTGGGATCCTCTGCTGCGGCATGTGGGATCTTAGTTCCCTGACCAGGGACTGAAGCTGTGTCCCTTGCATCAGAAGGTGGATTTTTAACCACTGGACCACCAGGGAAGTCCCCTTAACTGCCTTTATTTGAAGTAATATGTTTATAAAAGTGATATATGGTCAGTATAAAAAATTCAAAAAGTTCAAGAAAATAATTAACACTCAAATCCCACTATCTAGAAATTATCAAATGTTAACATAGATAAGTAGCTTTTCAAACATTGCTCCATGTATATGTATGTATTGGTGGGGGGGAGGGGCGGTGGAGAGAAACAGACATACAGAGGTACTTTTCGAGAATGGGATACCTTTTACATTCAGTTTTAGAAAACAACTATTTAATTTTACGTGAACTTTACAGATGAAAAACTAATTGAAGAGAAACTGAAGACATTGATGAATTCCAGACAAATGTTTCTTTACTACAAGTGTACAAGAGATATTAATTCTTAAAATATCACTATGATTAAGAAGAAAAAAAGATTATGATAAACTACTAAGATATTTTGGTCATTAAAAACATTTTTTTTACTACATATTTTACTACATGTTTTTTTACTACAAATTTTAGACAGGGGGCTTCCCTGGTGGCGCAGTGGTTGAGAGTCCGCCTGCCAATGCAGGGGACATGGGTTCGTGCCCCGGTCCGGGAGGATCCCACATGCCGCGGAGCGGCTGGGCCCGTGAGCCATGGCCGCTGAGCCTGCGCGTCCGGAGCCTGTGCTCCGCAATGGGAGAGGCCACAACAGTGAGAGGCCCACGTATGGCAAAAAAAAAAAAAAAAAAAAAAAAAATTTAGACAGAATCAACTAACTCCTGATGTGAAAGATGAAGTAATGAGTTATTTTACACTTCTTTTTCCACCCTCATGTTGTTTGCTTGTATTATATTTACAAGTAAATATCATTTATATTCAGTCTTGTAACCATAATAACTTCAGTTATTTAGTTTTACTTGTATATTTACATGGATTCACAGAAAAACACCAATTCTTTTTTTTCCTCCTATAGCTTCACCATTTCTGAGTTCTTTCTTTTGATTTATCTCTTGGTGTTTTTAATTTGTATTGAGGTCCCCTCCCCTAAGAAAAAGTATATAATCTTCCCTGAACTCTCTAATGTTTACAGACATCTAAAGGTTACCTTTATTCTTGAATGAAAGCATGGCCTACTATTAATAATAATGTCATATTTTTTTTACAAATGAGGAAACTGAGGCACAGAGAGGTTAACTTGTCCAAAGTCACACAAATAATACTGTAGGGTTTTTCATGCACTGTGGCTTCTGAGTCTGTGTGCTTAACTACTAGCCTATACTACCTCCATCTTTATATTGCTGTGGAGAAGTCTGAGGCCAACTTCTGATTCTGCCCCAACACCCACAATATTTTTTCCTCTCTGGGCATGCCTCAGTACCTGAGCCCTTTGTGTTGGGAGAAGGAGAGAGTTTGGAAGGGCAGAGTGCAGTGCATATTAAGGTACTTAGAGACTGTGCTCATTCTTCGGAGATCCCAGGGTCAACTCCACCCAGCCTTGGAGTGTCTTAGTCCTGTGTGCTTATTATGTTCATTTCCCCACTTCATTCCAGTGTCCTGAGATGATACCAAGACAGGCCACCCTTGCCTTTACTAAGGTCCCATAGTGCTATGTAGTGGTTCTTCTCCAAATGGTTTTTACCTTGGTTTCTCCTAATTGCTAGTTCTCCTAATTACTTAATTTACTTAATCACCCGAATGTGCTGCTTCGCAAATTGTGGGGTCTCCATGAGAATTTGCAAGAGTTTGTTGGCTTATCTTCTTTTCTCTGTATTGCTTCTGAGGGGTGGGATGAGGGTCATGAGTTGAATTATGCTACTTACTCCCCTGGAATTTTCTTCACCTCCCCTTTTTTTTTTTCCTTAAGCACCACCATGCTTTAGTATTTATGGCGTAAGTTGGCCCCTTTCCCTTTTTGGTGAATTTCATTTATTTGTAGTTGATTATAGAAGGGACATTCTATGATACTACTTCATTCTGCCATCTTAATCCAGAAGTCCTGAGTTAGTACAGAGAGAATTTACCTTTTATCATATCCTCTGGCAAGGTGATTTTATTGATGAATTTTCCTTTCGTTCCTTTTTCTTTGTTTTTGTTTTTGTGGTACGCGGGCCTCTCACTGTTGTGGCCTCTCCCGTTGCGGAGCACAGGCTCCAGACACGCAGGCTCAGCGGCCATGGCTCACGGGCCCAGCCGCTCCGCGGCATGTGGGATCTTCCCGGACCGGGGCACAAACCCATGTCCCCTGCATCGGCAGGCGGACTCTCAACCACTGTGCCACCAGGGAAGTCCCCTTTCGTTACTTTTTAAAAATACTTGAAATATTCTGTATTTTACTAATAGCAGCATTTAACCCTGTCACTGTATTAAAATTATCTTCAGAAAGGCACAGTTTATTTTAACATGCTCATGGTATATTCAAACAAAATAAAACAATAAAGCACTCTGACCAGCAATTCCTGCTTCCTAAAAGGAACCAATTATCAATTTATACTTTGTTTTTCTAGCAGTTTCTCTGCTCGTGGTGTAAAAATTTTTTCCTCCCTACACAAATGAAATACCATACACACTGCTCTGTAATTTTTTCCCCACATTATGTTTTGGGGATTTTTTCTCATCGGCATGTATAGTTCCTACCTGACTCTTTAATTGGTGGAATAGTTTTCCAATTGTGAGGTGGTTACCCAGACCCCTGTGACACGTTGACTGTTTCCGATCTTTTTAAAAATGTCAAACAGTATGGCATTTAATAACTTTGTGTGTGTGTATACATATACTTATACATTTTTGTATATTTGAGCTGGTAGGCTTGGTAAGTTCCTGGCAGTGCTTTGTCAGATATAAATATACTTTTATATATATATACACACATACATATATACCATTACATACGTGTGTGTATATATATACACACACACACACACACTTTAAAATAATTTTAAAAGATAATGCAAAATACCCTCCTAATTTTTTAAAATAACTTTAAAAAATAATTTATACTCCTCTTAACCCTACTCTGCCCAGTTCAGCCCTTGATTACTTATGGTTTTGTATTATCCTGTAATTTTACTATATGGTTTTGTCTTAAATGCTTAGCCCAGTACCAGATATGTTGTACCTCCTCAACTACTTATCATCAGGTTAATTTTTTATCTGTGACCCACAGATATTCTGTAAAGTGTTTTGGAGTTGAGGATGATATATATGGTCCACAGCACTCAGGTGGCATGTAGCAGAAAGGTCTTAAGAATCTGAGAATTGGACTTCCCTGGTGGTCCAGTGGTTAAGACTGTGCTTTCACTGCAGGGGACACGGGTTCGATCCTTGATTGGGGAAGCTCCGCATGCCACTCGGTGCTGCCAAAAGAAAAAAGAATCTGAGAATTGCTAGTTTTTTAAAATAGAGGCAGCAGTTGATGTGCAGGAGGAATGAAAGAACTGGGGAACAGAAACACAGGTTGCAGAGATCAGAAAGGTTAAGGACAAACAGGAAAAAGCCAAAGTTCCACGGTAGTGTTAAGTGCAAACTCCAGCTTTCAAGGGGTTAAGATGGAAAAGGAGGGCATGAGAATCACAAGCAACAAATGGAGAAAAAAATATTTCAAGAATTTGATATTAATCAGGGTTTTACTTGGTTTTGTTTTGTTTTGGAGTACAAGGGAGACCTGAACACATTTTTAGATAGTGCAGAAAAATCCTCTGCGGTAGGGTAAATTTTAGAAAGTAATTAAATAAAGTGATTCTGGGAACCTACTCCCCGTGGAGGTGGAGGTGGGAAAGGGAAAGGAGCTAGTGGAGCAGTGAGGCGCAGGTGAGGTAACAAGCCAGCATGTGCCAAGTGATATGAGTATTTTCTGTAGGTTTGTGTAGAGGTTGATGGGCTGAGAAATCTAAAAGGAGGAAGGCTTGTCATTATAAGGAGCAAAGGATAAGGTTCCAGGTTATGTGCTATGGAGTGTATGCTTGGAAGTAAGAAATGGATTAAAGGGATTGTGAAAACACATGGATAGTTAGGGTGGCTGGGACAGGATCAGCTGGGTTCTCCTCATGGCTACAGTCATAGAACAAAGAAATAAACCAGTGGAGAGAATGACCCATGGGTTTGCTTGGAGGGCTCAATAGAAATAAAGGGAGTCCATGGTACTATAAAAGGTTGATCAGCTTTAGGGATTTCGTAATGGGTCCAAACTGAGAAATTGAATGGCAACTTTTTTGTGTATGTGTAAACTGTACTTTACCTAAGGGAAAAGAAAAAAAATCAAATGGTACAATACATAGACAAGATAAAAGAAAAAAAATGCATTTCATTTTTAGTGTTTTATATTCTGAACTGTTACATGAGAAAGTAATTTACTGCTGAGTTTAGAAAATTTTAACTTTTATGTTTATAAATAAAAAGTCGATTTTTCTCAAAAACTTTGAAGTGCCTTTTTGAATTACTGATTCAGTCTAGATTTAGCTTGCATATGACTGAATGTGTGATGTGGTACACTTAACATATTGTGTGGTGGTACACAATCTTTGTAAAGTCGTATTTCTCAAACCTCCTTCATGGCAGAGTCTGTGTCTATTTATGCATATATATATAAAAATATATATTTATACATATATAAATATATATATGTATACATATATAAATATAAAATAGTAAAACTACCATTCCTGGTTTTTTAATGTTTTTAATTTTTTGATTATAACACTACATTTAAAAGCATCCCAAATTTTATAGGTATACTAAGTGAACTTGATGTTGATGTTAATGAAGGATCTCTAATGGAGCTACAGGGACATATTGGAAGATTCCAGGTAACTGATTCTTTCTTATTTCTTTTTTATTTTTTAAATTAAAAAAATTTTTTTTACTTCTTTAAAGAGCAGCTATAAGACTTGTAACAAAATACAACAGTCCTCTCACTGATCCTCCCCATTCTGCTCCCTGAATTTGGGTAAACCCAGCAATGGTTTTAATTGATTCTTTCATATCTCTAAATAATATGCTTATGTTACTACTACTTGATTTTCCAATTTTAAGAGTCATCTGTTGACCTTCCATCAAGAAGGATGAGAATTTAGATCTCTTTACTCCTGTTCTTCTGTCATACAATATGTACCTCTCTTGTAACGTGTCCCCACCCCCAACTCTAATCATATCATAATTTCGATTAGATTAATATTTAGTGTTATATTATTATTACTATGAAATGTCATTTATGAATAAGCCATGGATGGACCATATTTTACTTTTCTATACAACATTGTTTTTCCTAGAGTAAGTAATTGTTTCTTTTTTTTATTTGCTTGGTTTTATGTACTTATTTCTAATTTATTCCCGAACTCTCCTCCAGTTATGTAATCTCTTTTCAATATGTTCAAACAGAGTAGATAGCTTATCAATTAGATATTTTATCGCAGTCTTTCTGGGAGCCTCCTGGCCTGCTTTGATTTGAGCACCTTCACTTTTTTTTGGCTGCAGAAGAATTATATTTATATTCCATTATTTTTGATACAGTAATTTTCTTAAACAGTCCTCTTTTCATGAGCTGTTTTTCAAGTTTCCAAAAGAAAAATGCTGCCATCAGCATAATTGTTATCAATGGGTGCATGGGTATACAAGTAGTACATTTTGAGTCATTGTCAAATAGCACTCCAGAAAGGCTTGTACTCTCTCTAACCAAGCCAAAATACTCTGTTTTGTTTTGTTTTTTTAAGCCTTCTAACTTTTTTCATTGGTGGGGAGAAAAAAATATTTTTGATGAATCTTTCATAAGGTAGCCTCTGGAAATGTGATAGTGCATCTGTTTTTGTCTGTAAGAATAGCAAACAGCCAGTTTTAAGATTTAAAAAGAGTATTTTGACAAATTAAATTTACATTATAATCTCCTTAGTATGTTTTGCCTTATCCGTACTTATTATTTAAACTAACATCAGTTTAAGTTAGATATTATATAATATATATGGATGTATATATGTAGGGGTGAATGTGTGTATGTGTAATACCAGTGTTTTAAACGTGTTTTTATTGTGCACTTACTATGTGCAAAACACTGTACTAAGCACTTTAAATACAATTCAATGTCTCAGGTAATCCTAACAATAATCTTATAAGGTAGGAATTGCTATTATCACTCTAGAAATATGAACACAGAGGCTTGAGGAAGTTAAGTAACTTGTCCCAGGACATATAGCAAAAAGTCATGTACCTGTAATTGGAACCCACATCTCTGATTCTGGACATACTGCCAATTTTGCAAAGCTTGTCCTTTCCCACTGAGAACCTTAGGAACAATTATATTCTCAGGTGAAAATTACCAACATTTCAAACAAATGAGCTTTGCGATTTATCTGCCAAGGTTTCTTCTGTGTTCCCAACTCCTTTTTGAAGTCCCCAGAAGCAGCCACAGGAGTTAGAGCCTTTAAATTTGAGCCTTAGTAGACAAAATTATCACGAATCTGCTTCTGTTTGCCATCTCATTTTGTTTCTCATTGTTTATTGATTAGTATTTATTTAATGGGAATCTACTAAGGAATTATTTGGTGTGATACAAAAAATCTTTGGCAAGCACTTAGATTTTAGTCGGGGTTAACTGCTAGAAGAATTAATATTCTTTTAATGAGTTGTCTGCCAAGTAAATACATTTGCAGAAAGGTAAATTTTAATATTGCTAACTTTAGTTGAGTCAGTTGGAAGTAAGAAATTAGATGCTTTAAAGAGTGATTTTATTCCCCGCTGAGTTTTTCTTTTTTTTCTCCCTCAAGAAAGATAGGTCACTAACTTTAAACATATACAACTAGATATGAACAAGGAAGTATCTTTTCTTTCCTTAGCGCCAGTGCTTAGGACTACTAAGTCGCTTTGGTGGCTCCGACAGACTGCGTCAGTTTAAATTTCAAGATGATAATGTGGAGGGGGATAGAGTGAGCAAGAAAGATGAGATCGAACTGGCTATGCAGCAGGTAAGAGGAGTGAGAGTTGTGTAGCTATTCTTTAAGCTTTTTATGTTTTTGGAGATATTTGAGAAAAATAATAGATGTGGGTAATTTTACAAATTGATTTGTAACTTTGTTGTAATTTTACAAACTGATCTATAACTTTGTTCTCCTTCAAATCTGGATTTCCATGATATGAGGCATTTGGGGAACTAATATTTTTGTTACTGCTTGTTCTTCCTTTGTAGATTTGTGCCAATGTCATGGAATATTGCCAGTCACTCATGTTACAGAGTTCCCCTACCTTTCAGCATGCTGTGTGTCTCTTCACCCCTAGCCTGTCAGAAACCATTAATAGAGATGGGCCCCGGCAAGGTGAGCTAGCTAGTTCTTTCTTTCTGTATTTGAGGAATTAAGTTGCCAGGATTATGACAAGCTCTAGTTGGCCCCAGTATGATGCAATTTTTTTTTTTTTAACCACGAGTAATGAATGGGAAATTTTTAAAACGACTTCTTTAAGAAGGAGTGATGAGGAGGTACTCTTGTCAGACCTGTGGATACAGCTGGAGAACTGGAAAGAATAGAGAAATTTAAGATTTTCTGAGGATGAATCTGGAAGAGCCGTGTGGGGAGAGTATAGTTTTATGTAGCGTGTGAGACCCAAAAGGCTCTAGGATTGGAGAGTAAACTAGCCAGGTGAAAAGTATGAAAATAGTTTGTATGTTAAATCATGTTAAGCTGAATTTAGTGTCTCAGTTAGGTTTTGTATTTAGCTCCAAATTTCTGTAACATAGCAAAGTAAAATTTCGATAGTTAGTAAACTGATGTAGCCTATGATTCCCTAGTGACCCAGTAGGGAAGATTAGGAATATGAGGCCGGATTATGGATTGGTTAAAGCTTTTGTCCCATGGGACATTCAAAAGCCAAAGCCCGTTTGGATCTTGGTGGTTGTATTGTGATGGACTGGTGATGATCTCAAGAAACCTTTTGTTTGAGATTTCTGTGAATCATTTTGTCACATTTTCATCGTCTTCAGGATCTTATTTTCTCTGAAAATTGCTTAATCATGTAAAGTATCTATTTAATAGAATAATATTATGAAAAAATATGTTATGCCAAGAACTCTTGTTTGTCTAACTCCATTATAAAATGTCCTAGCAAGTGGGATTAAGAAATATTTTTTTATTGAGGTTTTTTATTTACATACAACAAAATATACCCATCTTAGGTGTACAGTTTGAGTGCTTTTTGTAATTTTATGCAGTGTGTAACCACTACCACAACCAAAATATAGAATAATTCCCTCATCCTTAAAAGTTTCTTCTTGTCCCTTTACATGTGATTGTTTCCTTTGACCCCTGGTCAAGGTCTCTATTATTTTGCCTTTTCCAGAATTTTATATAAATGGAATCATACAATATGTAGTGTTTTTTGTGTTTCGACTTCTTTCATTTAGCTCAGTGTTTTTGAAATCCATCCATGTGTGTATTACTATTTTGTTCCTTTTTATTTCTGGCTGGTATTCCATATTAAAAATATACCATAATATATCTCTTCACTAGTTGATAGACATTTGGGTTATTTCCAGATTTTTAGCTATTGTGAATAATGCCACTATGAATATTTGGATATAAATCTTTATGTGGACATAATGTTTTCATATCTTTTGATTAGATGCCTAAGAATGCAATTGCTGGCTTCTGTGGTATGTTTAACTAAATAAGATACTGCCATTCTGTTTTACAAAGTACAGTCATTTTGCATTCCTACCAGCCATGTATAAGAGTTCTAGCTGATCCACATGCTTGCCAATGCTTGGTTTGTCAGCCATTCTAGTGGTTGTGTTGTGATATCTCACTGTGATTTTAATTTGCATTTCCTTGATGACTAGTGATGAGCCTGTGTCCAGTTTTAGTACTATTTGTTGAAAACATTATCTTTTTCTGTTTGGATTACTTTGGTACCTTTTCTCAAAAATCAATTGACCACATAAATTTGGGTTTATTTTTGGACTCTTGATTCTGTTCCATTAATCTGTATGTCTGTTCTTTCTCTTAATACCACACTGTCTTTATATACTTTATACACAATGTCTTTATATACTTACTCTTCAATAGCTTTATATCAACAATAAGTCTTGAAATCAGGTGGTTTAAATCCTCTATCTTTGTTCTTTTTCAAAATATCTTATGCTTATGGTTTACATGGTTTATTTCTTTCTGTCCATTTATTTTCATCCTATCCATGTTTTTCTGTTTAAAGTGCATCTCTTGTACACAGCAGAGAGTTGAGTCTTTTTTTCTTTAATCCATTTTGACTATCTCTGCTTTTAGTGGTGTGTTTAGTCCTTTAATATTTAATATAATTATTGATATGATTGGACTTGGGTCTATCATTTAATTGTTTTCTACTTATTAATTGCTTTCTACCTCCTTTCTCTGTTTTTTTGTTTTTCCTTACCTGCTTTAAAAAAAAGTCTGTTTTATAGAATTTGATTTTAATTTTACCATTGGGTTTTTACCTACACTTCTTTGTATTTTTTTTTTTTAGGAATTGCCATCGTTTTTCACAGCCTATTTATTGTTAATATAGTACCACTTCATTCAAAATTTACAACTCTTACAACTGTATAGGCCCACATTCCCCCCTTCTTTTATGTTATAATTGTTACATGTATTACATCTACATACACTATAAATTCCCTTAGACAATAATTTTTATTTCAAACAATTTAATGCTTTATAAGTAAAGAACAAAAGGGTAAAAAAGAAAAAAAGTCTTTTGCATTTATTTAGATATTAAACACATTTGATGCTCCTTATTCTTTCTCAATGATCAGAGTTTCCACGTGGTGTCATTTCCCTTCAGGCAGAAAAATTTCTTACATAAGTATGGGTCCGTTAGTGATGAATTCTCTTAACTTTCTTTTATTGAAAATGTCTTGATTTTGCCTTCATTCTTGCAGGATAATTCTGCTGGATATAGAATTCTGAGCTGGTAGTTTTGTGCTTTCTGTACTTTAAAGATATGGTTTCACTTTCTTTTGTCTTCCATGATTTATAATGAGAAGTCAGTCATTGATGGGAATATTGTTCCTCTATATGTAAAGTGTTGTTTTTCTGTTGCTGCACTTGAGATGTGCTCTTCCTCTTTAAACAGTTTGACTGTTAACGTGCCTTGGTGTGGGCATCTTTGTTTTTATTCCGTTTAGTGTTGTTGAGAATTTTTTATCTATACATTTCTTTGTTTTATCAATTTTGGGGAAATTTTGACTCTTTTTTTCTTCAAATATTTTCAGCCCCATTCTCTTCAAACATATATTAGATGGTCTGATACTATGGGGTTTTTTTGTAATGCTCTTTATTTATAAGAAATAGGATGAGAACATTTGCTATACTTTTTTTTGCGGTACGCGGGCCTCCCACTGTTGTAGCCTCTCCCGTTGTGGAGCACAGGCTCCGTATGCGCAGGCTCAGCGGCCATGGCTCGCGGGCCCAGCCGCTCCGCGGCATGTGGGATCTTCCCAGACCGGGGCACGAACCCGTGTCCTCTGCATCGGCAGGCAGACTCTCAACCACTGCGCCACCAGGGAAGCCCCTGCTATACTTTTTTATTATTTGATTTACTATCTCATGTAAAGTTGCATTACAGTTTATGTATGTTAGCATGATTTCAAGGCCCTGAAGGTAAATGTAATGGTCAGATCATTTATTTTTTGCAACTATTCCTCCTTGTAATTTTTTGTTTATATCTTGGTATCATGAATATGTAAATTTTACGTTAGCAACTATATTTACAGATAATGGAAGACTGGAATTTTTTTCTTCCAGTTTTATTGAGATATAATTGACATACAGCACTGTATAAGTTTAAGGTGTACAGCATAATGATCTGACTTACATGCATCATGAAATGGTTATCACAATAAGTTTAGTGAACATCCATCATCTCATATAGACACAAAATAAAAGGGGAAAAATTTTTTTCCTTGTGATGAGGGCCCTTAGGATTTACTCTCCTAACAACTTTTATGCATGACATAGAGCAGTGTGAATTATATTTATTGCATGGTACATTACATCCCTAGTGCTTATTTATCTTAAAACTGGAAGTTTGTGCTTTTTGACCACTTCAGTTGCTTTATCTTCAAGTTCACTTATTCTTTCCTCAATAAGCTCTATTTGGCAAAATATATCCAGTGAATATTTTTATGTCAGAAATTGTATTTTTCAGTTTTAGAATTTTTGTTTGATTCTCTTATCTCATTTTTATTTTCTCTACTGAGATTAACTATGTTTTCATTGTTTGTTTTCCCTCAGTTATAATAGCTACTTTAAAATGCTCATTCATTAGTTACCAACATCTGGTTTATCAGGGATTAGACTTGCTTGGTTTTCTTGTCTCTTGAGAATGTGTTCCATTTTCTTAGTTGTTTATATGTTGGGTATTTAAAATTGTATACTGAACATTACAAAGGTTTGAAGGTTCTAGATTCCATTATTTTTTCCCTGTATGGTGTTTTTCTTTTGTTTTGGCTTAATTACCTTGGCTGTTTTGACCTGTGAACACTGCTTCTTGGGTGACAGATGCTGCGTCAGTTTATGTCTTTTGCCTTTAGCTGAGATGTTTTGAGTGTGTTACGTGCATGGTTCAGGGGTCAGTTAGTGATGTGGGTAGCTATAGGGATCCCCTCTCTACTCTCCTGGGATTCCCCTAAAACTTTCTTCACTGGTCATGGTTTCCAGGCTTCTCAGCTGCTGTTTTTTTGGTTTGTCAGGCGTTAATGACTATGCTTTTTCCATCAGCACTCCTGCTTCTGCATTGTGTTGCTTGTGCTACTGCTGGGTGTACTTAGCCCCAGGCCGAAGGCCATGAGCTGCGAGCTTAGAGTTGTACCGGTTCCATCTGCCCTCTTCCCACTGCGCCTGCACTCCCTACCAGCATCTGTCTGCTTCTGTTTACTTTGGTAACTTTAGGTAGTTATTTTTTGTGTTATGTCTAGGTTTTTTATTTTCTGCCATGAGCGGGGAGTGGGCTGTTGTCTAGTATGGTCTTAGTTTGACATATTTGGAAACAGAAGTTCTTAAAACCTAGTAAGATACCTTTACTTAAAAATACCTGTCATTCAGTGATTCATTTGGAGTAGCCTTGGGTGAGAGTATGTCTTAAATAAATTGAGGAAGTAACTATAAAGATTTATAGTAATATTTTATGGAGTAAAGTGCTTAAATCATTCAAACTGGATATATAAAACAATTTCTTTGACTTAGTTAAGCAAATTAATTCTACATAGTTCTAGCTTTCTCCTATATTCAAAAAGTTTGCTGCCAGGAAGATCACTAGACTACAAAGGTGCAGCCTCACCGGCATGCGGGAAAAGTGCTAGTTCAGGTGGCTCAGCAGATAGGAAAAAGGAGGTCTTCTTCACTTGGAGGGGCATGGAATGACTGGGAATCCTACTCAGAGACCCCTTTTCATTCAGAAGAGTGGTTTTCCTACCACACAGCAGTGACATTTAACCTGCTGTGTCCCCTTTCTGTCTGGGAGTTTGTAAATGAGCATGAATCTGTTTACTAATCCCTGTAGGTCTGTAGCTTGATGCAGACCTCTAACTGCCTCAAGAGGGCAATCCTTTTCTTCCCCTTTGAATCTAACTTTTTTTTTTTTTTTTTTTGTGGTACGCGGGCCTCTCACTGCTGTGGCCTCTCCCGCTGCAGAGCACAGGCTCCGGACGCGCAGGCTCAGCGGCCATGGCTCTCTTGCCCAGCTGCTCTGCGGCATGTGGGATCCTCCCGGACCGGGGCATGAACCCGTGTCCCCTGCATCGGCAGGCGGACTCTCAACCACTTGCACCACCAGGGAAGCCCTGAATCTAACTTTTTAAAACAAATTTAACCTGAGCATAAGATTTTTTAAACAAAATTGTAATTTTGTCATTTATTCTTCAAAACATTAATATCACTAATAATTATTAAAATTTCATTAGTTTCTTATCATTTTGAGCCAATCTTTTGCATACCATGTTGTTTTTTGATCTTTAATACTTAAAGATGAACTTTATGAAACCTTATAAATTGGTCTTTATTTTTCTTCAGACTTTTTTAAGGGTTAATAAGCATATTCTTCTCTGCCAGTTCTAGACATATGAATGGGTAGGTATCTGGTAGGTTCTAGAATATTTAGTTATAGAGAGATAGTTTAACCTAGTGGTTAAGAGCACGGACTGATGATGAACTGCCTGGATTTAAATCCCAGTGCTACAAGTGACTTAAGAAAAATGACTTATCTCTTTGTGCCTCAGTTTCCTTGTCTATAAAGTGGAAGTAATAACAAGCTCCCTCCGATGAATTATTGTAAGGATTAAATGTGTTAATATGTGTAAAGTGCTTTAGAACAGTGCCTGGTGCTTGGCATGACATCAGTGTTAGCTATTATTATTCTTATTATTGCTCTTGTATTATTGTTATCCTCTAGTATATTTACTATTACTTGTGATCAAGGGACCCTTTTCTGTAGCACTTCCACTTCTTTGACTTCATGGTCTTTTCTGCAGAATCTGTTTCTGTAGTTAGATATCTCATGGGCCATCCTCATCTGATGTCTAAGTCTGGTGCCTCTGAATGCTCTAATATTTCCTAGGCTTAAGCAAGTTAGTATATAAGAACTCCTGAAGTGATTTGGAATACTCTCAGCATTAGACCATCATATTTATGGATAGCTTCCTACCAAGTTGAGGTCACACAAATGTTGTCTGGGGACTGGCGTACCTAATTTCACTAGAAGAAGGCTCTCTGTGATGACCTGTATCATAAAGATTGTCATATCTTCACTGAGACTGGTGAAGGAGAATTGGCAAATCCGATGAGTATAGGATATTTTTTTGGTGGCAGAATCCACTGACAAGGGACTCTTTTCTCTTTTCCCCTCCACATGAAGGTCTATGAGATTGGACTTTGGAGCAAAGTTCAAGGGGGTGGCAGTGAAGGAAGCAAATGTAGATCTCTCCTTCAGTGTTCATGGCAGTTGGGGCCATTAAACAAAGATTATCTCCAAATTAAACCTGAAATTACCAAGGTGTTTCTCAAAGAAATCCCTCAGTCACAAGAGGAAATTGCTTTACTTGCACCACACAAACCATCTCTATCAATAGAATAGGAACATTATTGCTCGCCTTGTTTTTCTTTCCTCTACAAACAGCTTTTCCAACATCACGTTTTTCTTTTATACCTTCATCAGAAAGTCGTCAAGTAAAAGGCAGATCATTTTGTTTTGCTATCCAAATGGAGTTATTGTGGTAGAAGACTTACTAAACTTTAAATTTAATTATCTATTTTTTAACTATTTGTTAGCGGTCTCTTTGGAAGAATAACTTTGATCTGGGAACTCAGCAACCAGAAAGATGCAGACTGGAAATGAGTCCATATAAGTAGAGCCGCAGGGCGAGGCAGGAGTTATTCACCTGGGGTCAGGAAACTGTAAACTGTATTTGTGTGCACGGGGTGGGGGGTGGTGGAGAGACAGGTGTAAAGGTTTATAACTTCTATAGAGTTCTCAAAGAGGTCTTCACCCAGTAAAGGGTAAGCTGTCTCAGTGTCCATCAGCCAGCTCTCCTTATTGTCTCAAGGCTCCAGCCTTATGTACCTACCTCATTACAGTAGCTCCTAACCACTCCTTTGAACTGTCAGTGGTATTTAAAAGTAGTCTTGGATTGGTTTTAATAATAGTTTACATGCCCTTAAATTCCTGGGCTTTTCTTTTTTTAAAAAAAACAGGTCATTTGAGATTCATATAAGATGGCTATAAGTAGAACATTGTTTTTTATCAACTCTATTAGATACCCAAGCTCCAGTGGTTCCATACTGGCGCCTACCTGGTTTGGGCATTATTGTCTACCTGCTGAAACAGAGCGCTAATGATTTCTTCAGCTATTATGACAGTCATCGACGGAGTGTCAACAAGCTACAGAACGTGGAGCAACTTCCCCCAGATGAGATAAAAGAGGTATAAATCTTATAATGAGCGGTAGATAATTTTATTTTTTTAAGAGTTATTTTATTATTTATTTTATTTATTTTTGGCTGCGTCGGGTCTTAGTTGCGGCACTCGGGCTCTTTGTTGTGGTGTGCGGGCCTCTCTCATTGTGGCGTGCAGGCCTTCTCTCTCTAGTTGTGGCTCGTGGGCTCCAGAGCGCCTGGGCTCTGCAGTTTGCGGCATGCAGGCTCCCCAGTTGAGGCGCACGAGCTCAGCAGTTTTGGCGTGCGGGCTCAGCTGCCCCGCGGCGTGTGGGATCCTAGTTTCCTGACCAGGGATGGAACCTGCGCCCCCTGCATTGTAAGGCAGATTCTTTACCACTGGACCACCAGGGAGGTCCCAAGCGATGGAGACTTTTGAGAAGCCATTGTTTTTACTGATAAGGACCAGGGGTCTGATGTCAGACTTGTAGGTAAAGATGATGCGTGCAGTGAGATGAAAGGAATTACAATGACTCAGAGCTCTGTGTGGCTTGAAGAAGAGCTCCTCACCTAAGCAGCACACCTCATGAGCATAGAAACTCTTGACTGAGTGACAGGAAGTTGTACCTGTTCAAGAAAACCACCTGCTATTCAGTAGAAATTTCGGTAGCTGGCCTTTGCATAAAGAGTTTGGTAATTTATACTCTAAAAATCTGTGCTGAGAAACTTAGGTGCAGATGCTTTTTCAGTTAGAAGTGACTCCTTAGGCAAGATGTCTCTGTTCCTTCAGCATTTTCAGTATCTGTTAAGTGAATTTTTCAGACAAATGAGATGGCGTATCAGACTTGACTGCCTTTTCTCAATGATCCAGAATCATACCCTGGCACTTATTGTAACTAAAGATGCTGAGTTACTGGGCCTGCTCTTTCTTTCCATGTGGCACAGCTGAGCTATAAGGCTTCCCTTGGCCAGTGCTGAAGCTTCGTGTCTTTTGTGGCAGCCTGCATGTTGAGCCATTTTGCCATTCCTGGTTCACACCAGGTTTTCTGAAAAACACCATGTCACTCTTAAGAGTAGTCAGAGCCTACTCTCTTTTACCATTCTTATAATTCTAGGGGACATTTATTGAGAGTTTATGATGTGCCAAGCCATGAGCTACATATTCTACCTGAATACCTTAGGCAGATATTGTTGTGTCTCCCATTTCTCAGATGAGGAAGCTGAGGCACTGAAAGACAGACTAACTTATCCAAAGCCACACAGCTAGCAAGTACAGGTTGAGGCAGGTGTTATTGACTGGGTTCAGGTAACCCCTGAAATTGTGTGGTTTACACCCGGCAGTCCTTCCCCATCGTGCACAGCTTATGGGTGATGCTAGTACACACAGGAGGGGCTGCAGCATCACGGTAAAGCATGTGGCACTCCACCAGTCCCACTGTAGAACACCTGCTGCCAAACCCAGTGTCTGCACGTTAAATTGACCCACTGTGCTTGCAAGTATGCCAGATGGAGAAGGGATCAGGGGAGGTTCTGGTTGATGATCATATATTTATTATGCTCTGCAAGTCTAATTCACATTTTCTTCAGAAGATACCTGACAGCTGTTATAGAAATTCTCCACACGGCATTGTGACACTTACTGCTTGGAAATCCCACTGTTTTGTTTTGTTTTAATTTGACAAGAAATTCAGGATTGGTTGGCCCCTCAGCAGATTGGAAATGTCTGTTTCAGGGACTGGACTTTCAGAAAGCAGCAGATGAACGTTCATTTGTGAATTCAACTGCTTCTTTGGCTCTCGTTTTTTAAAATTACTAGCTTCCTAATTAGATAATTAACTCTTGTCTGCAAGGATGTTTAAATTTATTTGAATGTTTTTCACAGTATGTATCACAAGTGACTACTTATAGTGTATAGATTTTCATTAAATTTTTGTTACAATATATGTCATTCTTAATACTGTGTTTGTTTTTTTTCTTAGTTGTGTCAGTCTGTGATGCCTGCTGGTGTTGATAAAATCTCCACTACCCAGAAATATGTTCTAGCAAGACGCCGTTTGGTGAAGCTGATCAACAATCGAGCTAAACTGCTTTCCCTTTGTTCTTGTATCCTTAATGAGATCATAGTGGGGCTTGAAGGGTGACCTTTAAGAGAATTTTCAAATGTGGGAACTGTGTACTTATTTTCACATTACTTGGGTATCAAAATCACATGGAAAGGGACATAATTACTGTTAGTTTTTTTCTAGTTAAATGTGTGATATATTTCTAAATTGAAAATATTTTTCTTACCTTTTAGAGTAACTAGTAGTCCTCATAATATACACAGACACTTTCTGTCCGGACAGGAGACAAGGACACTGAAGGCTATGCTGGCCCAGCATCCCACAGTTTCCACCTCCTTCCTCTCAGCACATCTTGCTGCTTTCTGGAGAGACCTTACGTCCAGTTTATTAGACTGAGGCTGTGGTACATCACTGAATGGTGCAGTCTCTTCTTTTCCCTCGTGCTCAGAAACTGTTTTGCAAAATCATGTGATGAGATTGTTTTCCTTTAATCTGAGCTCTCCTCTATAGTTATCACAGAGACCTGCCTGTTTATTCTCTGGCGCCATCTGGAGTACTACTTGTTACATTGCACACCCACGGATTCTCAAGACTCCTTATTTGCCTCCAGGACCTTATTTAAAAGCAGAAGGCTACAAGGTAAACTTTATTCTGAAAATTAGTGAACCATAAATGCCTATAGATTTTAGCACCTTAAAAAACTAGTTACATTTAATCTGCTTTTTACTGTGCAGGTTACTGAACAGTAACAGGGTGGACTAGGTAATCAAGAGCTACTTAGTTACTAGGCATAGCTAGCTATGTTTTGTATTTTCCCTTCTGTCCATGGGAAATTGGACAGAGCATTGTAGAGGCTGCCTTCAGCTGCTTCTCAGCTTCTTGCAGTTAATGGCTGACCCAGGTCCAGAGTCCTCTGGTCACAAATAATTTTCCAGAAGAATGGAAATGGGTCAGCCTAGGCCATGATTCTTGTTGCTCGAGGGCCCTTCTGTGACTGATGAGCGTGTATTGGATCCCTTAGGTGGCAAGAAACAGAAGGAAAGCTTGAGAACCCTGGCCTAGAACAGTGAAATGCTTCCTAGGGGCTTCCATTTACTGAAAGCTGAAATAGAGTTCTCAGTCTAGACCCATGCTTTTCACGGTGCTGTGGTTCATTGTCATCGGGTTCTTCCATTGTGTAGTAGACACACACCTGCAGAGCTGGTTTGACTGTGTCTTTATCTCTAGATTCCTTCGCTTCGGAAAGCAATCTGGATTTTAGAAGTGGGCTGACTATAGTGAGCCAACATGATATAGACCAGGTAACGTTCTATTCTCATACTCTTTTTTTTTTTTGAAAGTAAAAAGGGAAAGCCTGGTATATTAGTAAGATAATAGTTTTCAAGTTTACATCCAAAGACCTGGTTTGAATTCTAGCATAGCCACCTATTAGGTACGTGACTCAGAACAATTTACTTAGCTTCTGAGTCTCCATTTCCTCAGCTCAGAAATGGGAATGATAATTCAACCTCTAAGCATTTTGTCAGAATTAAATGAGGTTTCATGTGTAAGACTCGTAGGGTAGTGCCTAGAACATAGTAAGAGTTCAGTAAGGGTAAGCATCATGATCTGGAAACTCCGTATATCAATAGTTATTGCTATTTAAAGCAAATTTTAAGTTTTACGCATTTATACAACAAGGGAAAGAAGGAAAAACATTAGTATCATACCAGTAAATTCTAGGGTGGAAAATGTGAATGTTGAGTTAATTTGGCACATGGGAAAGGACCACGTTACAAAAATTCAAAGGTATTTAAAATAGGAAGACATAGAATAAAAGAAATATTTGAGACTACTTAATAATGAAATGTCACCTGCATTACCTGTAGCTTCAGGCCGATGCCATCAGTGCTTTTGGAGAATCACTACAAAAGAAACTTCTGGACATTGAAGGATTGTATTCAAAAGTTCGATCTCGCTATAGTTTCATACAAGCTCTTGTCAGACGTATCCGAGGCTTGCTGAGGATATCACGGAACTGAGAGCCCGTGCTTATGCTCTTCTGAGGAAGAGAGGAATTGGGGAAAACTGTCTCCTTTTTATAGTTTCTTTCTAAATTATGACCAAAAGATATTTTGCTATTTCTTTCTTTATATATGGACTTCTTTTCTGTAAACTTCTTTGCCTGGTTTCGTCCTCACTAGTAAAAAATAAATAAATAAATACTTTTTAAAAAAAACAAATATGTGGTCAGTCTCTTGAAATTTTATCTAGAATATGGTCAATATTATCAGGAATTCAACAAATAATCCTTCCACAGTGATGGTTTTCCCCCAGGGGTATTATTCGGAATGCTAAATTAAAGCCATGGTCTGAAAATTCTAATTTTTTCTCTCTTTGTAGCTACATTACACTTTTTTTTTTGGCGGTACGCGGGCCTCTTACTGTTGTGGCCTCTCCCGTTGCGGAGCACAGGCTCCGGACGCGCAGGCTCAGTGGCCATGGCTCACGGGACCAGCCGCTCCGCGGCATGTGGGATCCTCCCGGACCAGGGCACGAACCCGTGTCCCCTGCATCGGCAGACGGACTCTCAACCACTGCGTCACCAGGGAAGCCCTACATTACACTTTTTATGATAATGCTCTTTAAAGTCAAGCCATCTCTTTACTAAAATTATTTTTTCTTTTCTGCATGTAAATGATAAAATAATCACTTGCATTTGTTCCTTAAAATATTTGTGGAACTTTTCAAATAAATCATCTGCCTGTATTTCTCATATAGTTAATAGGATGGCTGCAGTTAGAGAAAAAGAATTTACCCAATAAAAAAGAATAAGAATAATAAATAAATGATAAATAAATAAATAAAAAATAATTTACCCAATTTGCCCGATAGTATTTATGTGCATGTGACTACCTCATCTGAAAGTCCGTTTTCCTGTTTCCAGCCAAAAATTATTTCAGCCTGATATATAGAAGAGACTGCTGAGAGGGGAAAGAGTCTTGACTCTAAGGTAGTGGCAGAAAATTAACACTTAGTTCTATGGTGTTATGGGGTTTTTACCCTTAATCTTATAATAAAATTTCCATGGCTTTTTAAGCATTTATAAAAGGCTTTGTCATTGTTATTGTATTTTGAAATTAATCTACTGCCTACCGCTTATAAATATCAAGCCTTAGCTGGAAAGCATCCTTTTAATAAATAGCATTCTTAGAGGGATGTGAATGAATAATTAACTGGTCCAAGATATAGTAATACTGGCTGTTGCTCCACTGGTGAGGCATATGGTAAACTTTATCATGTGGAACACAGGCATGAACGCAGAAATAATCAAAAAGAGCCTGGGGCACAGATTCAAAGCATCTTATAAACCTCTGAAGTGTGAAGCCTTCTGCAGGACAGAGATATTAGCTAATTTGGAATTAGTTAAGATTTGGGATTTACTAAGCTTCTTTATTTTGTTTTCCCATCATTTCTTCCAAAATTACAGCAGACTGGGGGTCAAAAGTTAGGGCAGTGGAGAAGTGTGTGGGAGGGAGAAGAAGGAACGATTGCAGCTGCACGTATGCTACTTTTAAAAGACTGACCAGAAATGCTGTTTGTGTAATAAATACAATGGGGAGAGGCTAGCACTCAAGGCACGCGCCGCCTGACTCGGCACTGTTTCCTGAGGCGTGGAGAGAGGCTGTTGGATGCAGCATGTGCTCTTCAGCAAAGCAAAGGAGATTGAAAGAGATTTTAGATGGCTTGTTTAAAAATGTTTTAGCATTTAAAAGTAGATTCATCTATTCCTCAACAATAATAAATATAGGATCTTAATATGTTGTTTTTACTGAGTTAATTAGTTTGGTGGAATCAGAAAATCAAAAAGAGGTGAGTACCTTCTTCCTAGTTATTAGTGTTTTAGTTTTGATAAATTAGTGATGTTTAAATATAGCTGTCTGAGCTTTAGCTGAGCTATTTATAAAAGCAGTCATACACAATCTAGTCTTTTCTAAGTATTTGTCTCTTGTTTTCACAACTTATTTTGACAAACTTTGAATCTTCATAAAAGTTGAAAGAAAAGTAATGAACCCATATACCTTTCACCTAGCTTCATCAGTTATCAATATTTTGCACATTTGCTTTATCTCTTTTTTTAATATGTATATATACTGGTTTGCTTCCTTAACTATTTAAAAGTAGGTCATAGACATCATGACACTTTATCACTAAATATTTCAGCAGGTAAGAACAAGGATATTTCCTTCCTAACCACAATACAATTATCACACTTAAAGATGTTTACCTTTTTAAATTTTTTTGGCTGTATCTCACAGCTTGTGGGATCTTAGTTCCCTGACCGGGGATTGAACCTGGGCCTTTGGCAGTGAGAGCGAGGGGTCCTAACCACTGGACCACCAGGGAATTCCCAACAATATTTTCTAATGTTTAGTCCATATTCACATTGTCTCAGTTGCCCCGAAAATGTACTTTTAGAACTTTTTTTTAAACCCAGGATTTAATTATCACACGTTACATTTAATTATCTCTTTAGCTTCCTTCATTCTGAAACAGTTCCTCTGTCTTTTGGGGGAGGAGAGGGTCTTTTACAACATTGACTTTTTTTAGCTGTTTTGAAAAGGGTATTTGGTTTTTCTTTATTAGATTCAGGTTAAACATTTTTGGCAAGAATACTGCAATTATTCAGGTGATATGCCTCGGCGTGTCATATCAGGAGGTACGTATCAGTTTGTCCCATTATATTGTTTGACCATTTGGTTATGGTAGTATTTGACAAACCATCTCTATTGTAAAGGTTCTCTGTTTCCCATTGCAATGAGTAATCTGTGGCTTGATACGCTGAGACCATGAATATCTTGTTTCTAAAAAATCTTTCAACCATAGCTTTTATCATTCATTCCAATTAAATATTTTTATTAAATTGCATACTGTTTCAATCATACAAATAATATAGTCAAGGTAATGAACGCCCATCTGGGTGTTCTGTTCACTCTATCATTTCATACAGCTAATTTTATCAAATCTTAAAATTAATTATATTTGCTGTAGATCTTTCTAAAGAAAGAAATATGGGGAATGTAAATTGGTGCAGCCACTATGGAAAACAGTGTGGAATTTCCTTAAAAAACTAAAAATAGAACTATCATATGATCCAGCAGTTCCACTCCTGGGTATATATCCAGAAAAACTGAAAACACTAATTCAAAAAGGTACGTGCACCCCAATGGTCATAGAAACACCATTTACAATAGCCAAGACATGGATGCAACCCAAGTGCCCATTAACAGACAATTGGATTAAGAAGATGTGGTATATATACAATGGAATATTAACCATAGAAAAGAATGAAATACTGCCACTTGCAGCCACATAGGTGGACCTAGAGAATATTATGCTTAGTGAAATGTCAGACAATGAAAGACAAATATTATATGCTATCATTTATACGTGGAATCTAAAAAATAATACAAATGAATGTATATGTGAGACAGACTCAGATACAGAAGACAAACCTGTGATTACCAAAGGGGAGAGAGAGGGGGAGGGACAAATTAGGGGTATGGGATTAACAGATATTGTACAAACTATATAAAATAGATAAGCAACAAGGATATATGGTTTAGCACAGAAAATCATACCCGTTATCTTATAATGACCTATAATGGAATGTAATCTGCAAAACAACTGAATCACATCACTATGCTGTACACCTGAAACTAAGACAGTATTGTAAGTTAGCTATACTTCAATTAAAAATATATATACAGTTGAGGTTCCTGTGAATTCTCTGATCCCATTCCCCTCCCTCCTTCTCGGAGATAAACATTATCAAGCATTTGTTGTTGTTCTTTCCCATTTATGCTTTATACTTCCACTACATATGTGTATTCATAGGCATTACAAAGTATTGTTTTGCAGGTTGTTAATATATATATGTGTATCATCAGGTTATTTTTTTTTCTTTTCTTTGGCTGCACTGCATGTGGTGCGGGATCTTAGTTCCCTGACCAGGGATGGAACCCGTGTCCCCTGCATTGGAAGGTGGAGTCTTGACAACTGAACCGTCTGTGTCATCGTAGTATGTCATCATATTATGAAGCAATTTGCATGTTGGTTTTTTTGTTTGTTTTGTTTAGCATTGTGTTTTTGATAATCCCTCATGCTCATTTATTATACTTATGGAATTATAGTATTGCATTTTACGAATACCCTAATTTATTCATTCTACTATTGGTGAGCTGGTAGACATTTAAGTTCCCAATATTTTGCTATTACCATCAGTGCTGCAATAATGATTATCATACATATAAGAGGGCTTCTCTGGATTATGCAACTAGAAATGGAAATCCTGAGTTGGAGATTAAATGCTTCAATTGCACTAGACATTGCAATATTTTTCTTAGGGATCGTACCAATTTTCTCCTACCCATAGGGAGAGCTCCTGTTCGTCCACACCATTGATAACACTTCAAGTTGTCATACTTTTTTTAAGAGCAATTTTTTTTTTTTTTTTTTTTTTTTTTTTTTTTTTGCGGTAAGCGTGCCTCTCACTGTTGTGGCCTCTCCCATTGCGGAGCACAGGCTCCGGACGTGCAGGCTCAGCGGCCATGGCTCACGGGCCCAGCGGCTCTGCGGCATGTGGGATCTTCCCGGACCGGGGCACGATCCCGTGTCCCCTGCATCGGCAGGCGGACTCTCAACCACCGCGCCACCAGGGAAGCCCCAAGAGCAATTTTTGTTTTACAACAAAATTAAGAGGAAGATACAGAGATTTCCCAAATACTCCCTATAGCTACACCTGCATAGTCTCCCCTGTTACCAACATCACTCACCAGGTACATTTTTACCAAGGATGTTCCTACATCCTACACTGACACATCATAATCAGCTGAAGTCCATGGTTTTTATCTTAGGGTTCACTCTTGGTGTTGAACATTCTATGGGTTTGGACAAATGTATAATGACATATGTCCTTCATTGTAACATCGTACATCGTATTTTCACTGCTGTAAAAATCCTCCGCGATTTGCCTGTGCCTAATCATTTCTCCACCCGCCCTGGCAACCAACGACCTTTTTATTGTCTCCATAATGTCATATAGTTACCTTTTGCAGAATGTCATATAGTTGGAATCATATAGTAAGTAGCCTTTTCAGCCTTTTTTCACTTAGTAATGTGCATTTAAGCTTCCTCCATGTCTTTTCGTGGCTTGATAGCTCTTTTTTTTTTTCTTTTAAGCACTGAATAGTATTCCGTTATCTGGATATACCAGTTTACTTATGCATTCACCTACTGAAGGACATCCTGGTTGTTTCCAAGTTTTGGCAGTTATGATCCAAGCTGCTGTAAACATCCATGTGCAGGTTTTTGTGTGGACATAAGTTTTCAACTCCTTTGGGTAAATACCAAGGAGCACAATTGCTGGATCATATGGTAAGAGTATGTTTAGTTTTGTAAGAAACCACTAAACTGTTCCAAAGTGGCTGTACCATTTTGCATTCCCACCAACAGTGTATGAGAGTTCCTGTTGTTCCACATCCTCTCCAGCATTTGGTGCTGCTATCAGTGATCTGGATTTTGGCCATTCTAATTGATGTGTAGTGGTATCTCATTGTTGTTTTAATTTGCATTTCCCTGATGACATATGATGTGAAGCATCTTTTCATATGTTTATTTGCCATCTGTATATCTTCTTCAGTGAGGTGTCTGTAAAGGTCTTTGGTCCATTTTAAAATCAGGTTGTTTGTTTTCTTATTGTTGAGTTTTAAAGTTCTTTGTGTATTTTGGATAACAGTCCTGTATCAGATTCATCTTTTGCAAATGTTTTCTCCCAGTTGATGGCTTGTCTTCTATCTCTGTTGATAATGTCTTTTGCAGAGCAGAAGTTTTAAATTTTATTAAAATCTAGCTTATCATTTATTTCGTTCATGGATTGTGTGTTTGGTGTTGTATTGAAAAAGGCACCACTATACCTAAGATTATCTAGGTTTTCTCCTATGTTATCTTCTAGGAGTTTTATAGTTTTGTGTTATATATTTAGGTCTATGATCCATTTTGATTAATTTTGGTGAAGGGTCTGTGTCTAGATTCATTTTTTGCATGTGGATGTCCATGATCTAATTTTACTTTACTTACTTTTTTCCCATGTGGATAATCAGTTTTCTTTTTATGATTCATTGAATAGCCCGTGCTTTCTCACCGATCGGTAATATTGCCTCTGTCATATGCCTCAGATATGTAGGAGTTCTTTATATAAAGGAACTAGTCCCTTGTCATAGGTGCAAATGATGTTTTTCTTTCTTTCTTTCTTCTTTTGCTATTTGCCATACTAACACTTTGCTTTTTTCCACTTATACTGAAGATCCTTCTATATCAACACATATAAAGCCTCTCCCTTTCTTTCTGTCTCTCTCACAAACACACATATACACACAGTATTTCAATGTATGTATATAGCATGATTTACTCACTTATTAACATTTCTTTTTTTTTTTTTTTTTTTGCCACGATGAATGTTTTTGAATATACACAAGTTCATGCGATTGCTGAGATAAAGGATATGCTCATTTACACTTCTGATAGTTTTGGCCAAATTGTCCTCCACAGAAGTTTTTAACAATTTGTTTCCGGACTTCCCTGGTACTTCAGTGGTTAAGAATCCGCCTACAATGAAGGGGACACGGGTTTGAGCCCTGGTCCTGGAAGATCCCACATGCTGCGGGACAGCTAAGCCCGTGCACCACAACTGCTGAGCCTGTGCTCTGGAGCCTGCAAGCCACAACTACTGAAGCCCACGCACCTAGAACCCGTGCTGTGCAACAAGAGAAACCACCACAATGAGAAGCCCACACACCGCAACGAAGAGTAGCCCCCGCTTGCCGCAACTAGAGAAAGCTCACGCGCAGCAACAAAGACCCAACGCAGCCAAAAAAAAACCCACCAACAACAAAAATTTGTATCCCTATTAGTACTGTATGGCTATGCCTGTTTCCCTACTTTTTCCAATACAGTGTATAATCAAGCTTTTTGATTTTTGCTAATCAGGAGGAAAATGACACCTCATTATGGTAGTAATTTACATTTCTCTTAGTGTGAATGTCACTGAGTATCTTTCCATATGTTTGAGCCATTTGTATTTCCTTTTCTATGAGCTGTTCATATCCTTTGACCACATTTTATTGGATTGTTGGTCTCAATGAATTGTGGGAGCTCTTTACATAAAGAAAATTAGGCCTTGTCACTTATTTTACAAATAATGTTTTTCTTTCTTTCTCTTTCTCTCTTCCTTTCTGCCATACAGAAAATTTTTTATTTGTATGTAGTTGATTTTATCAGTCTTTTCTTTTATGGCTTCTGGGTTTTGTACCATGTGGGTCATGTGAAAAACCTTCAAATTTGGAAATTATAAAAGAATTTCTCCCTTTTTAGTGATATTAATATTTTTTTTGTTTTGCTTTGTTTTGTTTAGGTTGTTATTTATCTGTAACTTATGTGTAAAGTGTGAAGTAGGAACCCAACATTATTCTTTCCAGGTGGAAAAATAACAGTGAACCTCATTAGATCAATATCATTTGTTGAATGATCCACGTTATACGTTTGATGCTCAGAATGGAACTGAAAAAGGCAGACTGATCAAGAATTAAAATTTTGAAATGCAGGTATCACAGAATGGCAATGGATATGAAATTTGAGGCTAATGGTCCTTGACTGAAGTTCTGATCTCTTGGGGGTTTAGACCAGATAGAAAAGGGTGAAGCCAGGAGGAAGCTCATAGCTTGTGAGACTATGGAACAGCTGAGAGACTGGACATCTGGCTAAGGTCAAAGAGTTGATAGGATAGAAGGTAGGATTTTGGAATGTAATACTTCACAGGTGGAGCAGGTCCAGGAGGTGACAAAGTGTGGGTTATGAACATGATGGTGGATTGCTGAAGTGGTGTGAGGATCAAAGTCATTAGAGGTAAGGATTCTTTGAACATACAAATGTTCATGGCCTTTGAAGTCACCCATGATGATGATAGCTTGGGACTGAATGGAAGGCTGTTAGATGCCAAACCTTCAGTGAATGGGGGGACTGCCTAAGGAAGTCAATAAGTTAAGGCACTGTGAAGGGGTAGAGGGAAGACATGAATTTTAAAGGAGGTTTTTAAAATATGAGAACATTTAAGTAATAACCTGAAAGTAGTCAAAGAATCCTGCCTTTTCCATGCCTCGTGGTTATTTGGGGTTATGGAGAGAGAGCCTTTGAAAAGGTCTTAGGGGAAAAGCCAGACTTCATTTAAGGCTTTATCTGTAAGAAGGAGACAAGGTTTTATACAAGGAATTTCAATAAATATTGTGTTCACTTTCTGGGCACTAGGAATGGAGTTGTGAACCAAATAAAGTCCTCACCCTCATGTAGCTTATAGTCTGGTGTCTTGTAACTCAAAGCATGGTTCACAGACCACTAGTAGCAGCATCTCTTAGGAGCTTAGTAGAAATACCGACTCTCAGGACCCAATTCAGATATGTTGAATTAGAATCTGCAGTTTAACAAGATCCCCAGGTTATCTGAATGCACATTAATTTTGAGAAGCCCTGGTCAAGACTTGACTGACTCAAGGTTTAACCTAGACATATTGGAAAGTAGAGTGTGTTACAGCCATCTACCAGCATCTCCTTCCTCTTGGCAGCCACTTCAGTTCAAAGAGACCCTGTCTGTTCTAGTTACAATTGATTGGAAAGCAACTGACACCAATCATCATTCCTTTCCCAGGTATTTGAAAATAGTAATGAAAGAGTGATCCAGTCTTTCTATTGGATGGACCATTTAATGAGTAAATTTAAGTAACAGTGGCCATATTCTGGAAAGCAGAAAAAAAACGTAAAGCAAAGAGAGAGAACAATGAGACAGATGTATGGAGAAGGGCAGAAATGGAGAGAAAATGCTGCTTAATTCCTAATAGCTTTCCTATTCCTCCTTGTCGTCTACTGTATAATACACTCTCATTTGGTTTAAGATAATATGATTTTGTTTTTACTATTTGAAACCAGAGTTCTACTTAATATAGCAGATAAGGGTGAATTCAAAAGGCTGAGAGCAAAGAGAAGACGGTGGTCTTACTTTGTAAGTGTGTGTGTTGATGGAGGTTGTAGAGGGATTCGAAGACCAGGAGTAGGAGGTGGCATCTCTGTGTGCAGAGAGGCCAGGAAGAGGTCTTCCAGAGCTCACTGTCCACACCTGACACATGACAAGCATTTATGGATCCCTTACCTTGTCTCATTTGATCCCCCTACAATTCAGCAAGGGAGCTGGTGCTAGCCCCATTTACACTGAAGAAAAGCAAACTTCAGGGAGGTTAAGTAACTCGTTTCTGGCTGCCCCAGGAAGTGCACGGCAGTCATGAATCGAACCCAGCTGTGCCAGACTCCAAAGGCCTCCATCTTACTACTTAACCTCTATCACAGATCCTCAACGCAGGTTACACAGCATTATCTGTGGAGCTTTTGAAAAATACAACTCTGCGTGGGGCCCCAGTGGAGTATATCGCAAAAGCTCCACAGGTGATTCGCTTTGCACGTGGGGATGGGAACCACCGCCTCCTGTGATCCTTCTAGGTCAGGGAGTTCTAAGACTGGCTGTGCATCATAAGTGTGGCGATGCCGGTTAATAATATAGATTCCTGGGCCCCGACCCAGCTTTACAGAAACGGGATTTGAGGACTGGGCCCTGGAATCTGAATGTTCAAAGCTAATGCAAGCCCGGCTTGGGGCTTGGGACTTGCTCCTAGCCGGCCCCGCACGCTCGCGCCGGGCGGTCAGTTCAGGAGGTGATCCCGAGGAGCTCCGCCAGGGGACGCCAGAAGCCGCTTCCGGCTGATGCGAGGCGGAGGGTGCCAAAGGGGCGGGGCGGGGCGTGAACCGGAAGTCGGCCGCGGGCTCCGCCTGTCGCGCCGGAGGAGGCACTCTCGGACGGCCCACGGAGCTGTAGCTGACCTACGAGTCTTCCTTGCCGACATTATGCTCCAGTTCCTGGTGAGTGGAGCTGCCGAGGAGCGAGTTGGGAGCCCTGGGCGTGGGTCCGTCGGGTCCCACTGCCCCCCGCGCCTGCTAGTTGCCTGGCGGGGTGGGCTGCGGGGTTTTGTTTCTGCCTCACCCAAATCCTTTGGCCGGCATTTTTCTGCCTCCCTTCAAGTCCCTAAAACTTCTCAGGGGTCAGAGCGTGCGTTTTCAAAGCTCTTCTGTGACGTGCCCGCGTGCTTTGTGTATTCCTCGAGTTAAGGCTCCCGGGGTCCTTAATGACTTTTTCTGCACTGCCACCCCCTGACGTAGACACATATCCCGTCGACTTAGAGCCCTGCTGGTTGGCGTCTTTGAAAACGTAGGAGGGCCAGGAATAAACTCTAAAGGAGTAAACCGCCAGAATTAGAGGCCTGGGGAGCGCTCATCAGACCTTTTATAGCTTCCAGACGGAGGATGGCTGGTTGCTGGCCTGAGTCAGGCCCTGGTGTACAAATAATTTTTCCAAAATGCTCACTCTAGGGTAAAACGACTGTTACCATGAGTAAACAAATTATTTTTCATGGGTCTTTCAGTTAAAAGCGGGTTTTCTGGCAAAGCCCCATGTGTTTCAAAGATTGCCTGGTTGAAGGTTTCAGGAGGACTTGCCAGACTTCCAGGTGAAAGTCTTTCTTCCAGGTTTTCGTGCCTTCAAAACTGGATGTTTAAATTCTGATTCTGATAAGAGGCAGGTATTGTAATACCTTCCAGGTGGCCGATGGAAATTGAGTGCTCTTGGGATGAGATACTTTCCCAAATGTTACGTTCTTTATGAAAGAGATTAAAGAAGAAAAAGTGCCCCTCTGTCCTTTTTGAGATGGTAATTAATTTTTCAATCTCTAGGCCGGAAAGAGAGTATCCTTGACATAAACTGCCTAAACAAGACATGGCTACACCTCTGCTTCTGGAAGTTTCTCCAGTGTCCTAACTGGGTATTAGCTTAGGAGTCAATAGAAATAATTACTGCCATATGGTTGTAGGAAACACTCAGGTTAAAAACAGTGTCAGCCCCAAAGTGTGAGATGATGTAATTGAGTCTCCTGTACAGCCGTAGCTCATTGATAACTGGGAGGAAGCACATGGATTCATTTACACTTAACTTTCTAGGTACCTTTGCAGAGTGACTTTATTTGGTTTTGAAATAAACTATTGCTGTGTATGAATATGGATGTGACTGATATGCAAATTCAGAATTCTCAGCATATAAGGAGAGATGCCGAAGCCATTCATTAAATTCCTAGTTCAGAAGTAACACGGATGTTCTCCCACCTCCTCATTGCATTTGTTGAAAGAAGTAATAGCATAACTTTACCTTGATTCTAACTCTGTCAAATGATTCACCAGCTCATTTGAACTTGGGCAAATCTTTCTCCTTGCTCTCAGCCATTTCATCTATAAAACAATGGGGTTGATGTAGATGATCCCTGAGATCTCCTCGAGCTTTTAACCTGTGACCAGCCATCATGTCCTAGTGCTTAAGAGGTCAGATTCCAGAATCAGACTCCTGCCTTTGAATTATCATTTTTAAGCAGTGGGAACTTGGGCAAGTTATTTAAATTCTTTATGCTTCAGTTTCCACATCTGAAAATGGGAGCCTACTTCATGGTTTTATTGTGATGATTAAAAATGAGTTAATACATTAAAGTACTTGAAACAATGACAGTAAGGACTCAGATATTGTTCATTTCTCCTTGGATTAAAATATTTGCCCATCATCCCTATATCGAAACTTGCTCCTGTGGTCCTGCTGCGTCTTTCCCCTTGCTTGTACTGCAGTAGCTTCCTTAATTGCAGCATGGTTTAGCCAGTTTGGTGTAAGGAAACTTTTGAAGCTTTTAAAGGGAAACCTGATATGATGGGCACTGCTCGTGGCTTGTGTACACTGCCTGTTGTACTGTTACTGGGGTAATGTATTGCTTTTCTTATCTCTCAGAGCAGCAGCACCTGGTACTCTTAATCACCTCTTTAATCCCTCCTCCCTCGGCTTTTGGATACTGCATCTCAGTGCTTTCCAATATTCTTACACATTGTAACACACATGGACATTTTTTTAAAAATAAATTTATAATTTTATTTTTGGCTGTGTTGGGTCTTTGTTGCTGCGCGTGGGCTTTCTGTAGTTGCAGCGAGCGGGGTCTGCTCTTTGTTGTGGTGCACGGGCTTCTCATTGCAGTGGCTTCTCTTGTTGCGGAGCATGGGCTCTAGGCACGCGGACTTCAGTAGTTGTGGCACGTGGGCTCAGTAGATATGGCACATGGGCTCAGTAGTTGTGGCTCGCAGGCTTTAGAGCACAGGCTCAGTAGCTGTGGTGCACGGGCTTAGTTGCTCCGCGGCATGTGGGATCTTCCCAGACCAAGGCTCGAACCCGTGTCCCCTGTATTGGCAGGCAGATTCTCAACCACTGCACCACCAGGGAAGCCCTGGAGGTCCCAAATCTTACTGTTTTTTTTTTTTTAATAGTTTTGAGATACAGTTAGTTCACACATCATACAATTCACCCATTTAAGGATTTAGTGGATTTAGTAGGATTTAGTGTTTTTTCAATATGTTCACAGAGTTGTGCAAGCATCACCACTATCTAATTTTTATATCTAATATTTTATTGCCCCCCACAAAGAAACTCCATACCATTAGCATTCATTTCTCATTCCTCTCACACCTAACCCTGGACAACCACTAATTTATTTTGTGTCTCTCTGGATTTGCCTATTCTGGACATTTCCTTTAAGTTAAATCATACAATACGTGGTCTTTTCTGACTGCCTCTCACTTGGCATAATGTTTTCAAGGTTTATCCATGTTGTAGCATGAATCAGGACTTCATTCCTTTTTATGGTTGATTATTATTACATTGTGTGAATATGCCACATTTTGTTAATTCATTCACCAGTTGATGGACATTTGGGTTGTTTCCACCTTTTGGCTATTATGAATAATCTTGCTATGAATATTCATGTAGTTTTTGTGTAGGTACATGTTTCAGTTTTCTTGGTTATATACCCTAAAGTGGAATTGCTGCGTCAGATGGTAATTCTGTGCACAGCTTTTTGAGGATTTGCAAGACTTTTCCAAAGTGGCTACATCATTTTACATTCCCACCAGCAATGTATGAAGGTTCTCCATATCCTTGCCAACACTTATACATCTTTTGGATTTAAGTCGCCCTAGTGGGTGCGATGAGACCTCATTGTGGTTTTGATCTGCATTTCCTTAATGACTAATGACTAATGATGATTTCATGTGTTTGTTGGCCGTTTATTTGTATCTCTTCTTTGGAGAAGTGTCTGTTCAAATCCTTTGCCTGTTTTAAAATTGGGTTGTCTTTTTATCATTCACTCATAAGAATTCCTTATGTATTCTGGGTACAAGTCCCTTATCAGATATATGATTTGCACATATTTATTTCATTCTGTGGGTTCTCTTCACTTTCTTGTTGGTATTCTTTTTTTTTTCTTTGTGGTACGCGGGCCTCTCACTGTTGTGGCCTCTCCCATTGCAGAGCACAGGCTCCGGACGCACAGGCTGAGCGGCCATGGCTCACGGGCCCAGCCGCTCCACAGCATGTGGGATCTTCCCAGACCGGGGCATGAACCCGTGTCCCCTGCATCGGCAGGCGGACTCCCAACCACTGCGCCACCAGGGAAGCCCTCTTGTTGGTATTCTTTGAAACACAAATGTTTTAAATTTTGATAAAATCAAATTTATCTATTTTTTCTTTTGTTACTTGTGCTTTTGGTGTCATATCTAAGAAACCATCGCCTACCCCAAGATCATGAAGATTTACTCGTATGTTTTCTCCTAAGAGATTTACAGTTTTAAGTCTTACATTTAGATCTTTGATCCATTTTGAGTTAAGTTTTGTTTATGATGTAAAGTAGGGGTCCAACTTAATTCTTTTGCATGTGGATATCCAGTTGTCCCAGCATTCTTTCCCCATTGGATGTCTTAGCACCCTTGTTGAAAATCACATGACCATAAATGTAAGGGTTTATTCCTGGACGCTTTATTCTATTCCATTGATCTTCATTGATTTTAAAGAAGAAAAACAATTCATTCGTGTTTGCTTGCTCTCCCGTGTGCCTTCTCTAATCTGTATTTTTTCAGCCTTTTTTGGGAACAGCTGTCAGGTGAGTGCTTGCAAAGCAGGGCTTTCATCACGTTGCTGCTGGTAAAGAGCAGTCAGTGGCTCCCCACCGTTTTGTAAATGAACTAAACTCCATTGCTTGTTTTTTGAAGTCCATCAGCTAGCCCTATCCAGCTCTCTGTACTAGTAGTTTCTCTCCAGTTTTTAGTTCAAATCCGCTTTTCTAATTGGGCCTATTTCTTTTATTCAGGTCATTACATTGTCATTCCTATCTTGTACCTTGATTCTCCACAGTCACGTCCCTTTCCAGTTTAAATTTTAACACTTCCTCAGCATCTTTAGAGCCTTTAATAACAAGTTGAGGTACACCGATCTCTTTCAGGTATGGTTTCTTAAAAGAATCACTTCTGTATCACTCATTTTGTTACTTAATTCATGACTCAGTTCTGGTTTTTCATGCATCTATTACATTCAAGATCCTGTGCTGGGTGCTGCTTTCTGTTGTTATATAACTATTTTACTTATATGTAGCTTTTCTTTCTATACATCCTATAAATTCTTTAAGATAGAGACCATTTTATAATCTTTTCACACGGCTGGATATGAAATTGATTTTCAGGGTATAAGGGACTGTAATCCTTCAATCAAAACCTTTGGAGGCCAGATGTATTTGGGAGGATTTTTTTTCAGATTTCTTCTCACCTGTTTGTCCTTTACATTACTTCGCTCATGTCACTCCTCAGTCCCCAAACTTCTGGTGTTTTACCATTTATTGTCCCCAATATGTTTGTGAGAAGAAGCTACGTATTCCTAAAGTTTCAAAATGATGGCAGAGAGGACGTAATAGTGATGTATTTAGTGTTGAGCTTGGGAAGAAGGCATTTCCCTTCCTTCTGCACTATCTTGTCTGCAGGGAGTACTATGGGGGGACCCTGTGATGTGGAGGAAGACCATGGTGATAGCGTCCAGCCATCTGGATGGACCACTGAGGAGGCTTCCAGGTCTTGGCCTGCAGAGAGGTTTCAGACTCATTCGAGACGTTTTATACTCTGGCTCCAGTCTAACTTCTCAGACTAATGAGTCTCTGTTCCTCAGATTTAGATTTTATTTTTTGAGATCCTTTATTTATTCAGATTAAAATTTTTTACCTGTCTAAACTTGTCTATTGAGTATCCCATGAACAACATATAAATGCTTTTCTGGTGTCATGCATTTTCCTCACATTTCTCTCATGTTGTTTATGTAATTTTACAATATCCCATTGGTAGACCTAGCAATATTCTGAAACTGGAATTGGATATGACTTGTCTAGAGACCCATGATTTTTGTTTTGTGTTTTAAAATAACTGCTATTTTTTTCATGTGCCCTGATGCCTCGTGAAATTGCCAAAATGAAGACACATTAGATGTGCCATATTTATTTTGAGACACACGTGGTAAGAACCAAGAATCCTAGAATGCTGGAGCTAGAAGGAGCATTGTTGGTATAATGTTTTAGAAATCAGGAAACTCAGATCAGCAAAGCGCCAAGGAGGTTAAGTGTCATGCCTAAAGGTACACAGCTAGACAGTGGTAGAACCAGAACTCTAATTTATTTTTCTTGAAATTTTTCAACCCTCTGTTCTTTCTGTTTGGTGTTAGAGCTAACATTCTTAGATGATTTTTTTCCCCTCTTCTTCTTCTTCTTTTTTTTTTTTTTGCGGTACGTGGGCCTCTCACTGCTGTGGCCTCTCCCGTTGCGGAGCACAGGCTCCGGACACGCAGGCTCAGTGGCCACGGCTCATGGGCCCAGCCGCTCCACGGCATGTGGGATCTTCCGGGACCGGGGCATGAACCCGTGTCCCCTGCATTGGCAGGCGGACTCTCAACCACTGCGCCACCAGGGAAGCCCTTCCCCTCTTCTTTTAAGCAAATTTAATACTCTTTCTGGATTTGGAAAACCTCTGACTGCCTGGTTTCAACCCATAGGAGTGAAAAAAATCATTTTGCTTCTTGGTGCACATTGGTAAAAATATTCACAAGATATGTTTGATTAATCAAATGATCAGAAGATGGTCTATGGTTAGACTTGATAGCCTCTTTTATGCTTCTTAACTTACAACAAACCTATTTAAATTATGCTTTTGGTGTTTAAAGCTTAGTAAGCTTAAAACTTATTAAGGATCCAGCTGTGTTCTGAAGTTCTCCAACTTGTTCTCTGTTCTCCAACTTGAAGACGATTCGACCACACCACATATGACCATTAGTGTTAAGTGCTGCGCTTTGTTTTTCTCTGTTAACCTCTGCTGTGTATTGAATAGGAGTGACACTGATTAAAGAAAATGATAAAAAAAATCAGATGCCAGTTCACATTTATAACATTAGAAGTTAGGTGTACAGTTGGAGATTTTTTATTATTGGGGGAAAAAACCCAGGAAATTATAGATCATCATTAAAACTCCAATCTTAAGGAACTTTGAAACTCTTTTGGTGTGAAGGGAGTGCTTTAAATTTTCATGAAACAGATTTTGTTCAGGAAGAGTCACCCAGTGGGATAAACAGTTCTCTAAAAATCGTGCCTGTCTCTCTTGTCACTGACTAAGAGATGGTTAGGGGACCTGTGTTCTCTGCAGGTCTTAAGTGCCCTGCCCATTAGACTCCATCCAGGGCAGAGTGCTAAACCATGTGCTGTCTCAGTTGCATGTCAGCTTCCTGCTTTATCTCACTGTATATTTTAGTGTTTGAGTGTGAATCTAATTTAGGTTGTCCTGTGCTCCTGTTATGAATGGCCATGTCCTAGGCCTCAGGTGCCTCTTGAAATATGAAGAGATTGAACTGTGAAGGTCCCTTCATTTTCTAAGATCCTACGATTTAGCCGAATGCTTTTTAAAATTGAATACTTTTTACTTGATGTAGCAAGAAATAAAAAATCTCAAAACCAAAAAAATAAAAATAAATAAACTGGCTTTTAACAACAAAAATCGGAATTTTGGCTTGAGTTTCTAGAACTTACAGCCAAATATTTATAAGGTCGATGTGTTCAGTGCTACCGTATATTCTTTCGTATACTCTTTAACCTTTTGGGAGGATATTTCTGTGTTTATTTTGTAGAAGAAAGATGTGAATTTCATGCTATGCATGGCCCTAGCCTGGACATCGGGGTCTTATAACTGTCCTGCGCTCCTTAGGAGAATATTATCCATGTAGTCTGGTGTGGTATTGGATGGCACAGAGCTCCGTCTCCAGTGTGACTCTTCCTGTTCTATCCTTACAGCTTGGATTTACTCTTGGCAACGTGGTGGGAATGTATCTGGCTCAGAACTATGACGTAAGTGAACATATTCACGTCTTCCTTCATTTCACGTAACTAATACATAGTGACTTGTGTTTGCTGAAGTAAGGTATGCCTTCAGCAAACAAGGTCCATAGGTCTGAGGAAAAAGTCCTGAATTTTGTAGAAAGACTTTCCATTGTTTGAAAAAATAACAGAACTCACAGAAGCACCTGTCACCATAGGAGTGCAAAAATCCCATCAGTTTAGGTGGTCTCATGGTGATCCTGAGCTGGGTTTGTTAGCATAGAGTAACACTGTTAGATTCTTACAGTTCTATGGAAAATCAAGTGATACTTAAATTGGATAATCTTTTCAGCACCCTACCCAGTAGTAGAGATGACTGAGTAATTTGGAGGTGGATTCATATAGTGCAACACATTTAAGGAGAACAGCGTTTTGTGAAGTAGAGAGTTGTATTAGCTTCACTTTACAGATGGGGAAGTTGAAAATCAGGTGACACAAATGCCCATGAATGGGGATCCTAAAAGGTAATGCTTATTTTAAAGAGATAAGGAAGGGAAATATGATATTAACTTTTGATTTGTTTTATAGTGAAGCTTTTAGTGTGATAAAGGGAATTCCCTTTGTCAACCTTCACTTGAGTCATGTGGTTTTCTAGGCAGGTGCTTGTTAATTTATGTCACATTTATTGTTTATATGTACAACTTTTACTTGGCACTGGATTGAGGGGCTAAGTGGGTATATAAAGTAGAAGTCAGGTTCTGGCTTTTGGGGAGGGAGCCTACTTTAACTTACATCTTTTGGTATCCTTCTTAGGCAGTTATGAGGCTAAGAAAGACCACTGTTGAGCAGGTTTCTTTTAGAGGAAAAGTAAAAAATCCATTTATCTTTAGAGGAAGAGAAATGAAAAAATATTGATTAGGTAGCTGGGAAATGATAATAATCTCTTTTCTCTTTAAAGATACCAAACCTGGCTAAAAAACTTGAAGAAATTAAAAAGGACGTGGATGCCAAGAAGAAACCCCCTAGTTCATGAGGCCAACTCCAGCACTGCCTCCTGGATAAACTGATTCTACTGTTCTTGAGGGCCTCCTTTACCATCTGAACCAAAAGCTTTTGTTTTCATCTCCAGCCTCAGCAGTTTTCTTCTTTGCTAGACCCTGCATTGCCTTACAGCACAAATGGGGCCACAAGTTAAGAACAGCCCTTACTTTTCCAACATCCTCACTTCTTCCCTTCCTCCTTCCAGCCACTTGGGAGGTCCTGAGAATGGAATTGTGGTGCTAGATTAGTAAACGTAACCTTTAATTAGTAGTCTCTCCCTTATTCTTTGGGATTTCTACTACCGTTTTCAAAAGAAAAATTGATGAGTTTTGTATAGCTGATGAGATATAAATAATGCTGATTTCACAGTCTAGAAATTATATTGGGTGTTTAAACCTTTGGTACTAAATTATGTTGTTTCAAAATAGTAATTAAAATGAAAATCTAGAAGCCAGTTTCTGGTGAGTTATCCACTAATTTTATGTTGTTGTCAGGAAGCTCCATAGTTGCTAATTTAACCAATAAATCAATTTGCTATTCATTAACCAAGAAACTCTGTTTTGAGAACCCTGTCAGGAACTGGGGAATTGAAAAGTATTTAAAGTAATGGCCTTTGTCCTCAGTAGAATTCATAGTCTAGTATGCATGTTTTTTCCTAACGATGCATTTGATCTGGCTCTGTTTTCTCATAAGAATCATACTTATTTTATGGGATTACAGGCACATTTGACATTACATGGTAGATAAATGAGAAGTTGTCTATAAAGGAAATTTTATGCCTTTTTACATTAAAAAATGTATTTAAATTATAACTTTATAGTGATTCTCATAAGAAGACTTTTTGTGTTTTTCTTTCTGCAACCATAAATTACTCTTGTAATTTTTCAAGTGTATAATCAGTCCATAATTTTTTTTAATTGATAAAAAAGTTTAAATACCTGACTTTTCCCCTGGGTCAGTACAAAGTGATCTGCGTTGTCCCTCAGCTCCTAGTTCCTCTCCCTGGAGTCAGGCACTCGCTAGTTCCCTGTATCCTTTTGCGAAAGATTTTGTGCCTGAACAAACACATGTACATGGGGGTTTTTATACAAATGATAACAAACTATATACAGTGTTTTCCCCAGTGGAGGTCATTCCATATCAGTAGGTAAGGAACAAAGAAACTCTTTCCTTTTTTTGGCTACATAAGGTTCTACTGAATGAATATACCATAATTTTATTTAATCTGCTCCTGAGGAACATTTAGGTTGTTTCCTATCTGTTGCTATTACAGTGATAACCTTGAACCTAATGTTATTATACATATCTGTGCAGGGGGATAGCTCCAAGCTAAAGTCCTGGAAGTGTATTTTGCACTAAATATAAATAAAGGCCCATTTCACTGGGTGTTTGGTTCCAGAGGGCTTGTTGGGCAGCTTCACTGATGATGCCATTTCTGAAGACATTTTAGCAGAATTAGTAAACTGAAAGAATGGTTTAGAGACTGTTATTTTCAGACAGTGATGCCACTGATACTAAATGTGATTATAAAATAAAGTGATTCTGCTTCTCTTTGGAAACATGGATCTTTCATACATGGAGATAAGTTTTGTCCCTGCAGGTTGTACTGGTGCGTGAGACAGGTTAGGATCATATTATGGTTGGCTTCTCCCTTGCAGTGTGATCAGGGGCAAGCAGCTTATTTTTCTGAAACTGTTGTGTTCTCTGTAAGATGTGGATACAATACCTACCTCATAGGGCTTCCATGAGAAACAGTAGAAATAATGTATGTGATGTGTAGCACAGTGCTTTGCAAATTGTCCAATAAATAGTAGATATTAGTCCAAACATGTTGCTTTTGGTCAGAATACTTTTGTTTTTCTGCACTCACTTTTGGAGCCAGTTTATGAACTGTGCAAAACTTGTCATTATTCTATGGTCACTCTCTTTGTTGATGAAAATCTGTAGTATGCACCTTGATCATACCACCTGGCTTACAAGGTTTGATCTTGAACGACCAAATCCTCGAAGGCTAGAGGTTTACCATCCTTGAGGGTATTCAAAATGCTACAAGCTTGGGAAACTGTTTCCAAAGAGGGATCCCTTGTTATCAACCATGGAGCATTGTGTGCGTGTGTTCTCCCAGAGTGGCTTCTTTGAGGGTCACTTGGACATTGGAAAATTAGGTCTCTATAATTATATATTGTAAACAAAGCTCGTTTGGACTTGGAGCTTCCCTCAGGAGTGACACTTACCTCGATGACAGGATCATTTCTGCCAGTGGGAGCCACCCAGCAAATCACCTTCACCGTGTAAACTGCTACACAGTGAACGCAGGCTGACTTCCTGGTCTCCATTCAGAGCCTCTCTCCTAGTTTTACGTTCTTGCAGGAGTGAAAGGAGCTCGGAGTTCTCAGGCAGGTTTATCTTCACTGAGATATATTGTTGGAGGAACCCAGAACCATCATGGCTTTTAAGGGGTGTGGTTATAGTGATTGTGGCACTGAAAGGTACATTTCCTGGGTGTTTTGTAGAGGCCCTTGCCTTACAAAGCAGTGGAGGGATGGGAAGAACCATTGCAAGACATGCCTTCTTTTCTTTTAAAAAAAGTTTGAAAACAACTGCTGATGTGACTTAAGGAAACTTTTTGCTACACCTGACTTAAGAGGGTTACATAAAATTCTACTGAAGGTTACTCACGTGTGAAAAATAAGACTTCAGGGTTTATGTTGGGAACCTAAAAAATACATTGAACTGGAAAGCTTATTCTTAAACTGTAACCCTCCCAAACAAAAAAAAAAAGCCAAAGGGAGAGAAAAAAACAAAAGAACCTTACTTAAAATTGTTAAAAGGCACTGTATTTTATGAGTTGAAGTTACCAGTTGATGTCTTTAGATGTCTCATCTGATTTAGTGTTTTATACAGTTAAGCAGTTTTGATTTAAAGGGACAATTTTATTTCCTTCTTTCTAACTCATAGTGAACTTTAAAAAAAAAATTAATTTATGGCTGCATTGGGTCTTCATTGCTGCGCGGGCTTTTTCTAGTTGTGGTGAGCGGGGGCTACCGTTCGTTGTGGTGCATGGGCTTCTCATTGCAGTGGCTACTCTTGTTGAGCACGTGGGCGCGTGGGCTTCAGTAGTTGTGGCACGCGGGCTCAGTAGTTGTGGCTCATGGGCTCAGTAGTTGTGGCACACGGGCTTAGTTGCTCCATGGCATGTGAAATCTTCCTGGACTAGGGCTCGAACCTGTGTCCCCTGCATTGGCAGGTGGATTCTTAACCACTGCGCCACCAGGGAAGCCCCCTCTTTCTAAATCATTTACTCAATTTTCATTTGTGTGACTCTAGAGAAAAGTTGGGATGTGTGGGTTTTCCCGTCGTCTGTACTTAACGGGTTCATGGAGCATATAACATGCATCATGTTTTCACTTCCACTGGGCAATTCACTCCCTAGGTACTATGCTGATGTTTGTTTTTCTGTGGAGCTCTCTCACATTTTAAATGCTTTTTCTGTTACTCCTCCTGAAGGAACACTATATACTGTACTGGAGCATATGAGGCTTTTCTTCAGCTTCCCGGCTCGGACTTTGCACATACCATTTCCATGCCTTACACAGATGAATGAGTTCTTCTTTCCCTACTGACTGTTAGGGCCTTGCCTTATGGAAAGGAACAGGGCGATGAAGGGGAAGTATATTGAGACCTTGCCTGATCTTAATAGGGAGTCTGTGAGACTTGGATTTTCCAGTGTTCAGTTTATACCTTTCCTAAATCTGGGTGCAACGTAGTCAAGTACTGAAGACCTAGCGGATGGCATGTTTTGAGGCACTGGGAGAGAAACAACCCAACGGTGAAGATTCGTGGAAAGTGCATGGGGCAGGGTGGGACATTGCAAAATCTGAGTTCTGCGCCTGCTTAGGAAAAGTGCAGTGACGTTGCCTGGTTCTTAGCTGTACAGCTGTACAGGATTGGGCCAAGCAGAAGGTGCCCTGTAAAAAGTGCGGGCAGCGTGCTCGGCATTCATTCTGTGAGCACAGCCCCAGGATGGCTCCCTGTGCCCTCGGGTGCTGTCAGTTCCCTCTCTCTTTTAATGGTTTGGATATCTCAGTAGTGCGTGAGGGTGATTCTAGTGTTCAGATGTATTTTTCAAACAGGGTCCTAAAGCCACCTGCTTTATTTGGGCTCAGCTAAATAAACAGGGATCTATTTTGACAATGGAGGAAAAACTAGCTATTTTTGACTTCCTAAGATGGCATGTGAGTCTTTTTCATGTAAATACTAACATAAAAGATAGTATACCCTGTACTTCATGGGTGACTTAAAGGAATTTGAGAGACAACTTTAAGCAGACTTGATGTATAATCGAGAATAAGATGCAACTGTGCTTAGTGTTTCTCAGTTTCATCATCTATAAAATGAGCTGGTATAAGATGATCACTTATAGCTTTTCTGCCCATGTAGAGTTGTGATATGAGAAGATAAAATCAAATTTAATATATTTGCAAGAGACAAGACTAGTAAGTACAGCTATTATTGTAGTTCCTGTCCAACAGCAGAGTGATTTTAGAAGACAAAGAATTGTTAGTCATAGCTGACCATTTGTTAGTCATATCTGGAACGAGCAATCTTCTTTGGCCTGAATCTGTGGTCTGGGGAGAACACAGTGCTGTTCAGGCTACTGACCAGACCAAAGTAAACACCCTTTCTGAGCTGGCTGCTTAGCTGACTGGCGGACCTGGCAGCAGCTACAGGGGGGCTCCACTGCTTTCCCTTTCGGAGTGAGTCAGGGTCTCAAATAGCTGAACAGGGGCCAATCATTCTAAGTCAACTTAATTCTAAGTCAACTTTTCTTTCTCTTTTTACTTATTTATACTCCCAGAATCATCTTATCTGTGCCTTTGTCTTATTGTCTGACTTAAAGGCTTGGTGTCTAAGTTCTGTAATAGGTCAGACATTCGAGGATTTGGCTACCCTGACATTAGGAGTGACATTCTGACTCTTCTGAACTGTTTTTTTTTTTTTTTGCGGTACGCGGGCCTCTCACTGTTGTGGCCTCTCCCGTTGCGGAGCACAGGCTCCGGACGTGCAGGCTCAGCGGCCATGGCTCACGGGCCCAGCTGCTCCGCGGCATGCAGGATCTTCCCGGACCGGTGCACGAACCCGTGTCCCCTGCATCGGCAGGCGGACTCTCAACCACTGCGCCACCAGGGAAGCCCCCCCGCTCCCCGAACATTTTAAAGCCACGTGACTGTAGTGATCTGGCTTCGTCAAACCAGACGTAGTGTACCTAATACTGGTATTTCATATGGGCTCATTCACTTTTATAAGTGGCCAGATAATTTGGCTTAAGCTAATTGGCAGAAGCAGTAATATTCCTGATTAAACCTGGTGCAAGTTTGGCACAAAAGAATTTTGTAACTCACAGATACTTGGTAAACTAAGGGAGTAACTTATTGGTTAATTATTATGGGAAAACTGCACGTGTTATCAATAGTAACTTAAAATCAGTTCAAGAAGTGCAGCAACTATGGGGTCCTCCTTTTCCCATAAGGTGTATTTAGCAAGTAACTGATGGTAGAAATCAGAAGTGTGTAATGCCTGAAGACTGGAGGGCCTGGGAGCTTCATCCAGTCCTATAGCAAGGACCTCTGTCTTGGGGGAAAGGGTGTATAGTACAGGAGGAAGGAGGAGGCCTGGATTTCCAAAGTGATTTTTCTCAAAGGAAACGTTTATTGAGCAGGTACAGTTTACTATATTGTATAAGTTGTTGGGGACTTTAGGAGACGTAAGACATCTCCCCTCCCCTCAAGAGGCTCATTAACTTGTAGAAAGTGACTGATGTGTTTGGACCTTTCTGTGCTTGTCTTCTCAGGGACGAACTACTCATTACCTCCAGAAGAAAGTCCGTCAAATATCATTAATAGTGCGATGGTCTTAATCACAGTTTCGGCCTCCTTATAAGACAAGTATGAACGTTTTCTCTCCCTCCCGACACTTAACCAGCACGGTGGTATTGATGGTTAGTGATGAGTGGAGAGAGAGACACTAATCTCAATGTGTCTTCTTTCTCTACTTCCTTTTCCTTTGACAGAGAACAGCACCAGCCTCTTCCTGAAGGGGACTATTTCTTTACAGGAATTTGGTGCCACGGTATAGAGAAGCCACTGAAGAGAGACACTTAAAAAGGAATCAGAGTAGTGATAAAAGAGTACTGATTGCCACAAAGAGGACTTACTAAGAACTGCCTTTTTGTGGAGAGAACTTACGATAGAAACACTTGAGAGAAATGAGGCAACATTAGGTCTCAAGTTCTAGGTGAGATTTTCCCCCAAAGAGAAGTCACTGGTGTCACTCTCTGTGCATAGGTAGGATGATTTGGATTTCTCCTTCTACTCCTAAAAGGGATCGAGAAATTAAGAATAACATCAAACCCAGTGAGGCTAGTCAGTTTGTGAGGATTAGCCTCTGAGGGGCAACAAAGACAGGCTTTTGTTTCTTCCTGTCTTCAGAAAGAGCTGATTGGAGAGACTAGATACAAGGAAGTGAGAATGGTTTTAGGTTTCCTTGAGCTGTGGTGCTAAGGAAGGAGGGCAGAGCAGAAGACACTAACATCCGAGCCTGTGCATTTGGTTGTTGAAGGCTCCCTGCAATTCACTCGAGGTGGTAGCTGGCGGAATCTTCTGCTGGGGGTTTTGCACTCCTGGTGGTTTGCTTGGCCTGTTGGTCAGATTCTGCCGGGTGCTGGCAGCTCCTTTGGTTGGGCCATTTGCCCACTTCTGTTAGGCCTGATCAGTGATGTTACTGACCTTAGCCCAGGCGGGAAAAGTGTCCAGGTGGAAGAGGCTAATTCCCCATGTATTGATGGCCACCATCACTATCACCAGGCCAATGACATTGACCCCCAGACCAGCCTTCACCTGCAGGAGACAAAGCAGCAGGACACACAGACTAGTCACCGTGAGCAGGCAGCAGCACAGATCCCCAGATGCTCCCCACCTGTGTCCCCTGCCTGAGCCTCACCCCCGATGTGATCACAGCCCACCTGCTTGGCCCCGATTTGTTCCAGTCACTGCCTGGGGTGCCCTAGTGATGCCTTGTAGGGGGCACAGGACTGTTGAGGACAGGAGAGCAGGGAGGACTTGGGGCTGGGAGACGGCCATTAGAACCTTCTCTGTGTTTGTAGCACTCTCGCTATTACATGGAGGCCTAGAAGCCATGTACTTGGAACACCAGATCTTGGGATGTTAAGTTACACTAAAAAAAGGGTTCTGTAGCTACATCATAGGGAATGTGTTCATCAAGATTAAACAGAGCTTGTAAAGCAGGAACCTCTCAGAGCCTTTAATGTGCTGACACATACGACTCACAGGAGAGCCTGTATTCTATGACTGTTACCTTTTTTCCCCCAAGGAACAGCTCATGGAAGTAGTGTACCTTAGGTTCACCTGGGGCAACAGGTCAGCTGCCTTCCCACCAGCCCTTCCACAGGAAGGTGACACAGGCACCCTGGCTGGCATGGGGCCTTTGCTGCTTTCTCCTGAGGGAATGTCACCTCCACAGCTCTGACCCCTTCCATTTCTGTCCTGGCATTGAGACTGCCAGGTGGAAGGGGGACGTGAGGGATGGCAGAGCCAGGGCCATTTGGAAAAGTGTACAGTAAGGATGGCTGGCATCCTACCAGGTGATGACCAAGTATACAGCGTGTCACCACAAGTCCACTAGCTGGGACTGAGTTGGGAAAGTTGCAAGGGAAAAATGAATGCCAGGGAATTGTTCTAAGCCAATGACTAGATGTGCCTTTCTGCCTTCTGGCTCAAGGCCTGGACTTAATCACCCTGGCCTCCTGGGCCTTTTGGCCTGGAGAACTAACCATGTTTTCCTAGCAGATGAGAGGAGGCAGGTTCTAAAGGAGCTAAATTAAGGCCGTTTTAGAGCTGAAAGGGACCACACAGAGCATCTAGTTTGAACCTCCTCACTTAGCAGGTGAGGAAACTGAAGTCTTGAGTTGGTACCCAGGCTGGGAATAGAACCCAGGACCGGCTCACTGCTCATCATCCAGTGCCTTTAAAAATGACTCTTTCTTCTTAGAGGAAAACATAGGCAGAACACTCTATGACATAAATTACAGCAAGATCCTTTTTGACCCACCTCCTAGAGAAATGGAAATAAAAACAAACATAAACAGATGGGACCTACTGAAACTTAAAAGCTTTTGCAGAGCAAAGGAAACCATAAACAAGACCAAAAGACAACCCTCAGAATGGGAGAAAATATTTGCAAACGAAGCAACTGACAAAGGATTAATCTCCAAAATATACAAGCAGCTCTTGCAGCTCAATATCAAAAAAACAAACAACCCAATCCAAAAATGGGCAGAAGACCTAAATAGACATTTCTCCAAAGAAGATATACAGATTGCCAACAAACACATGAAAGGATGCTCAACATCACTAATCGTTAGAGAAATGCAAATCAAAACTACAATGAGGTAACACCTCACACCAGTCAGAATGGCCATCATCAAAAAGTCTACAAACCATAGATGCTAGAGAGGGTGTGGAGAAAAGGGAACCCTCTTGCACTGTTAGTGGGAAGGTAAATTGATACAGCCGCTATGGGGAACAGTATGGAGGTTCCTTAAAAAACTAAAAATAGAACTATATGACCCAGCAATCCCACTACTGGGCATATACCCTGAGAAAACCGTAATTCAAAAAGAGACATGTACCACAATGTTCACTGAAGCTCTATTTACAATAGCCAGGACATGGAAGCAACCTAAGTGTCCATCAACAGATGAATGGATAAAGAAGATGTGGCACATATATACAATGGAATATTACTCAGCCATAAAAAGAAACGAAATTGAGTTATTTGTAGTGAGGTGGATGGACCTAGAGTCCGTCATACAGAGTGAAGTAAGTCAGAAAGAGAAAAACAAATACTGTATGCTAACGCATATATATGGAATCTAAAAAAAAAAATGGTTCTGAAGAACCTAGGTGCAGGACAGGAATAAAGATGCAGACGGTAGAGAATGGGCTTGAGGACATGGGGAGGGGAAAGGGTAAGCTGAGACGAAGTAAGAGAGAGGCATGGACATATATACACTACCAAACGTAAAATAGATAGCTAGTGGGAAGCAGCCGCGTAGCACAGGGAGATCAGCTGGGTGCTCTGTGACCACCTAGAGGGGTGGGATAGGGAGGGTGGGAGGGAGGGAGACGCAAGAGGGAAGAGATATGGGAACATATGTATATATATAACTGATTCACTTTGTTATAAAGCAGAAACTAACACACCATTGTAAAGCAATTATACTCCAATAAAGATGTTAAAGAAAAACAAAAGACTGTCTCTGATCACTTGATTCCAGGGTAGAAGGCAGGGGTGATCAGGGGAAGCACGTGGCAGAGGGAGCGGGCCAGGGAGAAGCGGCGGGGGTGGTCTTCGTGGGGACAGGGGAGTTGGGGCAGAGCTCAGTAGGGGCAGACAGGGTTGTGTAGTAAGATCTGAGGGGGGCAGAGGGGTGGCTGTGACCTCTCTTCCCTGAAGTAATACAGATGACTCAGCTGAGCAGTTTGAAAGTAGAAAGGATCTGAATATCTGCTCCCAGCCTGAAGCTCTTCCTTTTCTCCATTTGATATTCACAGGGCTGCTGAGATCAAGTTTGGATTTGAGTAAAAAGTAAATAGGCCCTCAGCAAGGGTGAAGCGGCCGGGTTTCAGTCAGCCTGGCCCAGTCATCTGTATTAGTTTTTTCCTCCTTTCCCAGCCTCGTCAGCCCTGGGTATTAAAAAGCATAGCAGTGAGCATAGGTTGAGGGGTGGAGAGTGGATGTGCTGCACACTAAAATCAGCGGCAAAATGTACGCTCAGAGCTGTCTTTCGTGAGCCTCGCTGAAAACTAAGAAATGAGCTGAGTGCTTCATTTTGTAGTTGCTGCTTCGGGGGTTCCTTGCTTGGGGGAGAGAGTTGAATAGAAGGACCCTGTTCTTATCACCCTAGGTTCATGCAATGTCTCAGACTTAACCTTCTGTGAATAAACCAGCAACTCTGAGTGAATATCCCCACAGTCCAATGAAGAAACTGAGGCAAAGACTAGAACAAGCTCTTACCTTCTGGAACTGGGTCACATCCCGTGTCTGTCCCAGCTTTTTCTGTCCACATTCCCACTTTCTCCCAGATTAGGATTTTGGGAAGAAGACATTTTTGCTATTCTTGGTGCGCACGGACCATACAGAAACCTTTTACCAGGACCATTCTTTCTGCCACAGCAGACTGAGCTATGACAGGTCAAGGGCACCGCTTACAAAATAATAAACTTGAGGAGAAGGCCGTTCGGCCAGTCAGCCCTGTCCTCGTGGCAGGTGGGCCTGGCAGGAAGAGGACACCCACGACTCACCATATCTTTAATCTGGCAGTGCCCATAGCTGAAGACGATGGCGTTAGGGGGGTTTCCCACTGGCAGCATCACTGCAAAGGAGATGCACATGGTGACTGGGATCAGGGTGTAGAGTGGATTTATGTGCAGCGTTTCGGACTAGGAGAAGAGAGAATTCACAGAAGCATTAGCCTTGAGATTAGACTTGCATTTCCTGTGCTTACTCTCATGAATGTGCTTTAAATGATGGCTCGGTGTTGGCTAACCTTGGCTGGACACCATGTGCTGGGGGCAGTTAAATCACACCCTCAAAAGCATGTAGTGCTGGGCTACTTGGATGGGTTCCCGCTGCTCACTCACTTCCCATGGAAACATGGGCTCCAAGTGACTTCCCAGAAGGGATGTTTCATTTCTTGGTGCTCGTCTAAGGAAGTGGTTTTAAAATTTGATTCTTTAGCTGAGAAATTCTTCAAACACAAATCTCATGAATAAGCTGCTTTGATTGGAGTAGGCCTCTCTCTCTCTCTTGGGGTGCAGAATTAAGGTTTTTTTTCCTAGGTAAGATAATTGCCTTACATGGGACTTGAGCCCGTGGTCTTACCCTCAATGTTGCCAAGTTTTAACTAAGTGCATTCCCATGCTCGCACAGGCAGGGTGATGGAAGGGAGAAGTTGGAGGGAGTCCTCTGAGCAATGAGCAAAGAGTGGCTGGGAGGAGTTTGGGGTTAGAAAGAGCAGGAAGATATTATTTTGTTGGCAATGAGAAGGAGCCTTCATTTTACAGGTTCCACCTCACAGAATGGGACAGAGGCAGCATTTTGTTTGGTGCATTACCTTTGGGGCTGCTTAGCCAGGCTGAGATCTGGCAGTTGCTCCCTCCCCTATTCCATTAATAACAAATTGTTCTGAGACCGTGGAATGAGGCTGGCATTGCTCATAATTCTCAGAATCTCCTGGACAGAGAAGCTGGGTGGAGGCGCTGATGACAGAGCTGTGGTTTTGGTCTCTGCAGCCGAGAGTACTTCTGGGAGCATTTTGCCTCCATTTTCTGTAGCTATTTCTCCCGCCCTCCTGTTAGGTCTCATCTTAGGAGAGAAAGGTTGATGATGATTGTGGGGAATTAGAATCCTAGGGTTTTAAGGTTATCTTGTCCACTCTTGTTTCCATTCAGGGCTGCCCCTAAACTAAGCCTAGTCCTTTGGAAAAGGGTTTCTAGAACTCTTGCTGTTATTAATTATCTATTTACTTATCAGTTACTATTTGAAATAGACTTCATTTATCAAACTATGGCTTGAACACCAATCAGTGAAGGCTGTGGCAATGACCAGAAGAGAGAGTCCAGCCGTGGAACTGCCCCTGTCTGTTCCTGTGGTAGCCGGTCTGGATATCTGGGAACCCTGCTCTACTCACCAGGCTGCACAGGATGGGCAGGAAGATGGTGATGGTGGCCGGATTGCTCACAAACTCTGTGACAATGGACACCAGGATGCACGCCAGCAGGGTGACGGCCCACGGTGGGAGGCTACTCAGAGACAACATCTGGTGCCCAATCCACGTGGAAAGGCCGGAGCTCTGCAGGAGACAAGGTGATGCAGTGAGAAGAAAGCGGGAAAGGCCACTCCCAGTGGAATTCTTAGCCTCCAGAAGGTCAGGGATGGTGAGGGGCTGAAAGGGACCACCAGGAGCCATCTTATTTGCTTCCCTGTTTTCAGGCAGACTGGACCCACAGGCATTCCTGATTTTTTATGGTTAGATCACTATGTAGCCCAGCAAATTCTTTTTTTTTTTTAATGATTGTACACCATTCAGTCTAATTAGGGCCTCCTGGTCAGTCATTGTCACAGGGCACGGAGAGCCTCTAATTGCTGAGATCCTCCTTAGCCCTGATATGACTTGGCAGGGATTGGAGATCTTTGGGGTGATGAGCCCCTCAACTTCAAACTTGTTACTCTTTCTCCAGCCTCTGACAGTCTCATGCTGTGCATTCAATCAACAATGCCCTTTACACCGATTGCCAAGTGTAATCCTTAATCCTGCTTTTGAAATCTATTTCTCTTATTTTATCACCCGTGAAATGGGAAAAATTATCAACATGTTTGGATAGTAACCTTTTCTCTGGTTTTGGGGGCCTTGAATGGGCAAGACTGAACATTAGAAGTTTTACATGAGTAATGAAGGAGAGAGGGATTACAGGTCTATCTCCACGTAGTGGGGAAGGTGCCACGTCACTGGCCTAGAAACAGTCATTCAGTCTCAACCTGTGTTAGGTTCAAATCTCATCGTGGCTGACATCAGGATCTACCATCTGCCCATGCTTTTTGGCAACACGATATAAAGGCATATTGCCACGCTTGAACATTTTCCATTAGCAACACCTGTACACATCTACTCAAATCAATAAATATTCCCATTTGGAATAATTCATTAGGTTGGAAGATGTCCATCTGCCAATGATGAGGGCTCTCTCCCTCCCCTAAAAATGAAGGGCACAAATGAGTTTATGTTCTTAAAAAACCCCAGGTTGCCATACGCATTCACCACCTCTCCCCACCCTCCCTCCTCTCCCTTCTATGGTTGACAAGCTCCGACTTTTGCTGTTTACCCTCTAGATTGCAAATGCAATAAAGAAATGGGCAGTAGGGCAGATAGCAAGGTGAGACATTTTATGATTCCTCAAGCTGTAAGCCCTACTCATGTTCTGCTGTTAAAGACTGCCTTACTACACTGTCAGCAGGCCACCCTTTCTCCTCTTTTCCAAGTTCATCAAAACCTCCTTTGATCTCCACAGCACCCTGGCCACTTCATGACATGCGCATAGACGACTGATGACCAAAGGGCTTCAGAATTCTCTCATGTAGCCATTTTTACCTTGGACCACTTGCCTTTCTTTTTTCTCAACTGACCAAGAGCTATAAATCCAGTGTGTGGGGACTACCTCAATTAATGGTGAGTGCAGAGTCTCGAGGCCTACAGGAACTCTGTAATTGTTATCTCTTGTGACACATTAAATTTTGCTCTCTGGACAAAGAGAGGGGAGGGAGAGCAGTTAGCTGAGTGGAAACAGTATGTTTTATAAAGAAATGGATTTTTATTTATCATGTTTTCCACATAGTACCTGTAAGTAAAGTGAAATAACTTAGTGGCAATTTTCTTTTTCAGAACAACGAGTTGGTACTATGATGAAATAAACTGGTAAATTAGACTGCAAAGTTAGGAAAAAAACCACAACAAAGGAAACCTTAATTTTTTAAACCCTTGGTATGAAAACATTTTTTATTGGATTTTCCTCACTAATGTTAAGACTGACATTATTTGAAATTCAGTAGGAATCACACATATTGTACCTGAATTATATTATTAAAGTAGTAGTCAGTAGGTTCTACAGTTATACCAACTATACATGCACAATTTTGGTTAAAAAAGAAAAAAAAAAGATCTTGCCAGGCTAGGCTCAGAGGCCAAAACTAACCACTGAAATTCAACAAAGATAAATATGATATTGTGAACTTGGAATCAAAAATATTGACAGCATATATACAGGATTGGTTGAAGGACTTGAAGCTTAATAGTGGCTAACAATGAAAAGAATGAAGCGTTTTAGTTGACTGCAGTTTCAATATAAATATTGACATGAATGACAATGAAGCCTTATAAAAGCTTCCATAAAAATACAGGATGGGGCTTGGGTAATTAACTATTCTACTCTGCACTAGACCGACCACCCCTGGACTGTGTTTGAGCAAAGGCAAAGTGGTCCTAAGGAGAAAGACCAGCATGGTAAGGGGTCACTACTATGAGGAATGGTTAAAGGAACTAGGGAGTTTTAGTTGGAAGAAAAAAATGATCTCAAGGGACCTGACTGTCTTTGTTGTTTTAATAATTATTACAGGAGAGGAGAGGGTTCCTGAGAAGAAAGCCAGAACAAAGAGTGGAAGACATCCAGAAGACCTGAACTGAAAGTAAAGAACAATATTCTTTGTTGGCTGTGCAGGGCTTGCCCTGTCACTGGAGGCGTCCTGGAGGGAAATCTCTATTTGGGTGGGAAGATGGGACTCAGTGTCACTCCATGGCTCTTTCCAAGTGGAGGATTCTGTGCCTTTGTTACTGATGCAGAAAGCATTTAGGCCCACAATGAATGGGCAGTGAAAAGTGAGCCAAGTTTAGAATGGGTGAATGTAGATAGACGAGGTAGAGGAAGAAAACAGGGAGACCCCTAACCTGCTTGATTCTTAGGGCTGTTTATTTCAGGAAGGGCTAACAATCTAGGAAAATCAACTATTTCCCACCAGCCCCCTTTAAAAGATCTCATCCCGAATCCTCCCAGTCAGGAAGTGGGGGGCATTTACATCTGCCTTAGCATACATTCTCCAAAGGGTCTCAATATATGCATATGGAGTCCATATGCATATGGACTCACAAGGTGCTGTGAGTCATTCTGGAGCATCTCTGGGCCCTTACACCTTACACCTATCACCACTGTCAAAACTCCAGAAGGACATGCCTACAAAGTCCAGTACATCTTTTGCTTGTAGCAGTGTGGGCCCATAAGTGAGGTGTGAATGCCTGTGTGCCGTGACTGTGGCACAGCTATCTGTAACTCTGTTCCCAGTAGTGCCAGCTTAGAAGGTGGGACAGGATGTCCATTCCTGGCTGAACTGCTTCCCTTCCCAGTGACTTGGGTGAACATTCACCTCTCAGCGCCTTTGAATCTTCCTTCTCGGCACCATAATGACTCATTAGGTCAAGCTGCTGGAAAAACATTGGACCCAATAAGAACAGATTCAAGGGTTACCTTGCTGCCAGAAGCCAGAGCATAGCCTCCTCCCACCAGAATGACAATCTCCCAGGGCATGGTCTTCTGGAAGTCCTTCCACGTGATCATGGGCTCCGTCCCCGGTGAGGGCTCCTGGTCTTCCCCTGGATCACAGGTAGACAGCGAGGCAGAGCCAGATGAACCCTAATGGGTGTGATTTGTGGAGACAGGGGCCTAATTGATGAACCAGAGGATACTCTGCTATTCTGGGAGGAGTTGGAAGGGCTTTGGTAAGGCTCCTCCCAAAATTCTGACTTCGACCATTATTTGACTAGAGCCAGCCCCAACTTCTTCTCTTGAACTCCTCTCACCATCGTTCTTTTTCCCGAAGCAAGGCTTCTTCGCTGGAATCAGGAAGAGGAGGAAGCCAAGGAAGACAGAGACTGTGGCGTCGGTGCGGTAGCCCTTCCTGGCGAAGAGACAAGAAGAGCTGGGGAGAGGGTCAGGAAGCCCAGGGGTAACACAGTGTCTCAGGACAGCCTGTCTGAACACAGTGCCTCTCTTGACCTAGTCTAGAGGGGACGTCAACCTTCCTTCTTGCCAGTTGCTGCCATGCTGTCCGGTGGTGGATTTAATGGGCAATAGTTAATGTCTGGAGGCAGGGCCTGGTTAGGGTAGATGTCTTAGTGTGAATTTATGGACCTATTAAAAGGAGTGGTCAGGAGTTATTTAGATAAAGGAGACTAGAAAAGGATGAGTTCTCTTTCCTGGGAGGGTCACAAGCTGGCACTGAGAGCTTGTGGCCTGTGGCCCTGGCCCTCGGGAATATGTAGGGGTGGGACAGGCCTCGGCCACAAGGGCCACGGTCTTTACAGGTGGTGTTTTACTCTGCAGACATATTCCCCTTTAACTCTCATAACAATTGAGGTTCCAAGAGCTTAAGTAACAAGACCAAGGTCATGTGGATGGTAAGTGGCAGCTCTTGATCCCAAGCCTGGACTCAGACTCCAAAGACTATTTTCTTCCTGACTCCACACTGCAGCTTCCCTAAAAAAGGGGGACTTTCAAGGGAACAAAGTGCTTCCTGGGTTCACGACTATCCCGAAGAATCTGGGAGGGGACACCGGCGGGTACTGCCTGAAGGGTTTGGGTTAGTGGGTGGTTCTCAGAGACAGTATCCTTTACTTTTCAAAGAAGGAATCCCAACCAGGAACAAAGCCAGGCTCCCGGGTAAACCACAGCACCGTCATCAGGATGAAGAAAAATCCAGTCACCATTTCCGGGTAGCTATAAAAGAAAACAGACCCACTCCAGGAACTGGGAAGTTTCTGTTAGCTTTCAGACTTTGCTTTGGGATGCTCCTGTATGCAGAGCTCCAATAGTGGAGACCTAAAACGCAGCTACTGCTTAACCACTTGGACTTCGAATACAGCAGAGGGGAAGGGTGGCCCTTAGAGTCTGGGCCAGCTTGACTTTGGCATTAAGTAGCACCTCTAAATACCTAGATTCGTAGTTGATGAAAATTCCCCCAGCTCAAGGGACCGCTGAGAACAAGCCTGCTTCTGCGCACACTTTACCTGCCACATTTTCTCCTGGGGAAGGAGAGAGGGTGAAGGGCTGATTCTTACGTAATGGCTCCCAGCTTTTCATATTCCTCTTGGATCCTCTTCTCTGATAACTCTTCCCTTTTGGTCTTCTTCTTCTTACTCAGAGAGCAGGTCTCTTTAAAACTGAGATGGGAGAATGAGCAAAAGAATAAAGGAAGCACACTTCTGAGGCCCAGAGGACAACAGGTCTTAAGCAAATACTAAACTACTGGCTGGCTGGCTGTGATGGTGCTTCTCTCCACTCGCCCCACCTATCCCGCGACTCTTGATCTGCCAAGTTACACAGCCTCTCATCAGCCTTCTCCCCAGCCTTTCGGGTATATCTCTGGTATATATATGTAAAGTCATGTCTCATGGACTTGTGCAAGTGTACTTATGTGAGGTTGTTTCTACACACTTGTATTTTTAATTTTTTTTGCCCAGTTGGGTTTTTTAATTAATCAATTAATTAATTAAATTTGGCCGCTCCATGCAGCATGTGGGATCCTAGTTCCCCAACCAGGGATGGAACCCGCACCTCCTGCATTGGAAGTGCAGAGTCTTAACCACTGGACCACCGGGGCAGTCTCTACACACTCGTCCTTTACATAAGTGAGAATCAATGTGATGCGGCATATGTGTATAGATGCTTATATATTTGTGTGTTGCACACACACATAGGTGTGTGTATGTGTATCTGTCTAGAGACAAGGCTTGTCTGGGGTGAAAGTGGGTGTTACTTTTCAATTAGCAGCACTGGAGGCACAGAAGTATACAGTTATCTTTGATTTGACAATTGTCTCTGAGTTATTAAAATAAAAAGTCAACTCAGAGAACATTCCCTGAGCAATGGGAATGTTGGGTCCCCAGACTAATAGCAAAACATCATATACATCTTCCCTTTATGTGTTCGGAGCTGATCAAGTTTGGAGTCAGCATCCGTAATGAGTAAAAGGCTGGCTAAGCAAATTAATATTAGAAATAATATTGCACGAGGAATGTCTAATATTATTTTGAGGGATGTGAGCATATTTCATACAGCTACTAAGTATAAATCAGTCATGTCTATAAAATTAAGCCTAAGGGAATTTCTACTTGACATCATTTCTTTAGAAATTAGTTCAAATTACTCTGTATGGAACTACATTAAACACTCTCCGATTCAGACTCTTTATGAATCCAGCACTTCCCCTGACCAGTTGGTTGAAATTAAGAACATTTCATTGCAGAGCTCATAGTGAAGTGCAGAGTCCATGTATGTTCAGAGTGTCTAGAAGATGTGATGCCCGACTCCTCATCTAGTCCACTGCATCCTCCGGGCACCCTCTGTGGTTACTTGGCAGCTCCCCGTTGGATGGCACCCTCCAGGGCTTGCGCCATGGCCCTGGATGGACAGGAGAGCCTTGCTGGCAGGGCCCTGGGACTCACTTGCAGCCCAGGAACAGCCAGTGCATCCAGAACCAGCTGACCACCAGCATGATGAGGGAGATGGGGAAGCTGAAGAGGAACCAGGTGCCGAAGTTGACCACTTCTGCTGCTGGATACTGGCTGGAGGGGAAAGAACCAGGTCAGTGATTAGAAAAAGGTGGATTTCCATTTGGTATTTCGGGGTAATACGCTAAATGGTCCTTAAGAAGACAGAGCAGAGCTCATGGTAGAGATAATGATAAAAATATGGTCAAACATTATCTAGAGCTCACTTGGCAGCTGCAGCTGCACTGAGCCCTGCCAAGAATTATGAAATAAGCTAAAAAAGCATCCAAGCAACCAAAATCGATACCACTGCAGTGTATATACTTTGCCCTCAGGAGAATCACTCTGGATCTGTTTGCTCTTAATTTATGTAAAGATTCTGATCTGGATTTCAAGACAACAGAATAGAGGAGGCAATCTGATTACTTTCTTTGTAAAGTCACTGAAGGAATGTTTTTTTTTTTTAATTTATTTATTTCATTTATTTTTGGCTGCGTTGGGTCTTCGTTGCTGCGCACAGGCTTTCTCTAGTTGCGGCGCGCGGGGGCTATACTTCGTTGCGGTGTGTGGGCTTCTCATTACGGTGGCTTCTCTTGTTGTGGAGCACGGGCTCTAGGCGTATGGGCTTCAGTAGTTGTAGCACATGGGCTCAGTCGTTGTGGCTCAGGGGCTCTAGAGCGCAGGCTCAGTAGTTTTGGAGTACGGGCTTAGTTGCTCCGTGGCACGTGGGATCTTCCAGCCCAGGGCTCAAACCCATGTTCCCTGCATCAGCAGGCAGATTCTTCACCACTGCACCACCAGGGAAGCCCCCAAGGAATGTGTTTTGACTGGGGGACACAAGGCATCAATTCTGGAGAACTTCGGTCTCTAGAGCCTCATGAAGGTTCTAGATGTGAACTTTGCCCACAGGAGAACCATGGCATGGAATCTCCAAATCTGTTATCAACATCCACTGCTTAGGGGGCCTCCTTGGTCTTAGGGGGCCAAGGAGGTTATCTGGTGGACTCCTTGTTCATCATTGGGCAGAGCTGTGGCCCCAGCCCAGGTGACCACCTGGTCATCTCAACCTCTGTATCAACATTTCCTCATCTTTCCCCTCATTTACGTCAAGGGCAACTCTGTTTCCCCAGCTGCTGAAGCCCCAAGCCTGACAATGAGACTTGGGCTTTCCCTCTCTCAGGCTCTTCCTAACCCTACCCAGGCCGGTCGAGTCTCCCTCTGAATGTTGCTCAGATCTGGCCATTTCTCCTCCCACTGCTGCCCAGGCCACCACCAGCTCTCTCCTGGGCATCTGTAGCCATGTCCGGGATTATCTTCCTGCTGCCTGCCTTTTCTGTTCCAAACCATTGACCATTTTTAAAATCCAGAATGAGTTTTCAAAACTGTAAATATGATAACCTCACTCCCTGCCTAAAATTCTTCAAAGGCTTCTCACGGCCTTTCGGACGAAGTCCAAGTTCCTTAGTGGGCCCTGAGAGGCCCTCTGTGATCTGCGCATCCACCTCCCTGGCCTCCTTTTGCCCTCTGTCATTTTCTTTTACGTGCTCTGCTCTCTTGCCTCTGAGCCTACTACACTGTTTTCTTTGTCTGGAAGATCTCCCTTCATCTAGTTAACTCCAGCTTGGCCTGCACGTCTCCACTTTCATCGTCGCCTCTTTGGGAAGTAATTTCCTCCCTCTAGACTGGGTGGGGTCCCTCAGCAGGGCTCCCCCGGCAGAATCCCACCCTTCTTGTCACATTTAACTGTAATGACTTGATCATCTTTTTTCCCTCTTAGTACAGAAACTGCTCTGGTTCGATTTTCTGTGGTATACTCAGCACCTGGTTCTGTCCCTGACACACAGTGGGTGGTTAGTAAATATTTGTTGACAGAGTGAATTACTTACTTATTGAAGTGTTCCAAGAAAATGAGGCTGGTGGAGGTGCCAATGATGGTGGTCAGGCCCCCAATGGTGGCGGCATAAGAGATGCTCAGAGAGAGGCACTTGCAGATCATTTGGTCATGCTGGGACTTGTACTTTCTTTTGAGTTCCTGGTTCCTGGGGCTGGGGGTCAGGACTGGTGGCTTTTCCTACCAAAGGAAAATCAGTGAATTTCTCCAACCCAGCTTGGGCTGTCTGGCACACAAAGCATGAAAAACAGGGGCACCATTGTGCAGTGGAAAGCTTGGGTGTCAGAAAAACAAATCCCAGTCCCAGTTCTACCTTTTACCAACTTGGGCAGCCCCATCTCAGCTGCAGTTTCTGTAAAATGGGGAAAATCCTATTTTCTCTGCCAGATTGTTTTGAAAAGTACATGGAATGCACTTGGAACACTTCCTGGCATTTAACAAATGATAAGCTATTATTATTTTTGTTATGGGTATTAACAGCACATTCTGTTTTTCACTTGAATTCCAGTAAAACTGGCTGCTCTCCACTTTGTGTCTAAATACCAAATAGAAGGTGGTTATTCTACGTGGAATTAAAATACAGTCCTGGTTGGGAGATGACTGAAAAATAAGCTTTGCATTATAGAAAGAGTCCAGCTTTCACTGGGCGGAGAGTCAAAGTGTGTGATTCTCTCCTCCCTTCTTTCTCACTTTTTCCCTTCTTGCCTATTGGCTTTCCCTTCCCACTTTCCCCTGCCCCTTGCATATAAACCTCAGCCTGGCCATGGTCCTTTCAGGCCCTGCGTGGTCCACGTGACGGCCTTTCAGGGTCAGCATATAAACCTCAGCCTGGCCACGGTCCTCTCAGGCCCTGTGTGGTCCATGTGACGGCCTTTCAGGGTCAGCAGTTGTTGACCTCTGGTCTCAACTGTGGACTAAAGAAGCAAGTGCCCCTCTGTCCTGCCAGGCCTGGCCCCAAATTGTGAAACTAGGAGTAGCCTGGTACAAATGTCAGCAGGCCAGGTCATAGGAAAACCAAGGGGAAGAGGCCACCCTGCCACATTTCTCAAAGCCCGTAACCACTGCCCCATCTGCCTAGGAGGGCCCGGAAAAGGCTGGATCCCGCCACATTTTCCTGAAAGATTCATTGATTGTAAGAGCTGGGGGAGACCTCAGAGATTCTCTGGTCCAGTAGTTTTCCACAGTCCTTTCTCCTAATGAAAATTTACATGGACCTCCAATAGAGAAAACAAATGTAGCATTTAATGGGCAAACATCTATTTTTTAACTGAAAGTACACACATAGGGTCAGGGAGACTTGGATTTGAATCGAGGTTCTCCTCTGAGGCTGAGGCCTTGGGTACATGATTTCATCTCTCTGCGTCTCTGTCAAAATGGAGTTCAAAGTTGCTACCTCTCTGAGCCAAGACTAGAGAGCAAACGCTCAGCCCAGTGCTCGGTATTTAATAAACAATGGCATTTATTTATGATGATACGGATGCTACATAATTGAGATGATTTTGATGAACACAAAAATTTGAAATCAAGGGCTATAAGTGATGGTTGCAATTTTACACCACCTTCGACGTCCATTGTACTTCTGCATTTTGTTTCAGTGATAAAGTACCAGGAAAATCAGGGAACAGAAAAGCAGTTGCCTTAAAATCTCAGGATACGCGAATAAAATATGTGCAGTGCCCCTGAAGCACCTTTGAGGAGTAGTTTGAACACCTCTGATCTAGACCAAGTCTCAGTTTTTATAGCTGAAGAAACTGGGGCTCAGACAGTGGAATGACTTGCCAAAGTCAACAGCGAGTGGGATGTCTTATCTCCGTGGCACACGCAGGCCAGACACACAGATGGATGAAGTGTGCCTGGCGACAGCCCGCTAGCCTGACACCCTCACAGCTTCACGAGCAGGGCCCCTTGGGAAGCTCAAGGCACTTCATGTAGGAAACAGGATGAGGAGGTGCAATTCCATTACCTGAGACGCGCGCTGCTTCTTGTCCTGGTGGTTTGCTGCTCTGGCGGAGCTGGTGATGGCGGGCACGCCATTCAGGTTCTGTCGGGACACAGACCGTCACACTACCACGAGGAGACTGTGGGGCCTGGAGAAGCCACCTGATCACCCTGGGGGCACCCACGCCTCCTCCCTGTGGGACTCGGAGACCAGAAGCAGGGCGAGCAGGTGGTAGAGAGCCACCCCTACTGTGCCTGCCTCCTTCTCGCAGGTTCCCCATTTGAAGAGGCTTTTGAAACTTGGAAAAACATGGCTCTGTCCTTATGGGAGAGCTTGGCTTTCTAGAACTTCATTAGCTAACGAAGAACCCTTCATTTTTCTTTAACACAAAGAACATGAAAAAAGAAATCGCACACAACCAAGTCCACAGTTTGGACGGATCAAAGCCCATCCATTGGGACTGAGGTAAGAAGAGATGTAAACCCAGCCCTGGGCAAGGGGGTGAGGCCACGTAGAGTGTGCAGGCAAACTTGGCTTTCCCCTATAAACGTGTCCCCTTTTTATAATAAGATTTTTGTAAACGAATCCCTCCTGAAAGGGATCCTGCGGCTGAATACGTGGCTCTTGAATATCTGGATGGCTGACTATTGGGTTTACGCGAGGAAAGGTTAACCTGTCCTTTGTGACGCTAAGCCCAGTACTCAGGGCCGGGGCTCAGAACTGCCCAAAGCCTCACGCATCCAGGCTCAGGGGAGCACCTCTGTGCCCTCACATCAGAGAAGGCCGCTGGGCCCTCGACAAGCTGCCAGGCTTCTCTGGCCCTGAGTTATCTTGAGGGTCTTTCAGGTATCTCAAAGCACAGAAGAAACCCAGGGCCATACCTTGTTCTGCATCAGAGAACTGAAGTCTGCATTCGATGTGCTGGAAGAAAGCAAAGGAAGTGGGAAAAACAACAGTGGCCCAGACTTGATGAGATGGGAATTCTCCCCCATGGTGTTTGGTATTAGTGACCCTTCTAGACTCAAGTGTTCTAGGCTACACCTAGAAGAAGACGAATCTCACCTTCCAGAGATGTGGTAAGGATTTGTGGGAACAGGGGCAGGGCGTTTCCTTTGGAGGGAAACCGAGACTCCTAATACTAGCTAACATGGAGTGCTTGTTAGGTGCTGATCACTCAAATATGGACTTTAATCCTCACGACAGATCTAAGGGGCGGGTAGCACCACCTGCATTTACAGAGTAGGAAACTAGGCAGAGAGAGGTTACTAACTTCCCGAGAGCACCGGGTGCTAAGTGGTGGTGCCAGAGAGGAACCTGTCTCTGTCTCTGCCTGGAGAGCCTGGGCCCCTGACCATGTTCTCACTGGCTCACTTTCTAGAAGGAGAAACATGAAATGCTTATCTAAGGCGACAGGAGCAGGGAGGGCCAGGGCCACACATGGTAAAAAGCATGTGAGAGCAAGAAGATGGGGGTGAATTTCTCATCAGCAGCTGCACCTCAGAGGGTGGCAGGCAACGCGTGTGCTGAGTCCCTCCCACTCTTACCGGTCCCCAGTCTTTGCCTTGAGGAGAGAGGAAGGTGGGGATTTAACTACCAGCATTACGGACTTACACTGAGCACTAAATGCATGTTTCTGGTCTGTCCTAGTTCTGAGGACAGTGGGTGCTATGAGCTCAGCCGCTGGGAAGGCCAGTGAGAGGGGCTGGACACACGTGCAGGAAGTGGGGTCCTGGGGTCGTCACCCACCTCCAGGCTCTATCAGGGAAGGATAAGGCATTGACGGGGCTCAGGAAGCATTCACCGGAGAGAGTCGTTAGGCTGGGAGGAGTATTGTGATGTTTCCCCGCCTTCCTTCCCAAATCGGGTGAGGAGGCTGGCATGGAACCCCTCAGACAGCATGCGAGGTGCTGGCGTGAAAGAAGACCGCCATCCTCACACCGTGGCAGTCCTGGACCCCCCTGCATGCTGCTGAGGAAGTCCGGGACAACTTGAGCTTTGGCTTTGGAGTTTGGGGACATGTATTTTCATCCAGAAAAGAACAAAGGCAAGAGGCCAGTGTGTGCTGCCCAAGAGGCCAGAGTGAGGAGAAAAGGCCCACTGTACTGGGAGCAGGCTGTGCCCTCAATGACCAGTGGTCTTCATTGGGGGCGGCAGGGAAGGTGGCTGGGCTACTGCCACCTTGAAAAGGCCCTGCCCGAGAGGCCAGAGGCGTCCCCAGAATAAAGAGGCTGGGGAGCAAGCCACCAGAGCACAGAACTGAGGGAGCCCAAGCGGTCACCCAAGAGCACCTCGTGCCATGAGGCCCAGGCTCTGCAGAGGTGGCTCAAGGCGACACTCCGAAGACCCTGAAGGTAAGTGCCCGACGTGTAAAAGAGTCGGGGCCTGAATCTCAGGGCACTGACCGCACTCTGGAATACCTCCAGCCAAGACCCTCTTTGCCCCTTTATCTTTCCTGCTCGCTACAGCCTCTGCCCTGACCCTGGAGAATTCAGACGCAGAGAGTTGGTGAGGGGAGAGGAAGGAGTGTGGGGGAAGAGTAAGAGAAAAGTCAGTTGTCTCACCTGCTCACTTCTACCTCTTATCCTGCAGGCCTGGGCTGAAGGGGGGTTGGGTGAGAGCGTGAGAGGAGGCGGGGAGAAGCTTCCGATGAGGGATTGAAATTTTGCTATGAGTCTGGACTAGACTGCCAAGTATCTAAAAACGAGATCATTCTAATATCTGAAAGGAACCAGAAGAGCTATAGGATTTGCCTGAGATACGGTCGGGGCTGGGGAGGAAAGTCCAGTATATTATGATTGGAGCCAGTGACGGGAGGAAGATAAGCTGGTGGCACCCTTCTGCCTCTGTCCCTTCACATCGTGCTGGTCTCACTCAGTGTCAGTTCTCCATTTTTCAATGAAAAGAGCAAATCGCAAAACTGAGCTGTAGTACAAATCCAACTTTCCAAATGTCCTATTCATCCCAGTATTCCCTGAAGACCACATTTTGATATTAGATCTCCAAAAGAAATCAGCTGTTAATGGATCTACCCCACATGGGTGTTTGAAGCGATATTTCTCCTTTTCTAAAAGCTGCTTGTTTCATCAGCACATGGCTGTCTCACCAACTGTCCTCGAATCCCCTACCTGCCACCTAGTTTTTCTTTGCCATATCTAATAAGACCGAATCTAGTAAGACCACATCTAATATCTAAAAAATACTTTGTGATTCTCTAAGAATATCCAGTGACATCTAAACTGTGAGCCTTTTTTCATTAATAGATTAAATATATTATTCTCCCAAGAGGGACATCAATTTAGCTGAAATGTACTTGGTAGACGTACAGATAGTCCACATACTCCCTCAGATTCAGTGTAGTCTTTTCCGCTCTTCCCTCAGCCCTGTGATACCCGGTGGTTAAGGGAGGTGCCCTCAGGATCTTGGCAAGTGGCTCCCTGGTATGGAGAGGAGAGCGGGATGGGGGGAGGTGGTGGTGTGGCAAGATGTGAGCTTGGCCCATGCAGCTGAAAGAGGCCCTGTCGGGGAGGAGGGAGGTCATACTCACTCTTCATTGACAAAGATGAGTTCCAGGGAAGGTTGGCTGTTGTTTACATCGGGATCTACGGTAGCAAAGGAAAGCAGGAAGTGAGATGTGGAGTCTGGACCTGACCCTGAAGGGCAGGGGCTCTGGGCTGGGGCTGGATAAGGAAACAAAGGCATCAGGGCTCCTGCTGGGCCTGGTGCCTGACGACTCCCCTTCCCTCCGCTCGAAAGGCATAGTGGGACTCAGCGACACAGACAGGCCTGGGGTCTTGTCGTGATCCTTGAGCGTTTGGGGGAAAGGAGCAGCGGTGGCTGCTTTAAGTAGGGCAGGAAGGAAGAGCTGGGAATGGGGGACATAGGGAAGCTTCAGGTTACAGGGCTGGTACGGGGTAAGGGGCCAGGAAGGGGAAGAGGCGAGACGAGAGGCGGGACGCAGGTGAGGGTCAGTGGGGGCAGGCGCAGAGCTGGGCAGTGTCACTCGGGCGGAGGAGCAAAGGGGAGATGAACTCTAGCAAACTGTACTGATGGGCTCGGCCTCTTCGGCGCTGGAGCTGCCGGCCGCGAGCTGCTCCTCCTCGGCCCTGACCAGCTCCTGCAGCACGGCCTCCACGATAGGCATGACCATGGCGGTGGTGGACGTGTTGGAGAGCCACATGGACAGCAGCGTGGTGCAGCACATGAAGCAGAGCAGCAGCCTGGAAGGCAAGGAGGCGCAGGGGGAGCATCACAGCATGCCCCCCTCCCCGGGGGCAACTTGCGATCTCGCAGGGCTCCCGCGGGGCCTCCTACAAGCCTGCTGGTGCTGGCAATTATCCAGAAAATGGGGGTTTATGTCATACATTCAGCTTTGTACTCCCAGGGCTTGGTACAGAGTAAACATTAAATAAAGATGTGTTGAATGAATGCATCACACTTCGTGGGCTAGTGGCCTTAGCCCAAAAAAAAAAAAAAAGAAAAAGAAAAAGAAAAGCCCTTGCTTAAGCAAAGAATAGCTTTGGTGGTAGGGTCACAGGGCATGGACTTCCTGATTGCTCTCGTCCGTGGACATTAGCTTGGTGATGATGTGTGTTTTTTGTGTATAAAGGAATTCTTTTCTCGGCCCTTGCAGCCAGCAGTCCTACGAGTACCATCCCATTCCTTGCTTTGCAGCCAAGTCACTGCAGTTATTAGCGACCAAATAGAGACTAATGGACAGAGCTTACAGTTCCGCCCACTACTTGTCCCACTACTGACCGTTGAAAGCATAGCCCCCAACGGCTCAGCAGTGTCCCATTGCACTGTGTGCACTTTTTCAAGGCTGTGTCTATGAGTTGACACTTGGAGGAAAACACAAAGATAACTCTCAAGTTCTCCTTGACTTTGAAAACATGCACTGTGTGTTTGTACAGATATAGTTCTTATTTCCATAAGAGAAGCCAGCATAAAGACTACCCGTGTTGATCACCTTAGGTGGGATCATTGACTTTTCACAGTTTGGGGCCAGCACAGCTGTCCTGTGGATCATGACCGGGTAGGTGCCAGAGCCCTGATGGTGTCTCTGTTTAGGCTGATGGAGACATGAGTTTGTCTGCCCTGGACATGCACCGGCAAACAGAGGGCCCCGTGGTGGGTGGAAACTTGCTGGAGGGTGCGGTAAATAGAGACAAGTAGAAACGCAATGGGATAAAAATTCTTGACGATAGTACCCAGGGGTTTCAAAGAGCCGCAGAGCCTCAACGTGATGTGGGGAAATGCCGTTGTGTGTCTAGGAGGCCGAGTGTGGAGTACAACACCTCAGGTTATTACTGAGTGATTATGCCCTGAGTTAGGCTGTGGTTAAGTGGGAAACAGGAACATCTTTTTAAGTATAACATGTCTTCATCTAATGACTAGGGATGAAAACTAACACCATATTATTTATTTATGCTCTGTTGGACTCCCAGGAGAGTCAGGGCAGCTTACATAAAAAGTGTTGCAAGAAAGTTGTAAACTAGGAGGTGAGGACGATATTCCAAAGGGAAGATAAGGGCAGGGTTATCCAAGAGAGCGGGAATGAGTTCACGCAAAACCGTCAATCCTGACCTTCCTACACATTCCTGAGCGGCCTTCTCGACAGCAGAGAGAAAAGAGGAAGCAGCTGAGGGCCTGAGTGCCCTGCAGATGCCGGGTCAGATGCCACATTTGACAGGCCTCTGGTCTAAACCAATGGCGACAAGAACTCAGGGTGGATGGGAGGAAACCTCCATGCCTCCTTAAATGACAGAGGAGAAGACACCACTTCCTCATCCAGCCTATTCCCTGATACAAGGGAAAAAGGTTGGGAAACAATTTATGTTGGTCCCTCTTGTTTTACCAGATGAGCCCCTTAGATCTTGTAACCCGCTGCCCCAGCCGTCTAGGTTACTCAGGTTATTAGAGGACACCAAAGTCACCCACTCAAGTCTCCATTCCATGGTCACAGGCCCTCTCACTGGAGGGGGAGATGGGAGCCTTGAGGCCCTGGTGTCCTCCCACCCCCACTGGTAGAAAGCCTCAAGTGGACGTCCCTCTGACCGTCCAGGGGGCCCACTGGGAGCTGAGGGGATGCACTCAGTGTGACTTACATGCCCGGCTTGGCTCCGGCCATCAGGACCATGCGCAGAGCGATGCGCTTGTGCAGGTTCCACTTCTCCACAGCCGCCGCCACGCAGATGACACCCACCAGCAGCAGCGTGGTGTTCTTGAAGTACTCGGCCGCCACCTGCAGAGGCCAGCTCGGGTCACCCCTACCCGACCCGGGGCCTGGCCCCCGCCCGACTAAACTCAAGCTCAACCAGAGGCTAGCAAGCAAAAAGCAGGGAGATGAGAGTTATTAAAATAGCCAGCTGTTGTATATTACATATATATATAATTTTAAATTTTAAAAATTTTATGTACACGTACATACATACATACTACCTTGGGCAGGCACTGTGCTAAGCACTTTACAAAGATTTCATTTAATCCTGCCAGCAACTCTGTCGGGTAGATATTCTTCTCCATTCTAATTGTGATATGAATACGATTTCAAAGAATAAACATATTTACAGTTTTACCTTAATTCTTAAAAATTATGAAAATAACCCTGGGTTATAATCTCATTTTCTTTAGCTTTTTAGAAAATTCTGTTCATTTTTTTATTGGAAAGTTAATACATGTTCATTATGGAAAACTTCAAAATATAGAAAAATTAAAGATAAAATTACCCTTAATCCTACTACTGTTAGCACTGTGGTATATTTTCTTCAATTTTTTAATGTCTATATAGATACATAATTGGATTTATACAGTATGTACTGGTTTATATCCTGCTTCTTTTTTTCATTTGACATTGTACCCTGATCATTTTCTTATGAGACTTAAATTTATTGAAAAAATTCATGCTAATGACAGCATGAAGTACCATAGAATTTACTTAGCTGTTTTCCTTTTGTTGAATATTTAAGTTGATTTCTTTTTTTCTTTCTTTGCTGCAAATGGAGCAAAGAATAATTTTCAGCTTAAATCGTTAACCTTATATAAATGTGATTATTTCCTTAGGACAGAGTTCTTGAAGGTGTCTTTATAACCTGCCTTAAACCTTTAAAAAAAACTTTATATTTGAATAACTCTTTAACTCCAGATAATTCCAGAGTTCCAAAGGGTTCCAAAATGATAATAGTGCAAGAAATAGCCATCCACTGTGTGTATGGGTTTTTTTTTTTTTTTCCTGAACCGCTTGAGGGTAAGTCATATACATTTTGGTCCTTTATCCCTAAATACTTCAGTGTTTATTTCCTAAGATTAGGCGTTTTCTCTCACACAACCATAGCATCAGTTACCAGCTGCTTCTTCTTGCTTTTTAATGACGAGGTAATTGAGACCTAGTCCTGCTCAAACATGTTTCCTATGTTTGGGCTCCAGGACCAACTCTTCGTTGATTCCCTCTCTTGGAACATTCTCTCCTTATCTCCACTTTGATGAGACTTCAAAGCCCAGTTCAGGCCTGGTGGCGTCCAGAAAACCTTCCTTGTGACTCTAACCTCTGACTCCAGAACATTCCTTGTGGGTACTATTAACTCTACACATCACAGAGCACATAGGGCAGTGCTAGAACTGTTGCTTCATGCTTGTACTGTTTATTTTTTTATGTGTATCTGTCTTGTTTCTGTATCTCTTAGCACCTAATAGGATAATATGGAAAAGTCGATGCTCAATAAATACTTGTCACATACAAGAGAGTTGTTCCCAACAATGCAACCATGATATAAATTGGGAGGAAAAGATATAGAAAAGTTTAACTCCTAACTTAGAAATCCTCTAAAAGTGAGAAAACAAGAACATTTTTAACTGCAAGAAAAATAAAAACTGAACAGGGAAGGAAATACAAATATAGTAAAATCTGCAGTGTTGGAAGTAGACAGAATTTATATAATCATACTGTTAAACTTTGATTATTGAATTATATGCCTGTACTGGGAAGGTAGAGGGAGGAGAATTGGGTGATGTAAGAGTACAAAATCCTCACCTGCTATAATCAGAAGTCAACCGATAATGTCTAAAAGTGATAACTCAAGAATTAATATAAGAATATCATATAGGACCGTGGAGCTTAATACCAGAAGAAGCAGTTAACAAAGTTAAGTTTTTGACTCTGGGTCAGGGGAGGTGGGATTTGGTGGAGGGAGGGGTGGGGAAGGAGTCTGCTGTTTTTTCATTGGGACCTTTTCAGTATTATTTGAGTTTTAAACTCTGCATGCAACACTTTGGTAAGATAAGAGCCCCCCAAAAGGTAACCTGCTCCATTTCTCCCTTCTCACTTTTTCCCCACAGAGATTTCCTTGTGTCTGGTTGATGAGTTCTGTGCAACAGAAGGATCATCTCTCCTCTCTGAGACCGTTTCCTGGGGTAAGAGGCCTCTGCTTCTGGTTAATCTAGTCCTCGTCCTCGACCCCAGTCCTCATGGACACTGTCACTAATGCTCCCGGAGGGCAGAGAAGCGGTGCTGGGCTTGTGACTCTGGGGCAGAGTCCGCACTGGGAAGGACAGGAAGGCCTCGGGCCCTGACGGTGGGTGGAGGTGCTGCCCCCTAGCGGGAGGTGGAAGCACTGCTGGGATGGGAGGGCTGGCTGAACTCGGGGCCTAGGACCTTCCTCACTGCCCACTCGTGTTCCTAGGCAGCTGAAAGGCAGCTTTGTGGTGGAATTGGTGTTTTAATTTCATCTGTCTACCAAGGAGAGGAACCCACAGAAGACCTGAGACACCATTGTCCTCCTGGGTGATGGTCCCCCACTGGCCCCATGACTCATGGCTCTCTGTGAAGCTTTTAAAGACTCAGTGTTACCAGGGTTACTTTCCCTGGGGACTGACTGACAACATTTTAGTTTTCTGCCTCTTTGGCACATATCCTGATAGACCCCAGTTGGTGATGGCCTTTTAGGGGGATCAGAGCCTGCACAAGAGGTGGGGCTACTTTCTCAGGGTTCCTCTCAAGGGCAAGGAGAAAGGAACCAACATGCGGTAGAGTGTCTTTTACATGCCAGAAATGTATTTTGCATTCACTTTCTCACTTAAGGTGAGGAAACAGACTCAGAGACGTTAAGGAACTTCTCCAGGGTCACAGTGTGAGGTGTGGAGTTGGGATATCAATCCAGGTCCATCTGAATCTAAAGCTACTATTCGACATGCCACTCAGGGTGGCCAAGTAGAAACCACTCATCTAATTCAACTCCAGGGGAAATTCTGGGTACCCCAGACAGCACGGGCCAGCCCACATTCCTCATCTTTATTCATAATCACAGTCCTGACACTGGCCCCAAATACCTGGGCCCGGTCCCGTGAAAGCCCCAGGCCCAGGTTTAGTAGGATATTGGCCCTGTGATGTTTTCTTATTTGGTGTTTGGTGTGCTCAGGTCTGTTCACGTGTCCTTCCTGCCCCCTTGTAAGCAATGCCAAGTGTTTGGTGAGGTAGCCTGGGTGTAGTTTGTGACTCGGCTGTATGCTGGGCAAGTTATTCAACCTCTCTGGGCTTCATTTCTCTCATCTAAAAAAATATATGAGGATTATATGAGTCCCAATCTTCTGTAAAGCTGTTGTGAAGATTAAATGACACATGCAAACCAGCTAGCGTGGCCCGCCACGTTGACAGCCAGGGTTCCTGGTGGCTCTCCTGTTACAATGTGGTCCACACAGAGGCTGACCTGGTCTGAGGCCGTTAGCATACAGAGAGGGCCCAGGCACAATCAATAAAATCTTGTCCAATGGTGTTGGTGGTTAGTTTTCTAGCCCACTGATTTTTTTTTTCTTTACAATAAAACCTTGGTTATTTACAGCCCCTCTGGGAGTTCCAGGATTCTTGAGGATTATTTTAATCGTTTTCTAAAATGTGTTGCGTCCTCACACTTGCCGTGAGCATTCCTTTCCCCACTATCTAATTTCCAAGACTAATATTCTGTGAGTTGGGAAACTAGATAATGAAAATTGTTAGCACTATTTGCAAAGAGAAATTAGATTCTAAAACAAGTGCTCCTCCCATGGCTAGACTGCATGGATTTTGTGACATTTGTGTTGGCAGTGTTACCGCCTTTACTGCTTTTCTGCTCTGTGGTTTTTCTCGGTGTGCCCAAACCCCAAGTTTGGAGAGCAGAGATGTTTCTGGACTGTGTTTAAGAAGAGATGGGCTCAAGGAGGCCGCTCTGGAAAGGTGGAGCAGAGGATAGCAAGTAAGAACTCAACCTGGGTTCAAATGCTTGCTCCCCACAGATGAGTTGTATGTTCTTGGACCAAATACTGAACCCCTGTTTCCCCATCATTTCAACCTTTTAAGTAGTAATACACAACACATTGAATCCGTATGGGCCTTAAGTAAGATGATGCAAAACAGGCCTGGCACATAGGAAGTGCTCAGTAATGGTCCATTATTATTGTTAAAGAAGTGAAAAGATGAAACGCTTCAAGATGAGATTGAGGGTTAGGAATCAGGTATGCCAGCATGACCACGTGGGGGAATAAGAGAAAGAAATGAAGTAAGAAGGAGCAAGGTGGACCTGAAAGACAAAGATTCCCCCAAACTTTCTTAAGTGAACGGTGAGTACATCTCAAGAGTTTTCTAACCCAGCCTGGATTGAGAGGCACAAGGACAGAAGTGTTGACCAATGTAGTCTTTTAATGAACTAGTTCATTGTTAGTAAATTGCAGGTGACATCTGTTAGTGATGAGCTTTTAAAAACATCACTCTCTTTGGTCACGGAATTATTTGTTGCTCTCTGGATATGTCAGGTTTTAATATTTTTACAAAGTTGTTTTTTTTTTAAATGGGAAGGTGAGGGGAGTTGTGGCTTTAATCCTAGAAGTTTGAGGAGAATGGAAATCTGGATGCTGATCTCAGTTCAGTGCTTTTCTCACTAAGGACAGGGCCATCGTCAGGGAGGAAGACAGATGGACCAATGAATCATTCGTGCAGATAAGCTGGGTGCTGTGATGGGCACTCTGTCACTCAGGTAGGTCTAGCATCCTCACAACTCCCCACGAGGTGGGTATGCCTATTATTCTCATTTTTCAGATGAGTAAAATGGAAGTTTAGAGAGGTTACACATGTAAAGAAAAGAATGTTGCCCGCCATTCCAGTTCTATAAGGATCAAGCCATTAGCCACTGCAGTTGTGCACCCTGAGGGGAATTCAGGATGGAGAAAAACAGGAAGCATTCTGTACTTTGGGTACTGGCCCTAAATAGTTAAGATGCATATCTAAGGGATCATTTCAATGACCCCAGATTCCTACTTCTTCCCATAGATAGAAAAGCACTAAAATCATTAACTTGAGATGTCTGTTGTGATTAGCAGTAGTCTTTGGATGTCTGACTACATGTTTTTCCAGAAAAAAAAATTCATATATTTCCTGGCTCCTACCTTACCTCTTAGGAGCAGTACCTCAGTTACCTAAGAGGGTGTCTCCCAGGCCATAGTCCTCAGTAAGTTCCCCCAATAAAACTCAACTTGCAACTTTTATTTCAGTCAACGCACAACTTGCTCAAGACTGGTCAGTGAGAAAACTGGATTCAAGCTCGGTTTGACCCTACTCCCAACTTGGATCCTGACCCTCTCCACATGGCCAGTGTCCTTGCGTATAGTGGTGGCAGCCAGGGACTGGCAGAACGCGTGGATCTGAACGTGTCCTGACGTAGGCACTGGTGGCGTTGTATGGGCCCCGTCAGAAATGCAGCCAGTCAGCACGCTGCTGCTGGCTGGACACACCTAGGCTCTCCTTGCAAGTTGCTGTGGCTGTGCCTTTTCACGCGGCAGGAATGTGGCATTCCCTCAGGAGGCCAGTGGCAGTCTCTGGAAACGGACCTATTCTGAGGCTCTTTTGGTTCATCTGAACAATTTTGCTGCGACCCCAGGATGGGATGCCTGGGATGGCCCCCCTCCGGGCTGAGCTAAACCCCCAGCAGAGCTGAAGCCCCTCACTACACCATTCCAGCCACCACCCTGGCGGCGTGGCTGCCTCTCCGCCCTTCCCTGGGGGCAGGAATGCTGTTTCTGCTGGTAAGTCTCTGGGGGCTCAGACACCCTCCTAACCACCTGTCTGTATTCCCTGAGGACAGAGGTTTTCAAACCACTCACTGCCTCTGAAACTTCAGCGGCAGCTGTGGGAACAGGGTGGCCGTGAAGCATTGGGAGGGAAGGGCCCGGGCAGCCAGGGCTCTGGGCCCCCATGCCTAATCAGAGTAGGACTTCCCCTTCCATCTGCTTCATGTATTGATTTTCCTAAGATTTAGTTTAAAGGAAAGGTTTTGTTGCTTAAAAAACATTCTTTGTAAACCCTACCCTAGAGATGTCTAAAGCAGAGACACCCAGATGGGTGCTGACCTGACCCGAAGTCAGCCCAGCTCCTGCAGAGCTTGGAAATGCTGACTCATAAGGTGTCCCCAGTTTCTTCAAGACTGAATGATCTGCCCCTGTAGCTCTTCCTATGGAAACATCAGCTTGGCCTCAAAAGGCTGCAAGATCTGTGGGTTCCTGGTATCGGGCCCACGTATGGCCTGGGTGTGCGCTCAGCTCTGGGCTGTGTCTGGATGGCTGTAGGTGAGGGTGGGTAGCTGGGCACAGATGCTCAGCCTGTATCCTCACAGGCCTGTATGTGTGGCTGGGGGCGTGGAGGTAGGGGTGTCAGCCTCCATAGTGAGTAGAGGCCAGAAAGGCAGAGTGGAAGGTGATATACGAAATGCCCCCAGGTTTACACACAGCAAGTCAGGTTCTAGGCACTGGTCAGGAATCCAGTGGGTCAGAAAGATCAAGAGCAAACAGGGAAGCAGATTTCATGACATCAGACTCAAGTATCACTTGGCTGTAGAGGCTGTTTTGTTTCTCCAGCTGGAGCTGCCTTGCTGCCTCTCTTGCCTTGGCAGGAGCTAGGATCTGAATTAGACTTGCTAGAAGCCTGCAGTGCAGGGCCACTGAGACAGCAGAAGGAGCGTGTCTGTATGCGCGTGCGCGTGTGGGTGCATGTGTTGGGGGGTAGACAGAGAGCAGGTGTAATCTCTACCAGAAGTAGTTCCTGACCCTGGGCATCTCTGAGGCTCCTTACAAATTCCAGTGTTCAAACCATGCTCTTTAGTTCCCCAGAGAGCCGCTTGGTCCTCACATCTAAGCCACTCTCCTATAAACAGTGAATCTCAGCTCACTTGATTGACACAGGTACTGTCCCCAGCTACGGCAACACAGCAGAAAGGCTTAGAGGACTTTCAAGGCCTATACGATGACAGTAACGAGAGTCACAATGGAGGCAAAACAAAAAAACAGACCTAAAAACAAATCGGAAATACAGGACTGGGCTCTGTACACCAGCAGAGGGGAGCAGAAGCTGGATGCTTACAAGCCGATAGATTCCTAAAGTCAAGGGGCCCTTAGAGCCCAGCCCCTCTCCCGAGGCACAGAGTCTACCTCCAGTATCCTTACGTGGTCATCTGGCTTGTGCTTCTGGGGACAGGAACACCAGGACCACGTGTGGTCCCCCATTTCAGGGTCTTCCCTCCCAGAGAGGGGATCTACCTTATGGTGCTTTGACTCTGGTTCTGGTTTGACCCTTTGAGCCTGGTATGTTGAGCTGTACAAGCCAGAAATCATGCCCCTCTTGAGGCTTTTCTTCATTCCTCATGTGACTTAGCTTCTAGATTTCAGCTCATCTCTGAATGAGCTCCTTATCCAGAATTTCCTGCTCTGAACACATACGTTTATTAATTGAGCAGATTTCAGTACATACTGGCTAGCAGTTAAGGGTGAAAGTTCTGGGGTCAGGCAATTCGGGCTTCAAGTCCTGGCTCTACTACTTACGACCTGTATCACCTTGAGTAAGTTACTTAACCTCTCTGAACTTCAGTTTCCTCCTCTGTAAAACAAAGATAAAAATAATAGCCACTTCACAGAGGATTAAAAGATACAGTGCATGTAAAGGACCTCCCACTGCGCCTGACATGTGGTAAAGGCTTGGCATTTTGGCGGCCACCCTGGACAGAGAGCTGACTCCCACTGCGTCTATACTCAGCTGAAAGCCAAAGATCTCTTTCACACACACTGCTAACATTTATCCTTATTAAGCTTCATTTTGCCTGGACTTCCCTTCCAGTCCACTGTCTCTTCCTGGCAGCATTGATTCTGTCACTGTACATTAGCTAGTCCATCTAGCTTTGAGTCATCTGCAATCCGATGACATGCCTTTCTTATTTCCATTTGTGCTCTCTCTCCAGCGCAATGCCAACATGTTCCTCAGATTCTTTCGGTTCAGCTATTCAACCAGCACTCAAGTTACTCAACTGTGCTGTCATCCAGACCACATTTCTCTGACTGAGAAATTGTTATCCCTGGAAATATCGAAGGCTCCAAAGAAAAAGTTAATTTATGTTCAGCAACATTTGTTTAAAAGACCAGGGAAATTATAAAGCTTTGTGGAAAGACCTCAGTCAAAAAGTGGTCAATATAAAGTTTGGGCACTCGGCAGGGTAAATTTCATTTATATAGAACATTCCCTCATGTGAAATTGTGTAAATTGGGGTCTGCAAGGCCAGAAAAAGAGGCATTACTGCATAGGGTCTTCTGTGTTATTCCATGTGGTTTATACTTTCTCTCTGCTAGGGTAGAAACTTCTCAAGGTCAGGAGCCATTTTGACCATTTTCTGTCTCTTTTCAGCATCTGAGTTTGGCTGATAGAAGACAGTCTCAGTTTTGCACACAGTGAACTCTTAATACCTGCAGACTGACAGTTCATCACTGTAGAATTTAACCATTTACGTGCATACATCCAGCCCTAGGGGGAACCCAGAGCATTAGCTGTGAGATTCAAGAGTGCAGAAATGATGTATTTAAAAAAATTCTTTTTTTGGCTGCACCACACAGCATGCGGGATCTTAGTTCCCAGACCAGGAATTGAACCCGTGCCCCCTGCATTCGGAGCAGAGTCTTAACCACTGGACCGCCAGGGAAGTCCCAGAAATTATATTTTTTTTTCATTTTTGTCACCTGCAAGGTATCTGTAACATCCCATCTTGTATTGCACATGGTAGGTACAGCACTCAAAATATTTTTCTGAATGTTGACTGAATAACCTGAGGGACAAAAGCCACAGATCCAGGGTCCCACTGATCCTATTCACATGCCTTCCTTCATATGGAGAGTACACTACTGACACACTATCAAGAAACATTGCAATCAAGAAACGTGAACTAAGGGCTAGTGCAAGAATGGCCCGTATGCATAAGACATCGTAAATCCTAGAGGGTGTGAAATCTGGATGGAGAGAGGACGTGTCCACAGCAAGTTTATATCTGATGTATCTCATGTACCGTTTAAAGGACAGAGGTATCAGGGGGCTCCAAGGGAAGTGAACAACTCTTTCAGCTGAGGTTTTTGGAAAGGCTTCAACCAACAGGGTAATTGGGTAGGATCTTAAAAGCTGAAGGAATTGGAGAGAACTTTGCAAAGTGGAAGAGTGGCCTGAGTCCCGGCAGGGGGCTGGGCAAGCACAAGGTGGGTTTGGGGAGTGACGAGTGGATGATTTGTCTGGAGTAGGGGCGCCTGCAGACCCCCGGCCTAGCTTTTCCCAGGGAGCCACGGCACATGCTGCTGTAGGGGAGAAGTCGGTGGCTGTGGAATAGATATTTTCTCTGTCTGCAAAGTCAACTGGCTCACAAAGGGCTATAACCCATGTCCTCTACCTGATCGGCATGTCCTTTAATCTGAGTTTAAAAGGCTAGCTAAACAGATTATATTTGGCCTAAACTGCTCTCCGGAGCTCGGCTGTTAAATATCACCGGCCAAAGCCACTTTATCAGACGGATGGGGTAGGGTTTTTCACCTCAAATGATAAAATTGGCCCCTGGCTTCTCCAGTGTTTTCCACCTCCAGCCCCAGCAATAGCAACACCCAATCTCTCCCTGCAAAGTCTTCCTTTTCTCCTTACAAAGTCCTGTTGCCTTTGAAAACAACTGCCTCCCTAGACTCCTTATAGGTTGAGCCTTCCTGGCTGTGCAGATGGGCAGGCCCTAGGATGAACTGTTGCCTAGCAACACCCCTAGTGTGTGGAGGGGCTGATTGGCCCACCTGTCTATAAGATTCCGCTGCAGGAGGCCCTTGGGGAAATAGAGACATCATCTACTTTAAGACTAAGGCATACTGTTGGCTTTTGGGCTGCCTGTAGTGAAATACAAAGATATTAGTCTTTTAATGAATAGTTAGCTCACTTTAAAGATGTTACTTAAGTTTCAATTCTTTCTATAACTTCACTTCTTCCTCTGCTCTCTACTTTCACCTCCCGACTCATTGGCTTTCACTTTCACAATTTTAAAGAGAAATCTGCAAGACAAGTTCATTTATGTTTCTCTTAAGAAAAGTAATATTACACTACCAAACGTAAAATAGATAGCTAGTGGGAAGCAGCCGCACAGCACAGGGTGATCAGCTCGGTGCTTTGTGACCGCCTAGAGGGGTGGGATAGGGAGGGTGGGAGGGAGGGAGACGCAAGAAGGGAAGAGATATGGGAACATATGTATATGTATAACTGATTCACTTTGTTATAAAGCAGAAACTAACACACTATTGTAAAGCAATTATACTCCAATAAAGATGTTAAAAAAAAAAAAGAGGGCTCCCCTGGTGGTGCAGTGGTTGGGAGTCCGCCTGCCGATGCAGGGGACAAGGGTTCGTGCCCCGGTCCGGGAAGATCCCACATGCTGCGGAGCGGCTGGGCCCGTGAGCCATGGCCGCTGAGCCTGCGCGTCCGGAGCCTGTGCTCCGCAACAGGAAAGGCCACAACAGTGAGAGGCCAGCGTAACGCAAAAAAAAAAAGAAAAGTAATATTGGTGCTTGTTCTTTTAGGCATGCACACAGACCCAGACTACCTGTTCTCTTTCCACAGAGGAAGGGGGATAATTGAAGTGACTGCCTAGTGCTTCAGGTCCCAGGCTAGCTTTTATGTGGGTCCCCAGGATACTGGTGTTGGACCCATCTCCAGGAATCAAAGCACTGCTGAGGGTTTTGGGGATGCTATCCTTTTTGGAGAGTCTGAGGCTATTATGATTACTAAATGCCAACAAAGGAACTAATGTACCAACAGCCTCCAAACCAAACTGCCCCAAACCAAAACAAGCAAACAAAAACCAGCCATTTGAGTCCATGTAGTAGAAGGACAACTTGTTAACTTGTAGTCAAGTACAGCAATTAGGGGATGGCCTAATTTTTATCTCTGGACTTTAAAAAAAATTCTGTTATCCATGGTTAAGGCATCCCATGGACCCAGGTTCATTATTCCTTCCTCACATCACACAGGTGAAGAGATGTACAGTTCTTAGTATTAACTCACCATGAAGCTACAATAATACATTATGGAGTGTTTTTCTTATGGTACAGTAAGCAAGTGCATAGACTTTGAAATCTGCAGGTATGAGTTTGAATCCAATTCTGCTATTTCCTACTTTGTGATCTTGGGTAAGTTTCTTAACTCTGTGAAACTCTTTCCTCATCCGTAGAATGGAAATATTAATATCTACCTCGTAGACATCTCGGGAGTATTAACTAATACAGCAGTTCTGGTATAGTGCCTGATTCTTAGTAGGAATTCAAACATTAGTTCCCTTTCCTCTTTCTTCTGTGCCTCTGTCCTTAACTAACCTCTACCATTCAATCTCCTTCAGAAACCCTAAGCGGAGACCAGGTGCTATAAGGAGATAATCCAAATGGAACCAGGTGTTAATGAATGAAGACCGTCCTTCATCTTGCTCCAGGTTTCTGGCTGTGATTTTCTTCTCTCCTATTTGTGGTGGGCTTAACTGTTTGCACTGGCACCACCCTGGGCTTCCTGTTGACAATTTCTGTTAGAATTTTAAGAATGCCACAGAGAGAGGGAGAGAGTGAACAGAGGACAGATTCTAGGTAGACAGCAGTCAGGGAAAGAATATGCAGTAATCTTGAGTTGGGGAAGAAGGGACAGAAATGTTTTTTAGAGAAAGTGAAGACATTGTCAGGACTCAGGGAAATGCGGTAAGTCTCTCTGTCAGCAAAGCATTTATTGAGCACCTACTCCATACGGGCTCAGCTTCGTCACGAGATTCCAAGGACCTGGGAGGCCTGATTCCTGCCTTTGAGTGCTTAGAGCTTAATGGACACTCAGAAGAACAGAGAAAGAATCACAGCAGTCTGGCTGAATGTGCCAATCATACAGTTCCCAAAGGGTTTCAGGCTGAAGGAACAATTGGATGTAATTAACCAAAAGGCTTCCTGAAAGAGGCAGTTTGACAGAGATGAAGGTCATGGGTTGAAGGAAAGGAGCTCAGGGTCCAGGACAGCAGGTGCAAAGGCTTAGTGCTAATGGGTTGTCCCAGAGGGTGAAAGAAGCCCCCTCCTCAACTGCTCTGTGAGTCTCCCTTCACCTTGAGCCCTCTTTCACTGGCCCAGCAGGGACCGAGCAGGGGGCTGCTAATGGTCTAACCTCGCTGGATCGCAGGACTCCAAAGAACGGGTAGAGGAAGGCAGGCACCAGGGCTGCAGCTCCAAGAGGCACCGCCTCGGACACCCAGTACACAGCAGTCACGATCAACACGTAAGCACACGCAGCCTCCTGGAAGGGGAGGAAAGTGGGTGGTTAGTCACAGGGACAGCCACTGCCACCAAGGATCCAAAAGAGACCCAGGGCAGAGGCAGGAGGCACATGGACTCAAACGTGGGCACTGGAACACAGCTCTGGGAGGTGCAAAGGTGGCCTTGGCAGAGAAGTTTGGTGGATACGTGTCATCGTATTTTGGTGGGTGAAGTTATGGCTGCTCCTTGGGGCGACTGATGCCTTGCACGTGGTTTGCACTGGTTTGCAGCAGGGTGGCCACCGGGCCTGTTATGCTATCACAGCTCGGTTGGTTCCTGAAACTGAGCAGGGTAGGGACTGAAATTAACTGCAGTGTCCAGATCATGTACATAAAGGTGGAGTTCACAGTTTTAACTTGGTCTAGGCAGGATATTTTGGTGTCAGATTGATCAGATACTAGAGGTTCTTGGGGTAGCTGAAGGTGGGGATTAATTTGTGTAATTGATTCACATGTGAGTTCTGAAACTGGCCGGTTTGGGGCTGGATCACTCCCAGCTGGGTTGGTGGGGAGAGCTGTCCTGCGCATTGTCAAATGTTTAGCGGCATCCCTGGCCTCTACCCACTAGACGTCTGTAGCACCTCCCCAACTGTGACAACCAAAACTGTCTCTAGACATTGCCAAATGTCCGTTGGCGGCGGGGGGGAATCATCCCTTGTTGAGAACCAGTGCCCTAACCAGTGTCTGGGACACTCCACTGCCTGATGTACATGGAAACTTCCTTCTGACAAAGAGAGTAAGAGTGCTGTCTATCTGGAAGGGAAGGCCTGGAAATTTACCAGGGTTTTCCCCAGCCCACTCCCTTTGCTGGTTGTACAACCGTGGGGTGCGCAGAATAAATAAGTACAACATTCTTATAAAAAATCAGTCCTCCTTAACCTTAGCTCCAGTAATCCTGGTTGCCCCGAATGGTGCTGATTAATGGTGGTGAGAAAGGTCACTGGCTTACTCTTGGGAGAGGTCACTGTCCAAGGGTTTTAGCAATGGACTCCGGAGGGCCAGTGAATAGAAGATCCAAGCTGGCTGTGGACTCCTCCGTTTATACCTAGTTCTAAACCCACTGCGCTCAGGTCTGACCTGCCCTGAGGCTGGCTGGTGATCAAGGAACCTGACAAATCTTGTTCTGTTTATCTCTCCCTTGGGTTCAGAACAAGCGTCCTCAAACTCTTACACAAAAGTTACAAAAGGTCACCAAGATCAGTGAGGGGCGTCAGGAGTGATTAACCCAGCCTGGCTGGATGGAACCTTGTTCCTTCCTGATACGCATGGATTATGGGGTTGGGGGTTGAGAAATGGGAACTGGGCGCAACAGTTGTTGACTGTAGCTCCCACTGAGATTTCCTCTGGGGCCAAAAGATCAGAGAGAAGTTAAAGCTTTTGGAAGTGCTGATAAGACAACAGAACAAATACTGGGGGGAAAAAGGGCTCCATTTGAAAAAGAATGCAGTTTAGAGAAATGCTCCCTTTACTGCAGAAATAAAAATACCTAAAGGAGTTCAAAGCCCTTCAGCCCACTTGAGCTCACTTATTCCCATCTCCTTCCTGGGAAAGAGACAGAATGGCAAGTGTTGTTTCTAGTTGAAGCAAAGGAGATAGAATGTCTTTCCCTCACTGAGAAGCCCTTATTCCTTACAAAGAACCTTCAGTCTTTCTTGGCTTGGTCATTACAGGTCCAGGAGCGAAGGAAGGAGAGAAAAGGGAGAGAGAGAGAGTAAGAGCTATTTCTTTCTACCATGAATCATTTTGGTTTGAATTAGGAGAATTTGGGTAAGCCAAGGTAAACTTTTTGATTGTAACTATTGTTAGGAATTAGAATAAGTTACTGGAGGAAGTCACCAATCCAGCAGTATTAAGAACAGGATAAACTACCATCATTTTAATCTGAACTTTCCTTAGAGCTTTCTGACTTTCATTAGAAAAATGGCCAAGAGACCACCTTCAGATGGCCTTTCCATCTACTTCGCACTCAGTACACCCGTGGAATTTACATAACCTTCCTTTTGCCCCTTCTCAACTGTCTCAGAATTCAGTAGGGAAGCTTATATTCAGATAACCCAGAATCCTCTGTGAAGTTTGTTTACAGGCTCCTGTGTCCCCGCATCTGGCCGTGGTCTGGCAGGTAGCTCCATCAAGGTTGGTGAACTGAACTGGGCTCCTCTGCTGGCTAACAGGTCTCTCTTATCTACTGGAGAAAATATTCTGGAAACCCGCAGCCTCTTATCACTGCTGCTGGTCAGCAGGAATGTAGGGATTGGCGCGTACTCGGGCAGTGCCTTTAAGGGATAGTGTTGGCAGTTCTTTTTTGCTCCTGTTGACAAATAAAGGAGCGAGTTCAAAAGTGGCATTTCCCCACAGCGGATGCTCCCTGACCCTGCTACTAACTGATGTTTGCATCTGCTTCTTTCCCTACAGTCTGACCACCCCGATGAAATACCATTCAGACGCCACTGGAAGGAGCTTGAGGTCACGTCATTTGGTGTCATAAACGACTGGAAGGGCTTTTGAAAATTTAGCTTGGGAGTTGGGTGTAACTTTTATCCCACCGGGATGCTGAAGCTGGGCTTCGTTGCAGATGCCCCCCTCTTGACCCTCCTCTTCTGCGTATGGGAAATCAAGTCTGGGCCCCTGGCTTTAGAGAGCCGGGCAGGAAAAAAGGGGAGGTCATACTAATCCTTCCTAAAATGCAGCTGCAGCCTGTCACTTTGAAGAAGCATCAGAACTGCAGGCCAGGAGCTCTTGCCCAGATCACTTCTCTCAGTTCCAGCCCAGAGCAAACGAGGCTATTTAGGGATCTTAAGGATTAAAGATCAGAATCTAAGTGTGATGCGAGGGGGCCGAATAGATGAGAGCCAGTCCCCGTGGTGGTTGCAGAGGAAGGAGAAGCAGCGTCTTACTGACACTGTGACACACGGAGGAATCACCTTTGCAGGGCACACTGGGGCGAGTGGTGAGCAGGCTGCATCCGGGTCTGAGGGCTTTGGCCACCCAGGCTCCATCTAGCTGTCCCGAGGGCTACCCGTGAGCACAGACTGGGAAGCTCTGAGGTAGCGTATTTCTCTTTTCTTAAGGCACTGGTTCTCAACTGGAGCCAAGTGTGCCCCCCAGGGAATATTTGGGAATATCTGGAAGCATTTTTGGCTGTCACAGTTGCAGGGGGTGCCTGTGTGCTGCCGGCACCTGCTGGGTAGAGACCAGGGACGCTGCTAACCACGCTACAATGCACAGCACAGCGCGTCCCTCCCCTCAGGACAGAGAACTCTCCCCCCGCCCCCAAATGTACCTAGTGTGGCTGTTGAGAAACCCCGCCCTAAGGTGAAACTCAGTTGGACAGAAGGCGCTGGGTCAAGGAAGGGCAAGGTCTCTTGCTCTCAGTGAGTCCATCTTTAAAAACCTATTCAAGAATTTTGATAGACCCCAACAGAGCAGAGGCTTACCTTTCCTCCCTTGTCTCTCCTCTTTTTTTTTTTTTCCACAACATCCCTCTTCTGTCACATTTATAGATTTTTTTTGTCTACTTCAATCATTTGTTATTTTGTTTTCTTCTTCATGGGTGTACTTCTCACTAGTCATTGGTAACTGAGAAGCTCCAAGACAGGCTCCCAGAATTAAATGGCTGCGCTACCCCCCAGAGTCATGGTCACCAGAGATGGGGCTGACTCAGGGGACACGGGGGGGTGGGGGGGCCTGATGCCGCTAATGAGAAGAGCAGGTGCCACTTGGTTGGCATTCCCTTAACCCATCTGACACCGAGTAAAACAAAACAAAACAAAAACATGAAAAGGAAAGAAAATCAGGCTACTGGGACAAAGCCAGAAATGGACGAGTGTATACGCCGGGAAAACGTTCACACCGATCACTGTGTGCTAATCCCAGCCGGTCTTCATCAGCAGCTCCCTGGTGCTCTGAGCTTTTATTCTACTAAAGACTTAAACCAGTTTCTTTTTAAGAAACCATTCTAATCCCCTTTAACTGTGTCATTTAATCTTGGTTACGAAGTTACTCTGGGAGCTGAGTGGAAGACACCCTTCCCCTCCCACAAACAAGATTAACCTTTCTTAGCTTATTTTTCCTAAAGTCTCAAGGGTAGTGCCAGCTAGGGGAAGGAGTAAAGCCACTGGGAAGAAGGGGGGGGGGGGGCAGGGAGAAAAGGAGCCGGAGGAAGGCAAGGAAGGCAAATGACGGTCTCAGAAGCAGAGCCCAGGCTCTTCTGCTCACACAAACCTGGACAAAAAATTGGGCCACAGTCTGGAGTTGGGGGCTCTTATTCTGTTTTATCGAGTCATTTGCTGTCTCTCCGTCAAGAGCACAGAGAAGAAAACACAGAGGATACAAATAATCAAAGGGCCACATGCATGGGACCAGGGCAGGCTGCCAAGCTGTGCTTTCAACTTAAAGTTCAGAAGGAACTTGAGGGATTAAGAGTTTCAAATCCTGGTTATCAGAGCCCACCGTGGTCACCCACAGACCCTGGCTAGATGCACAGGAGCCCGGCCGGGGACCCCACCACAGTGCACCTCAGGCCGGGGTCCACAGTCCCCTCCCTCCCCCATCTGGGAGGTCTTCCTGCATGTCCAGTTGCTCTCCCATATGGACGGTCACATGTTGACTCCTGGCAAATACCGGCTCTCCAGAGCGCCCTTCTCTTTATCGGGTGTCCGCCTGGCCCCTGCCCCCGAGCAGGCTGGCCCACTGCTCTGTGCCACACAGATCAGCCACTCCAGCCATCGGCCCTTCCTCTTATCTCAGTCCTGGCCAGGGGCCATGGGGCCGGGGAACTGGGAATGGGTGAAGGGGTGAAAATGGCAGTTTTTAGGCAGAAAGTACGTTAGCCTCCTCCAGGAAAGCATTTCCATTTCTTTACACCAACAGAAGAATGCTGAGGCGCTGCACGAGCACCCCACTCCCTCCACCGACCTCCCCTCTGACCTCCCACCTAACCCCCTGGCCCCAGGAGGGGACCGGCTGGTACTCACGCTGCTGGGGTGAAGCATGGGCAGAGGCAGCAGCAGGAGCGGCACGAAGATGACGAGCAGCAGCTTCCTGGCTCGGTGGAGGCCCTTCAGCAAACCCATCCTGGACCTCCTCCCCTCGGAGCCCGCGCCCGCCAAGTGCCTGTGCTGCTGGCGACGCTCGCCTCCCTCCAGAAACACTCCTTCAACCTTTCTCGGCTTCCAAGAGTCCTCTCTCGTCTTAAGAGCAGAACAGGAGGGCAGGTAGAGCCTCTGTTTGCAACAAAGGCCGGCCTCCTCGCCTTTGGTTTTAGGTGGGATTGGTGAGCATAGTTTTATGCCCAGCGAAAAGGAAGCGGGAAAGGATGATAAACGGGGGCATAATGGCTCTCTCTTTGCTTGATCAGTAATGGAGTAACTTCATTCCAAAGCTCAGCAAAAGCCCCCTTAATCAATCAAGATTACACCTCTGCTGCAGCTGTCTGGCTGCCGTCTATTGTGCCCTCCAACATTTTTCCCCTCTCTGATGGCCTGTTTTGGGCAGTACCACTTTCGCTCTCTACCTGTGCTGGCTGTACCCCCCTTTCCTTAAAAAATCTAGTCCCCCCGCGTCCCTTAAAACAAACCCCCGAGTTTGTCAGCAGACCATGGAGACTTCAAATAGGGCTGGTCTCTCCTCCCAGGACCTGGCACTTTAACTCTGTTCAAATTGCTCTCCTTCTAATTGGTTTCCCATTATAATTTGCCTTGAGCCTGGGCCTCCAAAGCAGAAAAAAAAAAGTCCCCAAGACATTCCTTTTTGTCACGGGACAAACTCTTGCTGGAGGCCCACCTTAACTTTCCTTCACCTATGGGACGCAGGACAGAGGCAGTAGCCACGCCCATTCCTCACAGCCAGTCAGCAGGTTGGAAAGAATGAGTCAGTATCTCTTCCAAAGGCAGTTCATGATTGGTCCCAGCAGGGGCCTGCTGATTCTGCAGAACCTAAGCAATGTGCAAAGCTTATTTTTGTTTCTCAAACATCCTAGGGGCTGGAGTGATGACCATCACTGTAAACAGAATCCCACTTCCTCAAGCACTGCTTTAACATTGCAAAGCATAGGACCCTGAGTTTTCTCTGGGAGGGCCACTTGCTGACCTAGTCCTTAGGAAGATGAAAATGTCTGGTGGCAGGGAGAAAATGAAATATTAATCCTGGAGAACTTTACCCCAGAGTATAGAATATTAAGTCTTTTAGATTTCCCTGGTGGCAAATGTTGTTTGCTTCAGCACCCGGGTGAATACAAAGCATCTGAGTCAACAGAGGATGTTAGCCTGTCAGAAAGACCACAGACCTTTTTAGGGAGAATGGGAAGGGTACTGCCTCTCTGGAAAAATCTAGATGCCAGTCTCATTTCAGAGGCCCTTGGAGCCCAGACATCTGTGGTCTTTCTGGCTGGAGTAGGTGTTCCAATGTCCCTCTCTGAGGCTCTTTACCAAAAAAGAAGCAGGAGGCTTCCTTTGGCTGGTGTGCAGGGAGGAGGTGGGAGGGCAGGAAAAAAATTGATGGGTGCAGGAATAGGGCCTTTGCAGCCCTTGGACGCTGGAATTTCTGCTGCTACAGCTCAGGAGAAGCATTCTCTTTTCTCTGAAAAGTCATGTGGATATGGGGCAAGGAAGAAAGAAAAAGAGAGAGAGAGAGAGAGAAAGAGAGAGAGAGAGAGAGAGAGTGAGAGAGAGCGAGCGAGCGAGCGAGAGAGAGAGAGAGAGAGAGAGAAGCCCCCAAACTTTTATATTTGGTGGTCCTTGGCAGCATTGTCTTCATCTGAGAGATGCTGAGCAGAGTCAAGGGTTATGAAATTCACGTTCGCTTGAATTCACAGAACGCAAGGAATGGCATTCTAGGGTCTGCAGCTATGCCAGTTGGAAATAATCCCCAGGCTAAAGGCAAAGTGACTCCAAAAAGGTGACTCTAGAAAACCAGTTCTTCTTGACCTCTAAAGCAGGAGCAACTGTGGACGACCCAGTTTGAAATTTTCTTGCCATTGTAGGATGCGCTACAATGACTCATCTCTTTAAGTGCATTTTAAAGACTGGCTACTGTATTTACTACATCCAGGCCTCATTTTGTGATGGTTTGGAAACTCGGAGTGGGCAAAAACACATGTGTGATGTTTTGGTGGCCAATATTAAAGAGTCGGGGTACAAGTAAACAGCTGTGGAAGTCAACATTCTCTGTTAAACCCATGAGCCACTTCAAATTCCTTGGCGAGATAGTATGAGATAATAAAGATTCCATTAAGCCTGGAAACTCGATCATGACATTTTTATTACACCATAAGTGAATATTTGTTAAATAAAATTATGTGAGTGACATAGTAAGACCAGTAGTTCTCCTTCAGGACTCTATCCACTTTTTAGATAAAGAAAACATTTTCCTAAGGAAATTTTATACATTGCTTAAGAAATGTAAGACAGATTCCACCTATATGAGGTATCAAAAGTAGTCAAACACTTAGAAACAGAAAGTCGAATGGTAGTTGCCAGGGGCTGGGGGGAGAGGGAAAAGCGGAGTTGTGGTTTCATAGGTATCGTTTTTGCAAGATGAAAAAGTTCTGGAGCTGTGTCACACAACAGTGTACATGTAATTAACATTACTGTACCGTACGCTTAGAAATGGTTCGGATGGTAACTTTCATATGATGTGTTTTTTAACCACAATAAAAAAATGAAAGATATTAAAATGGGTTAGGAAAGTCAGGGGCACCATGTAAAGTCATTTAACAAGCATTTAATTTTAGGCCAGTGCTCTGGCCTTTACCACTTATGTGATTTACCACTTACGTGATTCTCCTTTATGAAGGTTTCAGCATATAGATGTTTTTCAATGTCTCTTGAGTGACACCAGAGGTAGCCATGAGAATGCCGACTATAGAGGAAACTTCCAGAATTTTTAGATCCTAAAATTTCCCGGCAGTCTAGAAATGGTAGAAGGGTTCCACTGAGTCACAGGCAAGCTTTCACTACTATGTCACACTCTGAATTATTTTTTGAGTAAATATGACAAAATGTGACTGGGTTGTGATGGTGGTGTGTACGGTGCGGCATTAATGAGGCAAAATGGGAGAGTCCGTTGCTGTCCAGGCTACTCCCTCACTGCTCGCTGGGCAAAGAGTCGGGTTTTGGGGTGGTGGTGGTGAGGAGAATGTTTGATTTTGCTTGTAAATGAAGTCAGTGCTATAAAACTTTTTGTGGGTAAACAATTCATTTGTATTCAGCCTAAAATAGTGTTGAAGTATCTAGTTACTAAAAACGAAATTTTCATTTGTCTTTAAAAAGGTTGTGCCCGGGCTTCCCTGGTGGCGCAGTGGTTGAGAGTCCGCCTGCCGATGCAGGGCACACGGGTTTGTGCCCCGGTCCGGGAGGATCCCGCATGCCGCGGAGCGGCTGGGCCCGTGATCCATGGCCTCTGAGCCTGCGCGTCCGGAGCCTGTGCTCTGCAACGGGAGAGGCCACAACAGTGAGAGGCACGAGTACAAAAAAAAAAAAAAAAGGTTGTGCCCTTCTTCTTTCTTTTCTTTTTTCAGTTGCTTGCCACCTAAGTATGGACCCAATTTATCAGTACAAATGTGCCTTTAATTTTTTGTGGCAGGGTGAATGAACCGCCATTGCTATCACTGGTCCTGGGAACCACCCTCCCATTCACGGATCTCCTACCCCTGGGAGCATGTGTATCCTAACAAGGTAGGCAGGGACGACAAGGGTGGGTCTTTCCTCCTGGTGCCTAGAAGAAAGCTCTCAGATCCATTCTGATAGGGGTGGAGCGCCAGGGTGTATGCAGGACTCTGACTGTTAGAGTATTGCCCAGTGTCTAAGGATTGAGGCCCTGCTGAGCCCTTCTCCAGCCCACATCCAGGAAAAGCACAAATACTGAAGGTAGGCCGTGAGGCTTATCTACTTTCTGGGCAATCCCAAACTTGTCTGTACCTCTGTCTTGACTTTGTTTTAATCAGACAGTGATCCCCAAAGGAGACAGTGAGCAACAGAGTACGGGCAAGTAGAGGCAGCGAGAGGTCAAGCAGGAGAAACTGGGAGATGCCTCGAGGAATGGATATGAAGATAATCAGAACCGGACCCAAAGACAGAACAGCAGAGACACCAACTGCAATGAAAAGAAAGAGGCAAGTGGAGTGACTGCATGAAAGAGAACATGCAATCTTAGAAAGAGAAAAATTGAACACAAAAGCATATAGCAGAGTCTGCATTTGAGGGAGGTAAAAGATCAATATAGCCACAGGGAGTGAGAACCAGAGGGGCTGATTAGTCTTCTGAGCCTGAGGCCATCGGGATGGAAAGTGGGATTTTTCTCTGATGATAAACACCTTGTTCCTGCATCCTGGTATTACTTCAAAAGATCATGCAGCTTGCACTGCTAGGCGAGGCTCACTTATTCAAAGATTCTAAAGAAGTCCAGACCAGCTTTCATCTTCATTCAGTGACAATTGTCAAATACCCATTTCAGAATAAAAAATTTAGCCCAGTGAATCCTTGTTTATTCAAAGATCAGACTTCCTGCAGCTTTAGCCTCCAGAACCCAGCTGTAAACCTCGGAGAAGCTGGAAAGATCTCTGAGCTGGTGAGGAATCTTTATTAGGACCCAGGTGCTTTACTCCTAGCAGGGACCTTCATCTATTAACTCTTATTTAATGTGGAATTATAACAAGACTTGCTATCTTATTTTTCAGGCGATGCCCAGTAAGAAAGAACAAATTGCAAAGGGCGAGTTATGTTGGTAGCAAAGAAAATGCTACTTTTATCGCCTGACAGTGAGGAAGGCAACAGAAAAACTCACACCAGATTCAGAGTTAAGAAAGCCTGGGACTGGGCTTCCCTGGTGGCGCAGTGGTTGAGAGTCTGCCTGCCAATGCAGTGGACACGGGTTCGTGCCCCAGTCTAGGAGGATCCCACGTGCCGCGGGGCGGCTGGGCCCGTGAGCCATGGCCACTGAGCCTGCGCGTCCGGAGCCTGTGCTCCGCAACAGGAGAGGCCACAGCGGTGAGAGGCCTGCGTACCGCAAAAAAAAAAAAAAGAAAAAGAAAGAAAGCCTGGGACCTTTCAGGGTTGATACAAACAGTCCAGCAGAGACATCTCAGGTCCAGGTGTCCTCCCTGTAATATCTCACAGTTAGTTGAATGCTTGTGAACATTTCAGAAGTAGAGGAATCTTAGAGATGATCTCATCTAACTCCTTCATTAGAATGTTTCCAATATACTAAATTCAACCTTACTGGCTTTCATATATATCCAGTCAATATTGCTAAAATGAAAGTTTTGGCGTTTGAAAGGGTAAAATTCTGTCATCTGAAAATCATTTTTGTTTGGAGCACTTAATTCTCTGATAATGCTCAATAATTTTAGCATTAGGATAGGCAGGCCGTGGCACTGGTGCCACCTCTTTCGTTAGGATGACCCTCTCTGCATTAGCTTGGTTTCTCTGTTCAAAAGGCAAGGCATGACAGTAGCATTTCTGTTGGCCCCCTTCATGTTTCTCCTCTACATTAGACCAGGCTTCAGGAAAGAAGAGTCTAGATATATAGGTCATAACTGATTTTCTGACTGATTCTTTTTGGGGACTTTGGGAAAAGTTGAGAAGTATATCCTTGGTTAACAATGTATTTATTTGGCTATAGCTCTAGTTTCTTTATATCTTACTACAGAACTTTGGAAAGGTGTTCATTCAATCCAGCATCCTGATCTCTTAGGACCAAAGAAATCTGTCCCCCACTTTCCCGCCATGCCCAGACTTCTGTTATGTCTCTCCTGGCTCTGTCCTCACTCTTGGGTGTTTGTGTTACAGTCACTCAATGTTAAAGCATATCTTAGACTCCTGCAATTCACCAGGCAAAACATTCAGCCTCTGGAGGCATCTTGAATTACCATTCCAGCCCTTTTTTCCAGCCCAGGTCACGTTATGATACGAATCACAATCTTATGCTTGTCAAGAAGTTACAAGGGGCAAAGAGCATCGGTGTTTCTTGTTTTATCTTTGCTGCTCTGAGTTGGTGGTATGTGTTTTGTGGCTGGTCTCTGTAAATGGAGTAGAGAATGAAGAATTTCTGGATTACTGTGTGCTGGTCCCTGCTCCCCGGTCCTGGTGCCAGCCAGTCTCTCAGGGAGATGCTCTGGGACATGAGGACCGCATTAAGTCATGCCTCAAGGCATGGAAAAGGCTAAGGAGGGACTGGGCCCAGATATCCTTCTGATGCCCTTGGGACGAGGCTGTGCGGTAGGCTGTGTAGGCCAGGGTCAGCGCTGTCCTTTCGAAGTCCTCTTTCTTGAGGGTGCCTGGGTGGTTGGAGAGGCTGGCGCTCAGCCGCCGGATGTCTGGGATGCTCTTGGGGATCACATCATTGCAGATGGCGCGGAAGTCCGAGGCCTTCCGCAGGGAGGAGAGCTCCTCGTCCTTGATGGAGATCTTCAGGTCAGGGCTGATCTCAAGTTCAGCCAGAAGGAACTGGGGGGAAACATGGGGTGTGGAAAAGCATGAGGCACTCGCTGTGGAGGACATCACTGGATTCACGATCACGTGCGTTCATGTAGGGAGGTGACTTGCAACGAGCTTTGGAATCGAGAGGCCTGGGTCCCAGTCCTGACTTTCCCACCACCTGCGTAACCTCGGACGAGTCACCTAACTTCTCTCAGCCTCCTATTCTTCCTCTGTGGAATGATTAATAACAACAGTACTTCACTGGGATATTGTGAGGAGTAAATAAGACAAATATGAGTGACACCTGTCACTGTGCCTGGTACAAGGCCCCTATTAAGTGACTCTTTGTTGTTTCTAGTGTCCCGAATCACCCCCTTCTCTCCTTCCTCCCTCCCACCCACCAAAGATCTTCTAAAGCGCAGACTGACTATTTTGGATAATTTAAAATCAGAAGCTGGGAATTAGAAGGCTGCAGAGAATTGTGCTAGGAATTAAGTGTGCTGCAGAGATTTGCCCTCATTTCTCGACTGTTCTTTAAGAGTAGGGGTGAGGTCTGTCACAGGCACCCCCTGCTCAGTGCCAGGCTCATATCAGGAACCTCATCAGTACCATTTAGACGGAGTCCTAACTCTCCCCTCTGTCTCTGGCTTCCCCTGGCTCTCATCCATCCTGCGCGCTACTGTCTGTTATCTTCCTAAAACAGGCCTCTTGCTCTGACTCCCACGTTCATGACCTGGCAGAGGTTACGCATTTTCCAGTTCGTTCCCCGAGGCAGGATTTGAAATCTTCTGCCTGGTTCAGCTGCTTGACTATAGCAGGCTGTCCCCTTCTTAGTCAGACAGTCCTAGTACATGCAGGATGTCAGAGGGCGCCCAGACAGGAGGGGAACTTTGGCGATCTTTGGAGTCCCTCCTTTAACAGCTGAGGAGATTCAGGCCCAGGGAGAAATGGTGGCTTATGCAAGGTTACGTAGCCGATGGGCGGCAGAACCAGAACTAAAGCTTAGGTCTCGAACCTGGAATTTTTTCACTGAACCTAACCAAGCGGCCTTGGGTAAATTTACCTGTGGTTTGGAGGAGAAGTGGGGTCTTGGTGCCAGAGGTATGAGAGGCAGAGGGAGAGAGCCTTTGGGGCGGCCCCAGATTCAAAAATGGGGCTGTCACAGTATGAGGTTACTGAGACACAGCTCCACTCAGACAATAGGTTTGGCATTGCCTGGGCGCTGCTGGTGAGTCCTGGCTTAAAGCTCTGGCTGGGGAATATTGCCCCGCTCTGTTGCTTGGGTGCAGGTAGAGGCGCCTCTGGGCCAAGCCTAAATCTCTAATTTTGCCTCGACGAAACCCCTAATGCCAACCTTCCCTGGGACGGCATGCGGGAAAGGAGAAGGGGGTGCGAGGAACACTTTCCTCTGGGATGGGCAGGATTCCACTACCTCCACACAGAAGTCTAGGCCAGTCCCCCGGGCAACAGAGGTCACTCATTTTCAGGGGCTCAGGTCACTTCTCCAGAAAATACAGAGAAGGAGCCATGCCTTTTGAGTTGCTTGCGTGGCCCACTCTCCCCTCTGCCTACCTCATAGAGCAGCTCTACTTCCTCCAGGGAGCTCTGCAGGACAGGGTTCAAGGGCACCGACGAGGATCTCTTTGGCCGGTGGGCGGCAGGGAAGAGCACGGCTGAAAGAAAAAAAGAGTGAGCTCGCCGGGCTGCAGCGTGCAGTGGCTTCTCCCGTGGGTGAACCCCAAGGTTAGCCATACAGTCTTGAAAGTGACTGACTCCAAGTGGTGGTGGAGCTGCGAGAAAGAGGGGCAGCTTCTTTAAGACACTTGGTTGTGATTTACCAGAAAACTGGGCAATAACTGTAAAAATTGGTGAGACCTCGAGGTAAGTAGGGCCCCCGGAAGTTGTGCAAAGCGCCATGTGCGTAACCGTACATGACAGCTCTGCTTCTTGATAAGGGCGCCCTTGGGCCATCAAGATAGTGTCCAGTGATGTCCAGAGTACTGTGTTGAAGAAGGGAACTGCATAAGCAAGGATTTCTATTAGAAATGATAAGAATGAAACATCTTCAACGTAAAGGACACTGGTAGGAATCTCCCACCTCCTAGAAAAGCTGGTTGGCTATAATATTGCTTTCTCTGTAATCCGTTTATTATCTAGCCCACAAGTTCCTCAGGGGCTTGGATCAATGTGCTTTCATGTTTATGCCTGTGCAGCATAGCCTGGCAGGTTTCCAGGGTGCCCACAAGGTGCAGTTGTTGGCAGACCGCATCCCTGCATTGATGGGGGCCTTGACAGGCAGAGGGGTAGACCTGCTTCTGCAGACCATCTTGGGGGATGGAGCCTACAAACTCCAGAGCAATAGTTCCTGGCCCAGAATTTTAGCAGGATTTGTTCTCTTTGCCAGAAAAGTGCCCATTTCCCACAGAATCATAGATTTTAGGACTTGAGAAGGCCTTAGCCTCTGCTCACTCACAGCCTCTGCCTCTGGTCTCAGGTGGAGCTCAGGAGAGCGAGGCATCTCCTTCCTACTCCACAGGTTCACAACCTTGACCATACATTAGAGTCGCCCAGGGTGTGTGGGTCCCAGCTCCAGTAGTTCTGATTTAAGTGACTAGGATGTGATTGAGACAGTCAACTTTTTGAAAGCTTCCTAGGTACTTCTAATGGCAGCCAGGTTGCCAGTCAGAAGGTGCTTGACCCAAGCCTGTGTAGAAGGAGCTGTTCCTGCTGAGCGGATGCTCCCAATTCAGCCCAATGCTTCCCAGCCTTGACTGTGCATCAGAATCACCTGGGAGCTTTATAAACCTACACGCCCAAGGCCGCCTCCCAGGCCAGTTCATGGGCATCTCTGGGGTGGATGTAGGCATTGGGACTTCTGACAGCTCCCCGGTGTTACAACGGGCAGGCAGTGTCCATAACCACTGGGTTACCCAGACCCACCACCAAGCAGCTGGTGCCTGGCTAGAATTCAGAGCTCACTCCCATCCGATGAGGCCTTATAGGGGCATCTGAAGAGACCAAGGCCCTCGTGTTCTCGGAGACAAGAGAGTGGCGGCACAAGGAGGGGTGTACTTTGACCCTACTTTCTCCTTGGTGGGAGGTGACACTAGGACCAGAACTGGTCCTGGACCAAGATGCGGCCTATTCCTTCTTACCATGAAACCCCTTTTCAAGGTAGGATTGAGAGCAACTCCTTTATGTCTTCTCTGTTATTGTGAAATGAAAGGTATTGTTCCCTTTAAAAATATTCACACTGCAGCAGGTGAAGGGGATAGGAGGGAACAAGGTCCTGGCACGGGGCCCTTTCTCCTGCCTCCCGGGAAGTTATTCAAGGCCAGACCTACACGCTCTTCACTCAATTGCTTCTCTGCGAACAGCTACTTCCTTTAACATGCACACCCCTGGTGGACCCCTAGTTCTCAAGAGTTGGGAAGAAAATACTTCCTGATGCAAAGTTGGGCTTAATAATGGAAATGTTGCTTCCAGGAGGCCTTGTTCTCATAATTTTTAAAATAATAACACAGTTTGGGGAAGATTGTTAAAAAACAATTCAACCTCTGGACTAGGGCTGATCATTGCTTCAGAAAGTATATGTGGGGAGCCCCGGAGTCTCACAGATGGACCCCTTCCCCCTTCTTCCCACCTTCCACGGGTGCCCCTCACGTTGCTGTGGCTGCTCTGACGGTGTGTGTGGGGGAGGGGCTTTTATGGCCCTCTGGGCTGTGACGTGCAGCCAGCTCTGGGGCAGGCGTCTCGGCATCTGCCCGTGTCTGACCTCCTGTGCATGAGGCTAGGTCTGGAGACCTGGATTCATCCCCACTGGAGATGCTGCCGGTGGTGGGCGAGAGATAAGCTGTGTCGGGCCCACGTCGAAACATTCAGGTAAGAAGTTAAACGACTAGCCACTCCAGAGGTCCTTGTCCATAATGACAGAGGCCGGACCCTGCCAGAATGCAAATGACCCGACCAAGAGCTGACCAACTCCGAGAGGTACACACGCAGACCTTTAAACCAGACCGGCTCCCACGTCGTTAGAAGAACGGCCCTTTCCCTGGGACCCCACCGTACACTGCTGTGTTCCTTCTCCATCTCCTTAATTCTTTTTATCTTCTTCTTGCATCCTTTCTATACATTTCACATCTTGCTGTCTACTGCTGGCTCCTGGGAGGGAATGAATTTTATGCTTCTGACCTCAGTGTCTGCATAGAGCTCAATATATATACTGAGTGCAGTCTCAATATATATTTTGGAACGATTTTAAAAATAAACTAGGTATTAAAACAACAACAAAACAGAGCATCCCTGGAGACTCTCCAATTCAGACTTTGCTGGTTTTCCTTCCTTTCCCTTCTGCCCCATCTCCCAAATTTATGAGGTCATTTTAAGTTCGACTCCGTCCTCGCTGTGAGCGATTATAAGCAGCTTTGGGCAGCCCAGTCTTCGCGAGGCTGATAGTTCTGAGGCCTGAATGCTCCCGCTGGACGGCTGTTAGCGGCTGCACTCTCTCGGAGGGAGAAGGGAGAGAGGCGAACGGGGTGGGGAGGCCAGAGACTGGCAGAAGGATCCCACTCCCTCTTGGGCACCACCTGAGTGTGGAGCCTTGGGCAGGAAGGCTGCTGGGACAGTGTTGTTAAGATCACTGACTTTGTGTGTCTTCTGCCTGGTGTAAAACTAGGCCGATTTGTTTCTTCCTTTTTCACTTAACGCTCCACACCCAGCCCACACTCCGGCTGTTTCTTCAGGTTGTGGACGTGCCCACAAGGACCACTCAGTGTGATCAGGGGACTCCAGAGACTCCCCCATGGCCTTGCATGAAGGTCTGCTGTGCCGGCCAGCCTCGGGCAGGGGGCCAGCCCCTCGTCCCCGAGCCCCCGGACTCATGAGCCTTCAGGGGACATTGTGAAACACTGGACCAACCCGCATGGAACAAAAAATTTACTTGCTAAAATTCACGCCCCATGCACTAATTCAGTTCAGGAACGGGATCCAGGGATTCATGTGTCTTAGCATGTTCTGTCCGTGTCTTCTATTGAGAGACACATTTGGACCTCAGGCCAAAGTTGTTCAGATGTGGGGCCCGGACATCCTAACAGCTTATGAGCTCACTGTGCGTCAGTCAGCATGCTTGTGCTTTCCTTATGTACTTTGTGAGGTAAACATTCACAGCTCATTTTATAGATGAAGAAACTTGGAGGCTAAGAAACTTGCCCTTGGCCACCCAACTTGTTTGTAATAGGCCTGAGATTAAAATCCAGGTCTCAAGGGCTTCAAAACCCAACTGCTGTATTTAAAATAGATAACCAACGAGGACCTACTGTATAGCCCAGGGAGCTCTGCTCAGTACTCTGTAATGACCTAAATGGGGAAAGAATTTGAAAAAGAATAGATACATGTATAGGTATAACTGAATCACTTTCCTGTATACCTGAAACTATCACAACATTGTTAATCAACTATACTCCAATATAAAATAAAAATTAAAAACAAAACAAAACAACATACAAACAAAAAACCCCCAATCTCACCAATAGGGTGAACCACGCTATCTTATTGTAGGTGCATCTGCCCCAAGACTGGGCGTTCTTCAGTTGTGTGTAGCCACGGGAAGGATACATGTAGTTAATTAGGAATGAATGAATGCATATGGTATAAAACATACTCTTAAATGAATCACACATATTTAAACACATCTCTACCTTTGATTGATAATGTGATATACAGGGTCAAATTTCTACAGCCCTATGATCATTCTCTTGCACCAATCCTCGTCTCCTTTGCTCCCTCTTCGTTCCTTTGCAGTCACTAGGCAAAAGCACACCCCATCTCTTTACCTGTTCCACACCTGCACCTGGGTTAAGTGGTCTCACTTGAAATTCGTGATCGTTATTTTCAGGAGGGGCCCGAAATGCTGCCTGACCATTACCCGTATTTCCTGCTTCCCCTCACTCTATTTTAGCGTGAAGTGGATGATGATTTCACACCTCCTCCTTTCTCCTCAAACCAGTTACCGGCCTCGTGCCCAGGTCCTCTGACTTCCCTTCTGTTATTGTGTCCCTGCTCTTATCTCGAGCCAACTTGTCCCCGTGTGCACGAGGTCTCCAATAAAGTTGTCGCTCACCTTTCCACTTTTCTCTCCCCCATCATTAATTTTCCCCTCTCTACCGATCTTTCAAGGCAGCATGAAAACACGTTGCTGCTGCTGCTTTAAAAAAAAATCCCCCCTTGCTGGCCGCTCTTCCTTCCCCTCCGTCTCCTCGCCTTGCAGACTCCTGGCCGCAGCCTGGGTCTCTCCCCTCTCACTAGCCACACTGACTTCGTAAGGATGTTCTGCTGTGTATTTCCGGGCCCGACTTCTAGATATGCAGCTGCCTGCGGGAGAGTCTCCTTTTGGATTCGTAATAGTTGTCTCTCCTGATCTCCAACCCAGTCCCAAGCCCCGCCATCCATCACACCTGCTCCGCACCTCCTGCTTTGTCTGCTGTCTTCCCATCTCTTGTAGCTGCTGAGGTCAAAACCTGGGAGTTGTCAGTCATCCTTGCCTTTTCTCTTTCTTTCACATCTCACACCCCACTAATCAGCAAATCTTGTTGGCTCTACCTTCAGAATAGATCTGGAATCTGGCTACTTCTTACCACATCCCAGCTAGCCTCCTGATCCAAACCTTGAACATTTCTCCTAATGGTGTCTCTGTTTCCATCCTTGGCTGCCAACTTCATCCTCCTCATTGTATTCTTTTTTTTTTTTTTTGGCCACGCCACGCGGCATGTGGGATCTTAGTTCCTCTGCCAGGGGTTGAACCCGTGCCCCTGGCAGGGGAAGCGCAGAGTCTTCACCACTGGACCTGCCAGGGAAGTCCACCTCATTGTATTCTTAACACAGCAAGTAAAGCGATTCTGTGAAAACATAGGTTGGATGATGTCAATTCTCTGCCCAGAAACTTCTATGGCTTTCCATCTCCCTCAGAGTAGAAGCCAAAGATCTTCAGATGGCCACCAGGTACTGTGCGACTTGACCTCTCACTACCTCTCTGCACTCATCTGCTATTATCCTCTGGCTCGTGCCCCTCTAGCTGCAGGCCTCCTCACTGTTGCTTGAGCTCACCAAGCATGCCTCTGCCACAGGGCCTTTGAACTTCTGTTCCATCTGCCTGGAATACTCTTTCCCTGGAGACTGCATGGCTCACTCCTGTGTTTCCTTCAGGTCTCAAGTCACCTCCTCAGTGAGGCCCTCCCTGACTCTCCTATTTAAACTTGTGATCCTTTATATCCTCTAATCTGTCCCAACCTTATTGCCATCCAATGAACCAGGTATTTTATTTCTATATGTGCTTATTGTCTGTTTCCTTTCCCTAGGACATCAGCTCACAAGGGCAAGGGATTTTGTCTGTTTTGTTAATGCTGTATTCCCAGTGCCTAAAATCCTGCCGGTGACTGTTGAATGAATAAACAATCCCATAGAAACACATTCACTCTCCTTGTTACTCAACTCCATTGTTTTCAGAGCGCCTCACCAAATCCTTCTCTTTTTAACAGGGTGATTCTGGAACTTATTTGCAGTTACAGGTCCTGGATAATTATCAGAAAGTAGATGTCTTCTCCTGTCTCCATCACACCCTCCCTTTATCTATGAGGAACCACTGTTTGGGTCTAGGAGAAACCGATTTTTTTTTTTTTAATTGAAGTATAGTTGATTTACAATGTTATGTTAGTTTCTGGTGTACAGTAAAGTGATCCAGACATATGTATATATACACACACACACACACATATATATTCTTTTTCATTATAGGTTATTACAAGATACTGAATATAGTTCCCTGTGCTGTACAGTAGGTCCTTGTTGTTTATCTAGTTTATATATGGTAGTTTGTATCTGCTAATCCCAAACTCCGAATTTATCCTTCTCCCATGCCTTTCACCCTTTGGTAACCATAAGTTTGTTTTCTCTGTCTGTGAGTCTGTTTCTGTTTTGTAAATAAGTTCATCTGTATCATATTTTAGATTCCACATATAAATGATATCGTATGATATTTGTTTTTCTCTGACTTACTTCACTTAGCATGATAATCTCTAGGTCCATCCATGTTGCTGCACATGGCGTTATTTCATTCTTTTTTATGGCTGAGTAGTATTCTGTTGTGTATGTATGTACCACATCTTTATCCATTCATCTGTCAATAGACATTTAGGTTGCTTGCATGTCTTGGTTATTGTGAATAGTGCTGCTATGAACATTGAACTGCATGTAACTTTTCAAATTATGGTTTTCTCCCGATATATGCCCAGGAGTGGGATTGCTGGATCATATGGTGACTCTATTTTTAGTTCTCTAAGGAACCTCCATACTGTTCTCCGTAGTGCCTGCACCAGTTTACATTCCCATCAACAGTAAAGAAGGGTTCCCTTCATACCCAGAGAAGCTACTTTTAATTATCTCAGTCAAGGCTTGCACCTGCACCTGTCTTGCTCCCCAAGCCTTACCTCCTTCAAGCTTTCTTGCCCAGACGTATAGGCAGAAGCCTCCCTAAATGGAAGAGCCTATTTTTGCTTTAAGCCTGATCTTCTCTTTGACTTTTTATAACATGGGATAAAAATCTCTTCTCCCATCTCCCAAATAGGTTAAAAAAAAAAAGAACAATATTAAGGCTGACCATGGTTTCCATGTAACTGTGCAGAGCATCTGTACCAAAGAGCTTATTGGAAAGGATTCACACTGTAGACCATATCATACCAAAATATAACCATATTTTTAATGAATCAGTTGAAGCAACTCTATGGAAATGACTGTGGGTGTGGAAAGGAAAAGCTCTCATTTATAAAAAGTCTTTTGCCAGATCCTACTGACGTCATTTACTTTTTTTTTTTTTTTTGGCCGTACGCGGGCCTCTCACTGTTGTGGCCTCTCCCGTTGTGGAGCACAGGCTCCGGACGCGCAGGCTCAGCGGCCATGGCGCACGGGCTTAGTTGCTCCGTGGCATATGGGATCTTCCCGGACCGGGGCACGAACCCGTGTCCGCTGCATCGGCAGGCGGACTCTCAACCACTGTGCCACCAGGGAAGCCCGTCATTTACTTTTTTGCTCCTGAGCCAGCCCTTCAGAAACACAGTGATGTTCTGAGGTAGCCAGGACCTTGGCCCCGTGTGTTGGGGTCCCCTGGAGTGCTTCTGAAAGGGCTGCTGTGTGTTGGCTCCCCTTGGCCAGAATGTGCCACCGCCCAGGGGGAACACCTGGAAGGGATGGAGGGGTGTGAGTGAGGACATTGAGACTCTGCCTCTGCAGACTGGGCTGGGGGAGTGAGATCCAGCTCTAAGCTTCCGGCTGAGGGATCTGGGGAGTGCTAAGTTCTCCCCCATCCTCCAGCTTTCTTACCTGTTAGTGGTCAGAATAACGCCTCCTAAGGCAGTGACCATGGAGTGAATGAGGTGGCCGCTTAGTCATGCTGGACCAGTGAGTCAGTTGACACTTACTGAAAACACCCATCCGGGGCCCTTCCCTTCACGGAATATTGACGACTGAAAACACACACAGCACTAAACTGGACACGTGAAGATGACATACATTCCACCACTGCAGGGCCACCCTTCCTTATGAAACTGCTTGTCAAAGAAATAACATATGTATTTAATAAAAATCAGATACTTATAGGAATTAATACGTGTATGTTTTTTTTTAAGACTGGCTAGTTCCCTGCAGCCCCCCAGGCGGTGTGCCGGCAGGACCTGGGTGGGGCTGGGACTTGGGCCAGGTGTGTCCACTTCCCAGCAGCCTCGCTAACCACAGGTGGGTCCCTTGGTCTTAATCAAGGCGGTGGGGCTGGAGCAGCCATCCCGGCACAGGGAGCCGCCTCCCAGAGCGGAATCCTAGAGAGCGCCGAGGGAGAGGCTGGGAGAAAGGTAGGAAAAAAAAGATGTCCTGATGGCAGGGTGTATTCCTTTTGGGTTTATTTCCACACTTCTACCCGTGGAGGCAGGGGGTGGTGCTGGGGGGGATGGAGGAGGAGTTTTGTAGGGAGAAGTCGCCCTCTGACTGTTTCCAGAGGGAATTCTTCTAAATTAGGCCTAGCACTGGGGTGGGGGGCAGGGTTGGGGTAAGGATGCAGGTGAAAGGAACAGTTAATACATTTGGAAAAATTGGTTTTTCTCTGGGTGTGTCTCCCATTCCATCATAAAAAAAGGGCAATTGTGTATTCCTTTTATGATTAGAAAAAAATGTTGAAAACGAAAAAAAAAAAAATCAACTACGTGGAAGACTTCTGATGATGGTTGGAAGGGCTCCGCGTCATTTGTTGGCCCCGAACACTGATATGAACGGCTAATCCAGCACTTAGCATCAGCTGCCTCGCCATGGCCTCTGTTTCAGCTGTGTTGGCCTTGTGTCTTTATACAGATTGTTATCATTATTGGGGGGCAGACCCTCCCCAGTGAGGAGGGGTGCAGCCAGAGCAGCTGCTCTCAGGACGTTGCTATAGAACCGATAGTTTTCTGTTGAGAACCTCAGACTTTCTTTCATGAAATTTTTTCCTTTTTTAAGTGGTAGGTAATAGCTGACATTTATATAGCTCCTCACTTACAAAGCGTTTATTTACATTTTTCAGTATGACCCTCCCATGACAACACAGTGAGGGTCAGGTTTTGTTACTGTTAATATGTTATCTGTTCATGAACTAAAGCTCAGAGAGGTTAAGTCTTCCCAGACATCACACAGCCAATGAGAGGCAGAACTTAAATCTTTGAGTTCCTTGCAGGATAGCTCATCATGTGCCTATTGTGTTTACAAGCCTTGTAGCAAATCAAATCATCTCATTTGGCTTTCTAACAGCCTGTGCGTTAAAGAGTGGATATTATCATCCTTTTTTAATAGGCAGGTTAAGGAAGGCCCCCAGGGTCACACAGGGGTAAGTGGCAGAACACAGTGCCAAGGTCTCTTTGCTCTGTGCTTCCGGGTGTTGCCCCCAGAGTCTGTGCACGTGATGAGCAGGGAGATGTGTGTGTGAGGGAATAAAAACCCTAACAAGTGCATTGGCTTTTTCTTTCCCCGGTTTCACGTCTGCTCTGCGCCCCAGCTGGCCGTCCCTTCCTTCCCTGACACTCTCGTTGAGAACCAGGGGGCTCATCCTTTTGTTGCTGTGCAGTCGTCACCCTATTTTGGATCTCTGGAAACACCAGTGAGCCTGACTTCTTTTTCCAGTTCTTTCCAGGAGAGAGACCTCAGTTGACTTTAGGGAGTGGAGAGATCTCAGTTCAGATCAGTGTGGAGCAGTCAGCACTATTGGTCCCTTGCTTCCTAAGTGATAAACCCTCATTGACTGGAGATGCCGCCAGTGTCTGCCCACGGGAGCCATAAACGATGCCAGGCCGGCTCTGAGAAGCTGTGTCCCGAGAGCAAGGAAGTCGGCCGTGGGGAGCAGCCTTGCTGGGCTCCTTCCTTTCCGAGGGGGCTGGCCAGGGCGGTAGCATCCGGGCAGACACGAGGGTGCTGAGGGGCTACTCGTCCTCTCCTGCTGCTGGACCAGCTCTCTCCAGCTGGAAAGATGCGTCCACTGCTGCTCAGGAAGCAGCGTGGAGCCCTCCACGTGGACACCCCACTCCCTCCAGGTAGCAGGCCTCTTGCCGGTCAGCACCCCCAGTCCCTTCATGTCAGTATCAGTCCCGAGCACCTGCTCCCCGCACGCCCTGCCCAGCTGCAGCAGCCTGGGGGGTACTCAAGGGAGTCTGTCCACATTCTAAGAAGCAAAGATGACTTCCCTCTGGCCTGTCAGAAAGGGATGCTCTCTGCATTCTCCCCCTCGACCCAGTTCCCTCAGCAACTTTGATTTTTTGGTGTCATTTCCCCCGTCACCTTCTAATACCTTCTAGCATGTCGAGAAGCATCAAGCAATTGGCAGAGATGAGATAAAAGGAGGGTGCAGGGCTTCTAATTTCTTCCTGCTCTCTCCATGCTTCCCCCCAAATTCCTAATTGTATCGAAGAAAGAAGAATGAGCATCCAGCAAACAAATAAATTAAAAGCAACTCACCCCTGCTCCACCTGTGCGACAGAGTGGCCTGAGCGTCATAATACAACAGCAGAAGCAGCAACGTCTTCCAACACATCTTTTCCTCCAAAAAGGTGAAAAGTCGCCCTCAGACCCAGTGGGACCCCAGGAGCTACAGGTATGCCCGTACTGGTCCTCCCAGTGTGACGATATCGTGCTTACCTCCCCTTCTTTTTCAGACCTGCAGAGGTGCCCTCTCCTGCCTCAGAAGGGTAGAGGCAAGGGCTGCCTCCTGGGGAGGACAGGAGCGGGACCTCTGTTAATCCTACTCTCTCTGGGATTGGGGCACTGGGCTTCCACAGAGAGACTCTGTTTTTGAGCACATCTGGAGTGACTCATGGGGCATGTGATCTCCTTGGCAGTGGGGTGGATAAATATAATTTCTGTACTTGAGTTCCATGTGTTGGATGCACCCACTGGAATTTTTCTTTAACAAACAGACTTGCGGAACTTGTTAGAGAGCCCGGCAAAGACCTGGCTGCTGTCCCTGTACACACACACACACACACACACACACACACACACACACACACACACACACACACCAGCGCCAGGGGCAAGGGCTGCAGCAAGAGCCAGGTGGCTTGCCTGGTAGACGCCGGGGGCCGACTGAGCCCAGAGTTGCCTTCAGGACAGCAGAGTCATTGTGGTGTCTGGGCTGAGTGTCACTTGTTCCCTTCCCTGCAGCTAGCCCTTGGGGAGCAGGAGAGAGCTGCCGTGGCGCCTGGGTATTGTGCAGGCAGGTGATGATCCAGGGGCCCACAGGTGACCCCATTCACATTCGTGACAGCCCGATTTCTGGACTGTCTAGATCTGGTACCAAATCACTTTGATCCTCTCAAGCAAAATGGTAGTGTTTTTCCAAGATCATTCTTTTGGCATTAATTAATTTTTATTGAGATATACTTGGTATATAACATTGTGTAAGTTTGAGGTGTACAGCGTGTCGATTTGATACACTTCTCTGTTGCAAGATGGTCACCACCATGGCTTGAGCAACCAACTTCATTGCATCACTTAATTATTCTTTTTTGTGGTGAGAACTTTTAAGATCCATGACCATTTTTAAAGTTCTGCCATAGACACCTTGATTTTGTCCGATTTCCTCGCCTTCTCTGAAATCAGACGTACGACGCTAAAGCTTGTGGGATATTTGAAGTTGATTTCACTCTGTGGGTTTCCAAGCTGTGGAGGTGGTGCCAGGGTGAATGAGCTGTTGGAAAGGACACCCCTTTGCTTCAATCAGAAGAGCTTTTTATCTGTTAGAGGAAGTTGCTTGAAAAAAAGAAAACTTGGCTACAACATTTGCAAAACACTGATCTTTCTAATATTAGGCATCGCTATTGGGTGCTTACTTTGCTCCAGGCACTGTGCTAGGTGCTCTCATTGTATTCATTGATTTAATGCTTGAGACAAACTATGAGGTCCATATAGAACAACCCTCTCCAATGGAAATATAATTCGAGAAACAAATGTAATTCAAAATGTTCTAGCAGCCATGTCAAGAAAGTAAAAAGGAACAGGGAAATCAGTTGTAGTAATACCTTTTATCTAACCCAATATATCTACAATATTATAGTTTCTACATGTAATCAATACAACTTTGAGAAGCTATTTTCTATTCCTTTTTCATACCAAGTCTTTGAAATCCAATGTGTATTTCACACATTTAGCACATTTCAATTCAGACCAGCTGCATTTCAAGTAATGGCTACGGATGGCCAGTGGCTACTGCATTGGGCAGAGCTGGGCTAGAAGGTAAGAGGGCAGGTTCTGCAGCCAGAGGACCACAGTAGGTTTAATTAACGTCCATCACCTCACATGGTCACACATTTTTTTTTTTCCTGTGTTGAGAACTTTTAAGATCTACTCTTTTAGCAACTTTCAAATATACAATACAATGTTATTAACTATAGTTACCATGATATATGTTACACCCCCAGAACTTATTTATCTTATAACTGGAAGTTTGTACCTTTTGACCACCTGGACCCATTTCTCCCCCCTCCCCCAGCTCTGGCAACCACCAAACTGTTTTCTGTTTCTGTGAGTTTGGTTTTTTAAGATTCCATGTATAGGGACTTCCCTGGTGGCACAGTGGTTAAGAATCCACCTGCCAATGCAGGGGACATGGGTTCGAGCCCTGGTCCGGGAAGATCCCACATGCCACGGAGCAACTAAGCCCGTGCGCCACAACTACTGAGGCCTGTGCTCTAGAGCCTGTGAGCCACAACTACTGAGCCCACGTGCCACAACTACTGAAGCCCGTGTGCCTAGAGCCTGTGCTCCGCAACAAGAGAAGCCACCACAGTGAGGAGCCAGTGCACTGCAGCGAAGACCCAATGCAGCCAAAAATAAATAAATTAATAAATAAATTAATAATAAAAAAAAGATTCTATGTATAAGTGAGATCATATAGTATCTGGCTTTCTTTGACTTATTTCACCTAGCATAATGCCGTTAAGGTCCATCCATGTTGTTGCAAATGGCATAATTTCCTTCTTTTTTACGGGTGAATAATATTCCACTATATTTTTACATACCACATTTTCTTTATCCATTTGTTGATGGACACTTAGGTTGTTTCCAGGTTTTGGTTATTGTAAATAATGCTGCAATGAGCATGGGGGTGCAGATATCTTTTTGAGATAGTGATTTCATTTCTTTGGATATATCCCCAGAAGTGGGATTGCTGGATCATACGGAAGTTCTATTTTTAATTTTTTGAGGAACCTCCATGCTGTTTTCCATAGTGGCTGCACCAGTTTGTATTCCTACCAACAGCGCTTAAGGCTGCCCTTTTCCTGACATCCTCACAATGCTTGTTATCACTTGTCTCTTTGATGATGGCCATTGTTGACAGGTGTGAAGTGATATCTCGTGGTTTTGATTTGCATTTCCCTGATGATTAGTGATGTTGAGCATCTTTTCATGTATCTGTTAGTCATTTGTACTTCTTCTTTGGAAAAACGTTTATTCGGTTCCTCTGCCCATTTTAAAATCAGTTTGGGTTTTTGCTATTGAGTTGTATGGATTCTTTATATGTTGTGGAAATTAACCCCTTGTCAGATACATTATTTGCAAATACCTTCTCCCATTCCGTAGGTTGCCTTTTCATTTTGTTGATGGTTTCCTTTGCTGTTCAGTGTACTTCCTTTTTAAATCTGCAGGGTTTGCCCAAAGGACCTGGCACAGGACTGGGTGCTTTGCAGTTGCCCCTTGAATATTTGCTGATTGATGCTGAAGCTGAGAAAGCTTCCACTCCCCCTGTTCTCTTGCCAGGAGAACTCCCATGAGCGAGGAGGTTGCTGGGGAGGGAAGATGGACATGACTGGCCTGGCCGCTGGTCCTGGAAACCAGGACCAGAAAGCACAGTCTTGGTCTCCAGTCCTGGACTTTCTCATCTTCAAATGCAAATCATCAAACTGTCACCTACTAATTGCTAAGCTCGGATGAGGATTAGCTTTTGGATCTGGGCTGGGGACAAATGTGTTTGCTACTCATTTCATCTGATAAGGCAGGCCCTCTCTCCCACCACTTCACCCCAGCAGCAGGAGGCGAACGTGTTCAGTTTCTCTAGGAGCCTGATGGAAGTCTTGGGAAACCTTAGCCTAACACACTGATTTTCTTCTCTCTCCACGTTTTTCTTGGTCTTGCTGCAATTCCATGCACGCTGGGTAAGACTGACAAGTGAATGCAAGCACTGCCTTTTGTAACAGCACAGTAAACCCACAACAGTGGAGTTTCCCACAGCTACTGATTATGTGTCAAATACTTTTTTGTGGGGAGGGATGTTCTCCTTAAGGCAACAGTTGTCAAGTCCATTTTCACCTCTGAACTCCCACTGCACCTACCTGTGTATCTCTTGTCAGCACCATTTTCCAGCTTAGTGACATCTACCGTTTATTGAATTCTGACCATGCACCTTATTTCATTCAATGTTCACAGCAAATCTGTTCAGTGGATGCTGTAATAGAGTTCATTTTACAGAAAACTGAAGCTTAGAAAGTATAAATAACGAAGGTCACACAACTACTGTATGGTAGAAACTTCCACATACTGCCTGGTAGGGACTGAGATGAAACAAATACCAATAAAGCAGCTTCTATAGGTTGGAAGAGTGATCAGTAGAGGGAAAGCTGAGCGGGGACCCATGTAATAGTGATAGTTGTGTGTGAGTGGGGGGGGGGGCAATTCTGTTCATTTTGAGGGCATCTGACTTTAGCACAGAAGTGGCCCAGTCAACCCCCATTTGATTGTCATTCCACTCATTCATTCCTCTACTTTTGGAGCAATAGGTATAGGAAACCAAATAAGATATGGTTCCTGCCATCAAGGACCTTCATTCTACCGCGGGAAATAGCTCCACAGAGATTTAGAGCACGTGATATTAGATTTAATGAAGGATCCTATGGTGGGAAATGAGAGAGGAGGTGGGTCAGGGAAGGCTTCTTGGAGGGGTTGACACATGAATCAAGATTTTAGGCATGAGCTGGTTTTAACTAGATTGTGGGAGAGGGTACAGTGAAAGCTGGGACAACCTGAAAAGTGGCACAGAAGGGGAGAGGTGACTTGATGTGTATGAGGGGTTAAGGGGTTTGGCCTTTTGCTAGAAGATCAGGGATGGGCAGTGGGAGAGAGGCTGGTGGGAAGGCAGGGCCCGGTCACACCTGGACTATACCCTCCTGGGAATAGGTGGTCAGGGAGGGTCGCCCGCAGGGGAGCGAGGTGGTTGGCTTTCTTGTGGCTGTGCTGTTGAGGGTGGATTTGCCAGGGTAGAGACCAGTCAGGGAAGGAGAGGATGCAAAGTTCTAGGGAGAGACAGAGGACCTGAAACAGGGCAGGAGCTAGTGGTGAAGGAGTGGAAGGCATGGGTTTGAGAAAGATTGAGGAGGTAAAGTCAGAAACGCACAATGATTTCTCAGAGGAGGAGCTGAGCGAGGGAGAGGGGGAGCAGCTGAGACATGCTGTGGTGTCCCCAGTGAGTCTGCGACACAGAGCGGGAGGCGCTGCTTTCGCGGACACTGTGATTTCGGTGTTGGGTGTGTTGAGGCTCACGCGTGCGCTGGCCGCCTCTGTTCCTGGGTTTCCAGGGCGTGTGCTCCCTGCCATGCCCTCTGTGATGTGCCGCTGCTCTTTACCCGTAGCCCTGGGGACGGCCTCTTGCTCTCTGATTTGGGTGCTGTCTTCTGCACTGGGGTTCTCTGCTGTGGTCTGCAGCTGTGAGGACAGGAGACAGTGTAAGTTCTTCCTGGAGAGAAGAGTCACCTGTGGATGGATTAGGATATGAATGAAGGTAGATCTGCCTTTGGGGGGAAATAGGGACACTGGCTTCCTCCTTCTGGGTCTTCTCCCTTAGCTGGGGGCGGGGGTACCTTAAGATCCCCACTTTATCTGGTTGACTCCATTCATCCTCCACATTCTGGCTCTCCCTGGGAAGCCCTCCCTGACTAGAGTGACTCCCCGATTAAGCATGTTCAGGGGTCTGTGAACCTCTCCTTTGTGTCGCATCCCAGTTGCGATTTTACTCTGTGATATTTTGATTCAGCCAATTAAATGGTGGACGGTAAGCCCTATGCAGGCAGAGACTGTGCTAACGTTTGCTCACCATCGTGTTCCCTGAGCCAACGTTTGCTCACCATCGTATTCCCTGTGCCAACGTTTGCTCACCATCGTATTCCCTGTGCTAACGTTTGCTCACCATCGTATTCCCTGAGCTAACGTTTGCTCACCATCGTATTCCCAGGAACGTCTGGCACTTACGAGGTGCTCTAGGGCAGCCAGGCAGTAGGGGTCTCAGTCAAGGTCCTGGCAGGAAACACTTTCTGAAAAGGAATTGAAAAGACTCTAATGAAGGGACTATTTATAAAGGAGTGAAAGGATTAAGGGAGCAGTCCTGGGACTAGCCATGGTGGGAGGCTGTTACCACTTGTTAAGGATTGAAGTATGTCCTCCAAGGAGAGAGATATATATTTCCTTTTTTTTGGCTGCGTCGAATTGTTGAGGCATGCGGGATTTTTTGTTGCAGCGCGTGGTCTCTTCGTTGTGGTGCTCAGGCTTCTCTCTAGTTGTGGTGTACGGGTTTTTTCTCTCTCTAGTTGTGGCGCACGGGCTCCAGGGCACGTGGGCTCTGTAGTTTGTGGCACGCGGGCTCTCTCATTGAAGCGAGCTCAGTAGTTGTGGCACAAGGGCTTAGTTGTCCTGGGGCATGTGGGATCTTAGCTCCCCGACCAGGGATTGAACCCATGTCCCTGCATTGGAAGGCGGATTCTTTACCACTGAACCACCAGGGAAGTCCCTATATTTCTCAATTAATTAATTAATTTAGGCTGCACCGGGTTTTCGTCGTGGCACGTGGGATCTTCGTTGTGGCACGTGGGATCTTTAGTTGCGGCACGCGGGCTTCTTAGTTGCAGCATGTGGGATCTAGTTCCCCGACCAGGGATCGAACCTGGGCCCCCTGGCATTGGCAGCATGGAGTCTTACCCACTGGACCACCAGGGAAGTCCCCAAGGAGATGTTTTGAAGTCCTAACTCCGTTTTTGTGAATGTGATCTTATTTGGAAATAGGGTCTTTGCAGATGTATTCAAGGTAAGATGAGGTCATTAGGGTGGGTCCTCATCCAATCTGACTGGTGTCATTATAAGAGGAGACATAGGCAGAGACACACAGGGAGAAGACAGCTGTGTGGTGATGGAGACAGAGATTGGAGTGATGCATCTATAAGCCAGGGAACACCAAAGATCGTTGGCAATCACCAGAAGCTAGAAGAGGCGAGGAAGTCTCCCCCACATGTTTCAGAGGGAGCATGGGCTTGCTAACATCTTGATTTTAGACTTCTAGCTCCCAGGACTGTGAAGTGATACATTTCTGTTGGTTTCAGCCATCTAGTTTGTGGTACTTTGTTACAGCAGCTCTAGAAAGTTCATACACCACTTCTGGGCCTGAAGGGACAAGGGGAAGAAATGAACCATTTGCAATGATCTGCAGCAGAGGGGCCACCTGCCAGGAGCTATGGCCCAGGTAGAAGAACGCAACTACTGCAAACCCTGGCCGAGCAGGGAGGGAACAGGGGAATAAAGGCCTTGACCTCTCACCTCTCCCACTTTCTAATGTCCATGTCCTGCTCCCGTCAGCCTAACCCATCTGGCAGCCAGAGGGCAAGGAAGCTTGGTGATGTGGTCTGTAGGAGTCAGCCTCCTAGACACAGAGCAGAGAGGCTGGGGAGAGTGATCTGGAGGGCAGGGAGAGGAGGTCTCATAGAGGAAGTCAATAAAGTATTGACTGAATGAGTGAATGAGTGAATGAATGAGTGGGAGCATGATGGAGGCAGAACTGCAAGTTAATCCGCATTTCTAGTTTGGGAGCAGATGACTTTGTGGCACTGCCCTGTCTCCATCCCTAGGCGAGAAGAGAGGAGTCACAGGATTTTCACAGGTAGGGCGTTTTGGGTCGAGCTTGCAGCCCCGCCCTCTGGCGTAGCACCCAGGTTTCGAGTCTTGAGAAGCATCCCTCTTTGTTTGTTCCGTCAGCACCTTTAGGCCGGATTCTATTTTAGGCTCTGAGTGAGGTCATTTGGAACAACTACAGAAACACAGCTGTAGTTATGAAGTACCAGCCTCCGGAGCAGAAACGTCGTCGGCCCTCAAGGGTGGCCAGCATGAGTGGCTCAGTCGCACATGCAGGCTTGTGCCAGGCCGGCCAGGCCGGCCCCCTGCAACGTGCACCGAGCAAAAGGAGCACTGGGGTAATTCAGCTCCTGTGTTGACCTGGGCCCTCAATAACCAGGTGCTGCTGGCTCTGCCAGCTGGAGCAGCGATACAGGGGAGTCAAGGTGGCCCACCGACTGATGGGCCAATCGAACAAAATGGGCCAGACCTCTCCTCTGGTGGAAATATCGTCAAGACCAGGCTGTACCGGCGCAGCCTCTGAAGCTGGGTTTACGTGTCACTAAAACATCTGCAGTGTGATCGGGTCAGCTACTTGGCTTTGTATAGACCCGATGACGGCCTCATCTCCATCCTCCATCAGGTAGCTTGACCTGCCCAGCCCAGGATCTTTTTCTTTCTCAGATTAAAAATAACCAATTATACCCTTTGCTTCTAGGGGTTTTTGTTTGTTTGTTTGTTTGTTTTTGCTAAAACAGAGGCAGGGCTCGAGTAGAGATTTGGATGGAACAGATTCTCGGTGTTCCCATCCATTGCTCGAATTTTCTGACTATGCTAAGAACGCTGTGAATTCCTCTCAGAATTTTCCCAGATGACAAGCATTCACTGGTGTCCACCATGTTCAAACCACTCTGGGGAAAACATAAGCAGTGGCTCCGCCCTCTGAGAGATGACTACTGTTTCCTTTTTTAGCAACCAAACAGTTTCTGTAGGAGCTGAACCAGGAGGGCACCTCAGGGCAGATGTCGAGACTCCTCATTCACTAAACCCATATAAGGCAGGCAGGAGACCTTGAGAGGGGAGGCAAAATGAGTTCTTTGAGAAGCCTCTTTTGGTGTGAAACGCTCTGGGGAGAAGGTGGTCTAATTTGCACAGGGAGTCCCAGGGTATTCAGTGAGGGAAGGACTAGATATTAACTCTATTAGTCAGGATTTGCAAGGTTACGCTGCTTTAACAAATAACCCCAAACTTTCAGTGGCTCACAACAACAATCATACAGGTTCATTTCTTACTCATGCGACATATGCATCCTGAGCTGGCCATGGCTTTACTCCATGTTGTCTTTGTCCTGGGATCCTGGATAGTGGAGCAGCTTCTATATGAAGCACTGTTTGGTCTTCATAGCAGAGGGAAAAAGATTCATGTAAACCACACTCTGGTTCTTACAGTTTCTGCTCCAAAGTGACACACGTCCCATATTTCAATTCCTCCCACATTTATCAGTAAATGGCTAAAATAAGTCAGGGGGCAACTCCTGGGTTCAGCAGGGCAGGGATGTATAATTCTCCCGTAGGATGGAAAAATGGAATATGTGGTGAACATTAATACAACCTGCCATATTTATCTGCACCTTCCTCCTGAGGTTCATAATTAGGGAGATGGGGGTATAGCTCAGGGGCAGAGCATGTGACTGCAGAATTAGGGAGATCGATTATTGTTGGCATCAGGCAGCTCTGATCATGGCCAGTTGCAGAGATGGGCAAGTGGATTCCCAAAATGAAGTTACCATGAAGTTAGAGACAGAGAGAGAGAAAAAAAAAATCCCATGGGTCCACCTGAGTGAGGCTGGAGAGAAGGGGGTAATGGTTCTGGGTCCACGAGGTGCTTGCTGGAACCCATCCTGACCCAGTTCTCCAGGGTTTGGCTCACCCTGAGAAACAGCTAAAGGAATCCTTGGGAGAGGAGCTCAGATTTTTGGTGTAGTTTTCTTTTTTCCCACAGCTTTATTGAGAAATAATTGTCATATATCACTGTATAAGTTTAAGGTGTACAGCATGATTGTTTGACTTATATATATTGTGAAATGATTACCACAATAGGTTTAGTTAACATTCATCATCTCATATAGATACAATAAAAAAAAGAAGAAAAAAGAATTCTCCCTGTGATGAGAACTCTTAGGATCTACTCTCTTACCAACTTTTCTATATATCATACAGCAGTGTTAACCATAGTCGTCATGTTGTACATTCCATCCCTAGTACTTATTTTATACCTGATACTTTGTATCTTCTGACCACCTTCCTCCAACTCGCCCTCTCCCTGGTGTAGTTTCTTGACTGAGCATAGGCCAGAGGGTGGCTTCCAAGGGGCGCTTTGCTTATCCTGACTCTACACCCAGGGGAGTAAAACTTTTCTCCAGCCACCAGCCTGCCACTGCTGTTGGCACAGCTGGAGAAGACTAAATAAGATTTGACCCCTTCCCAAGGCTTCTCAGTTCCTTTGCATTTTCTCCCTCTATCCCCTACCTACATACTAATCAGAAGTCAGATATCTTTGGATATAAAGAGGCAAAGGAGTTGGGGTTTTGAAAAATTCAGACTGGATTTCTAGCTACTACCAACTCTGGAAACTGGTTGAGGCTGTTTGTACTACAAACTGTGAAGAGGGACATCTGTTACATAAAAATGTATACGTCACAATTCCTCCAAGAATTATGGCCTAGAAGGCAAGACATAGAATTTAGAAAAAAACTCACAACCAAGGCAATATTTGCTAAGAACAACAGGTATTAAATGTAAGAGACAAATAAGCCTTAGTATGCTAATCCACTGAGATGTTGGGAATGTTTGTTATAGCTAGACTGTAACATGACTAATGTAGTGTGTGTGTGTGTGTGTGTGTGTGTGTGTGTGTGTGTGTGTGTGTGTGTGTGTGTGTGTTGTGGAGAGGTGGGAATAGACGTCAGAGATCCAGAAGGAGTTTCTCAGAATGGAAAGTTCTGTGGGGTGGGCATCTTAGCTGCTCTTTGACTCGATTCCATAGAAGGAGAAGATAGTGCTGAGACTTTATGGAAGAAGTGGTTGGTGTCTCTGCAAGTTAAATCCCATCTTCTCCCCTAAACTCTCGCCTGGAAGGGATTTGATGAAGTGGATGTGAAAATACACTATGAAGCTGTAATTTACAGTAAGTGGCCCATCGGACCAGCCCCTCAGAGCCAGTGGGTGGCCAGGAAGCCAGGAGAAATAGCCGGGGAGGAGTCTAGTTTCCTGATCTCCGCAGGCTTCAGGAAGAGAGGCTAGTTATGCAGGGAATTTCCTGCCTTCGAAGTCCTTCATGCCAATAACCACAGTTCAGCAAATTCACCTCCTGGCTACTTTTGGGAATTTTCAAAAAATACCTCAGAAGCCCTTTTAGGTTTGTCCTTAAAATCCAAACCCATTTCAGGACTGGTTCATTTCTGAATCAGATTTTGGTCAAAAAAAAACAACAAAACCTGACAATTAGTTTATTTCATCAGCTTTCAAAATGGAAGAAACTCTTTTATCTTTTCTTCTTTATTTGGAAATTCTGGGGTGGGGGGAGAATTTGTTCTTGAAAGAATAAGAGGTGGGTGGAGGGCGGGGAGAGGTTAGAAAAATACCTTGGTTTCTGGATGGCGCTGTCAGAGCTAGAGCCGGCCAGGGGCTAGGATAAGGCTGATTGGGGTGGGATGAGGCTGTCGGCAGCCGATTACACACAGTATTGTCACTTTAAGAAAAGGGGGAGGCCAGTCTAGGGAAAGGAAGGAGGAGTCAAGTAACAGAGAGGCACCACCCCTGCCTGTTTTGAGGATGAGAGACATGTGAGCTCAGGGGCCTGGACCCGATCATTAGGATCCCAGGGAACTGTTTTGCTTCCTATCTTAGAAAAGCAAAGTGGGTGGGAGGTGAGAGATATGTGTCTTGATTTGAAGGAGCTGGGAAAACAGTGATGTCTTAGGTCAGCTGGTGCAGATGAAGTATTCCTGGGGTACACGCTGGGTAATTTGAGGGACAAGCAGTGCTTAAAGGGGAGATGGGGGATCTGAAAGCTTTCGTAAAGGCTATTTAGTTGTGACATCTACACCTGGTTGTCCTCTTCCCTTTTCTCGTGAACCCCTAAAGAGTGGCGATCAGTAGAGAAATGGAACTAATTAGGAAGAGAAGAGGAGAGGTGTGGAAGAAAGGAGAGATCAAGGGCTGAGCTAGGAGGTATGAGAGAAGCCCAAGGGGGAATGAGATGCAATTTGTGTCTCCTCCCCCCGCCCCCCGCCACCTCCCACCACCCTTTCTGTGGTATGTTCTGTCCCAGGAATGTGTGAGGAGGGAGGACTTCACTGGTAGGTACCCAGGCTGGATGTTAACACAGTAATGATTCAGACCATTAGCAGTTCGTGTCTTTGTGGTTCAATCAATATTTGTTGAATAAACCTTAAGGCAAAGTGGTTATTTCTTATGTGTATCATCCAAATGATTGTTCCCAATCTTCTTTTCTTTCTCTCTCTCTCTTATTTTTTTTTTTTTTTGCCCATGCTACGTGGCTCGCGGGATCTTAGTTCCCGACCAGGAATTAAACCCCAGGGCCACGGTAGTGAGAGCACCAAGTCCTAACCACTGGACTGCCAGAGAAATCCCCCCCCGCCCCAATCTTTTCTTTGTATGGGCAAGAAAGACCCTTTCTGTGGTTAAATGGATGCCTGACTTTGTGCTGGAGTTTCAGTGTGCACTGCAGTTAGACTCACAAGGTGTAGTATGGACATGTTTAAAGCTAGTGTTAGACAAAATAAACAGCAGAAGGAAGAAGAATGAGCGGTGGGAATTCACTGAAGGGTCCAGCAGCTCCATCTGCCAGAAATGCTTTGGAGACCCAGTTCACGTTCCCGCTGTGAGCCTTGCCACAAACCTCAAGGGAGAAACTGCTGTAGTTTTCCGTGGAGGTCAGGAGAGCTGGCGGAAGTAGACACCTCCTTACATCTCACCATGGCAGCTGGCCCCTCTCAACTAGCCTCCAGTGGGTAGAGCAGGAGAGCATCTTTCCTTCGTGCATAGATGTCATCTGGTGAAGAGAAATGGGTGTATTTCTTGTACTTGAATAAGACCTATTGTCTTTGTTGGTGAACTCGTAGGGGCAGGAGTCATATCTCTGTTTATGAGGAAACAACCACTCTCTGCTCTGCAATTCAGAGAAAGCACTGTCATAACCCATGTGAATGCAGGTGCTCCGTAGCAGCTCTTAGAGAAGAGGCTGAGTTAGAGGACCTCAGGGCTGAGAGGACTGTCAAGGTCAGCCGGTACCTCTTCCTCTCTCATCATGCTGTGACCCATGGAGGGCGACTCTCGTTAAAGTTCATTTGAATAGAGGATTAAAATAGGCACATGAGACTAATTAATTAAAAAAATCACATGAACATAGTAGCCCCAAACTGAAAACAGTGCAAATATCCATCAATAGGAGAATGGATAAACAAAATGTGGTATGTTCATACAATGGAACACTATCCAGAAATAAAAAGACCAAATTACTGATACATCATGGATGAACCTAAAAAACATTACCATATTGAGCAAAAGAATACGAGGTTGATAAGAGGTTCAAGAATAGGCAAACTATACTATGGTGACTGGTGACAGAAGAAAAAAAAAGGCGTTTACTTCTTGGGGTCAGGGTGGCTATTGACTGGAATCAGGCATGAAAGAACTTTCTGGAATGATGGAAGTGTTTTATATTTTTATCCAGATACATGTTGCATGTGTGTGTGTGTGTGTGTGTGTATGTGTGTGTCATTGAGCTGTATACTTAAGGTTTGTACATTTTACTGAATGTAAATTATGCCAGAAAAAAAAAAACAAACCCAAACAATGAACAATACAGAATGGGAAATATGTGGTTAACTGACTAAGGAACATGTACTGTTAATAATCTCAAAGAAGGAAACTGAATAGCAAGCAACACTAGTAGAAGTCCCCTGACCTAGCAGTTTAAGTAACTTGGGCCTGTTACTTAATATCTCTGAATTTTAGTTTTTCTTTTATTAAAAAAAAAAAAGGTTTCATCTGTTCCTTGCACACAGAACCTGCCACGTCAGATGGCACTGGTCTAGCAAGGGGAGGACACAAAGACTCCAATTGCAGACCTGATTGCATTCTGCCAGTACAGGGAGCCCAGTAACACAGAAATCAGGGTAGCTGCCAATGACAGCCCTGCCCTGTCTCCCTTTCCTGCCTTTCTGGTTACAGCCAGCACTGTGGGAGCTGTGAAAAGGCCTGTGTTTAGGGCCAGATGCGAGCCTCTCTCCTTCCTCCAAGGGGCTTGCTCCCGCTGTGCTCCAGAGCTGCTCTTGGGCTCCTCCAGCCCAACAGCCCTGAAAGGCTCTTTCTGTTTGGTGAATGAGTTTGAAGCCAGGGTGGGAGGGAGAGAGAGAGAGGGAATGAATCTGAGGACACTTGACTCACACCCAGCCCCAGTGCCTAAAATATGTGGCTAAGAATCCAAGTCTAACTACCCTGTAGGGAGACGAATGACAAAGGCCCTCCTTCAGGCAGTTCCAAAGACCTGTAAAGAGGTCCTGACGCCTCTCCTGCCCTCAGCAGCCCAGGCCACTGAGCTAGCTCTAAGCATGGTCTCTCCTACCGCTTCACTTCCTCAGAGCACCCCAAAAAGGGGGAAGAGTGGAGTGTATGGTTTGGACCTGGTCACCAGAGCAGCACCTGGGTAGTTTTCCATCTTGCTTCATTTACTCCATCCTTTCTTCTGGACACAGGGAGGCAGACAAGTTGTGTCTCTTGTTTGCTGATGGGAAAACTTAGGCTCTGAGATAAAGACCTCCTAATGGCAGTCCTCGGGCAGAGGGCACCCTTGCCCTCCCCGATTTACATTCAGGATCCATACAGGAAGCCAGCTTAGCTCCTTGACTAGGAGCAGAGTCAACAGGCCTTGGTCAAGGCATTCTTCTCACAGGAGCAGAGTTCAGTGAAAGTACAAATACTGACCCCGTGAGACCATAGATTCTTATGCAGGAAGGGAGGTGGAGATCAGAGACTGCAGTGCCATTTAACAGATAAGGAAACTTAAGCGGTGAAGTAACTTGCTTAGGGGTAAAGGCCAATCAGTGGCTGAACCAGGAAAAGAACACAAGTGGCCGTGTGGACTCCAATTCCTGAGCCAACTGGATAGAACTGACCACAGCATATCTGTCCCACTAGACCAGGCTTCTCAACTTCAGAGCTACTCACATTTTAGGCTGGATACTTCCTCGTTGAGGGGCACTGTTCTGTGCACTGTAGCATGTTCAGCAGCATGCCTGGCTTCTACCCAGTGGATGCCAGTAGCACCCCTTAACCCAGTTGTGACAACCCAAAATGCCCTCAGACATTGCCAAGTATCTCCTGGGGGATGGAATAGTCCGCGGTTGAGAACCACTGCAGTGCAGAGCCTGTGCTTTCAGTCCAACACGCAGAGCTGCGCCGTGAGCTCTACTCTTTGTCGAGCTGTTCAGGTATTAATCTGTGAGTTTTTTGAGGGCACAGACAGGGTCCGATTCCCCTTTATGTCTCCTGTGTCTTGCAGAGTATCTGGCGGGTGACAGATATGCAATAAAGGGTTTTGAATGAACAAATGAACCAACTCCCTGGGAGACACTGAAATTTAAACTTCCGCTCCCTGGAAACCTGTATCATATCAAACATCAGCTGGGCAGTGGCTGGCGGAGGGGCAGGAGACTGACCTTCATGACCTTCTATCGGAGGGAAGGGGGGGGTCTCCTCTTCATCTGCTTTGTCATCCACTGTCCTGGCTCCACAGAGGCATCTTCTCCTTGAGCTCCTTTCCTCGTGCTCCAGGCTTAATTATGTGGCTTCTTTTCCTTCTTGCAAAAAGCCCCTAAATACTGCCGTTAGCGGCCATGAGAGCCACGGGAGGATTTTTGTGATGACGTCATAAAATTTTCGCATTGGGAAAAGTCATACGTAAAGTATAAAAGGAAACATTGCTACCACAAAATCCTAACTTACTGTTTTTCTTAATCCCAGAAATGTTCACAAATGTTGTCTTTGGGCAGGTGACTAGACTCTTGTGTGTCTGTTTTCCAAACAGTTAAGTGCATGAGAAGGTAGAGTTCTTTTTGGTAAACTCCCCCCCAAAAAGTAAAAAAAGATTTCAGAGGACCTTATATGTAAAGTTATAAAATATAAGTCCCAGTGAATTTTAAGATTCTGGATCCTCGAAATTCACTGGAACTTTATGGTTTACTTTGGGCAGAATAAAAATGGAAGGAACGGAGAGAAAACATAGGCTGTTGGTTACATGGATCTCATAGGGGAATTAATTTAAAAAAAAGATGGACAGACCTTTCCAAAGACCTTACTGGCCAATTAATTCAAATGGACAAATTGACTTGAAGGTAAATGGTGAAAGAGGACACAGACAGAAATAAGGACAGAAAGGGGAATAAAGAAAGGGCAGTGAGAGGGAAGAATGATTTTGTTAGAAGAATGATTGGGTGCTATTGGCCTAATGTGAATTTACAGGTGAGGTTTGCTGAGCTGCTGAAGTGCATCCGGGACCCTACCATAGAGCCCTCATGTCTGGCCTCACAGTGTGGGAATTTATATGATTGCTCTTCAGCCTAAATTTCAGTAGGTCACTATCAGGGATAATGACTGTTTTTTAAAAATTTTACTGAAGTATAGTTGATTTACAATGTTGTGTTTAATTTCTGCTGTAGAGCAAAATGATTCAGTTATATATATATATATATATATATATATATATGTATTTCTTTTCCATTATGGTTTATCATAGGATATTGAATATAGTTCCCTGTGCTATACAGTAGGACCTTATTGTTTATCCATCCTATATGCAATAGTTTGCATCTGCTAATCCCAAACTCCCAATCCTTCCCTCCCCCATCCGCCTCCCCCTTGGCAATTACAAGTCTGTTATCTATGTCTGTGAGTCTGTTTTTGTCTTGTAGGTATGATCATTTGTGTCATATTTTAGATTCCACATATAAGTGATATCATATGATACTTGTCTTTTTCTTTCTGACTTGCTTTGCTTAGTATGATAATCTCTAGGTCCATCCATGTTGCTGCAAATGGCATTATTTCATTCTTTTTAATGGCTGAGTAATATTCCATTGTATATATGTTCCACATCTTCTTTAAGGGATAATGACTGTTGCTTATTTTTGACCAGTTGCTCTTGGGGACACAGGAGATAAACCTGTGAGATAGACCAGTGAGAGAGCCAGAAGGCTTGAGGTCCCAACTCAAAAGAGGACCTCTGAACAGGACCCATATCTGAGATGGGAGGGGGAGGTTGGGAAGGTGGAGAAGTGTCAGAGGTTTCAGGAAGAGCTGGGGAGCAATTTGTTCTGGGACTGCCATTGAGAGAGGAGTTGGGGCAGCAGCTGGCCCCCTGGGTGTCCTGGGACTTGAGCAGTTCTGGGCAGCACATCAGGGAGGGAGACAGGACTTTCTAGCCCACCAGGGGTGCACAGACTCACAGAATTTTGAACTGGAAAGGTCTTAGGAATCTAGTTGAAACCTCACAATTTTTAGATTGGGCCCAGGGAGATTGACATATGCAAGCAGGAGGCCTCCCTCAAAAATGTCACCATTTCCTCTAGAGAAGTGGCCCCCGTTTTCTCTGAGAGCATAGAACAGCAATTTATTGGTTTTTTAGATGACCTTAGGCAAGCAAGTCTGAAGCAGCCAGACATGAAACGTCTCCCAGAGAGATTTATCGCCGATGCTCCTCAATGCTGAACCTGTATGCATATCATTTTATATGCTTCTGGTGTGTATGCACAGAAATCCTCATCTGCAGGTGACCAGTCCAGGACTGTGTGGTGACCAGAGCCAGCTGTGGGGGAGGGTACAGGAGATGGGGGTGGGGAGGGATGATGTGATCAGTTTGCCAGATTTAGCACACAAGAATACAGGATGCCCAGTTAAATTTGAATTTTAGATGAAGAATGAATGATTTTTTTTGTTGTTTGTTTGTTTTGTTGTTTTGTTTTGTTTTGTTTGCGGTACGTGGGCTTCTCACTGCTGTGGCCTCTCCCGTTGCGGAGCACAGGCTCTGGACGCGCAGGCTCAGTGGCCATGGCTCACGGGCCCAGCCGCTCCGCGGCACGTGGGATCTTCCCGGACCGGGGCACGAACCCGTGTCCCCTGCATTGGCAGGGGGACTCTCCACCACTGCGCCACCAGGGAAGCCCGAATGATGGTTTTTTTTTAGTATAAGTATGTCCCCTGTATTGCATGGGATATACTTACATACTAAAAAAATTATTCTCTGTTTATTTGAAATTCAAATCTAACTAGGCTTCCTGTGTTTTATCTGGCATCCTTTCTTGGGACCCTCAGCAGCAAAGAAGTCCGGATCCTTGATAATGGTAGTGATGTTGAGGACATCGTGCTGCTCCTGTATCAGATGGAAGATGGCTGCCCCGGTCCTCTTCTCTCGTAACTTCTCTCATTCACCTGGGGTTTCTAGAAGAGACAGGAAATCTTATTGCCTTGTAGATGTCCAGGCAGTAAAGGAAGGATAGAACAGCGTTTGTAGGTCATTGCTACCACAAATTTCTTTCTCCAGTTCCCTTTTGTCTTGCTCTAGCAAGAGGAACAACTCGGTCTTTAAGGATTTGGGGACAGAAGGAAACATGGCTGGATAAAGCTAGCACACACTGACTGGAGCATGTGTCCTGGGGAGATAATGGCTCGGAACCTACTAAAATAAATGGTCTGCTCTGTTCTTGAATAATAATCATCTGGCAGCTTTGTTCTCTCTTCCCGGCAGCTGGATGAGGGGATTCTGATTTCAGAGGAAATTGGGTGACCTAGGGCTGGCCATTTTGGACAGAGGGGGAGGGGAGATTTACCACACCAGGGAGCCCCATGATGGTGATACAGCCCCTGATGCAAAATATTTCCCCAATGCCTGTCTTAATGCCCAAACGTCTGCCATAAGTCTTAAGGTTAATGACCGTCACCTTAAAAAAATGCATATTTCCCTGAGAACCAAAACATATTAAGTGATTATCCTTTTGAAATGAATTGATTCCTGTTTTCTTTTTTTTTTTAAATAAACTTATAAACAATGGAAATTTACTTCTCATTGAATTCGTTCCATAGAGTCTTCCTAGCCACACATTTGGCTGAAGGCAGGGTCTTAGGGTTGTTGGATCCTAGGCCAGACAGTTCTCTGGGGGACAGAGAGAGAGAGAGGTTGACCCACAGAGGAAGAATATGACAAAAGCCTAGAAATTAAGGGTCTGGGCAGTTCAGGAGGACAAGGGAAAGGGGAGAGGGGAGGAACAAGAGGAGAGGAGAGACAGAGGGGAGGGGACGGGGTGAAACCACCTACCTTATTTGCTACCATCTCTGCCGGGGCTCTGTGGACAGAAGCACCCTCCACTCTCCAGACACATTTGGGCTGGGCATTGCTGAGGTCAGGGCACTGAGCTCCTGGCCTGCTCCTCCGTGTGAGTCGGGGAGCCAGTCAGCTCCACTTAGTTTTCTTGACTCTCCTCCCAAGTGCCAGGAGACAAGTGAGAGCACAGAGAAGGAAGGCTCTGCCTGGCTACAGCTGGGAGGAGTGTATTAGGCTGCAGGGAAGGGAAAACTCACATCCAGTGGCTTGAACCTTCTGGGGTTTCTTTGCCTCACATGACAGCAAGTCCAGAGTAGTCAGTATGGGCTGACTTAGTGCTTGAGCATGTCATCTGGGATCTGGGCAACGTCCGTCAGCCTGCGGTAGAGGAGGTCAAGGGGCTTGGTGTTCAGTAAGCTGCAGTGGCCCGGAAGAAAATCACTGGAACACATTCAAGATAGCTCTGGCATTCTGGGCCTTTCTCTTTGCCACCTGGAGAAAAGTCCACCAACCTGATGTTGTGCTTTCCAGCACCATTTCTCTTGAAGTGGTTGAATGTTTCATTTCCTCCACAGATATCTGAGCCCATCTAGGTGCCACTTCTGTCTTCCCCTCTATTTGGGGGGGTACCAAGAACACTGCAGGGTCCAGTTTGGGGCCTGGATCTCAGTAGACTCTCTGGACACAGGATTACTTTTTGCTGAGCCTTCCATCCAAAACCTACTTTCCAGGAGAGCAGTGGTCACAACTCTTGCTTCCCCTACCCAAAGAATTCTTTTGCTGCAGTCAATTCAGTACCATTTTATTCCTGAAGACTAAAGCCTGAGAAAAGATACAGTGGATGACTTGAAGGTCAGAGAGGTGGGCTAGCTGGAGCAATGCCTGCAACTTTCCACTGAGAGTGAACATTCCTGCTCCCCCTAAAATGTCTGTAAGTCCCCGAGGTTGCCCTCTGCCCAGTCTTGGCCAGCTGACTGAATACTATTTCTAATTCTGATAACAGCAGAATTTGGAGTGTGATGAAGCTGGTTGCAAACTTCTCTCCATGGATGGATAGATCATGACATAAATGGGGGTTAGTGGTTCCAGGAGCATAGCCTGCACTCTGATTGGAGCCAGATGTCCTAGAAATGTGTCCTCTAGGTTCCAAAGGATAAAGAATGTGTAGCATGTCCTCTCCATGTGGCAAAAGTTGCCTGATTTAGTGACAATAAGAGCTTTGGAATCAGGAGGCCAGGAGGTAAGCCCTGGTTTCTTCCCCTCTCTAGTCGAATGGGGCCGTACAAGTACTTAAGCTCTCAGAGAGATTGTTTCCTCCTCTGTAAAACAGGGATAAAAATCCTGGATTGCTGCTCTCATGGGAAGGTCATGGATATGAATGTGAATTTCAAATGCTGAGCTAGTGCACAGCTTTAAGTAAGTACAGTTTGGTGATTGTGATCATAATTGTGGATGGAGAGTGTTAATTTCATAATCAAGGAACAGTCTGTTTGGCCCCTGATTGTCTCTGACCAAGACAGTGATTTCTAAAGCAGTGCCTTGAATGAAGTAGCTGCTCATCAAAGTAAAAGTGACATGAATTCGTTCAGATGAACAAATGTCAAAGGCCCTTTCTTCTCTGTTTCATCTCACCCCAGGACTAGGACCGCTGTGGATTCAAAGGGATTGTCCATTCTGAGACACCACACATCACTAAATGTGCCCGTGAGCCAGGGCTGGCCACCAGTAAGGCAAAGTCCCATTGAATGAATCCCTTCTGCCTGAAAGGACATGAGAACTGCTTCCTGGTGGACACCCTTGTTTGTTCTAGCTCTGGTCTTCCCCAGGAACTCTTCTTTGCTACTAGAAATTAGTTTTTAATTTTCTGGTTACAAAAAACTACTTTAGTGTGAAAAATCATTGACTATCTCCAAAATGATTAAAGGAAGGCAACCATCCAGAAGATTCCAGTAAAAACCTCAGTGGATCCAAGCATGCTGTGCATGGACATGGGGAATGCAAATGGACAGAAGAAACAATGGCTTTTATTGAGTAGCTACTATGTGCCAGACATTGCAGGACATGTATTATTTACATGTAAACATTTAATTCTCACATCAACCCACTGGGGTAACTACTACTGTACCACTTTACAGATGAGGAAACTGAGGTGCAGGGAGATCAGGGAATGTACCCATACAGCTAGGAAGTAGCAGGGCTGGGGCCTAAACCCAGAACTGTCTGATTGCAAAGCCCATCTCTTAACCACCGTGCAGTTATTTACCTCTTTGCCTTTTCTCCCCAACTTGTGATTTCCAATCAACCTAAGAGAAAACATACCTCTTTTGCCCTCTGACTACCCATGTCTCCTTTCTTCTGTCAGGCAGCTCTGGGTTGAATTCCACAGTGAGCCTCTGCTGAAAGGAGAATGGGCTTTGGTGTGGAGCTCTGGCCCAGGCAGGCTTTGAAGCTATAAGCAGTCTGGCCCCCTCTTTGGCAATGACCACGCCCCTGGCACTAAGGGTGATGTAGATGCCCCTGGCAATGCTTGGTGGGGGGGCAGGGCTTAAAGGTTCAGGGGCAGGATATTCTGCCACCATGGGGCACTACCTGAGGCAGGCGGGTGTCCCGCCAGCACTGTCTTCCTAACCCCAGCACCACAAGCAATCCGAGGACAGAGCTGAAGTCTCTCTTTTCACTTTCTCCTTTGAAATGGGCATAATGATGGGATACCAAGGGATAAAAGGTTGAGAACACGTGTTTTGCCAGAATCAACCCCATGCCTCCCTCCTGTGCAAGTCCTGCAGAGGTGCTCCTGGCTGCTGCTTCTCATCTTAGATCAGTGCTGGAGCCACACATCCGGGCAGTCTTCCCTGAAGACCCAGGCTGCGTTAGGGCGCCCTCTGTCTGTGCATTCTGCTATCACTGTGCCTTATTAGCGCGTTAACGCTATCAGTGCATTTATTCCCAGTTTCCTCATCAGTCTCCTCAGCTCCTTGAGGGCCAGACTACATTTCCTGGCGTGTAGTAGATTCTTCTGCATGTTTGTTGATCTGAACCTAAACTGCGTTGAAGAAAAGATCAATATCCATTTCAAAGGTTTTCGTTGTTGTTGTCTTTCATTTGTTTTTAATATCTGATGCTTCCATGCTTTAGGCAGAGCTATTCCTCAGAATGTTAGACATCTTTGGGAGTTTCTTTGCCTAGTTCAGATCTCTGGGTCATGACTTAGTGTTCCAGGGAACTCCAGGGGGAAAATAAATCATTTGCTTCTGCAAACCCTAATGTCCACTGTTCTAATAAAGGATCCCAGCTGTGACAAGGAGATTATTTACTTGAAACTAATGAGTAAAGCTAATTACTGCAGTAGATTTGGACAGGAACAGAGTGTACCAGAGCAGGCTGCTGACAGATGTCCCCAGTCGTCCAACTTGGCAACTGAGCCAGCAAGCCCACTAGATGTGCCAGTGCCTTTTGGTCCTCGAATTGCATGTTCAATAGCAAACAGACTTTAGGATTGTGGTTTGCCGCTCAGTTTTCTGAGAACCAAGAATGGATTTCTGTGGCTTGTTCTTTTTCTCCCTGGTTCCAATTTTGGAAAAATATATAATAAAACAAAGTCTGACCTTTTGGAGGGTGTGGGATTAGAGGTCCACCCACCACTTCCACAACTTCATTCTTCACAACTCCTACCTGGCTCCTCTCTTCCACTTCCTTTTTGCGGTACGCAGGCCCCTCACTGCTGTGGCCTCTCCCGTTGCGGAGCACAGGCTCCGGACGCGCAGGCCCAGCGGCCACGGCTCACGGGCCCAGCCGCTCTGCGGCATGTGGGATCTTCCCGGACTGGGGCACGAACCCGCGTCCCCTGCATCAGCAGACGGACCCTCAACCACTGCGCCACCAGGGAAGCCCGGAAACCCACTTCTTGCCTGCTGCTCACAAATGCCTGCTTCCCATGGCTCAGGCTTATGTTTCCTTCCCTGTCTGTAGTCGGAGCCTTGTCCCTCCTAACACAACTGCAGCTTACCTGCCGGGAAATCACTGCCATCGACCCCACCTGATGATGTTCATGCCCTTATCTGGCATCCTGAGCCGTGCTTGTCCCAGATGCCAAATCCCATTCTACTGAACTACGTGGGGCATCCAAATTCTTTCCTTTTGGTGGAATTTTGTTAAAATTGGACCTGAGAGGGAGTAATAGTGGTATAGGATGAGAATTAAATGCATGAATTAGATAACATAGAGTGCTTAGTCCAGTGTCTGGCACAATTTATGTACATTTAAAATATATATAAACTGAATCACTGCTCTACAGCAGAAACTAACACAATATTGTATAAATCAGATGCTTCAGTAAAAAATAAAAGATGTACATTTTTAGACATTTAATGTTAATATGCATCTTTAGCGTATATATTGTGAAACCCAACTCTGTTCTCCACACTGAATAACGGGAATAACTACCCACCCCCCGCCCATAAACCATAGTCTCTGCTCTCAGTGTGTTTGTATTTTGGAGGGAATGACAAGAGACGTGTCCCAAGCTAGAAGCAGTCTGCATGTGCTGCACAGGCCACAGGGAGAGAGGTGGTGTGGAGCACAGGCTGAAGGATTGTTGGGATTTAAAGTGAGGCAAGGACAGCCATGGGTGAAGTTAATTGGAAAAGGCTTAATGGGGAAGGGTAGTCTGAAAGTGTAGGTACTGTTTTGCCAGAGACTATTGGAGAAGGCACCCTAGGTGTGGGGAAATGTGCGGGGAAGCCCAGAGATCGTTAAGAGGATGAGAGGGCAGAAAAGGATGAGAGGACTCTGAGTTGTGCAGGGTCTGATGGGCCATTGATTGGGTCTGTAGGAGCTGAGGATGTGATGGCCCCTGGGGTTGGATTGTTAGTGAAACTGAGCAGCAATGACTTCAGAGAGGGGTTGGTAGATGGTGGGTATTTCAAAATCGGAGTTAGGAAAACATTGGTTTTCCTTGGAATTCTGGAGGGAGGAGCGTTACCCAGCTTAAGTTAGAAGCAGTCAGAGGAAGAGAGTCTATGTGTTCGAGAGGAATGGGGCTGAGATGTGCTCTGGAAAATGGCCAAGATGAAGTGGAAAGGCGTGCAGATGGCCGACAACAAGGGCAATTCAGCTCTAGGAAATGGAGCCTCACAATATGAACCACGGAGGCTGTAGCAGGAAGCTCTGGGGCAAAAAAGAGTGGGCACCCATTGTTTTGTTTTTGCACTGAATTAGCAAGCACACGCTGTGCTTTGTGCTTTCAATCCTTAAGGACAAATAAGAAATTTTGATGGATCTAAGTTCTTGAATTTTTAAAAACTTTCAATAGAGAGATTCTTATCCCATACAATTGGTCAAAATAAAAAAAAAAGTTGACAAATCAATATAAAAATAGGACCTATGTACCTTAAGCATTTTAATGTAAAACATAAAATGTACATTCCCTAACATTTTGATATTCAGCCTAGGCTTTTTCTCTGACCATGGGGATGCTGATTGTAGTTCTCTATTTTCTTTCTTATATAAACAGCATTCTTAATGAATCAATAATGGCCCCCAAATCCTTTGCTGCTCCTTCCATTGAGGGGTGGAATCCAATTCTCCTCTACTTGCTTTGAGCTTACCTTGGTGATTTTCTTGACCTACAGAATGCAGCGGAAGTGGCATTCTGGGAAATCCACGTCTAGACTTTAAACTCCCTGCTGGGCTCCTTGGAATGCTCTTTGGGAAGCTCATGGGAGCTGCCATCTAAGAATTCACTACCTTGAGTTCCCCCGGTTTGAAAGGCCACATATGGGTGCTCCAGAGGACAGTCCCAGCTAGGCTCAGCTTTCCAGGCCTCCCCATGAAGCCACAAGACGTGTGGGTGCAGCTGTCTTGGGTCTCCTTCACCGATAACACGTGGAACAGAAAATCTGAACGGCTGAGCCCTCTCTGAATTTCTAGCCCACAAAATCGCGAGCTAGTAAAGTGGTGGTTGTTTTAAGCCACCAGTTTTGGGGGCAGTTTGGTATATAATAGACACCTGGAACTTTGTTGTAAAGAAGGCTGGGCACGTATTCATAGAGCTGGGAGAGAATAGAGATCAGGTAGTTCAGCCCTCTGATGTGCACATGAGAATTCTGAATACTGGCAGAGGCTTCCAGAAACTGACATCAAAATGCCGTGATCATACAGAAGTACCTGAGCCTCCTAATTTCAGCTTCACCTTTCCTGCCCTTGAAAGTGAGGGGTCTCCTGTGTTTACCTTTCCTGGATAAACTTGCTGGAAAAGCACCAGCAAGTCGAGTTAGATATATAGAGTCAGCCACATCATCTTGGCCATGGGAAGTTGTTCCAAGAATCTGTTCTTCAGCAGTTGGTGTCTGCCTTCCCCAGGGCCCCAGAGAGTCTCTGAGGTCAGGGACTGCATTTCCTGTTTGTCTGACTTCACTCTCCTTCACATTCCTTCCACAGGATAGGCTCCCTCCAGCCCAGTGGGGGCAGCAGCCACACTTAGGGAGAGCTTAGAGCTTCTTACCTGAATGCTAAGTCTTCCATAGATGATCCATGACCAGGTCCAGCCCCATGGACATGCGACCAGCATGGTTGCTCAGAGCCCAATACAGAGAGGAGCCTCAAGCTTGCTTTAATGCTCTGTGGGCGCCATCTTGAAATTCTTAGATGGGCCCTGTGGTTGAGATCAGGAGCCATGGCTGTTTCCTTAGTACAGCCTGTATTATCTCACTGAGAACTGGTGGAGGGGTGGTCAGTGAGGAAGGGAAAACCATGTGGAAAAATGAATGCTGTATTCCTGTTTCCCATATTAAACGATAAACTGAGGCATATTAAAAATTTTAAGAGTTTATTTGAGCAGAAAATCAATTGGAATCAGGCAGCACCAAACTGGACGTATGGTGAGGAGCTCTCTGACAGGCAGGAGCTGGGGAGAGACTTACAGAGAGAAACCGGGGAAGCAGAGTAAGGAAATTATTTGATTGGCTGTAGCGTAAAGCCTGCCTGGGTGTTTGTGCTTGGTTGTCCTTAGCATCTTGACTTTGTGACTTTGAGGCATTTACAGGATTGGACTTTGGTTTGAGCAGGCTGCCATGGCATTAGAGCCTTGTCCAATGGCCTCCTCGTTTGATTACTTTAACACCCTCTGTAAGACAGAGCCCCTTCCCTGTGCCCACAGCTGACAAAATGACCCACCCTGGGCAGGACTGACTGGGTGTGAGGGGTGCTTGGCTGGGAATGAGTCTGGAGGCAGACAGTGCCCTGCAGTTCAGGCCAAAACCCAGCTGCTTTCTCAGTCCTCCCTCACTAGGAGCCGAGGGGAGGAAGGGCCTTTCTCACCAGCCCGGTTTTCCTACAAAGGGAGACACAGGCAGTGAAGGGCAAGAGACGTGGCAATAACTGGGGCAGGGCTGGGCCTGGGGGGCCCGGACACCCACAGTGTTTAAGAGAGGGAAGAAATGAAGAGCTAGGTCCCACCCAAGGCCTTGACAGAGGCCTAGGAAGCTGGGGCAGGGGTTAAGAAGACCCACACCCCCTCCTGCCGTAAACGTGAATCCCACTCACCCTCTGGCTAAGTACCCCCTCCTCATGCAAACTGTTCCACACTCGGCAATCATTTAAAAACTCTCTTCTGCCTGCTGTCAGCTTGCCATTTCGCATACCTGCTCAGATCCAAACACAGCTGTCTTTTCTTTGTCTACCACCTGTGTCTCGAAAAATCAATCAGGCTGGGCCTGAGGTTCCACAGTGGGTGATCCTTTGCCTTTTCACTTTCTCTTCGCTCTCCCAGAACAGTGATTCTCCAAGTGGTGTTCCTGAACTGGCAGCATCAGCCCTACCTGGTAAATTGCTAGAAATGCAAATTCTTGGACACACCACCTCAGACCTACTGAATCAAAAACTCTGGGCATGAGGCTGGTGATCTGTTGATTGACAAGCTGTCCAGGTGATTCTAGTGATCACGAAACTTTGAGAACCCCTCTCCTTGAGACCCATGGCTGAAATAAGGCCCTCTACCGGAGCCTACGATTTCAGCACTGACACCTGTGTGACAGATGCGGCTTTTTTGCAAAGGAAAGCAGTAGTAATTCTTTCACGTATGAAACCCCTCCTCCACACACACAGGCACACAAAAATACACATAAAAAGGAAAAATGCTTTGCTTCTCATTCCTCCTCTATTTAACATCTGTTACCCATGCTTTGAGTCCTTTGAACAAGAGCATCGGCGTTAGAATAATTGCATGCAGGGTGTCTGGAAGGCAGGTGAGGCCGGCCACTTTTAAAGCAAGCTGAGAACAAACACAGCATACTGAGCCCCAGCCAGCCTTCTGCTGCTAGAGACAGAGGTGGAATTTATGTTTTGCTGGGATGATACCCCCTAAAGGGCTGCCTTACCTTGAGGCCTTAATTAGAAGCAGCAGTAGCCCTCGGGCCTGCTGAGTTTCTATCTGATGTGATTGCACAAAAGAGCTGGACCTTTTGTTATTTAACATATTCTGAAAAGCTTTTTCATAAAATCCCTTTTCCAGTTTCTTATTTCTTGTCACACACACAAGGGTAAATTTTAAAAGATTTATACAGGGCAAACAATTAGTGATATCTGGTTTTCCCATGTTTGCCGTAGATTATCAGATTTAATTTATGTCATTTCGGCCCTATTTTCTCTCTCTCACAGGGTCCTGTCCTGCTCCAGCTACCTTCCCATGCATTCATCACTGCCCTTCCCTCCCTCCTCCCTGTGGCTCTCCTTCCTTTTTCTTTGCATCTTTCTAGAGAGGGCCTAGTGTCTAGTATTAGCGTGGAAGCCTGAACATATAAAAACAAAATTCAATATAAAAGCGAGAATTTCCACTGGAGATGTCGGTATTTTAATTTCATAATTGCACCCCCCTGATAAATCAAACTAAAGAGCTACAGAGATTTTCTTGTGCTTTTCTTTATACCAATATAGGCAAGAGAGGACATGCCACATGCTGTGAGATGTCAGCTGTAAGCTATCTGAATGGCCAGTAAGGAGCTGGAAAGAACAGAGATGAGACTGTCTTCCTTGATCTGCCACATATGTCATGTAAATGAGTTCATGGGCTTAGCCCATTGCAGCTCTTGGCTCGTGATAAGTCCTAGCTAACTGTCTGCTGTGTGGTACTTAGCTGCATAGCAGAGAACCCTTATCCTGGGTTAACAGGAAGCACATAGGAACGATGTCTTCTGACCCAGGAAGGGGGTCTTGCCCCAGGATCTGTGGATCTGCATTGACTGGACAAAGTCTCTCGTTGCTCTCTGTCTTGATCCGCTGGGTTTTCAAATCATGGATTACTCTTTTGTTGTTGTTCTTGTTTTTAAAGTCACTTAACTCTCCTTAAGCACAAAAGGGAATTTATTGGATGAATACTGGAGTATCTCAAGAATCAAGGCCAAGAACTATAGCCTGAGCTTCATGAAAGGCTGGAACTAGGGACTGAGTGGAAAGCCATCAAGAACCTAGTAGTTATTTCATTCTCCCTTTTCTCTCTCCCACGTGGGGCCAGCTGGACTCTTTGCTTCTTTCTCAAGGATGATCCGTGCTTCTTTTTGTCTGTAGACCAGCTTTTACTTCTTTGGCGTGAGCATGGATAAGCGTGGCTGCCACAAAATGGCACACTTTGCTCCCTAGTTCAAAGCGGAGTCTTTGGTGTTCCAACTCCCAACACCTGCTAGAGAAGCTGAGCAGTGCAGGTTGGGTCAGTTGTGACCTAGGCTGTGAGTCATGTGATACCAGCATTACTGCCATTGTTTAGTTCATTAGGTGGGGATTTATTCTGTTAAGAAAAAGTATCTCAAATTTGGAAATAAGGCAAAAGAAAGACAGCTTGTCCTTTCAATGTCATATTGGAGTGTTGCTTAACCACCTTAGGGTTCTTTAATTATCTAGAGGAATGTATCTTTATATGACTCACTTTCTCCTACTGATTAAAGGCCAAGACTCTGAAATTACATGATAACTAATAGATTTTGTCCAGTAGATATTCAAATGATTTCTATCTGGTAGAAAATATAACCAAAGTTTTTGGTTTTATTGCCCATAAGCATGTTAACTAGTTTTGTACCTAACCTAGCAATATTATTCCAACATTTTCTTTCTTTAAGGACTGTGTGTGTTTTTTTTTTTTTTTTAAGGACTGTATATTCTTTTAACTTATACTTCTCCTTTGAACCAGCCTCACTATCCTGCTGATTTCCTCAGAAATGAAGTGGGCAAATCTTGACATATGTTTATTTTGTATTTGTATGAGAGGCATGTTGTTAACTTTTTGAACATTATATTTTGTTTAGTTTTCAGAAGAAAAAGGGGAGGAGGATTGAGTTGATACCTCAAAGTTATCTACTATAGCTTCTATTTTGGTTCCTATGAATTTCCTGGGTTTTTTTGTGTTTTTTTTTTTTTTGCAGTTTGTGGGCCTGTCACTGTTGTGGCCTCTCCCGTTGCGGAGCACAGGCTCCGGACGCGCAGGCTCAGCGGCCATGGCTCACGGGCCCAGCCGCTCCGCGGCATGTGGGATCTTCCCGGACCGGGGCACGAACCCGTGTCCCCTGCATCGGCAGGCGGACTCTCAACCACTGCGCCACCAGGGAAGCCCGAATTTCCTGTTTTTTAATGGCTTGCACAACATTTAGCCAATGATCTGGTCTTTTGCTTTATTGAGAGTCTGCTGTTAGTATACTCTTTCACTCTTTGCTGGTCTGAAATATATTTATTTTATCCTTGTTCCTAAAAGGAACTATCATTGGATGTACATTCTAAGTCAACATTCTAAGACTCTCTCTTAGGTTTTTGAAAATATTATTCTACTGCCTTCTGGCTTTATTTGTTGCTTTCAGAAGTCAGAAGTAAATCTAACTGTTATTCTATCATAGGTAATTTTTCTTTTCTCTCTGGTTGCTTTTAAGATCTTCTTTTTTTCTTTAGTATCCTTTGAATAAAAAAAGTGTGGATTTTTAAACTTTACATCTCTTGAAATTCATAGAGCTTCCTGATTCTGAGGATTTGTGATTTTCATCAATTCTTTGAAAAATTCAGTTAATATCTCCTCAAATGTTGAGGAGATATTCCCATTATTTATGTTATTTCATTTCAGAATTCCAAGTAATTATATGTTAATATTCTTATCTTAAGGTAAATATTCTTACCTTATCCTTCACGTCATTTAACTTCTATTTAATCATCTTTTCCCCCTATTCTGTGCTGTATTCTGGATAGTTTCTCCAAATCTATCTTCCAGTTTACTAATTCTTTCTTTAACAGTGGCGAATATTCTCTTCTTCTTGAGAATAATGCATGAAAAGGTATTCAACAGCATTATAAGTAGGAAAATGCAAATTGGAATTATTACCTTCTCATCAGAATGGCTAAAATCGAAAAGAAAAATAGTTCTAAATGTTGATAAGAATGTAGAGCAGTAGTTACACTGCTGGTGGAGTGTGATTGGGTACAGCCCTTTTAGAAAACAATTGTCATTATTTACTCATGTTGACGCTCCTCATACCCTTTGAGCTAGTAATTCTACCGATAAGTGTATAATTAACAGAAATACAGGCACATATTCACTAAGAGACTTACAAGATTATTCATAGCAACATTATTCATAATGGCCCCAAACTGGCTTTAACTCAGATGTCCACTAAGAGTAGAATGATAATTAATCATGATATATTTATACAATGGAGAATTATAAGCAATTATAACAAACTCTAGTTATAAACAATAATGTGGATGCATTTCACAAGCCTAATGTTGAGTGAAAGCAACTAAATTCAAAAGAATACTCTGTATGAACCCATTTATAAACAAACAGAAAACAAACAGAAAACCAAAACAGTCTGGCAAAACTAAACTCTTGTATTTAGGGGCAAACACTTTGGAGTTAAAACTATGAAAAAAGGAAAAGATAACCATAAAAGTCAGGATAATGGTTAGCTTTGGGGAGGGGTGATAGTATAGAGATGGGAAGGGATGCTCAGGGGTTTTCTGGGGTACATGTAATATTCTATTTTTTGACCTAGTTGGTGGTTACTTGAGTGTTCATTTGGTAAAAAATCATTGAACTATATGCATTCTCTCAGTAAAAGCAGAAAAACTGTTTCATAAAATCCAACATTAACTTAATGATAAAGACTCTTAACAAATCAGGAATAGAATGGAATTTTTTAAACCGGATAAAGAACATCAGCGTACAAAGAAAACTTACAGCAAATGCCACACTTAATGATGAAATTGAGAAAGCAGATCCTTTAGCAAGCAGGGACAAGACAAGAATCCCTGTTTTTAACCACTTCTTAGCCAGTACAGTAAAGAAAAAAAGAAAGATTTATAGGGTATAAGGATTAGAAAGGAAGACACCACACTATCATTATTCACAGATGATATGATTGTTTGCATAGAGTCATAGACAATTTGTTAGAATAATAAGAGTTTGGCAAGGTTGCCAATTATAAACACGATATAAACAAGGCAATTGCATTTTTACACACCAGTAACATTTGGAAAATTTAATTTGATAAAGTTATCATTATAATAGCAATAAAAATGTAAGGAAAATATGTCCATTTTTCCAAATTTGAGCTCGTTTGGAGCTCAAATTTCCAGTAAAAATACCAACATGGTTTTTCATGGAAGTTGGCAAGCTGGCTCTAATATTTATGTGGCAGGGCAAAAGTCCGAGACTAGCCAACACAGTCTACAAGAAAAAAGAACAGAGAGGGGGGATTTGCCTTCTTAGCTATCAAGCCTCATTATAAAATAATAATAAAGAGAGTGAGATATTAGTGCAGGGATAGACAGAAAGGCCACTGTCACAAAACAGCCTAGACACAGACCTAAGCATATTTGGAAATTTGATAAATGGAAAAAGTGGCATTACAGAAAAGTGGGGAAGTGCTACACTATTCAGTAATTATTCATATGGAAAATAAATGAAATTGGAACTCTGTATCACTCCACGTACAAAAATCAATTCAGAATGATTAAGGGCTCGAAGGTAAAAGACAAAATCCTAAGCCCTTTAAGAAAAACACAGAACATCTTTAAGGCTTCAGGGTAGGGAAGGATTTCTTAAATGTTACACAAAAGTGCAAGGCAGCGAGGAAAAGACTGATAATTCTACCAGCTTAAGAACTGCTATAAGACTACAAAAAGAGTGAAAATAAAAGCTCCAAGCAGGGCGAAAGTATTTGTAACACATATAAACAAAAGAGATTATTATCCAGAATATACAAATAACTCCTAAAAATCACTAAGAAACAGGTAAACCACACTATACAAATAGAGAAAATATGAGAGCAGGAACATTATAGGAAAGGAAACACGGATAACAATATATGAAAAAATGCTCAATTTCATGATTAAACATGGACTGTAAATTAAAACAAGGAGGAAATACTATTTTATGCCACCAGACTGGCAAAAATTAATAATTCAGACAATACCATGGATGTGAGCAAAGCACTACTGGTGGATGTGTAAATTAGTACTTTGGGGAAAAAATTGGCTTTATCTAGAAAAGCTAAAGATGTCACATGGCCCAGAAATTCCACTATGTACCCCTTAGAGAAATTCTTCCATACAAACTCCAGGAGAGGAGCACAAGAATCTTTGTAACAGAACTGTTGTTAAAAACAAAAGAAAAAAACTGGAAACAACACAAATACCCACCCAGGAGAAAATGAATGCAGAAATTGTGCTATATACACTGAAAAATGAATGCATGACAGCTCACGCATTAACTTGGGGAAAACATCTCAGTAACTATGTTGAGTGAAAGGAACCATTCGTGAATGAACACGTGACTCCATTTCTATAACGTTTCCAAAATTGCAAAAACCAAACAAAGACTCATTCAGGATTACATATATGTGCTGAGATATTTTCCAGGTGAGCCTCACAATAGACACATTCTATAGGCTAGGCTCCTGGCTGCCTACCATTTTTGGCAAGAGGACTCTTACCTGCTTTTCTGAGAGATGAGGGGACACTGAGTCAGGAGCGCAGGTATCCTCAGGCCTGCCCACGTCCTGGATAGTCATCACAAAGAACTCCTGACCATCCGAATTCCGCTCACTCTTTGAACTCAGTGTCATCAAGTTCAATGAACATCAGATTTACAAGCTCTGAATGAGCTGCCATCCCAACAGGGGGAGGCAGTTGACGGGCTCCATCTCCATTCTCAGTCCCCTGCTGTGCTCTGGAGTTGAGCCAGACCCTATTTGAGGCAAGGAAATGTGGGACTCCAAAATCTCAAATTAGACGTCTTGACATGAATTTAGTCTTGTTCAAATCAATCCCCCTGTTTCCAGGTTTGTTTTGTTTTTTCTTGTAATTTTGCAACTACATCATACCAACATACTACTTTTTTTTTGCGGTACGCGGGCCTCTCACCGTTGTGGCCTCTCCCGTTGCAGAGCACAGGCTACAGACGCACAGGCTCAGCGGCCATGGCTCACGGGCCCAGCCGCTCCGCGGCATGTGGGATATTTCTGGACCGGGGCACGAACCCGTGTCCCCTGCATCGGCAGGCGGACTCTCAACCACTGCGCCACCAGGGAAGCCCAACATACTACTTTTTATTCCAAAAACTAGGACGTGATCTGAGAGGTGTACCAGGTCACATTGGGCTCAAGCAGCGTGAAAGGCAGTGGACTTGGTCCTGCCTGTCCTGAAAGACCCAGTTTCTGGCCACGTGTCCGGGCAGGGATCCTGTGACTTGTGGGCTGCAGCTGCTCCTGCCTCCTGTTGAAGGGCTCCTGCGTCTGTCTCCCCGTCCCTCCTTGCCAAGGCAGCTGTCTGGTGGGATAAGGAAGGGAGGAGGGCAGGTGACAATGGAAGGCAAAGGACGACAGGGAAGAAGGGAGGAGAGGGGAATGTGGGGGGAGGAGGCCCAGGCGGGCCTGGAAGTGAAGCTCTTCAGTTTTGCTTCACTGAAGCCAGGATTGCTTTTAAAATACACCAAGACCTTTCGGCAAGTCCTCAGACAAACCCACCATTCGTCTGGACAGTGTGTTTTTCCTTGCAGAAAATAACCTTCCTCAGCCAGCAGCTCCTGGAATGTCAGCCAAGGAACACAGTCCAATGGGCCGGACCTCCTTTGTCCACTGACGCCAATGGCCATCAGGCGGCGACATCAGGGCCTAAAAATAGCCTCCGCCTCACGCACTCCCGCTCTGGGCCCTACTCTTTCCAGGGACTCCCTCTTCATATTGACTTCGTTTGGGAGGGCAGTCTATTTCTCTGCAAGAAGGAGATTGCTAGTCTGAGCTGCTTTTTCCTTCCAAGTAAGGCAACCTGAAAACACTTACCTTCAATGAGACATTCAGTAGGAAAAGATTTGTGAGTTCTACCAAGTTTGAGCTCACAAACTCAATCAAAGGCCAGGGTCCTGTCAGTGGTGCGAAGTGAGCCAGGCAAACACACACACACGTAATTACGGGAAAGCCGAAAGGTAAACTGGGCCCATCAGCAGATGGGTGAGCAGAGCCGCCTGAGAGCAGCCCCTTCAGGGCTTGTAAACTGATGTTCGTTGAACTTGATGACACTGAGTGCAAAAAGAGCGAGCCCCCAAATGACGGCCTTTACGCCTTTTCTGAGCTTATAGGCAATGGACTTAAAAATCATATATCATAGAAGTTGTCACTGAGTTGAAATATGAAAACACGTTCTGATGTGGGGAAGTCCAGTACCGTGGACCATAAAGACAGGCCGGGGTCTTTCCTCCAGGTAAAGATCCACACAAGGGTATTTAGTACAGACGTTTCTGCCGTCACCTCAATGGGCTACAGCCCACAAGCTTACTCATCTCATTAGTCACCCTCATTCATCATCTTCGCATCCCAAATCCCAGCTTCCTTTCCCAATTACCCAGTTCCTACCAGGGGAACTCATTGCCTGTTTTTCAGATGTCTCAGAATCTTCTCTGGTAACTTCCCTGCACTTCACACCTGGTCCCTAATCGGTCCTCCAGGCAGCAATTATCTTCTTCCTTAGAAATGAAATATTTGCCTTGACTCTCACTCCAACTCCCATCATTCTAACAGCACTTCACTGAACGCCCTTGATCAGTCTAGCATCTTCCCAATAGGTCTTGCACGTCTCTGTCAGACTGATCTTATCAACACGTTGCTTTTGCATCTCCTCACCCAAGAGCTCACAATAGCCCCCGATCCCCACCTCCACCTGTTTTTCCTTGGCTGGCTCTCGCTCTACCTGTTCAAACTGATTTTTTTGTGGTTACCCGTTGTGTGGGCTTTATTCTTCAACTTTAGATTCCCCCTCTAAGTCATAGCCCAGCTTTTCAAGGGAGGAGTAAGGGAAAGAGAAGGAAGGTGTCAGGGAAAGAGAGGCTCATGTCCACCTCTGTGACCGGCCGTCCTACCCACCCTGCCGTTTACCTCTGTCCACTCTTTCCCCGTCTTCTCCAACAATCCAGGTCTTGAACTTCCTTTCTTTGAGACTCAGCTTCCCATCGGGGCCTTTGCTATTAATAGTAACACCTTCCTCCCCAGTCTTCTGAGCTTCTTCAACCCCTGTGGGTACAGCTTCTATGACTCGGGAGCTCTATGGGGAAACATGCTGGTGCCATCGTTCTCCTACTGGTTATGTCCACTGTCCATGGAAAGTTAATGATCCACTTAAAGATTTGCCACCAGAGATTGAATTGTATGGACCACCCACATCCCTGGGCAATTCTCAGGCTTCCTAAATAATCCTCCTGGATTTTCTATCTGATGGTAGAAGAAAAATTGGACTCTGCTGTCTCCTAACCATTGGTAGGTCAGTTTCCTCTCTCTGACCTCATCATTCATTTCTCAAACCTTTGCTGAGCACTACTGTGTGCCAGGTGATACATTTCAGTCTTTGAGGATTCAGAAGAAGAAGGCACAGCTTCTGGCCCCAGAGAACTTCCAAACATGTTCTTGCTTTGCGCACAAGTCAAGGGAATAGATATGTCAACAGTGGGCTGTCATGAAGGGCCTGCACTTCCCCCAGTCAGAGAGTGACACTGTTGCTTAAATAGCCACAGTTCTAATGGAAAGAAAGTAATTCAAACATCTGCCTATGTTGCGGTATCTAAGAGATGAGAACTGACCTTTGAGACTTCCCTGGTGGCACAGTGGTTAAGAATCCGTTTACCAATGCAGGGGACATGGGTTCGAGCCCTGGTCCAGGAAGATGCCACGTGCCATGGAGTAACTAAGCCTGTCTGCCACAACTACTGAAGCCCGTGCACCTAGAGCCCGTGCTCCGCAACAAGAGAAGCAATGAGAATCTCGCGTTACTCTTCTCTTGTTGCAACAAGAGAAGTAACAAGAGAAGCCACCTCAATGAGAAGCCCGCGCACCACAACCAAGAGTAGCCCGCGCTCGCTGCAACTAGAGAAAGCGCGCACGCAGCAACGAAGACCCAAAGCAGCCAAAAATAAATAAATTAATTAATTAAAAAAAGAAAAAAAAAAAGAACTGACCTTAACACATCAAATAGTAAGTGCACAAGTGGTGGAGCATGAAATGTTGCTTCTGAGAGAATTGTAGACCACCACTGTCATGTATGAAAGTACAATTATGGGGGCTTCCCTGGTGGCGCAGTGGTTGAGAGTCCGCCTGCCGATGCAGGGGACACGGGTTCGTGCCCCGGTCCGGGAAGATCCCGCATGCCGCGGAGCGTGAGCCATGGCCGCTGAGCCTGCGCGTCTGTAGCCTGTGCTCCGCAACGGGAGAGGCCACAACGGTGAGAGGCCCGTACCACAAAAAAAAAAAGTACAATTATGGAGAACCAGTGGGAGGTATCAGGTGCATTTAGGCTTTTTATTCTTTTGTGTTCTCGCCTAAAAGCAATTTCTATCTTAAAATATAATTGCAGATTATTTAGTTGTGGCTCCATAATGAGTATTGAGTTTGCATAAACTCATTAAAAATTGACTGTATGGTTTGGGAAATAAGCTTTAGTTTCTCAAAGAAAGACTTTCTTGGGCCAGGCTATCTATTTTTGCATTTTTTCCCCACTAATCCAAGGATGGTTAGGGTTTGGCTCCAAAGCAGGGAATGTGAGCTGACAGTTCATTGTCCCCACCTTGGGGGCTGAGACCCACGGGTTGGGAGTGGAATGCCAGCACAGTGGCCCCCTAGGCAATATGCAGAGAGTAGCCTAATTTTATGTTTGTGAGAGTGGCTTTAACAACCTGTGTTAATCAAAGGAAATACCATTTAATCCCCCTTGTTCAGCATATTCTTTAAAAAATTACCATTTTCTTTTTTTAAATAGGCGATACATTTGCATAGTTCAAAAATGAAAACTATAAATAGATATGGTAAAATGGCTCCTTCGCAATTCTCTCCCTTGTCCCGCCAGCTTCTCTTCCTCCAGCAGCTATCCCATATTATTTGTTTCGTGGGGCATCCTTTAAGAGGTATTATTAAAGCAGGTACAAACAAATATGAATATACAGCCTTTCCTCTCCCAACTTTTAAAAATCAACTAACAGTGTTCCCTACATTTTGTACCTTACTTTTTCCTCTTACCATCTTATCTTGGAGACTTTTCCATCTCAGTTCCTTAAGAGTTATCCTATTCTTTTTTAGAGTTGCATAATATTCCATTTTGTGGCTGTGTTACTGACTCGGGTCCTTGGACTCTTTAATCAATAGAAATTGATATGAGGCAAAGTGAGAAATCCAGGCAAAGCTTTACTGGGACTCGTGCTCTAGCACAAAAGAGCGAAAACAAGTAACAGGTGCCCTTGCTCCTCTCTGAGGAGGAGGGCAGCCTCGTTCCTTAAATGCGTTGAGGGTAGGGGTGGGTCAGGCCGGAGGGGCGGCTTAGGTGGTCTGCCCGCCGCCTTGGTGGTGCTGTGTGCACGGATCTTGGGCGGTACCCTACTTTTGCTCCCAGCACCTCTGACATGGCAATTGGTTTGTGGCCTTTTTGTCTCTTATTGTTCATGATTGCCCCAACTGCGCATGTGTGTATTTTTAGTTCCTATAGTTTCTTTGTATTCTGTTGCCCATGGAGACAGGCACAAGTGCAGCATTCCGGTAAAGGGTCCCAGGTCCCAGCCTATCTAAGCTGCGCCATAATTTATTTAATCCGGTTCTTATTGATGTACATCTAAGCTGATTCTAATCTTTTGCTATTGCATACAATGCCTCAGCGAGTAACTTTGTACACAGGTCATTTTGCATGTGTAAAAGAATGACTGTAGGATGAATCCCTGAAGGTGGAATTGTTGGGTCAAAGGGAACATGCCTTTGTGATTTAATAGATATTGCCAAATTGCTTCCAAACGGATTGTATCAATTTATACTCCCACCAGCCATAAGTGAGAGTACCTATTGCCTCTGCAGGCTTCTGCCTTATTAAACATTTGGATTCTTGCCAATTTGTTAATTAAGAAAATGGTATCTCAGTGGCTTTAATTTACATCTTTTATTATGAGTGAGGTAGAGCATTTGTATTTCCTTTTTATGGGCTATCCTTCACCCATGTGACTTCAGGCCATTGATCTTTTTACTTGTCATTTTGTGAGATCCTTTTGTATATATGGAATGTGAGTTGCAAATATTTTTCTGTTTGTCATTGGCCTTTGTTTATAATAGTTCTTTTGGCTATTTGTTTTTATTCATGCAGAAGTTTCCATTTTTATAAAGTAAAACATTTTAATCTTTTCTTTCATGACATCTGGATTTTGAATCATTTTAGAAATGTCTTAACCATTCTAAGGTTATAACCTTAAAAGAATTCTCTGTTTTCTGATTTTTTTATCATTAGATTTAAATTCTTGATCCATTTGAAAATTTTCTTCGTTTATGGCATAAGGTGTGGCTTACAAACTATTTCCAGATGGCCTAACTAGTTGTAATAATACCTTTTATTGAAAAGTCCTTGTTTTCCCCAGATTTTCCAGATTTATTATATACCAAATTCCTTCATGTATTTGAGACTATTTCTGGATTTTCTACTGTTACATTAGTCTGTCTGCTTATTTATACACTAGTAATACTATATTAAAATTTTGGTAATACTACTGTGACCATTAATAATACTAATGTGAATACTACTCATTGTTCTTTTCAGAATTTTCCTACTTTATTTTTCTCTGAGGACTTTAGCATCATCTTGTCTAGCTCCAGGAAAAAAAAACTTTGTTGGTATTTATATTGATATATTAAATGTATTAGTTCCTTTATAAAATATTGACATATCACGACATACTATGCCTTTCTGTTTGTTCAAATCCTCTTTTGTTTCTTTTCAGAACCGTTTTCAAATTTCTTTCCTATAGGCCTTGAACTTTTTTGGTTAATTTTATCTTTTTTCTCTCTAGTTCCTCTTGTAAGTGGCGCCTGTTTTCCCCGTTATATCTTCAGAGGGTTATTGTTTGTTTGCTAGTTCTGGAGCCCTGCTACCTTACTAAATATTCTTCTTGTTTGAGATAGTTTTTCTGCCAATTTTTGGGGGTCGTCTGGTGTATCATCATAGAACCTGTAAATAGTGATGTTTTACTTCTTCTTTTCCAATTTCTTTTATATCTCTAACTACTTTCGTCTTGTGCCAGGAAAGTTAATGGAATGGTTCTTCAGTAATACATGTGCAGAGCAAGTTCACTGTAATGGAGAGAGTTTGGGCATATTTATATATGGAGCACCAGGTGTCTCCAGAGAGGGAATGGTTTGAGACCCTTATTCCCTCTTTAGGAAATTTAATGTTGTTATAACATGTTATAAATTGAATTGCCCGGCAGGTTAGATGGCAAGAAAGGATAACAGAAGACTCTGAGAGAAAGCTCACCAGAGGGTTGGGGAGTCTGGCCTAGGACTCGGAGAGGGCTAATTTTGGCCACAGTATTTGGCCTTTTCAGGAACTACTCTAGATCCAACTATCTTGGAGCCATGAATATGATTTTAGGGAAAAAATAACTGTGTGTGTGTGTGTGTGTGTGTGTGTGTTCCTGCGTGGACAGATGGGAAGAGTGGGTTATTGGACCTGTAACATTTGAAGTCCAAGTTCCCACCCCCTTTCATAGGATGCACCGTGGGATGCTGGGTGCAATGCTGGGGGATGAGGAGCCCCTGCATGGTTGCAGCTTCAGGGAACACTGTGCCTTGGGGTGGCTTTATCCCTGTGGATTGCAGTCTCTGCTACGTTGCCCTCATGACTCCTTAGGTGAATGGGCAGGTCCTGGGCTGTTGGGCCTCTTGTATTGGAGGTGATATCATGTTTTAGGAGCAGAGGCATCAAGGATGGAGAATGGAACTATAGGGGTACTGAGTAGAGCACGGAAGCTTCTCCACCTTCCAATCTCCACCTGCAGAACCCTGCTTCAGAGCTGAAGGGCACCAGCTCTGCCTGCCCCCAACAGATGGCAGGAGGGGAGGTCACACAATGTCCTTTCATAGCAGCCATACTGTTTTTTAGTTTAGTGTGTTTTGCATATGTAGAGTGAATTATTACAAGACAGTAGGGATGGTTAGAAGCGTAGATCAAGCAACACGTGAGGTATTTGTCAAGTCACAGGATAGCAAGAAGAGCACCTGATGAAATCAGAGACATTTGCCTCTGTGACGAGAGGATGAACACCCTTGTCAGAAGTCTTGGTTTAATGTTGGTTAAACCAAGAGCTAGGAGTTTGTCCAGGACCTTAATTTAAAGCCAATAGGTGGTTAAATGCTTCTCCTGAACCATCACAAGCCACATGTGGCCCATAGGTTCAAGGCCTGTTCAAATCTGCTCCACGTCAAAGAGTGAATTTGAGGGGCTGACTGCAGACACACTGGCCTGTTTATCACAGATACTAAGGATTTTCTTAGGATACTTGCAGAGATCATCCGGGGGTGGTGGCGGCGGGGGGGAGATTACCTGCCACAACAGGTGTTCAGTGTAGGTGATATTGGCCTATTTATTTATTTATTTTCTAGATTTATTGAGATGTAATTGACATATAACATTGTGTAAGTTTAACATGCACAACGGCTCTTTCTCTCTTTACCTGCAACCTCGCTGTGTGGACCCCCTGTGTGCTGTGTAATTTCCAGAATCTGTAAGTGATAAACTTTGTTTCTTTCAAAGTTTAAAAAAATAAAATGCACAACGTATTCATTTGATATACTTAGATATTGCAAAATCATTACCATGATGGTATTACCTAACACTTCCATCCCACAAAATTAATATTTCTTTTTGGTGATGAGAACATTTAAATCTACTCTCGGGCTTACCTGGTGGTGCAGTGGTTAAGAATCCGCCTGCCAATGCAGGGGACAGAGGTTCGAGCCCTGGTCTGGGAAGATCCCACATGCTGCGGAGCAACTAAGCCCATGCACCACAACTACTGAGCCTGTGCTCTAGAGCCCATGAGCCACAACTACTGAGCCCGCATGCCACAACTACTGAACCCCATGTGCCTAGAGTCTGTGCTCTGCAACAAGAGAAGCCACTGCCATAAGAAGCCTGCACATCACAACGAAGAGTAGTCTCTGCTCGCCACAACTACAGAAAGCCCTTGCACAGCAACGAAGACCCAATGCAGCCAAAAAAAAATAATAATAAGTTAAGTCTACTCTCTCAGCAATATTCAATATATGTTACAGTATTATTAGCTATAATCACCATGCTGTGCATTAGATCCCTAGAATTTGTTATTTATATAACTGGAAGTTTGTGCTCTTTGACCAATACCTTCCCATTTCCCCCAATACCCCACAGGCCAAACAACCAGTTGGACAGGAACAGAATCCCATTCATTAAAAAAAAAAAAAGAAAAAAATGAGATGGCAAAAAAATATGTCACAAATGAAGGAGCAAGGTAAAAACCTACAAGACCAAATAAATGAAGAGGAAGTAGGCAATCTACCTGAAAAAGAATTCAGAGTATTGATAGTAAAGATGATCCAGAATCTTGGAAATAGAACGGAGGCATGGATTGAGAAAATACAAGAAATGTTTAACAAAGATCTAGAAGAACCAAAGAACAAACAAACAGAGACGAACAACACAATAACTGAAATGAAAAATACACTGGAAGGAATCAATAAGAGAATAACTGAGACAGAAGAACGAGTAAGTGAGCTGGAAGACAAAATGGTGGAAATAAGTGTTGAGGAGCAGAATTAAGAAAAAAGAATGAAAAGAATTGAATACAATCTCAGAGACCTCTGGGACAACACTAAATGCACCAACATTCAAATTATAGGGGTCCCAGAAGAAGAAGAGAAAAAGAAAGGGTCTGAGAAAATATCTGAAGATATTATAGTTGAAAACTTCCCTAACATGGGAAAGGAAATAGTCACCCAAGTCCAGGAAGCACAGAGAGTCCCATACAGGATAAACCCTAGGAAGAACACACCAAGACACATATTAATCAAACTAACAAAAATTAAATTCAAAGAAAAAATATTAAAAGCAGCAAGGAAAAAACAAAAAATAACATACAAAGAAATCCCCATAAGGTTATCAGCTGATTTTTCAGCAGAAACTCTGCAGGCTAGAAGGGAGTGACAGGATACACTTAAAGTGATGAAAGAGAAAAACCTACAACCAAGATTACTCTACCCAGCAAGGATCTCATTCAGATTTGATGGAGAAGTCAGAAGCTTTTCAGACAAGCAAAAGCTAAGAGAATTCAGCACCACCAAACCAGCTTTACAACAAATGCCAAGGAAACTTCTCTAAGCAGGAAACACAAGAGAAGAAAAAGACCCACAAAAACAAACCCAAAACAATTAAGAAAATGGTAATAGGAACATATATATCAATAATAACTTGAATGTAAATGGATTAAATGCCCCAACCAAAAGACACAGACTGGCTGAACAAGACCCATATATATGCTGTCTATAAGAGACCCACTTCAGACCTAGGGACACATACAGACTGAAAGTGAAGGGATGGAAAAAGATATTCCATACAAATGGAAATCAAAAGAAAGCTGGAGTAGCAATACTCATATCAGATAAAATAGACTTTAAAATACAGGCTGTTACAAGAGATAAGGCAGGACACTACATAATGATCAAAGGATCAATCCAAGAAGAAGATATAACAATTATAAATGTTCATGCACCCAATATAGGAGCAACTCAAAACATAAGGCAAATGCTAACAACCATGAAAGGAGAAATTGACAGTAACACAATAATAATAGGGGACTTTAACACACCACTTACACCAATGGACAGATCATCCAAACAGAAAATAAATAAGGAAACACAAGCTTTAAATAACAAAATAGACCAGATAGATCTAATTGATATTTATATAACATTCCACGCAAAAGTGGCAGAATACAATTTCTTCTCAAGTGCACATGGAACATTTTCCAGGATAGATTGCACTTTGTGTCACAAATCAAGGCTTGGAAAATTTAAGAAAATTGAAATTGTATCAAGCATCTTTTCTGACCACAATGCTATGAGATTGGAAATCAATTACAGGAAAAAACTGTAAAAACACAAATACATGGATTTGTGTGCATGTATTAAATAACCAAGAGATCACTGAAGAAATCAAAGAAGAAATTAAAAAATACATAGAAACAAATGACAGTGAAAACACGACAACCCAAAACTTATGGGATGCAGCAAAAGCAGTTCTAAGAGGGAAGTTTATAGCAATACAATCCTACCTCAAGAAACAAGAAAAATGAAAAATCTAACCCTACACTTAAAACAACTAGAGAAAGAAAAACAAAGAAAACCCAAAGTCAGTAGAAGGAAAGAAATCATAAAGATCAGAGCAGAAATAAATGAAATAGAAATGAAGAAAACAATAGCAAAGATCAATAAAACTAAAAGCTGGTTCTTTGAGAAGATAAACAAAATTGATAAACCCATAGCCAGACTCATCAAGAAAAAAAGAAGACGCAAATCAATAAAATTAGAAATGAAAAAGGAGAAATCACAACTGACACTGCAGAAATACAAAGGGTTATAAGAGACTACAACAAACAACTATATGCCAATAACATGGACAACCACGAAGAAATGGACAAATTCTTGGAAAGGTACAATTTTCCAAGACTGAACTATGAAGAATTAGAAGATATAAACAGACCTATCACAAATAATGAAATTGAAACCATAATAAAAAATCTTCCAACAAACAAAAGTCCAAGACCAGCTGGCTTCACAGGTGAATTCTATCAAACATTTAGAGAAGAGCTAACACCAATCCTTCTCAAACTTCCAAAAAATTACAGAGGGAGAAACATCCACAAATTCATTCTACGAAGCCACCATCACCCTGATACCAAAACCAGAAAAAGATATTACAAAGAAAATTATAGACCAATATCACTGATGAACATAGATGCAAAAATCCTGAACAAAATACTAGCAAACGGAATCCAACAGCACATTAAAAGGATCATATATCATGATCAAGTGGGATTTATCCCAGGGATGGAAGGATTCTTCAATATACGCAAATCAATCAATGTTATACACCACATTAACAAATTAAGGAATAAAAACCATATGATGATCTCAATAATGCAGAAAAATCTTTTGAAAAAATTCTACACCCATTTATGATAAAAACTCTCCAGAAAATGGTCAAAGAGGGCACCTACCTCAATGTAATAAAAGCCATATATGACAAAACCACAGAAAGCATCATACTGAATGGTGAAAACCTGAAAGCATTTCCACTAAGATCAGGAATAAGACAAGGGTGCCCACTCTCACCACTCTTATTAAACATAGTTTTGGAAGTCCTAGCCATGGCAATCAGAGAAGAAAAAGAAATAAAAGGAATACAAATTGGAAAAGAAGAAGTAAAACTGTCACTGTTTGCCGATGACATGATACTACACATAGAAAATCCTAAAGACACCAGCAGAAAACTACTAGAACTAATCAATGAATTTGGTAAGGTTGCAGGATACAAAATTAATGCACAGAAATATCTGGCATTCCTATACACCAGCAAAGAAAAATCACAAAGAGAAATTAAGGAAATACTCCCATTTACCATTGCAACAAAAAGAATAAAATGCCGAGGAATAAACCTGCCTAAGGAGGTGAAAGACTTGTACTCAGAAAACTATAAAACACTGATGAAAGAAATTAAAGATGACATAAACAGATGGAGAAATATACCATGTTCTTGGATTGGAAGAATCAATATTGTGAAAAGGACGATACTACCCAAAGCAATCTACAGATTCAGTGCAATCCCTATCAAACTACCAATGGCATTCTTCACAGAATTAGAACCAAAAATTATACAACTCATATGGAAACACAGAAGACCCCAAATAGCCAAAGCAATCTTGAGAAAGAAAAATGGAGTTTCAGGAATCAGGCTCCCTGACTTCAAACTATACCACAAATCTACAGTAATCAAGGCAGTATGGTACTGGCACAAAAACAGAAATATAGATCAATTGTAAAAGACAGAATGCCCAGAGATAAACCCACACACATATGGGCACCTAATTTATGACAAAGGAGGCAAGAACATACAATGGAGAAAAGACAGCCTCTTCAATAAGTGGTGCTGGGAAAACTGGACAGCTACATGTAAAAGAATGAAATTAGAACACTACATAACACCATACACAAAAATAAACTCAAAATGGATGAAAGATTTAAATGTAAGACCAGACACTATAAAACTCTTAGAGGAAAACATAGGAAAAACACTCTTTGACATAAACCACAGCAAGATCTTTTTTGACCCACCTCCTAGAGTAACGGAAATAAAAACAAAAATAAACAAATGGGACTTAATTAAACTTAAAAGCTTTTGCAGAGCAAAGGAAATCATACAAAAGACAAAAAGACAACCCTCAGAATGAGAAAATATTTGCAAATGAAACAACAGACAAAGGATTAATCTCCAAAATATACAAACAGTTCATGCAGCTCAATATCAAAAAAACAAACAATCCAGTTAAAAAATGGGTGGAAGATCTAAATAGACATTTCACCAAGGAAGACATACAGATGGCAAAGAGGCACATGAAAAGCTGTTCAACATCACTAATTATTAGAGAAATGCAAATCAAAACTACAATGAATTATCACCTCACGCTGGTCAGAATGGCCATTATCAAAAAATCTACAAACAATAAATGCTGAAAAGGGTGTAGTGAAAAGGGAACCCTCCTGTACTGTTGGTGGGAATGTAAATTGATACAACCACTATGGAGAACAGTATGGAGTTTCCTTAAAAAACTAAAAATAGAACTACCATATAACCCAGCAATCCCACTACTGGGCATATACCTGAGAAAACCATAATTCAAAAAGAGTCATGTACCACAGTGTTCAATTGCAGCTCTATTTACAATAGCCAGGACATGGAAGCAACCTAAATGTCTATCGACAGATGAATGGATAAAGAAGATGTGGTGCATATACACAATGGAATATTACTCAGCCATGAAATGAAACGAAATTGAGTTATTTGTAGTGAGGTGGATGGACCTAGAGTCTGTCATACAGAGTGAAGTAAGTCAGAAAGAGAAAAACAAGTACCATATGCTAATGCATATATATGGAATCTAAAAAAATTTAAAAATGGTACTGATGAACCTAGTTGCAGGGCAGGAATAAAGATGTAGACATAGAGAATGGACTTGAGGACATGTGGTGGGAGGGAGCAGCTGGGGTGAAGTGAGAGTAGCATCGACATATATACACTACCGAATGTAAAATAGTTGGCTGGTGGGAAGCAGCAGCATAGCACAGGGAGATCGGCTCGGTGCTCTATGATGACCTAGAGGGAGGATTGGAGGGAGGCTCAAGAGGGAGGGGATGTGGGGACATGTGTATGCATATGGCTGATTTGCTTTGTTGTGCAACAGAAACTAATGCAGTATTGTGAAGCACTTATACTCCAGTAAAGATCTATTAAAAAAAAAGTATATACTGCCTGGCTCCATTTCTATACTCTTTGAGAAGAAATACAATTTTACTGTTTCCTTAAAAAAAAAAAAAGAAATGTGACTTTCTTTTGCATCCCTGGCTAGTGAAGTGGAGCATAGTGGTTACGTTGTGCCCTTTCTTCAATGTGTATTTCTCGGGGGGCTGTTTTCTCCTTTGCACTGAGGAAACAGAGGCAGTGTACTAGACCCTGAAATATGCAAAATATGCAGGAGGGAGGAACTACTGTTGCTAAACCACCAAATTTGGCTGGAAGCTCTGCTGGTAGCAGCTCACTCAAACAGCAGACACGTGATCCCTACTTCCCAGACAAAATCTGGTATCCAGCATTTAAGAGTGAAAAGAACCAGAGGGCTTGGTTAGGAGTCTTCAATTCTGGCCACACATCAGACTTCTAAGAGTTCAAGGAGTGTTTACAAATTCAAGTCGCTCAGGCCTCTTCTCCCAGAAATCCTCATTCAGTGGGTCTGGGTTGGGGCCCAGTTAGTGACTCAGATGTCCAGCTAGGGTTAGGAACCACCAGTCTGGGCTTGTCCAAATGCAGTCACTAGGGAGCTGAGTGACCTTTGGCAAATCACTTTACTTCCCTGGACTTCAGTTTCCTTCTCTCTAAAATAAGTACTTGGATTGGAAGTGTCCAAACTGGCTACAAATCAGCAACTCCGAGGAAGCTTTAGAAACGCAGATTCCAGAGTCCTACACCAGACCTACTGAGTCTGAATCTTTGGGACCAGGGCCCAGGAACCTGTATTTTTTAAAATTGTGGTAGGGCTTCCCTGGTGGCGCAGTGGTTGAGAGTCCGCCTGCCGTTGCAGGGGACATGGGTTTGTGCCCCGGTCTGGGAAGATTCCGCATGCCGTGGAGTGGCTGGGCCCGTGAGCCATGGCCGCTGAGCCTGTGCATCCGGAGCCTGTGCTCCGCAACGGGAGAGGCCACAACAGTGAGACGCCCGCGTACCGCAAAAAAAAAAAAAAAATTGTGGTAAACCACCTCCTAGAGAAATGGAAATAAAAACAAAAATAAACAAATAGAACCTACGGAAACTTAAAAGCTTTTGCACAGCAAAGGAAAACATAAACAAGACAAAAAGACAACCCTCAGAATGGGAGAAAATATTTGCAAATGAAGAAACTGACAAAGGATTAATCTCCAAAATTTACAAGCAGCTCATGCAGCTCAATATCAAAAACACAAACAACCCAATCCAAAAATGGGAAGAAGACCTAAATAGACATTTCTCCAAAGAAGATATACAGATTGCCAACAAACACATGAAAGGATGCTCAACATCACTAATCATTAGAGAAATGCAAATCAAAACTACAATGAGGTATCACCTCACAGCAGTCAGAATGGCCATCATCAAAAAATCTACAAACAGTAAATGCTGGAGAGGGTGTGGAGGAAAGGGAACCCTCTTGCACTGTTGGTGGGAATGTAAATGGATACAGCCACTATGGAGAACAGTATGGAGGTTCCTTAAAAAACTAAAAGTAGAACTACCATATGACCCAGCAATGCCACTACTGGGCATATACCCTGAGAAAATCATAATTCAAAAAGAGTCATGTACCACAATGTTCATTGCAGCTCTATTTACAATAGCCAGGACATGGAAGCCACCTAAGTGTCCATCAACAGATGAATGCATAAAGAAGATGTGGCACGTATATACAATGGAATATTACTCAGCCATAAAAAGAAATGAAATTGAGTTATTTGTAGTGATGGACTACATCCATCACTAGATGGATGGACCTAGAGTCTGTCATACAGAGTGAAGTAAGTCAGAAAGAGAAAAACAAGGACTGTATGCTAACACTTATACATGGAATCTAAAAATAAATGGTGCTGAAGAACCTAAGGGCAGGACAGGGATAAAGACACAGCCCTACCAGAGAATGGACTTGAGGACAAGGGGAGGGGGAAGGGTAAGCTGGGACGAAGTGAGAGAGTGGCATGGACATATATACACTACCAAATGTAAAATAGATAGCTAGTGAGAAGCAGCCGCATAGCACAGGGAGATCAGCTCGGTGCTTTGTGACCACCTGGAGGGGTGGGTTAGGGAGTGTGGGAGGGAGACGCAAGAGGGGGGAGATATGGGGATATGTGTATATGTATAGCTGATTCACTTTGTTATAAAGCAGAAACTAACACACCATTGTAAAGCAATTATACTCCAATAGAGAGGTTAAAAAAAATTGTGGTAAAATACACATGACACATTTTACCATCTTGACTGTTTTTAATAGTTCAGTTCAGTCGTGTTAAGTATATTCACATTGTTGTGCAACCAATCCCCAGAACTTTTTCATCTTGCAAAACTGAAACTCTGTATCTATTAAATAACAATTCCCCATTCTTTCCTCCCCCAGCGTCTGGCAACCACCGTTCTGCTTTCTGTCTCTGTGAATTTGACTACTCTCATAATGACTGGAATCATACAGTATTTGTCTTTTTGTGATGGGCTTATTTCACTTAGCATAATGTCTTCAAGGTTTTTCCATGTTGTAGCAGGTGTCAGAATTTCCTTCCTTTTTAAGGCTCAATAATATTCCTCTATGTGTATAGAACACATTTTGTTTGTTCATCTGTTGGTGGGTACTTGGGTTGCTTCTTCTACCTTTTGGTTATTGTGAATAGTGCTGCTATGAAGAGGGTGTACACATATCTCTGAGACCCTACTTTCAGTTCTTTTGGACATACACTCAGAAGTGAAATTGCTGGATCCTATGTAATTTATTTTAATTTTTGAGGAACCATCATACAGTTTTCTCCAGCAGCTGCAGTGTTTTACATTCCACCAACAGTGCCTTAGGGTCCCAGATTCTCCACATCCTTGCCAATCCTGATGGGTGTGACACTCTGTATGCTTAAGAAGCTGTCCAGGAGGTCCTGTTGTAGTCAGTCCCTGGGTAGGCACCATTCCATGGGACCCAAGGGATGACTTGAGCTCCTTCTAGCTCATAAGTGCCTGAATACATATATAACGATAAATTCAAACGGCTAAACTTATAGTGTCAGCAGTTGTCATGGTTTGCCTCCATGCTATGTCTGTTTGAGATTATTCTCTAGCTGTTTTAGGTGTTAGAACTTTTCCTCCCTGTTGACGTTGAACTGCTGGCATCAGTGTCTGGCACATGATAGATGGCTCAAAAACAGAATGAATCAAGGAATGAACAAATTAAGTCCCTAAGGCAGAGAAGAGGCCTTCTGTTTACTATGAACCTCTCACTGTGCCAAGCAGAAGTGTGCTAACACAGTTGATACTAATAAGTGTTTGAGTGTGAAATGGACACGTGTGGATCATTTTTGCTAGTATAGGAGTTGGCATGTTGAGAAGGCTGAAGGCAGTGTGGACCCCAGGCGACAATACTTGGGTTTTTTTCCTTATAGGAGAGTTTTTTGGTCAAGGCAAAGCCTGTGTAGGCAGCATCAGAATGCAGGGCGTCTAGAAGAATACACCTAGATGAATCTGTGCATTTCTCTTCCCTGTGCACAGAGGTCCCAGAGCTAGTCAGCTGTTGGCAGGCAAGAGAGGGTGAAACCCTGGAGAAGAATCCGTCATTGCAGGGGAGCCTTGCATTCAGTGATGGTCTGCCCTACCCTGCAGGATTGCTGATGCCAGCGTTGCTCAGGGCAGCTGGAGTCCTTCCTTGCTGGGTGGTCCACAGAAGCAGGAGGAGAGACTGGTGCTTTGTTCTGTGGAAGGTGGAGCAGGGTGTGACGTCACCCCTCTAGATGCCCTGGAGATTACAGCCTTGCAGATGTGTCTGGGGCTGCGTCCTGTGGGGCCCCCCACTGCCTTCAGCCCTTCTTGTCTGGACGGCAGCCATGGAGAAAACAGCCCCACAGCCTCCTGGCCAGCATGGCCGTCACCTTGGGTGCACCCAGCAGGGGTGGGACACCGGCTTCATCACGGCCAATGTGCTCAGCTGTGATGCTCCCCTGGTTACAAATCAGATCTTCCCTTGGAATAGACAGCCTTCGAGTTTACACACAGTGTCATATTAAATCATACACAGTGGGTTGTTTATTAGCTTTGCAGGGTGGTGAAGTGAAAACGCATATTTCTTTGACAACCTTGGCCAGAAGCATTGATGTCATCCGCTCCCTTAACTCGCTAATTGCAGGCTCTGCTCTGCCTTTCACTTCCCCTTGCTCAACACAGAATATTTATCAGAACAGCAGGCTCTTCTGGCTTCCTGAATACTGAGTTTTCTCTTGGAAGCTGGCGAAGATTGAACTAGTGAACTGATTTCAAAACCAGGATGCATCTAGGAGAAGGTCGTTAGAGAAGAACGTATGTATCTATAAAATTAACAACAATACATTCGCAACCATAGCTGACGTCGACACAATATGTGCTCAGAGCTGGCTGTTCTGAGTCTCTTCCATCTCACAGAGGAGAGAATGGAGGCCCTGAGAGGGTGGGTGATTCACCTGCTGTCACACAGCTCGTAGCAGAGTTACATCCTCTGTATCTTGGTCTCTTGCTCCTCTCACCACTGTGCTGCTTCCTCAGATGCCTTCTGCCCATTTATTCTTTATTCCCTACTCCATGCTCCCAGCACTTAGAAGAAGAATTGAGGCAAAATGCACATAACATAAAATTAACCATTTTAACGGGACTTCCCTGGTGGTCTAGTGGTTAAGAATCCACCTTCCAATGCAGGGGACGCAGGTTTGGTCCCTGGTCGGGGAACTAAGATCCCACATGCCACAGGGCAGCTAAACCCGCGTGCTGCAACTACTAAGCCTGCGTGCCACAACTAGAGAGACTGAGTGCTGCAACTACAAAGCCCACGTGCTCTGGAGCGTGTGCGCCGCAGCGAAAGATCCCACGTGCAGCAACTAAGACCCAACTCAGCCAAAAATAAATAAATAACCATTTTAATGTGTACAATCCAGTGGCACTTAGTATATTCACCGTGTTGTGCAACCATCACCTCTATTTAGTCCCAGAATATTTTCGTCACCCCCAAAGGACACCGTGTACTCATTAAGCAATCACTCCCCTTTCCCTGGCCCCCCAGTGCCTGGCAACCACTGATCCACTTTCTGTCTCTATAGATTTTCTCATATAAATCAGATCGTACAATACACGGCCTTTTGTGTCTGGCTTCTGTCGCTCAGCCTGTCTTCAGAGCTCATCTATGTTGCAGCACGTATCAGCACTTCACTCCTTTTTATGGCTGAATCATGTTCCGTCGTGTGGAGACACCATATTTTCTTTACGCATTCCTCTGCTAGTGGCTACTTGGCTGTTGTGAATAGTGCTGCTATGGACGTTTGTGTATAAGTATTTGTTTGTCTACCAGTTTTCAATTCTTTTGGGTATATATGTAGGTATGGAATTGCTGGGTCACACGGTAATTCTCTGTTTAGCTTTTTGAGGAACTTTCTAGCACTTTTGAGTGGAGCAGTTCCCTTCTTACACTAAGAAGACCGGAACACGCTTAACTGTCTTTCCACGATGCCAAATATCTGAATGAGAAGCCAACTGTGTGTATGCCCTCAATGGTTTATGGTCCAAATGTTTGGCCCTAAGGGAACCCGAGCACCTGTGTGCATTAAACATACAGAGGCGCAGACAGTTAGATGAAGATGAAAAACTCAGCAAATACAGAGACCACAGGCATCTGCAGAGAGAAAGGGGACTGGCTGACTGTTCTTCAAGCTGTTTTAGGCTTGTGTAGAGTACAGAGCCTCCTTATGTCTTGTATCAATGCAGACTCTGACTAAAGACCAATCCAAGTTGAACGAAATGAGAATGGGGTGGGTGGGGAATGGGGCAGAGTCTAACACCTGCTTGTCGGGCGCACCTCTCTGGCCACTGCTTCCAGCTTCTAGACTCAGGGGCATGTACGGACTTGCATAGCCTCAGTAACCGGCTTTCCAGCTCTGGCGTAAGAGGGTAAAATAATTCCCTTATCCTGACATACCACAGCTACTTAGATGTGGAAATTTCACTTCTTAAAAACAAAGTCCCGTGACTCACCCCGTCCATCACTAAACTGGAAAGAATATAGCCTGACAGGTTGATAGAAGTAGCTAGCTGAAAATATCTCATCCGTACCGCATCGTCTAAAAAACTGAGACCTCTATTAAGCTGGTGATCTCCAGGAGTAAGTACTTTTGGAATAGACAAGGGGCTTCCACACGCAGCAGTGCTCTTTGTAATTTTCAGAGTCCCCATTGTCTTTGGGAGGCAGTGGGAAGAGAAGGGACTTTGGCATTAGACCGAATTGGACCCCCAAGTCTTGAGCCTAACACTTCCCAGTTGTGTGACTTTTCTTCATGAGCCTGTTTTGGTATGTTTTGTTTTTATTTGCTTATATACCAGTTACCTTTGGGCTGTTGTGAGGATTAAACGAGATAGGGTGTGTAGTTAGTTCTTTTCTGTGTCAAGCACGTTAGTTCCCCATGCGCCCACCACTCATCCCCACCCCATGTAAAAGTTATTCTTCACACCAGTTGTATCTTGTGGTCCATGGTTTAGGGGTAAAAGATGGAGAACACAGCACGGCAGCATGACCTGTCCCTGTTCACAGAACATAAACTGTTGTGTGTTCACAGTATATAAAAAATTCATTCATCTCAATAGAACGTTTTCATTCTATTGAGATATTCCATGAGTCTTGCTTCCTTCTGCCCTTTTGTTTCCTTTTCATTCTTCTGCAAGATGAATTAGATCACCCAGAAGGCACATTCTTTATCCAAAACATCAACACATCCTATTTCCTTTGAACAGCAGAATCAAAAGAAAGCAAACAAGCAGCCCAAAGAAACCCATTGTGCGGGCTGGGAAGATCTGGGTTGCCTAGGAATGATTGGGGCTGAGCCCTTTAGTCCTGCGTTGGCAGTCAGCAAAGTAGAGATGCTCTCTGTTCAAGCGCCGTCTTCCATCTCCTAGGGTACAGTGACCTCTGCATTCAAAACCCTTGACTTTCCTTTCACGGTTCCAAGTTCATGACTGCTGTCTATCTCAGCTCATGGGGACTCCCTCCTTCTTTCCACAAGTATTTGGTGTGTGCCAACCACGTGCTATCCTTGCAAACAGCCAACTGGTTGGAGTTGCATTTCCGAATGAATGGATCCAGTGTTCGTTATACCACAATGATTTTATCAGCCTTAGGCAGAGGGGTGTCTTAAAGCACTTACCTGTGGACATTGCCAAAAGAGTCAGATTTCCAATAGCATGGGGGTAAATTCTCAATCCCCAGCCTTCAAAATGTAAATAAAGAAAATTTCCAATTATTTGTAAATGGTAAAGTAAACAGCCCTCTAGCCCTCTGCATATGTAGAAGTCATTTGATTAAAGGCAAACATACCCAGCCAGGCTTCCTTTTAGAGCGGGGACAATCTCTCTCAACTGTCCACCCCACGTTTCTCCCTGAGCTCTTCCACACTTTCTGAAGGACCAGGGAGGAACCTGCCTTTCTCTCCCTCTCGCATCTGACCTTCTCCACAGGAACAGGGCAGGGTGACATCCAGCTTGTGAGGTGGGGAGAAGGGCCTCTGAGCATATGTCCTGAAGTGGCTTCTTGGCTAACGAAGGTCAAATGCTGTGTCAATGCTTGCTCCAGGACATGACCTCGGAGCTTCCCACGTGGAATTTACATTTTTCCTTCCAACACCGAACCCTCTATAAGCCGGATGCCAGCTGGCCCCCCCTCCGCCCCCCGGTGTCACACTGTAGAGCTACACTTGGCTGGAATCCCCTGTTCAAATTCCAGGGTGGAGAGAGGCTGATGTAGTCGGGGTCACTGCAGCCTCCAGGGCCCCAAGTCTCTGGATGTGCTCGGCTGCCCAGATGTGACAACAGCTGCTGCTTTAACGGCCAGAAAGGCCCATTCAGACCAGTTGAATATGTTTCCTAGAGCTGGGTGCTCACAGAGAGGGGGCGTCGCCCCTCTCCACGTAGAGGAGATCTTCTGACTTCTCGCTGTCTCCTTTCTTGTCTTTCTTTTAGCCTCTCCCTCCTCCCCTCCATCCCCACACCCCGCCTGCCTCCTCCCAGCAGACGCCCCGGCTCCCCTCCTTGGAAGCCCTTGCACCCACTGTAACCACAACCCTCAAGGGCTCACCTTGCAGCCCTAGCCGTCCCCAGCTTACTCTTCCAGACAAGGAGTTTCTGCTTGAAGAGAGATGTGGTGACAGCTCTTTAAGATGATAACTTTGCCCCCAGAATCGATTATACTGTTTGTATGGTGTATCTCCTGGCCACAGTGGTGGGCTCTGTGGCCCTTCAGGGGCAGCTGGGGGTTCCGTGCTGTCCCTGCCCACAGGGAAATGCCCCGACTGATTCTGTTCCGAGAGCCCTTGGTCAGGGACCCAGTTGTCCCTCTCTAACCCCACAGAAAGGGTCCCTTACCCCAGTTCCCCACCTGCAGATCAGGGGGACTTACCTATGTCTAGGATGTTATTCCAGGAGAACTTAGCTGGGTCCTCCTGCTTGGGGCAGCTTGTCTTCCTCTCTGCACCTCTCTCGCAGAAAGGCCTCCTTTCTCCCCTTTGGAGTGTTCCTCTTCCCTCTGGAGTCCGGACCACCCTCCGCTCCTGTTTTCAGTGGCCACCGTCTATTCTTTCCCCTTCCTCAAGCCTCTGAGGAGGAAATCATCGTCTTTCACTTAAGTGGAAGTCTGTTTTCTTTGGACTTTTGTTTCCGCTTTGGTGTAACCTGGGGAAGAGAAAATGGCCCTGTGGTACAAGTAAAAAAGAGGAGGAAAGGGAAATACACACACAGCCACATCAGGGTGCACAGGCTGTGCACTGCACAAATCCAGGGTCCCATTCATATGGACTGTGATGTGATATGCAAAATGGGGTTTGCAACCTTATGAAAATGCTTTTTGAGCTCTGCCTTATCTCATTCATGGGCAGTATGGACGCATGGAGAGGGTGATGTGCTTTGAGCCCAGAAGATCCCAATTTGAATAACCCCATTTCTGTCACTGCCTCGTTAAATGGCCCTGGACACCTCTCGTAACGTCAGACTCCAGTTTCCTTATTTGTGAAAGGGAAATGATCGCACCTCCTTTACAGAGTTGCTGCGAGAAAGAAATGAGACCTGATATTAATCGGATGGCATGTATTAGGTGCTCAATAGATGCTATTTCCTCAGGAGGGTTGTCTGGTTGACGAGTGTTTGCCAGGCTCACTAGGGGCCCTTTTCAAGTGAAAATAAATAGGGCCTTCCAGAGATGCTGGGGGTATATCTGTTGGAGGCTGAAAAAGAGACACTTATTCCCCTTGGAGCTCAATTGAAGAAAATAAGAAATTAAGATATGTGGGCTATTGGGACATTCCAGAAAGTTGCAGTCTTAAGAAAAGACATGACAACTTATTGAGCACATCCCGTATGTTAGGTACTCTTTGAAGCACCTCCACGGATTATTGCTCTGGTGAAAATCGACACTTCTGGGACACAGCATCCCAGACCCTATCCCCAGAATTCTGTGTCTTTGTAAAAGGGTGAGAAAAAACTTTTCTTTGCTTCCCAACCCCCTTCTGGCCTTGCCTGGTACTTTTGCAGATCTTTGGGTCCCCAAACCTGGTCTTTTTACATCAGCCCTTCTGTCCCTCTTGACAGTTAATCACATTTGAGCAGTGAATGGGACTCCATAGATGAGCACAAGACCCAGGTCTGCGAGCCGGTGGTATGCTGAAGCCAGGTTGTGCCCCCTGCTGGAGCCCATGGTCTGCATCTCCTCCCAGCTGGGCACCAGTGACGTCAGTCTGGTCCTTGAGATCGGCCGTCGCAGAAGTATTCGCGAGCAGGGAAAACAGCAGATGCTGTAAATCGGGACCAGCCCCACCACTGGCTTGCTCACAGCAACGCTGTGGCTGGAGAAAACTCAACAGAATGTTCCAGACTTGAATGGAGGTGCTCGTAGGAAACCTTTAATTCACAGACATGTGCTAAATGGAGAATTTCAGGTAGGCAGATTTTCTACTTCTATTAAGCTCCAAATTGAGGAAGACAAGTAACAGGTCTTCAAAACTACACTTGAAATGTACCTCCGGGGACCAGGTACATCTTTAGTGTTTAGCCTTTTGTACCTGGAAACAGCTTAACAGCTGTTAACATGCTGTTAATGCTGTTAATGACACCTTTCATTTCTTATAACGCGACCTCTCAGTGTACTCTGGAAATGAAACAGGGGGGTGCAGACCTGGTAGAAAGTTAGTGAAGTAGAAGAAAAGAATGGGTTGGCACATCCTGAACTTCAGTGTTTCTACACAAGATGGCGCTCTCTTCTTAGGAGAAGGGGACTGTCAGAAAAATGCTGACTGCGAGCAGTCAGGAGAAATTGGGCTCATCTGCACGTTGTCATCTATCACATTAGGGCGATTGGCTTCAGCTGAGCAACATTAAGGTCAAAGTCACTGGCCTGCTGCCTTACAAATCCATCTCTGCGATCATGTGAGTCAGCATGAGTTATTTCTCCTCCTGGGGGAAGGGGAGTAGAAAACCCCCAGTCCTGCTGCAGGCCCGGTAGCTTGTGAGTCTTACGTTCACAGACGAAGGCAAGGAAATTATAACGGATCCTTTAGTTCCCATAAGTAACCAAAGGGTTCCTCTGTCTCCAAATGGAAGGTAAAGAAGGTGTCAGAGATCTCTCTGTAGACGGTGCTTCTGAATTCATGGCTCCCTGCTGTTCCTCTGGTCTGTGCTGTCCATTCTCCCACCCTTTGCACATCACCGATTCACAGCCACAATGAAATCCTGCTGTAAGTTGCAGGGATTCGCAGGAAGCAACGCTGCTCAGATGAGATAAATTATAGGCGCAGATCTAGCTCGGCGCAGATGTGGGCACTGACCCGTCCACTTGAGGTCTCCCGTCAGTGCTTCCCTCGCTGTAACTAACTTGCAGGCTCTGGAATCGCCCCTCTCTCTGGCAGCCCGCTGTGCCTGAAGCCCCAGCCTGAAGCCAGGCTTTCACCTTTGGCCCATTCTGCTCACAGACGCCCGCTCTCGCTCCCTGACCCAGGCTGCACCAGCTCTGCTGGAGGCCCCTTGTGCCGCTGGCCTGGCTGTGCTCCCTCCAGCCGTCACCTCCAGCATCGTCTGCCGACTATGGCCCCTCCGTCTCTTCCTCGTTTCTCCGAGCCGAGCCCTGCTCCTGCCGTCCTTCCCAGCGGCCATGTCCATCTCTTGGCCCCCACTTTCCTCGTCTGCCCACTGGGCATGCCTTGTCCTGTTCCCCAAGCCCTTTGCTTCAGATCCACTCCTCTCGGGTTGTTCCTCTGCCTCACCAGGAAACGAAGAGCCTTCCGAAACGTCATCCTCTGCTCTCAGCATCGCCCTTTCAGCAGGAATCAGCCTGTGGAAGCAGAGACTTGGGAATTCCAAGAAATGAATCTCTCATCTCCATGTTAAGTTTTGGGGAGGCTGCAGACATCCTGTGCATGTCGGATTGTGCCACATGTCAGAGTCAAGAGTGAAAAAATACACAACGGCCTCATATTTCAACCCTTGCAGCCTTTGCCAATGACATAGGTAGACCAAGATCCCACCTTGCCTCTCTCTGCCTGGTCATGACCAAGTCCTTCTGTTGCCAAGTTAAGTCTCACTGTGCTGGTTTGAAGGGAACCACCATGTAAGGTCGCCAGTATTCCTTGCTTCCCATCTATTCCTTCTGTTCCTTCCATTTCAAGACTGCCAGTAGCTGGAGAGGCATAGGAAGTCAAGTGAGAGTTGATTTAAGGTGGAGAGACCATATTTGAAGGCTGAAGGGAAGGAGACAGTTGGTAGGGGAAGCAAAAGTATTTGTGATTGCCTGCGGTGAAGAGCAGAACAGCCATCCTTCACCCAAGCTCTCACTGTTCGCAGGTGTACAGAGGCAAGAATGAGCTCTGGGGTCAGTTTCAGGATCATCAGCCTTCCTAACAGGAAAGGCTCCTGTCTCCTGGTGACCGGTCCCGTCATTCCCTTCCTAACATGACTGTGAGATTGCCTTCCTCAATCCAGATCTCAGTCTGCCCTTGATTCCGGTCTCTTTGGGCCTTTTTTCTTTCAGGCACTGTGACAGACTGATGTCATTACTAGCCCCCATGAGTGACCTCTCTGTATCTACGCCCTTTGCTGTGTAGCTGTGCAGTCTCACCCACTCTGATTCTGGGACACAGAGCTTGCTGTGGCCAACGGGACAGGAGCAAACTAGATGAAAGTACAGACCTGCAGAACACCTGTCTGCTTTCTTCTCCATCTTCAGCTCCTGCTACCTTCTGTGAGCAAACCTGCACTAGCCTCCTGGGGGATGAGAGGCTACGGAGCTGAGTCGTGCCAGCCGAGGCCCTCTGAAACCAGCTGGCCCTCAGCTGACCTGCCAGACACGGGTGAGCCTGCTCAGATCTGCAGGACGGCCCAGCAGTCCATTGGCTCAGGAGCAAAAAGGAAAGTCTGTTTTTGTACTCCGCTGAGGTTTTGTGGTTGTTTTTATGCAACAACACTGTGGCAATAGAGAGCTGTACTGGCGTGGAATGTGAGGTATTCTCACCTGGAGATTCTGGGCGTGATGGGGCCTGCATCTTCCCTCATCTCTCTGTCACTCTCGGCTACTGGGAGTAGATTGGGAAAGTGCTGAGAGATTCTGGTGATGTATTTTCATAAAAAAGAACACAGAAGATCATGGCTCTTTGAGCCAGATGTATGTAGGAGTGGTATCTACCTGAATACAGGGAGGGACTTTTGTAATCCTCCCCTGGACTCCATTATTGACAGCTCCTGGTAACTAGACTTTATTTAGCCTCTTTAGTTGAAGAAGTGAGCAACTCCTGCATGTGAGGTGCACTCGTAGACTCTGGGTTTATCACATGTGATGCAGCACTTCGCGCCTATGGAACTAAAGTCTAACAATCACGCTTCATCACCTGGATTATTGCAATAACTTCTTAACTTGTGTCCAGACCGACACATCCTGCCCACCATTGCCAGATTTATCTGTCCCAAACACCATTTCACTTCTGAATTTTCTATTCTCTACTCAAGGATATACAGTGGTTCTCCATAACCTGCCCCATCCTAGTTATTTACTCCCATCTCCCACTATTTCCTCCTGCCCCCATGTCCCCACATATGCTCTGGTCCCTACCAGGCTCCGGGCCTTTCCCAATTCCTGCCCCTCACTCCTGCTTCCCTACCCACTTGCCCCACTCCTCGTCTCCACTCCACCTATGCTGAGCCTACCTACCCTGCAAGGTTCCGCTCAGCCCTCAGCTTGCCATGAAGCCTCCTTGGTATCTCTAGAAAACGTGGATGTTTGACTGTCATGAGAACCTGTAATACTTATAAGTGGAAGTGAGTCTCACAACCTTCCCTTCCCTCAGTGACAAGTCTCCAGAGGACAAAGCCAGTAACAGAGAATTTAGATGAGTCCTCATTCGAATGGTCAGTTCAAAGCTTCTCCTGTACCTGAGGGAACAGGTGCTAAGGAACATGTAATCTTTCCCATTCTGTAAGCCTGCAGAGGAATACATGCTGGAAGTATAATCATAGGATGTTCTAAACTTATGGATGGAGACAGCACTGTGGAGATTATGAAACAGGAAATATTTCCTTCCTAGTAGAAGCTGCTGTCTCTGAGAATTAATGTTTGTGCCGTGTGTGTGTATGCGCGCGTGTCAGTGGACCTGTTTCAACAGGTGCAACAGTTAAAGAAACAGTCATGCCTATAACCCGTTCAGGTGAGAGATGCAAAGGCAATCTGACCCAGAAGACCCTTCTGCCCCCCCCACAAGGAAAGCAGGCACTCCAAAGCTGTAACCACTGGATGCTCTGTGGGATCTGGGGTGTTAGTGGACACCAGTGGTAATTAGAAGTCTCAGTACCCTCCTTCAGACTAAGTGATTTAGACCTGGGAAATGTACTAGCGGGGAGAAAGGAGATGGTGGTGGCATCATGGTCCCTTCTGGCGTACAAGGATCTGGTTTTCCCCAAAGGTCATTGGAGATTCCAGCTCGGGAGGTTTGATGAAAGAAGATGCTTTGAGGAGAGATATGGGAATTCTATGTCTGGGAGCCAGGTTAGGGACTAAGGGTGCACCCCTGAGGGGCACCTCTGTGGAGGCATTAACACTTTAATGCTGTCCCTTTGGAGTCTGGGAAAGTCCCACTTACTTAGTGATGGGCTTTATCCCTTCCCCTCCAACACTGAGTTCATCTTTTTAATGGACCTAATTCTTCTGAGCACACCCTGTGCAGCCCTGCATGAAGTCGTAGGGGAGAGGGAAGGTCAGAATGGAGGGTTACGAGTACACCTCAGCCCTCTCAAGGGTTTATGGCTTCTTTACAATCATTTTCTAACTTTAGGATTTTAATTCAGTGAAAATCTGAAAATGCTAATCTAAGATCTTCTGAATGACCATTTTTAAACCCAAACTGTCATAATATTTTCATGCTTGCATTTACACTTTTGTACCCAATCTCCATTTGCACCAAGTGAAAGCCAAATGAAATTGCAGTGGTGGTAGGAATGAAGCTTTGTAGCTTCAAATAAGGAAGCGAGGTGGGAGGCCTGAATCATCTCCTGGCTCATATGGTGCAGGCCGATGCCAGAGAACTGCGCCTGCGCAGTTGCAGCTTCACGTGCGCATTAACCAGGCTTCTCCAGAGAAACAGAACCACTAGGATGTATGTGCAGATACACAGAAAGAGATTTATTAGGAGGGACTGGCTCATGGATGATGGCGGCTGAGGAGTCCCATGACCTGCCAACTGCAATCCCGTGGCCCAAGGAAACTGGTGCTGTTGTTCCGGTCCAAACCCAAAGGCCTGAGAACCGCGGGAGCCAATGTGTAGGTCCCAATCTGAGTCCCAGTGCCTGAGAGCCAGGAGCACAGATACTGGAGGGCAGGAGAAGATAGATGTCCCAGTTCAAGCAGAGAGCAAATTCATCCTTTCTCCACGTTTTTGGTCTATTCAGGCCCTTAAGGGATGGGATGATGCCTGCCTGCATTAGTGAGAGTGATTAGTTTTTACTCAGTCTATTGATTCAAATGCTAATCTCTTCTGGAAACATCCTCACAGACACGCCCAGAAATAATGTTTTACCAGCTATCTGGGCATCCCTCAGCCCAGTCCAGCTGACACATAAAATTGACCACCACAGCATATAAGCAGATATATTGTGTGGCTCAGCTGGGTTGAGTACTTTGCAACTTGTAGTTTATATAAGTAAGTATAGTAGTAAATTTACAACACAGAATTCTTCTTCTAATACAGTCAATAATCGGATTAAATTTAATGTAGACTCAAGAGTGTCACAATGTTAATCTTATCTTCAACTGAATTTTAACTTCACAGGCATTTGAGAATTGCATGCAAGTTTTGGCTAAGTATGAGGTCTGATTATTCTGAATGAGCAGACAAAGCCTTAAAGCCATGAATATAGTTTTGACTAGCACTCTTATGTAAACAGGCCCTCTCTGAATTAGTACTATGGAAGTCAAACTACAAAGCCAAGCCGATTAAATAAAGAACCAGACCCGAGGCTCTCTCTTTCTGTTACTAAACCCAACACCACTAACTTGGTTTCAGCAAAACAGTATCATTACATTGGTGTTAATTTGAATATTATTGGTTTTTCAGGAAATTTGTTTTTGGGGGGTGTCATTTTAAATTTGCTTTGGTACTTATAAATTTTTAAAATTTACACCCAGTTTTATGCTTATACATATTGAAGTAACATTATAGGGGCTTCCCTGGTGGCGCAGTGGTTGAGAGTCCGCCTGCCCATGCAGGGGACACAGGTTCATGCCCCGGTCCGGGAAGATCCCACATGCCGTGGAGCGGCTGGGCCCGTGAGCCATGGCCGCTGAGCCTGCGCGTCCGGAGCCTGTGCTCCGCAACGGGAGAGGCCACAGCAGTGAGAGGCCCGCGTACCACACACACAAAAAAGCCATTATAAAAATGTTTAGGTCAAATTGGAAGGTCCCTGAAAAGGTTTCCTTTTAGGGGACTATTCATTCCTCTAGTTTGAGAAAAACTGTGATTTGGGAGAAAGGTCTCTGGGTTATGTATGCGTTGCTGGCGTTATAGGTTTGTCTCATATTCTTCTCCAATTAGTCTTTTGCACAATAAACTTGGCTCCCCAGTTACTTTATTATGCTTCTTTGTTTACCCCACAGCACTAGGCCCAATACTGGGCACGTAAGAGGGGTAGGTAAATACTGGCTGCATGAGAGTGGCCTGGGCTCCATGAGTGGAGTGTTTTTTTCATTAAACATTAAAGAGTGTTTTGCAATATAAAGAAAAGCAAACTGGGGGCTTTCCTGGTGGCGCAGTGGTTGGGAGTCCGCCTGCCGATGCAGGGGACATGGGTTCATGCCCCGGTCCGGGAAGATCCCACATGCCGCGGAGCGGCTCGGCCCGTGAGCCATGGCTGCTGAGCCTGCGCGTCCGGAGTGAGGGGGCTGCGTACCCCAAAAAAAAAAAAAAAAAAAAAAAAAAAAAGAAAAGCAAACTGAGGTTGCTATGAAAGAGGTTAAAAATTATGCAAGACATCACTGAAAAATTAGTATACTCTGAAGTTCACATATTCAGAGTAAATATATTTGAATTTTTTTCAATTTCCCTTTTGTCAGCAAACATTACTTAATAACATTACTGACACCTTAGATGTTTGTGGGGACCAAGTTAACAGAAATCATTGTCCCTCAAAGCGCTCGAAATCCCATAGATTGTATGGCAGCATCAGAGGTATAAAATTCAAAAGGACATTATTTCTCCTCCATTTCTTATGAAACAGTTCATGTTCTGGGAAAATTCTTTAGCTAGGCTGTAAGTTCTGATAGTACAAGGACCTCTGGATCTCCCATGGTGCTTAATACAGAGGAGCTGCTCAGTCAATACTTCTGAAGCACAAAGGTCTTAAACTTGACAAAAGGAAGAGAAAAATAAACAATGATCTCCAAGAGTCCTGTCCATGTACATCCAGGGAGTCCACAGCTGCTGTATGTCCTAGTATACGCCTCTACTCCTAAGTATACACATTCACACACATAGACACACACATGCACTCTTTCTTTTTTTGCAGGGCAGTGTGATGGTCCGAAGTAGAACACTATGATGGGGGAGGCCATTTGAAGCCTTGTCCCCAGGAGACCTTCCCTGCATCTGGAAATCTGACCTGACCAGCTCAAAGTGGGTAATCTAATCCTGGTCACATTTTCAGTGAGTTCTCAAGTATCAGCAGCCTTCCTGATACATACCCAGGGCTGACTTTCCCCATGGGCTAGCCCAGTCTGGCTGACCATTTCAGAGCAAGAAAGGAGCTCCTGTGGGTGGGGCTTGACTGCAACCTATTGAATACATGGTGGGCAGCTGGGTCAGCTGGGCCCTGCCGGGGGTCCGCTACATCACTGTTAGTTAGGGACCAAGCGAGCCCTGGTGGGTATGCCTGTTAGGGTCCCAAGCGGTGGGCTCAGTGCTAGGATGTGTAAACAGAGTAAAAGGGAGAGTCCAGCTTCCACCCACTGGAACTCCAGGTCTTTGGTTATCTTAACTGGTGGTTAAGATAAAACCCTCGGAGGCTGGGACCCAGGAATCCAACGTTTAAACAAGATCCCCTGGTGATTCTGAAGTGCTCTCAAGTTGGAGAACTACTGAGTGTGTTAAGGCCATCCATGCTGTTGGCCCTTCCCGCCTGGCTGAAGTGCAGAGTTTCTCCCCTCCCCTGGAGAAGGGCCACCCCGAGATGGCCCAGGGCCACCCTAGCAGCCTGGGAATCGAGCTGTCGCCCGCTAGCCTCCCTCTACCACTAAACCAGTTCCTGCCAGCTGTCGCTGCTGCTGCGGCTGCGGCCATCAAGATGGGAGCTGCTCTGACATCTGGATCCCACTCTCCTGATCTAAAACGTCTTAATCACCGTTGGAACCTCGCCCTTCCCTCCTGGCCTCCTCCCTGCCTCTGCAGCTGGCGGCTGCATCTCCCTTTTCTTTGGCAGCCGTCACGTCACATGCCTGTCGTGGAGAGAGACAAGGGGGAAAGTGGTCGCGATATCATATCTCCTGCCCGTGTCTTGAGCTGTGAGTCTCGTCTAGATCAAGGGCTCTGTTATCAATATTAGCAGGCCGAGGGCCGAGGGTCAAGTGCCAAGCATGACTCCCTTCTCCAGTATGGGCTCAGGAAAAAGGAGACTAGAAAAAGGAACCTAAGAATTCCCTCTGTCCTGTCCTCTTTCCTTCCCGCCTCTGCCTTCCTTCTGATCCGCCCCCCTCCCCGTCACATCACTGCATTGTGGACCCGACGTGAATCCAGAACGCATGTATGACCAAAGTTCCACTGGTCAAGGACACGAATAGCTGTATCTTCCTATTCCTGGGCTGGTCTTGTACCCCTAAGAGCCAAGCCCCCTTCCCTGTACCTTAAAGCTGGTGGAGGGATTTGTCACTATCGGGTTCTTAATTTAGTATGCTTGACACTCCATAAATAATAATTATCCTCCTGAAGGGCAAATAGAGCCATTCCAGAAAAAACTAACCTGATGATGAGGAAGACAGGAATCAGCCAGGTGAGGCTTTCCTCCATGGACCCGGACAGCTAGATGTGTCCCACCTTTAGCACACTGTTTCTTTTTCTGGGCAGCTGGATTTCATTGTGCTGTCAACAAATTGAGTACCTACTGCACACTGTGCCCTGCCAGTGGTTTCTAATGCTGGCTTCATTCAGTGATTAGGATCATCCAGGGAGCTTTAATACAGGACAGTTTCTTCCTCGTTGAGACTCCAGTTCAGTCAGTCTGGGATGGGGTCCTGGTATCTGCATTTTTCATCGTGATGAGTTTGGGAACCACAACCCTACACCATGGTAAGTGCAGTGGGGATACAAAAGGATTATGACTCCATTATTGCCTTTGAGGAACTTACGGTCCAGTTGGGGATGGGCATTTTAGTCATTCTGCAGCATTATGTTCTATCAAGTTAATAAGAATTATGTAGAGCCCATGTTGGAAAAAAGATGGAGGGAGTAGGATCTAGGCGGGTCTTTCTACTGTGCGTGTGTGCGTGTGTGTGTGCGTGTGTCTGTGTCTGTGTCTGTGTCTGTGTCTAGCTTCGAATTTCACTTATTTTCCTGCACCTTAATCAGTCCATAAGTTTTGTTGAGGATTGGAGGTAAGAATGCAGGTTCTGAAGTTCATTGAGCTAGGAGACTTATCTAATCCAAATCCCTGGGTTTACAGTCAAATACACTGAATTCCAGAGAGATGACATGACCTGCCAGAGGTCACACAGTGAGCTCCTGGCAGAGCTGGAGGAGGACCTTGGGCTTAAGCTAGATTCACAGCATCCGGTGTCTAGGGAGAGACAAGCACCACCCACCACAGGCAACTTCCTCTCGGGAAGGAGCAGAGTAGAGAGCTTTGTCACAGAACCTGCTTCTGAAAATCTCACCAACTCTGATCAGCGGGGTACACAGCATTCCCATACTTGGGGCTTCATTTCTGTCCACCTCTGCCTCGTGTAGCTGTCGAGTTGAGGAAATTCACAGGAAGGGCTTTTGGACTTGGGCAGTTAGAGCCAGATTTGCCACGTGCAGTGATTGCTAAGTACATCTCACACTGGGGTTCTAGAGACATCTCAAGGGCACTGGTAGGTCCAGGACCTACCAGACTGGAAGGGTATCCCTCTCTGACCTGTAGTCCTCCTGTTCTGGGAAAATCCAGTTAAATACAGCAACCTCGAAACAGAGAGAGCCCATATTCGGATTGGCCATCAGTAGAATTTCTGGGGGACAAGACAGAAGCTAGAAGGAAAAGCAGTCTCAAGAATGAGGAAGGGATTGGGAGTGGAAAGTATAGAAAAGAACAAGCCCAGTTGTTTCTGGAAGCCAAAACCACTGTCGCCCTTCTGTCTTTGGTGACAGGGGAGATAGTGCTAGGAGATGGGCTTTTTCTATGTGGGCTGGGGGTTCCCTTCATCACCTCCTCCACCAACCTGCTGTGGTCTGAGTGATGTGACCCAAAACAATTACACCAAGGCGATATACTCTAGGGAGGGCTCTGCTGCCCCTTATATTTCTGTTGGATTGTGGACTTTACATTTTTCACCTTTGTAACATATAGTACTGTAATTAACATCTCATCAGGTCCAAGGGATAAAAGGAACTGGTCTAGCTGTAAAAATCAAGGACACACACAAATCAAAGACAAAGAAAGCAGATGGACATCTCCGTGAATTAACTAGAGGATTCTTCCACCTTTTGGTGTTTGAATGTATGCAGAGGGGAAATATTGCCAAGACAAGGCCATCTGTGAATTATGCCCCCCTCTTCCTGCCAAATTTTCTGCATTGAGCTTGCAGAAAGAGGTCTGTGAGGACTTACCTAGCTCTTTCTCTTCAAATAAAAAATTTTCCAGCTGGAGACACTGGAACACACCCAATTCTCAGTCAAGAGATGCTAAGGACCCCAATTCAGGAGCCCAGAAGACTCAATATCTAGCCAACCTTGCCCCAGACTGCTCTGACCTTGTGGGTAGAGTAACTGGGTTTCTGCCTTATACTGGGAACTATGTGTCCACTCAGTGCCCCTTCTGGGAGCTGGTTTCTGTCTCGTCGTCTCAGTCTAGAATTTCTGCCCAGTTCACTTACCTGCTAGTCCTGTCTCAGGGACTCCGAGGTGGTCTTGTCAGTGCTTCTCAGAGTCTGGGGTCCTGTCCCTGAACCCAAACCCTCTGGCTAGTTCTCTTTTATACCCTGTTGACGATCTAGGTGGTTCTATCACAGTTCAGGGAAGCCACTTGGCATCTGTGGTAGGCTGCATAATGGCCCCCAAAGATGTCCATGGCCTCATCCCTGCACTTCTGAAAGAATAGGTTGAATTACATGACAAAGGGAACTTCACAGGCGTAATGAAGGATTACAGATTCTAAAATACAGTCTTTTAAATGTGGATAATTGTATCCAGATGAGCCCAATCTTACTAATCAAATTTCCAATTATCTGGGTTCATCGCCCCCTCCCAAATGTATCAATATTTCTCCTAGTGCCTCACGTCCTTCTAGCCCAGTAACTTTCTATTGTTAAAGATGGGCAAGGATTACTGTGAGTGAACCTCTTGTGATAATAACTACTATTTCATGAGCGCTTATTATGGTCCATTAGCTTTACAACCATCACTTCATTTTCTATACACAATAACCACATGAAGCCGTTGTTATTGTTGTCATTTTACAGATGAGGACACTGACATTAAAGCTCAGAGAGGTTGAGGGACTTGCCCCAGGTTGTACGTTTGTTAAGTAGCTGGGAACTGGGATTCAAACCCAAGGTTGTTTGATTCAAGGCCTATGTTATTAACCACTAGATCTACTTCCTCTCATAGTTAGGAATGTTTTGCCCCTTGGATTTACCTTTGTGCATCGTCTTCTTTTTGGAAAGAGGAGTGTTCTGTTTTTAAACAGATGACCACAATTTCTTTGATCTCCTTCCTTGAAGAGGTGAAGCTTAATTTCCCTCCTTCTGCCTGGGGCTGGGCCTGGTGACTTGCTTGTAATGAACAGAATAAGGTGCAAGTGATCATGTGTGACTCAGCAACTAGGTCATAAAAGACATTGGGGCGTCTCGCCTTCTCTCTTTTCTTGGATCGCTCACTCACTCTGAGGGAAGCAGGCTGCTGGGTTGTGAGCCTCTGTCTGGAGAGCTCCACGTGGCGAGGAACTGAGGCCTCCAGCCAACAGCCAGGGGGAAATGAAGGCCAGCCAACAACCATGTGACTGAGCTTGGAGGGGTTCCTCCAGCTCCAGATTGTGTAGCCTCAGTCTGCAGTGGCAGCAACCTCCCAATAGACATGCAGAGCCAGAGCCACCAGCTAAGCCGCTCCCAGATTCCTGACCCATGGAAACTACGAGATAATTAATGTTTATTGCTTTAAGCTGCAAAGTTTGGGAGTAACTTGTTATGCAGCTAGAGATGCACAGAGGGAGCATGCTTGTCCTCTCTCTGCTGTGGAGCCTCAGAATTAAACTCTTTCATGAGTCACCGATATTAGAACTGAAAGCACCTTTGGAGATCAAGTAATTCAACCCACTCGTGTCTGCAGTGAGACAGACACAGTCACGTTTACTTCACCGGGCATTGTGAGAATTAAGTGAAGAGACAGGAGCAGTACGCCCAGTGTTTGAACTGAGTGAGCCTTCAGGGAAAGCCACACCCCTCCCACTCTGGGTGAGGACGTTTGGGGCCTGAGAGGTGAGGTGACCTGCCAAGGCCCCAGTGCTCAGCAGCTGCAGAGCTGAGTCCTAAAAGCAATTTCCCAGATGCCCAGCTCAGTGTCCCCCTTCCTCCTGCCCCTTTCCCCACCACTTCTCTACCTCGTCCTTGTCCATCAAATGGAGTAAAGGCACCAATGAGTGATGTCGGTGATATTTGAGGGGTGTGAGCAAAACGTGAGGAGGTGCGGAGGGGGCAGCCGACCAGGGGCTGTGCTGTGCTGAGGACATTGCCTATGGTCCCCCAAAGCCAAAGGAGCTGCAGGAGATTCTCAAGGCAGTTGTGATGGGTTGAAGCCTGAAGTTAACGAAGGTGATGCTGGCAGTTGGGATGGAATAGAGGGGGAGGGACCAGTGGCCAGGACACTGAGGACAAGGACAGGTATAGGTCCAGCCCAGCCCTGTGCCGGTTTGTCACCCCAGCATCTGGCACGGTCACCTTGCGCAAAGCAGGCGCTTCATAAACGTGTGCTGTCCTGGCTGTGAGTCACCCTGCTGCCTTGCCTCCAATATGCTTCCCCTCTCAGGCCCCAGGTGCTAATGCTACTCAGTCTTCAAAATGCAGCTCAGATACACCATCTGCACACACAGCATCGGCGGCATGGGTTTCTCAGAGACACAGAGTAGCTCACCTTGGACTTGCTCCGCACCAGCTTCTTTCTCATTAATCTCCCTCCCGCAAGAGCGGCAGGAGCTCCGAGCCGTGAACAGACCCAGCTTGCCCGCCCGGGTCTTATACTTCACACTCTGATTCTTCCCTGTCCTTCATAGGTCATTGACCTTCACACTGGTGAGCACTTGGGTGTGGGGTGCTTGGGGGGAGGGGCAGGCAGAGGGATGGGGCTTTGCTTCCTTGAAATGGCATCATTTTAACATTGTAAAAAGCCTTTCGTATCAAATGTCTCAGTGTGTGAAGTCAGGTGTTTGCAACTGTCTTAAAGGTAGGAGCCGCCGAGAACACAGAGGGGTCACTACCTTACCCAAGCCCCACAGGGGTGGGCAGCTGGGCTGCAGTTAGCCTGGCTGGGAAGAGCCGTGTCTGGGGCGAGCCTGGGCCACGAATGGCTTTGGCTGTGCACAGCCCGGTCGGGGTGTCCCACAAAATGACATTCTTCTGTGCCTGTAGGTTTTACTGTGGGCTCTAGGTGGCCCAGTCCCTCTGCAGTGGGCTTGCATCCTACATGTGCTTCAGAGTCATCAGATAAGAGTCTCAGATTCAAAACCGTCTTTGAAAACTCTCTGATATTACCATGAAACTATTATGTGTGTAAAATCCTGGGCCAAATTATTTGGTAAGAATGTCTAATGGAGAAAGTAATGTCCAGCATATAGAATATGGTAATGAGTACAATGAATATAGGAATGAGTACAATTTACACCACATATGAGTATAATGAATTTAATTTCATGGTATGTTACATATAGCCTCCCCCAAAGAGAATGATTTTTCAACACAGGAATCACGCCGTTAGGGAGACCAACTCTCCCGGTTGCCTAGAACTGTCCTGGTTTTCGTGCTATAAGTTCTGTGCCTACGTCAGCACTGGGAGCCACTCACATTGTAAGAGGTGGGAATGAAGCCGGCGGTGGGCTTTGGGTGTCCCCGGTAGGTCAGACAACAAATCAGGCTGCAATTCCTTCTCTTTCCCTCTCCAACCTCCCACCCACAGTGCACGTAATTGAATTCGCACCACCTGTAGAAAATACCCTCAACCTCTTGGTTCTACTGGAAAGCGGCAAAAACACAGGCTTTTCTAATGCTGAGTCCTTGACATCACTTGCATAGCAGAAAGTCAATGTGTATGTGCTTGTGTGTGTGTGTCTGGGTCTGTGATAGGTGTGTGTATGCATGATTGGGGGGGGAGGGGTGTAGATGTGTGAGTGTGTGTAGGGGTGTGTATGGGGTGTGTGGAGGTGTGTGTGTGTGTACATGTAGGGGTGTGTGTGTGTGTGTGGAGGGGCAGAGCAGCGTAAACCAAGAAGAAGCTTCTGGCAGGTGTCACGGATTCCCTTGCTTATGAGGTTCATTCTATCAATACCAATTGCTGATGAATGAAGTTGACACTTCCTGGCTGGGGTTGCTCCTTGAGTCGGGATGTCTCACGGCAGCAGTCGGCCAGTGCCACGGGGTGCGTCTCCTTGTCAGATCTTGGGTGGGACAGGGAACAGGTGACTGACAGCCACTCCCTGTGTTTGGCTGGTACTTGCACCCTCAACTTGGCGGTGGTATCAGTGATCGCTCATCAAACATTTGCGTTGGAGTTGCCTAGACAGAAGGCCACTTGGAAAGGTTCCTTCTCCCTCCTTCCCTATCTGGAGTTGTCTAGAAAAAACTGGCAGATTGCAAGAGGGTTTTGACAGGGGAGTGACATCTAGTTCTGCCAAAGGGCTTTTGTTGGGGGGGACCAAACCACTGCCATGTCTGCAGAGGGGGACTGAAGTGAATAAACTCACACACTGTTCCTTCTCTGATCTCCCAATGGCTAATGAAGGGGGTTTAAGCAATGCAAGGAATCAGGAGTCTCCCAGGGGGCTAACAGTGGGTGAGTTAGGACCAGTGCAGTAGCCAGAGACTGGAACAGGGACAAGTGAGACAGGCAGCCCTGAGCGTGCCCACCACACGGCTAATGTGTCCCCTGGAAGAAGATAGGAGAACACTGCAGCCTGGATTCTTCACCAGCCCAGAGACTGCACGCCAGCCCCTCTTCTCTTCGCTCTGGGAAAGCCCCTGGGGTCTGCGTTCTCACACCAGGTGGCAGTCTAATTAGTGTGTGTGTTTTGGTTTTGGCTGGTTTATATATAATTAGGCATTTTCTCATTATCCTGAGAAATACAGGAGAAGCATCTAAAAGCCTTCTTCTGTACATGGATATACTGGAGTCTAAGACCAGGCGTGGGGTGGGGGGGCATTCATGGAGGATGGGAGACAGGCTGTGGGCACCAGCAGAGGATCGGGGCTTCAGGGCCACTTCTGTTTCTGGCATCAAGGGCAGAAGGACACAGTGGGGACTACTCCAGCTCTGTGCTATGCGTTATCTTTTGGGCCCACTCAAGCTTCAGCTGTGGTTAGATGGCCTCTGCAAAGCACAGCTCATACATTTCCAAGTTTTCCTGTCACTCCATTTCACCGCATCCTGCAAAACCTACCCAAAGAGCTCCACGGGCCCAGCAGCTCCCTGGGAGCCTCTCATCTCGGCACCTAACACGGATTCTAATTAGATGTATTTATTGGCTGAATGCCTGTCTACTTTCTACACTGAAGTCCAGCGAGAGAAGGACTACAGCAGTTTTGCTCAGCGTTGTAACTCCAGCACCTAGCACAATGCCTGGCTTCATGTATGTGGGGTTTAAACATTTACTGAATGAATAATTGTTCTTTCCCATGAGGCTCTGCTGGGGAGGCCGGAGAGCTTGCTGAATGCTTGTGCCCATGTGTGAGCGAATATTAAGCAGAAGACACAAGAATACCTACTTTACTTTTAGAGAGTACGTATTGTATCCGGTGATGTTTTTTCAGTCCCTTTTGGTCTCCGTTAATGAGCTTAGAAAATGAGATAGAAGAGTCTGGAAGCTGTTTGCCTTTTAAATGCAATGCAACAGGAGGTGGTTCTGGGGACTGAGGGGGAGGGGAACTCTCTGTGGCGGGGCTTTGGCATGTGGAAAGCAGGTTGGCCCCCATGAGATCCTTCCAGGCTCATTAAAGATAATTTGCTCCCAGGCCTTGCGGCCGTCCCTTCCGAAGGAGAAACGTGGCAGACTAACATCTGGAGAATTCAGAGGGCTGCGAATTAAGCAGATGAGCAGAGGCTCTGCGTTGCGGGGGAAGGAGTGTGGCGGGCAGAGGTGACATCTGTGCCGCTCCCCCTCGCAGTTAACTTGCCAGTGACACCCTCCTCCGCCAGGCAGGAGACAGAAGCTATCTCACTGACCTCCTTGAATCCCGGCCACAAGGTCATTAGCGGTGCCCACAGGCCCTGCTGTGGGTACCTCGCTCTTTGCTGTCCCCCAAAGGGCTCTCTCGGCCTCGTTGGCTGCCTGGCATCATGGGCCACCGTTTCTAGGCAACTTGTGCCGAAGAATGTCATCTAGCGCTGTCGGAGGTGCTCGCTGAGGGCCCATCTAACGGGGGAATGAGTTTAAATTTGAGGCCCTTAAGCCAAAACCTCCCGCTCATCCCTTAAATAGAAACCAGGCAGATCATCCATGGAACAAGGCCCCCCCTCTGCCCTTACGCAGGGATTCCTGGGGATCGCCACGTCTGTGCTTTTCCGGCGTGGCTTTGTCTTTGTGCTGAAAGTGTCAAACTGTACATTTTCGTAGTAATGAGGCACTGACGTGGTTTCTGAGCCCTCAGTGGGGATGGGTGATTAGACAACACGGTGATTTGGGATGTCTTCTCACGGGGGGAGGTTGTGCCCTGCCAGGGCTGGATTAGGTACTTCTGGAGGGTCTGTGATTCACATGGACATCAGAAGAATTGGATCAGGATGTGCTGAGCTCAGGAGAGATGTGAGAAGCAAGAAGGAACGGGAGCCCATGGTTTTTTTTTTTGTTTTTTTGTTTTCTTTTTTGCGGTACGCGGGCCTCTCACTGCTGTGGCCTCTCCCGTTGCGGAGCACAGGCTCCGGACGCGCAGGCTCAGCGGCCATGGCTCACGGGCCCAGCTGCTCCACGGCATGTGGGATCTTCCCGGACCGGGGCACGAACCCGTGTCCCCTGCATCGGCAGGCGGACTCCCAACCACTGCGCCACTAGGGAAGCCCCGAGTCCATGGTTTTGAGGCCTGTGAAGGTGAGACATCGTCCGAGCACTTTATGAAGATTGGCTTCATTTAGTCTGTGATCGTCCTTGATCCTTTTGGGAGCCCAGCCTCCATCCACCCGGCACGGGAGCAGAAGGCAGAATCTGACCAGAAAATGACTTTTAAGATGTTTGGAGTGCCGGCGATCGGGGAAGCAATGCACTATCTCCGGGATGACTCCAGAGTCAGAATTCAAAGTGCCAGCTTGGCCGCGACGCTCGCCAGTCCCACGGGCTCTCCTTGCCTTGGCGTCACGGGCTGCGCGGCTGGGCTGCAGCTCCGGGGGGAGGAAAGACACCTGGTGTTTCTCTTCCTCCGGAGCAGCGGTTCTCAGGCTAGCCGGTGTCAGAGTTACTGATGGCCGGGCCCAGCACCCCAAGTTTCTGGTCAGTAGGGCTGGGGGTGGGGCTGAGAATCTGCCTTTCTAACAAGCTCCCAGGTGATGCTGAGGCTGGCGGTCCAGGGACCGCACTCAGAGCCTCCGCCCCGGAGCACCCGCGAGAAGGAGGCCCAGCTCAACACTTGCGAAGGGCCGGGTGTTCTGGGGAGGGGTTGCTCCTTGCCAGAGCTGGATGGTAGAGTCCTTCAGGCCGTCCTTCCCCGCCACTCCCCCTCTACTGTCCCATTTTACTGAACAGGCTGCCGAGGGCGGGGACAACAGTGGATAATCTTCTCTTTCTGATGTTTTATAATTCAATCCTCGCAAAAAGCACTTTGCAAAGCCTTTTTATGTCTTTTGTTAAAATGAAAAGGATCCTGGGGTCCTTGAAGACAGATGCCCTTTGAGCTTTGCTTTGGGGGGGCTTTTAGCTGCCGATAAAGCAAACATCTTCGGGAGCCTGGCCTCTTATGTGTCTGGCAGGGGAGCCAGTGAACAGTCACTCTACTCCCAAAGGTCAGGCCAGGAGCCCCCGTGTCAGGAGCACGGGCCCCCTGGCCACTATTATCCTGATACCAAATGTTCTACATCAGCACCCAGGGAGAGGTTAATGAAGGTCAGTACCAGACTCCAGGAGGCTCTTGGCAAACGTTTATTTAATAGATAGATGGACTAAGGGATGCAGCGGGAGGTTGTGTGTGTGTGTGTGGGGTTGCGGGGTGGCTGGGTCTCCTATTCTCATGTCTGGGAAAATGTCTCATGTCTCCTTCTCATCTATAGGAACAAACTTATTTCCAAGTCCTAGTTTCACAAATTGACCCTACTGGACAGAGGGGTGAAGGTCACTGTTAAGGGCATGAGCTCCACCCTTCCAAGTCTCCTTTATAAACAGGGCATAATGAAAGCCCCTACTTGGAAGGGAGGGCACCCCTGGAATATTTAGCCCCAGGCCCCGCAGGAAGCCAGTGCGTCATGACTAGTGGCGGCTCTGCTTGTGGATTTATGGCTCTAAATAGGCTTCTTCCGTTGGGACGTCAGAGGTACTTGGGGACGGGGTCTTGCTGTTCTCAACTCTGAACATGACCCGGGCAGATGCGGCGGCAGCAGCAGGTTTTGATTATTAACTGGAACCAGAGCAGCCACCCTGGACTGCCAAGACTCCAAGTGAGGCTTGAGTCTGAAGTCTCTGTGCAAGTCACCGCCAGTCCCTCCGGAGAGACCGGCCAGGCCTTCATGGAGCCCCGAGACGCGGTGGAAATCTGAAGCCATGCCCACTCCTCCCCTCCCCCTCCTGCCTCACCTCAGGCTGTGCAATGCCTTGGGGGCGAGCGCCCACAACTCTATTGGTTTTTCCCTGGTGGCAGGTGGGAGAAAGGACCGTGTGAGGTCGTGATGGACCATGTCCAGCCGGGCACGCCAGCCACTACACATATCCTCCTCCCGGCACCCACTGAAGAACTGAGGGGCCCTGGAGATCTCAGAGGCTGGTGGGTGCTGCGGTCCTGATTTGCCCTTTGACAACTTTCTGCTCTAGGTATTCCCTGTCTCAGGTGGCCCCTTCTCAGGCCACCACTCTGCACTCTGGTCCTTCTCTCAGATTCCATGTCAATGAGCTTCATTTCAAAATGGGCCCTCTTTTGTCTCAGTCCTTCAGGTCCTATTCCACAGTCTTTTCATAAATTCACTCACTCCTTCATTCCTTCATCCATTCACCCACCCACCCATCCATTCATTCCTTCATTCATTCATCCATCCCTCCATCCATTCCTTCATCCATCTATCCATTCATTCATTCCTTCATCCATCCATCGATTCATTCATTCATCCACCCATTCATCAATCTATCCATCCATCCGTCCATTCATTCATCAGTAAGTACTGAGTGCTTCCTCTCTGGGCAACAGCCTGCTGATCAGCCTGTGTGATGAATGAAGCTGGGACCTAAGTGTTGGGCCCGCCAGGCACATAGGTGGTGGTGACAAAGTGGTTCTCTGGCTCTTGGTGTGCCATGTGCCTCGGCCCAGATGGCAGTGGCCTGGGGGCTTGGCCTGGCTGCCCACAGCATGGAGGTATAAGGCAAGGCAAAGGTGGAGGAACAGACTGTGACCATCTCTGTCAGGAAGGAAATGCCACTCTACACTGAAGCCCGACGGTGAGCTCTCATGCTCCCTGGCTTCTCTCTGGGTATCACCTATTTGACTGGGAGACTTGCTTCTCTGAAACCAAAATTACCTTAATCATTTTCTGTGCGGGGAATGGCAACGCCAGCCCTGGGAGTGAGTCTCCCAGCCGGTGTGTGTGGGCAGATGTGAAGGAGGACCAGATCCTTGGAGAGCCAAGTCTCTACTGCCCCTCAGGGCTCTGCCTGGCTTTGTCCAACGTTGGCCAGATGCCCAGGCAGAGGAAGTCAGCAAGTGCTTTCTTTCGTCTTCTTTCCAAAGGGTCAGCATGGACATTTGAGGACCTCCTGGGGGGCGTGTGGAGGCCCTATCAAACCTAAGGCCTCAGATATTTTGATACAGAGCTGAGTCTGCCTCCCCATCCCACAGTAGAGAGAATCACTTTGTGTAAAGAGATGTTCCTAACTGGGGTGTGACGTGCTTGTGAATGACGTGGGGCTACGGGAAAGGGAGAGAAACACTGCCTGCATTCTTTCATTCATTCACCTCCAGAACACTCATTGAGCCCTTGCTAGGTGTCTGACACTCTCTTGGGCAATGGAATATTCACATGAAGAGTAGGCTGAGAGGAAGTACGTGCTGGCATCCTTGGGAAGCTTGCCATCAAGATGAGCCTGTAAGAACCTGGTTGGAGAGAAAAAGAGGCCGACGACCCCTCTGTTAACTTTGGAAGTTGTCGCTATCTCTCTGGGGACTCCGCCCCACATAAGATGCTTGGAAGTCAGGAATGTTCAAGGTGCTTGCACCAGAGTTTTTTCACTCAGTTGACCAGAGCTAGGTGCCCAGAAACTGGGGTTGTGAGTTTAATTCCCAGAGATAACAGGGAACTGATCAAGGAGGGAAAACCATTCACAGGGACCAGGTCATGAAGCCCCTTGCACGCCATGTAATAGAATCTGAACTTCACCTTGAGAGCAATGGGAGGCCATTTGTAGGTTTACAGGTAGGGCTTTGGCATTGTCTGATTGATTTCCTTCAATTAGCACATGGAGAACAGACTGGAGAGAATGAGGGCGAGATCAGAGGGAAGGAGCCCAGCTAAGAGACCTGCAGTCGCTGGGCTGGGTGGCTCTCAATCTTGAGAAACGAGAGAAGCACCTGGCCCTACGCTGGCCCCAGCCGGGACCAATGACATCAGAATCTTTGGGGGTGGAGTTCCCAGGTGATGTCAGGGTGCAGCCAAGATTGAGAGCCATTGATCCACGTGCTGCCAGATGGCAGCCTGCATCAGGAAGGCAGCAGTGGGGCCGAAGAGGACAGAGAGGTTTAGGAGGCAGAATAAGCTGGATCTGTGGGAGGTTAGGAGAGAAGCCTTCCCTCTTGGTTACTGCTTTGCCCCTCAGAGTAGAGGGTGGTGCAGTTCATTCACTCACCGAGACGACTTTAACAGGAGGGTTAGCTCCAACCCTGCAGGAGAGCAGTAAGCACTTTCTCCCCAAAGCTGCCTGTTGCTCGAGGAGGCTTTGCTCTGGCATCTTGGGTCTGCTTTCCAGGTTTCTGACCTCCCTTCCCCCCGCACTGTCCTCTCGCACCACTTCCTCTTCTGCCTCTTGGATACTTGCCTGGCTTCTGACTTTTGCCTCCATCATCTCCCCAGATCTAGCCAATACCTTGGCTGGCTCACCCGTCCTGGCTGCCACGTTATACCCACAGTTCAGTGATGGCCACAGACGTGATGAACCAAAGGAGAAAAGCTCGGTTGCTGTGACATCTCCTGGGGTAGAGGCATGGGGTCTCCCTCTCCCACAAAGACCATTCAGTCATTCATTCTGCCAAGAATGGAAGCTTCACTCTTGCTGTTTGTAGGCTTAAATGGAATAAGGCTGGACAAGCTATCAAATACAGACTCTTCATTACAAAAGAAGCTCGCTGTTTTTTAGTTAAGGTGTGGAGGGTTGCTCAAGGCCACAGCCCCAGTGAAGGAGGGCAGAGGGCTCCTTCTTGGCCTCAGACCTATTCCCCTATTCCTGTTTAGGCCCTGCCTGAACGTAATTTTTTTTTTTTTTTCTTTCGGTACGCGGGCCTCACACTGCTGTGGCCTCTCCCGTTGCGGAGCACAGGCTCCGGACGCGCAGGCTCAGCGGCCATGGCTCACGGGCCCAGCCGCTCCGTGGCATGTGGGATCTTCCCAGACCGGGGCACGAACCTGTGTCCCCTGCATCGGCAGGCGGACTCCCACCCACCGCGCCACCAGGGAAGCCCTGAACGTAATTTTTCTCAGGCCTGCTTTAATCTCTAAAGAGCAGGACACCTGACTGGTGCCCTGTGTTCCTCTTACCTTTTAGGCAGACCTAAGCTCCCGCCTAGGGACTCTCTTCAGTCCAGTAAGTTATTTCAGTTAAGTCCAAGTGTTCTGGAGAGGAAATTAGCCTGTATTACAGAGCTTCTAGCACATGCTCAGCACTGAGTGAGAATCCGGAAAATGCACAGGTCAGGAAAACATCTACACCCGCTGGGACCCTGTCCGTCTGACTCGGCAGTCAACGGCTACCTGAGAAAAGGCAGAGAGTCGATAATGCTCGGGGTTTATATGGAACTTTCCCGAGCCGGCTGGCATTTCTTTTCCTCATCTTGGTTGTGACATCTCAGTCTTTACCTTCCCGCGTGCACAGGTCCCTGGACTTTTTCTCCCTGGGCAGACGATAGGCGTTTCTTGGCTAGGGTAGCTCACTTGGTCTAAACTGAACCTTACTACGGAGGTTGCAGTTCCCATCGGTGCCACACCAGGGTGCCCTTGGGGGAGTGCGGCTGTCAGTCAGGCAGCCGCCAACTCAGGGCATCAGATGCACACTGAGTCTCTGTGGAGCCCAGGCCTGCTTTGGCCACAGGGACCTGCGGGGATGGGGCAGGAGCGTAGGAACCAAGCTGGGATGGCTGGTGAGCTCAGCGGTGCCAGGGTGGCCTCAACAGCACACGGTGAGGGTTCCAGGGACCCAGCGCAGCCGAGGTGGTGATGTGGGAGGTGCTAGGGAGGCTCGTGGCAGTGGTTATTTACCAAAGGGTGACTGACAGCCATCCTTTCCTTCCCTCATTGTAGCATTCCCTTTCCCAGCTGTTTTTGAACAGATTCTCTAACTGAACCTCAAAATGCAGCTGCTGGAGAGCTACCCTCATTCCTGTTCCCATATCCTTGGAGTTTTCCTGCGTATGGAAAACACAAGGACAAGGAACTGACCAGTTGCCTCTGATTGACATCATATTTGGGGAAGAAAATGTTTTTAACCAACTAACTATAAGCTATTTAGTTAGATCCCAACCTCACAACCCTCCCTGGCATTGATCTTAATGGGACTGGGCCACGTGGGGCACATACTGATCCAAGTCCCCAAAGCCTGCCATTTCTTTCCCTTCCTTCTCTGGCTTCCAACCCTGCCATGGCAGCCCTTCTCCCATCTGCTCCCAACAAGCCTGTTGAGAGTCTCCATGGACCAGTGATCTCTCTGTCCAGATGCTCCCTGAGCTTGGAGCTTCATCCATTTCCAATCTAGGCTGATGGGATCGAGCCCCAATTTGTAGTCTTCTCAGATGGGGAATGGTAGCGATGCTGTCAGGCAATGGGCTGGCACAGACACAGATGACCAGTCGGGCCACAGTCAGCACATGTCTGCTTGTTCCTGTCTTCACCAGTACCAGAGGACCGGGCTGGCCAGTGCTGTTGTCACAATACCAAACTAATAGTATCAAGGACCTGGGGGTTCTATTGTGGCCAGTGCTAATTAGTTTCAATAGAAGAAAACCCTCCATTTTGTGGACACAGAGGTACTTCTAATGTCACAGATGTTCCCTGGTCCCAAAGGAGATTAGAATAGAGAGCGGGTGCTGGCTGGTGGAACCCGTCCTGATACCCAGAAAAACACCCTGGAAAGCGTGTCCTTTTGGTGGTGCTCATTTTCCATAGTCTGAATGATACTTCACAGCAGAGAGAGAATGTGGGCTGCTAATTAGTAGGAGAACAAAACACTTTGCCCTTGTTTATTCTGATCTCTTGATTTTATTTTTTTCCCTAGATCAGGGGTTGCGAACTGGAGGCCCGGATGTTGCCTCTGGTCTTCAGAAGGGTTTTGTTTGACAGCACATGTTTTAAACTTGCATTGGAAGGCCTGCAGGTAGTATGTGTCTCTAGTTAGGCCCTGACTCACATAATGTTACCTTCCTGGCCTTTATCACATGATTTTGTCCTATAAACTTTATGCCAGGTGTGGAAACATCTGCCTCACTAAATCCATTCGTTTATGACTGATCCTCACGAACCCTTTCAGGACACATTTTAAGATCATAGAAAACATCTCTTCATCTGGAGAGGTTTCCCTGACATTTAGGGCTTTCGTGGTGTGACCCAACTCCAGGGCACCGCTCACATAGAGCGTGAGGGTGCGCCTGGAGGCCCTGGTGCTCTGTTAGGATGCTTTCAGCTCTAGCCTGTTGGGCCGTTGTTACTGTGTCCTGGTTATGTCGGAAACTTCTGCCCCCTTAGGGGAGTGGGCACCCACACTCAAAACTATAATCTGAGCAGATGAGCATGAAGCTGCTTACCCAAGACTCATTTTGGACTTGAGCTGTGGGAGGTAAGACAGACGCCTCGTGCCTGAGGAGAAGGCACTGAGGTGCCCGCGGCCCAGGAATGGGTTCGGAGTGCCAGGAGAGCCTCCGTCCTAAGCCCAGACCCACTGCCTGCCTCGCCCACACGGAGCGAGGGCCTGTGCTGAGCTCTGTCTTTTCCTCATTTCGTGTCTCTTTCAAATCTTTTCCTGTGTGAGTGGGGAGATGCACCTTAACTTCTCCTAGGCCTCTTATCCTCAGGAAAGGAAGGGTTAGGGGAGGCTTAGCCAGGGAAAGCAATTCATTTCAAAAACTCAAGCTAACCTGTGCTCCCCTTCCCGACCTCCAGACTATTTTAATCTTGTGAATGGTCATGATGTGTGTGGGGAACAGTTTTGCTGTTTACTGAAGCAGCTGAGTGATAATTGCAGAGAAAGGAGAAAGCAGAAGGCTTCTCCCACATCCTGCATTTCTCTCTGCCGTTCTCCATGCTAATACAGGCCCCGATGTTGTATCCTGTGAATCAAGATGACAGACCAGGAAAGGGAGCACAGCAGTGGGTAAGGGAAGGAGGGAGGCAAGCCTGAAGCCTGGACCCCCTCCCAGCAAGGGAGTAAATGGGATTGGACAGTTGCGGGGTTGGCTGACTCCTCAGGGTGTCACGGTAAAGAGGGTAGCTGTGCAAACAGCTCTCGGTCCACCAGATGGGGTGCTGGGTCTTCTTAAATAAAGCCATGATGGAAAGTGCCTTCTGGTGTCAGATCAAAATGTTTTCTGCTACAACATAAAAGGGAGGAAGGTAGACCAAGTGGAACAAATATAAAATTATGTTATTTAACCTTCTTAGGTTAATCTGTCGGTTTCTGTGTGACTACTGTTCATTAAAAATTCATCATGCTTGGAATTATCAATACCACATTCCTCTTTAACAAGGTACATCCCTTAGATGGGCTTCTTGTCACTGCCAGGTATAGAATGTATTGAATGCCCAATGTATGTAGAAGCCTGTGTATACACTGGGCTGGGAAGCCAGGGTGCAATTTACAGTCATGTTGGGTTGAGAGAGAACTTGTGTCCCATAACCGCAGCCTGCTTTACATGCAATAGAACACATGTTAAAATGTTATGGATGTCATGCCTTGAGTGATGTGACTGCAAAGCAGCCTGGGATATGAAGAGGTAGGGTCAGTGGGGAACAGGGAGGCATCCAGAGCTGTACAGGACTTGTCTGGGGGATGGCTCACCCACAGCAGGGTCGACCGAGATGGGGTTCACGAGCTCTTCCGCTAGAGTCACCCAGGACTGGGCGGAATGGATGGACTGGGTACCTGGAGCAGAATCTCCAGTGGTGGGCACAGGACTTCCGTCTTAACAAGCTTGCAGGAATTCTTGTGCACACGGAAGTCTGAGAAGCTTTAAGCCATAGGGTGCTTAGGTGTATTAGGGGTGGCCGTCCGCAGGCTTGTGGAGGACAGGCACAACCGTCGGCAACCCTGGCAGCAGGCCATGAAAAAGCAAGCCCCGCCCCTGATGGCAGATACAGGGTCCACTCCATCCCCCAGAGAGGGGAACTGACAAAAGCAGACCAGGGACTGGGGCCTTGGTGCACTGGGGGAAACCCAGCTGTGTGGCAGGGCTTGGCCGAAGGTCATGACCTGGGGGGCATGAGAAGGTTTGGGCCTCCCAGGGTAGGTACACGTTTCCACATCCCATCTGCTGGTGGGCCTGAGGCTCTGAATCTCTTTCCAGCCTTGGGCAGGACTGGTTCCAGGGCTGGGTAAGGCTAGGCCTGCAGGTGAGGGGCACCCGCAGGTAGGACTGAGCGGCGGGGGCAGAAGCGGGGAGCCAGGTCAGCAGGGCAAGGGTGACCTTGGAATTGAACAGTAGAGATTTTAAGGAAAAGCTTTCTGGTGGAGCACCTAAGTTCCCAAACAAACCCACAGAAAAAGCAGGAAAACTCTCAAATGTTGAGACAGAAATGTTGTTACAGGACATAATGTTCTTCCTCGGACCTGCTTGGGTGGAAAAGGAGTCCATAAGCGTAGGATTTCCTAGCAGGCCCAACCATGTCCAGGCCAACTTGACTTTGCTGGAGTTGCCGACAGGAGCAGGCTCGTGTCAGACAGAGGAGCGTCCACTGGGCTTCTTTTCCTGATCTTGGTGGAGGAGGCATCTCTCAGCCCTTTACTCCATTCTTAATCTGAAACCAGGCCTGGCTTTAAGAAAAGATGCTCAGTTTCGGATTGCTATCATTTTACATCAAAAACCCCAGGCTTTTTCTTGTTTAAACTTCTTTTGGTTAAACCTTCCCTTTCGACTAATCCTGAGATGAAATTCCTACAGCAAGCCTGTCCAGCTATAGGGTATTTGACTCTCAGGATTCTTGTCTAAGAGAGACCAAATCCTCTCTCACCTAAAAGCCTGGACTCTGTTACCCTCAGCCTCTTGTTTGTTCTGTCTTTTCAAACAATCCCTGAGTCAGAATAAAGGGAAATTTTCTGGGACAAAACAAACAGTGCCTGAGAAAGGCTCCCTTCTCTTTTATATTGCTTACAAAGCATCCACAGACACTTCCCTGAAGGTAAAACTTCTCCTTTAATTGTACCCAGCACTTAGCCAAGGCAAACTCTGGATCCAGACAGCCCCGCCCTTCTAGGTCAGCACCAAGCCATTATCCTCTGGCGCAAAAGTGCAAGGAACGGGCAGGACTTTGTATTGCGGCTACTTTTTGGGCTTAAATGTTGAGTTTATGAAACACAATTTCTTTTGGCTACTGCCTCTATGAACTTGCTCATTTACTGATGTTTTTTCCCCAGTAATTTTCCCTATCTCCCACTCTTATAATCTGGAGATCTGTACCTTCAGTGGCTTTTGCTTCTGGGGCATTTGCTGTGGGAGGAGGTGGGGGAGACCTTAGGCCCAGCTAAACTTCAAGTCAAGCTTGCCACTTCTCCTGTTTCCATCCTTTGTCTCCTCTGAGGAAGAGCTCAGGTCTCTCTTGAATGCGAAGAAAAGAAGGATGTGGTAGGCGGCTCTCCTCTGGACTCTTTCTCTGAGCCCCCAGTTCAATCAATCTGAAATGACCTAAGTAACACACCTTCACACACCCACCCCCTTTTCACAAGCAGGAAAGGAAGAAAGAGGCGAAGGGAGCTGGTTCTGAGGTTTTGAAGAGGGTGATAATTCCTGGAGGGTCTGACCCAGCAGACCTGACTTGGGGAGGCGGGGCAAGGGGACTCCACGGAAGATAATGAAAACGTTACGTTGTTAGACAGGGAGGTTTTGGCTCCCAGGCTCCTCGGGGAGCACCTGGAAGATGCTGAAGCAAGCGACTCCTCTGCCTCACTCTCCTGCCCACAAAACACCTTGAATTACCAGGACATTCACATTGCTCTTCGTAACAAACCGATCCCCCTTCCCCTCTTAATCCTGTTTTATCCTTCTACAAGTATTAGCTGAACACATTATCATTTTTCAAAGTTCAGAGAACATAGAAATAGATTGTCTGAGTTCAAATTCCCTAGAAAAATGGGCCGGAGGCAAAGTTTGCTGTGCTAATACTTGGGATGGAGGTGGGGAATCCCAGGGAAGTGAGACTGAGAGAAACGGGGACGTGAAGCCAAGGAAGGAAGAAGGTAAGGTGGGAGTTACCAAGTAGGCCACAGGTTCACAAGAAAACAAGAGAACTCAGATGGTCTTGGTTGTGCGGGACATCGCCAAGGAACCAGTTACGCCCAGGGAAGCCTCCTGTTATTTCCTGTCTTTCATTTGTCGAAGGTTGTACCCTGGTTGTATTCCTCGGGCTGCTGTAGAGGCCCAGAACCTCTATGGGCTGGGCCGAGCCCAGCACTTTCCAGTATGGCAGGAGCCAAAGGCAGAATCTTGTTGGTACGGGAAACTGAGATAAACCTTCTCCCATTCGCCCTCCTCTCCTCAAAACAACTACTCTTAAGAGCTTAGCATATATCATTCCAGGCCCTTTTTTATGCATTTGTACACATATCTTTGTGGGTTTTAAAAAACATGAACTAGATAATGTAGTATGTATTGTTTTTCAATTTCCTTTTTCTCCTCTAATTACATCTTATAGATTTTTCATGTTTGTACATTCTTTTCAATCCCTGTGTAGCATTATTTATTATAGGATGGATGTGCCATAATTTAGTCCCCTTTTGCTGGCCCTTTAGATTTCTCCAACCTTGGCTATTATAGTCAGTAATTGCACCGAACATGATTCTTTGTGTACATGGGAGGCTATTTCTCAATAACAAATACCTTGAGCTTGTACTTTTGGGTTAAATGATCACCCACAAAAATCAAATAACTCCCTTCTTGTCAGGATCCTTTAGATCCTGGAAGAATTTAAAAGTGGAGGCCACTTGATTCAGTTGGTCGGAGCATGAAGCCAATGAGCTTGGGAGATACTGAACTTGACCCTCAGTAAATAATGAGGGGGACCATTACCCATGGTCACAGACTGCGCCCTGAACCTTGGCTAGCTGCTCCTCAAACGTTTATTGTTGAGCATGAGGGGGAGAGAGAGCGCCTAACTCTACAGAGTGGCTCTCAAGGGGTGGCCCACAGCCCAGCGCCACCCAGAAACTTATTAGAAAGGCAAATGCTTGGGTCCTGCCTCAGAGCTACTGAATCAGACATGCTAGGGGTGGGTCCAGAAAATCTACGTTTTAACGCGTCCCTCCAGTGGTTCCAATGCATAGAAGGTCTGAGAACGGCTGCCCTTCAAAGCCCATCTCTATCACTAGGAGAAGAAAACACAAAAGTCGATAGAGCTCCGTCCCCCTGTTTCTGGGTGAGGAGCAGCAGAACCGTGTCAGGCACATATGAGGCTACTGCAGGTGGAACCTTCCTTCTTCTGGACAATTTGGCCCTTAGGATCTTCGAACCCGGATCACAGTCTCTCCCTCTGCACGCACTGCCCCTGCTGTCAGACCAGAGTCACCAGAGGTGTCCAGCAGCTTAGGGTGTGTCTTGCTGATAACCTCACCTTCACGATGTCATCCTTTGGCTTCTTAACTTCTGTGGCCTTTGATCTTGACCCTGGAAACCCCCAAGCAAGCTTGAGCCCATGAGCCGCAGTCCACTGACCAGTGTTGGAGCCCAGCGCCGGCCTATGGAATCTTCTATTTCCTTTTCTGTTCAACCATGTGGGGCCTGCTGATGCCGCTGCTGGGCTGTGGCGGTTATTTCTGCATACAAAGGATGGCATTTTTGCTTTTTCATATTACACCATGGACTACAAATCCCAACTCTGTACATGGATACATTTAAATCAACTGTCATTGCTGTGATGCAAGAAAAACTGAATTACAAAAGGATTTTGGCCGGGTTTTCCTGCCAAGGAAAGTCCCCTTTAGTTTCATATTTGTTGCATCTGCCTCCAGTAAAATGAGATCCTCACCAACCTCAGAATATGAGTGGAGATCCCGTCCAGCTGACTGCAGTTGCCTTGATTGGGACGTAGCAAAACTGATCTTGCATAGATTTTTTCCTTTGATGCGTCTTATTGGTTGAATTTGGGCCCCCCCCCCCCAATTCATCTGTTGAAGTCCTAAACGCCAGTACCGCAGAATGTGGCTGTGTTTGGAGATAGGGTCTTACAGAAGTAATGAAGTTAAATTGAGGTGATTAAGGTGGGCCCTAATCTAATGTCCTTATGAAAAGGGGAGATCTGGACACAGACATGTGTGCAGGGAGAACACCATGGAACATGCAGGCAGAGATCGGGGTGATGCTTCTATAAGTCAAGGAACCCCAAAGATTGCCAACAAACCACCAGAAGCAAGGGGAGAGGCACGGGCCAGATTCTCCCTCACAGCTCTCCGAAAGAACCAGCCCTGCCGATGCCTTGATCTTGGACTTCTGGTCGACCCATCGATGTGAAGATAAACTTGTTAAGTTGCCCAGTTTGTGATGCTTTTACAGCAGCCCTGGCCAATAAATCCAACAGGCCTGCCAGCGTTTACTTTTCTTCTCAGAGTCATCCTGCCTTTTGGATCTCATCAGCTCTTACCTGGGCTCCTGTGAACAGCTGTTCTCCCTGACTCGGGCTCCCCACACTCCATCCTGTCCAGCAAATCTTCGTCAGAGCAAGCTTTTCTAAGAGCGGTTTTCATCTCCTCCAGCACTCTATTCTTACTACTCCAAGTCTGAATCCCATGACCATAGCCTGCTCCTCAAACTCTTATCCTCACCCCCACCCCCTATACGGCCTCTGCTCTCCCTTCAGATGGGCCTTCTCACTACCCCATGAATATACGTCATGTCCACCTGCATACACCTGCATGCCCTCCTTCCCAAGTTCTCCAGAAGCCCAGCTTCACTTAGTCAAGGGGTTCTCAAACTTTGCTGCATGTTAGAATCACTTTGGGAGCTTTTTTTTTTTTTTTGCGGTACGCGGGCCTCTCACTGCTGTGGCCTTTCCCGTTGCGGAGCACAGGCTCCAGACGCGCAGGCTCAGCAGCCATGGCTCACGGGCCCAGCCACTCCGCGGCATGTGGGATCTTCCCGGACCAGGGCACGAACCCTTGTCCCCTGCATCGGCAGGCGGACTCCCAACCACTGCGCCACCAGGGAAGCCCAGGGCTTGTTACTTAAATTCTTTGAGTTGTGATTTCTTCATCTCTAAAATGTAGGTAATAATACCTATCTTCCAAGGTCGTAGAGGTGATTAAATGAGATCAAGCATGTAAAGCCTCTAGCACTGAATCTGATGCATACTGGAAGTACTCATTAAACGGTTGCAGTGATTATCACCATAATCACTTCTATCAACGCTTCATTTCTAGGGCCACGGCAGCACCCACATGCCTGTGAGCAGAATGGTTACTCAGGACGTGCTCCAGGGCTCTTGAGGTTTGCATGTTTCTTGCTCAGCTGCACGTGCAAGGGCAGAATGGTAACTGGACATTTCTGCAGCTGCTCGTTTGTTTTCCCTTTTGTTCAGTCAAGGCTGCATTATAATTTCTGGAGTTCTTGGAAATTTTTGCCTTTCTTGGGCCTCCTTTTGTATAAAAAAATTAAAACATATTTTGCGATTGCATCGATGTAAATGTGAATGCAATTCAGATTGGATTATATTCACTTTTTTCTTCTGATTTTACAAGTTAGAACATTTTCATGGGCCCCTAACCTATCACAGGCTCTGGGCACTATGCCCACTCTGGCCCCCAGATGGTCCCTCAGGCCTGCTTGTGTTGACCCTCTCAGCAGCTGAGCACACACGGCTCAGGGGGCAGGAGGGCCAAGAGCCCCAGCATAAGGTATCATTTTACATGCAAAGTTCTTTCTTCTTAATTAGGTCAGAGCTACCTCCAGAGCAGGGATTTTCCTTGTTAAATTCCCTCCCAGCGCTGAGTGCAGAGCTGAGCACTAGGGCCGGTTTTCTTATTTTAAACGCATTGCAACATCAATACATTTTGCTGCAGATAATTGTTAGGAGGCTCCTTCCCAAGCCTTGGGAGCCAGTTGCTCTGCAGCTTCCACGGTCATTTTCAGACTCAGATGGGCCTCTCCAGGCCTTTCTGTGGCGAAGCCTTGAGAAATTGGCCACAATAGGCTCCCACCACTGACGGAGTCCATTGTCACCCAGGCCAGAGGAATGAGGTGATGTGGAGGTGCCTGGCCCTGTGTCCTCAAAACTGCAATTCAGAGTCATGTGGAAGCTCCCTGTTGGGGGCCGAGCTTCACCCCCACGTGCTTCCTTTGAGCAGCAGTGGCCAGTCACCTACAAGATGGATTTCCCGCTCTCTCCCTCTGAGCAGAGGTAGCCTGGCAAGGACACTGTCTGGGATTGTCGCACAATCGTCACTCGCTGCTGCTCTTCCCTAGATCTATTCAGTTGGGGAAGACAGCACATACCACAGGCAACATCCACCAGTACCTGTAGGCTCCCAGGGTCACCGTCCACCCCAGTAGTAACATTTGGGGGAAGGTAACATGGGCATGATCCTTGGAGGGATGTGTCATTTGAAAGTGCCCCTGGGGCTGCCTGACTGGGAAGCTGGGGGGAACGACAGCTGGGGGTCGGTTTTCTCAGCTCTATTCCTATGTTGGTTCAGCTGGGAGTGTGTTCACGTAATCTGTCCAGCTGATGCCGAGGAACTGACAGGACGGTGATGGTGGAGCTGGGGACAGATTACAGAGGCTGAGCAGTGACAGCTCTGGAGCAGACGGCAGTTTTGCTGTTCCTTTTGGATACTTGTTTTGATATGAAACTTATTATTTCACATCTTATTTATAATGAATTGCTTGTTCATTAGTTTTTCTTGATGATCTGTTGCGTTATCTCTGAATTTCTTTTGTACAATTTGAGAGCTGCCAAGACGCTTAGTCACTGTTACTGAATGTACCCAGTGGCAGCAAAATGTAAATATTGAGCTAAATTCTGAGTTTGGAGACGCAAATTAGTTAGTTACTAATTAACCCAAGCCCTCCAAAAGTTGTTAGCATGTTGGCTTGTGGTGCAGCATTGAGGGAGGGATATAAACATTAGCATTAGGGCCTGGGAAATAAGATGGGTAGGATATAAAAACCCCACTGATGGTTTCAGAGAGGAATCTCGAGTTGCATTGGAAGCAAAGACTGATTGAGGACTGGTGATGGACTATTTTAAAAGAAGGTTCAAAGCCTTATGAGACTCAGACCAAAGAAACAGTGACTCAAGAGCAAGGGACTTCTCCGGTGGTCCAGTGGTAAAGAATCCGCCTTCCAATGCAGGGGACGCAGGTTCGATACCTAGTTGGGGAACTAAGATCCCACATTCCGCGGGGCAACTAAGCCCACACACCACAACTACTGAGCCCACACGCCTCAACAAGAGAGCCCGTGTGCTGCAAACTACAGACTCCACATGCTCTGGAGCCCACACACCACAACTAGAGAAGAGAAAAACCAGCACACCACAACTAGAGAGAAGCCCGTGCACCACAACGAGAGAGGAGCCCGTGCAGCACAAAGAAAGATCCCGTGTACTGCAACGAAGATCCCGTGTGCCGCAACTAAGACCTGACGCAGCCAAAAAAACAAAAAAAAAAGAACAAGGGTAATGGAAACACCAAGAAAATTCCTCCATCCGTCTGTTGATTTTATAAATATTGTTTGAATCCTGGCACAGAGAGGGGGATGGCAAGTGTGGTTACGACACAGAGGCGCATCTGTGGTCCCACAGGTGAGGGGAGACATAGTTTGGATGGTTGATTTGGTGAAAGAGATGGGTCATGAAGGTCTTGGAAGACATGGACAGGCATTTGGATCTTGGACTTAGGGCAGTGGGGAGCCACTGAGAGCTTCAAGCAGAAGACTGAGGAGCGTGTGTTATTTGGGAGCGGGGCCAGGGTCACGGAGCCCATGGGAGGGTACGGTGATCCAATGCTACAATAATCCAGAAGAATAATTCCAGCATAGGAACTAGGAGCTTCAGCAGCAGGAGGCTTAGCTGTGTCTCGTGAGAGGGGTTGTTGAGGATGTGGCTTGGGGTTGGTGGAAGTGATAAATTTAGTTTGGAAATATTGAAATTGAGGGGCCTGTGGGACTTCCCAGTGTCTGCTTGCATCTGGGTTAGAGGTATAGATTTGGGAGTCACAAGAAAATAGATGGTCATTGATGAAGTATAGGAGTGGCTGAGGTCACCTCGCTAGATGATACGGAATTGGAGGAGAAGAGGCACTAGGATGGGACTCCCTGAAGAGCAGTACATCAGGCATGGGCCGAGGAGGAGGAGCTCTTGAGGGAAACTAGAAGAGAGAGTCCCCGAGACTAGGGTCTCAACACAGGGTCCCCAACACCAAGGGAAGTGATGACTTAAAGAAAGAGCAGGTCATCATGAGTGTCAAATGTTGGAGAGAATTCATATAAGAACTTGATCTATTACATTTGGAACAAATAGATCTTCAGTCTCCACATATGGGAGTTTATTTTTTTCAATCAACAAATATTTCCTGAACAACTGCTCACTCACACCAGGCACTGCTCTTGGCTTGAAACTTACATTCTGGTAGGAGAGACAGGCAACCGAGAAGTAAACCAATAACTGGGCAAGGTTATTTCAGACAATGATAAGAGCTATTGAGAAAACAAAACAGGGTGATTGGTAGTGGCAGTGGGTGATTGGTGATGAGCGGGGAGCTCATTTAGATTGGATGGGCAGGGAAGACTGTTTGAGGAGATCCAGGAGGCAGAACATTCCAGGTAGATGGGACAGCTTATGCAAAGGCCCTAAATCAGTGGTTTTCAAGCAGGGGTAATTTTGCCCCTAGGGGACATTTGGCTACATCTGGAGACAAAACACAACTGGTGGTGGGGGGAGTGTTACAGACATCTAGGGGGTAGAGGCCAGGGATGCTGGTAAACATCCTATAATGCACAGGACAGGCCCCACAGCAGAGAATTATCCACCCCAAATGTCGTTAGTGCCAAGGATGAGAAATCCTGCCTTAAATTAGGAACAAGTTTGGTTCATTTAAGGAGTAGAAAAGAGGTCAACATCTGGGAAACAGGGGACTTGAGTTAGAGGGGTGGGTAGGGCCAGGTGACAGAGGCCTTGGAAGGAGGGCTTGGTAAGGGATATTTACTATTTCACTTCTGGAAGTGCAATGGAAAACCATTTGAGGGCTGTCAGCAGGGAAATGATTTGATCTGATTTACATTATGAAATGATACTCTCCTGCTGTAGACACAGGATTGCAGTGGGCAAGAGTGGGAACAGAGAGGCCAAGCAGCCGTCCAGGTGAGGAGAAGAGTGGGATATAAGTGGACAACTAGGTAGAGCTGATGGAATTTTTCTGATGGACAGTTTGAAGGTTGAGGGAAAGTGAGGAATCAAAAATTACTTCTAGGGCTTCCCTGGTGGCGCAGTGGGTGAGAGTCCGCCTGCCGATGCGGGGGACACGGTTTCATGTCCCGGTCTGGGAAGATCCCACATGCCGCGGAGCGGCTGGGCCCATGAGCCATGGCCGCTGAGCCTGCGCGTCCGGAGCCTGTGCTCCGCAACGGGAGAGGCCACAACAGCGAGAGGCCCGGGGAGAGGCCACAACAGCGAGAGGCCCGCGTACCGCAAAAAAAAAAAAAAAAAAAAAAAAAAAAAAATTACTTCTAAGATTTTGGTTTGGACAATAGGATGGGTATATGTACATACAGCTCACTGTGATGAGAAGATGGGGCAAGGTTTGTATAGAGAAGATAAAAACAGTTTGAAATGCATGCTAAGGGGATTGTCAAGGTAATGGATGAGGGTTTAACGCTCATGTTTATCACACAGCTGTTTGAAATAGCTGCAATCAGCCTAATTATCCAATTATAGGAGATTAATTAAATAAATTATGGAACCAGTATAAATGAATATAACAGAGTATATCAATTAACATGGAAATATGGTCACAATGCAATAAATTATTGTAAAATAGTATGTGGAGTATGATACTATTGGATTCTCATTTCACTTTTTATACCAGAATATGTACTCCATGAGGTCACCATTTAAGTATAGAAGTAAAATTATAAAAATAATAGAAGAAAATAAGGATGAATATTTTTATAACCATGGAGTGGTGAAACCTTGTATAATATATTATTAAAACCAGAAACCATGAGGAAAAGATGGATATACTTGACTATATGAAAAGTTAAAACTCTTGTGGGGAGAAACCAATAGACGAAGTAAAAAAAAAAGAAAAGAAAGAAAAACTAGGAAAAATTATTTGTGATAAGCACGACAGGGTTAATATCTCTATTAGCTAAAGAAATTTTATAAATCGATAGAAAAGACAAATGGCCCAGCCACAAAATAGACAAAGATGGGTAGGCAATTCCTAGAAGAATAAATGACCAATCAGTATATGAGGAGTTCAGTCTCCCTATGAAAAAAATGCTAACTGAAACAATGAGTTCATTTTTTTACCTATAAGATTGGCAAAAATTAAAAGACTGATAATATTCATTTTTGGAGAAGGTGAGGGACGGTACCTAATACAATCTTTTTAGAGTATAATCTGGTACCATCAAAATGTAAATGTGCTTATTCTTTGACCAAGCAAATCTACTTTTGGTTATTTAGTCTACATGAATAATTAGACAACTATTAAAAGATATAGGTATAAGATGTGTAGATCTCACTAGTGATAATAAAAACTTTGAAATAACTCAAATGTTTCTCAGCAAGGAGATGCTTAAACAAATTTTGGGCCATAATAAATGATAAAGCAATATTCATCTGTTCAAAGGAGGGAGATCGATTTGTACGTCCTGATTTGGAAAATTGCTCATGACACTGTTAAATGAAAAAAGCAAGTTCCAGCGCAGTCAGCATGATATGGCCTCATTTTGTAAAAATAACTAAATAAAATTATGTATTGATAGATATGGTTCTAAATGTTTAGGAAAAGGTCTGAAAGGCTTACACAAATTTATTCAGTGTTTTCTTTTTCCAGGGAGTCAAATTTTTAGTTCCTATTTTTTTACTTTTCTCTATTGTTTATTTATTTTTAACATAGTGGCATGTGTCTAAAAATGCTCTGTGGTAAAAATTATATATTGGCATATTGGTAAAGATGGACTTAACACAATTATGAGGGTAAAATATATTCCTTATGTCAAAATCATCTTAAAATTTCCACCATTGTCTCTTCCTATCTTAACACCACAATATATGTACTTAGAAAATAAATGAAATAACGGCTTAATGTTTGAGAAAGTGTTAAGTAAACATCATGTCCTTTGGCCCCCACTGTTTTCTGACATGGAAATAGGTGTGCCAAGTTGTCACAGAGTGCCTTTTTTAATAACAGAAGCTAACACTTCCATAAATCTTTGGATAACGCAGAAGCAGCAGGAAACATAAGCTATTCCCATCTCCTATTATCTTGTGTTTGTTTGTTCTGTGAGCATTCTACTTACACCTGCAAAGTCCTTGTGAAAATACACATGTAATTTGTACATATATGTATGTATTAAGTAGTATATGTATAGTATGAATTCAAGTTTTAAATTAGCATTGTTGTAATAATGAAAAGCTTGAAATAACTCAAATGTTTATGTGTATGTGTGCCTGTGTGTGTATATTCTCTGTGCATATGTCTCTAAATCTGCACATGAATATACACACAGAAGGTAATCTGGGATCTACATTAACCTACTAACAGTGGTTGGCTTGGTGGGTTTACGGATTTTATTTTTTAATGTTCATTTTAGTTGCTTGAGGTTTCTAATTTTTCTGTAATGAAAATATCTGCTTTATAATAAGAAAAATTATTTTGAGAAAAAAGGAAGAAAAAAATAAAAAGATGTCAGCGGTGACCTTGTCCAGAGATGTTTCTGGGCAGTACGGTAAATGCCCTACATACGAAACTTCCAGTTGAGAACTTTCAAAGATGCGAACATGCATTCTCATGTCCAATCACGTGAGTTAGTTCACGTGTCTGGCGTACATTGTCACGTGCAGCTTGCCCTCCGTCTCCTGTTGCTGACCATCCTTCAGCTCTGCCATCTCCCCCCTCCTCTCTCTCCTCCAGTCAGTAGCTCTTCTTGCCTGTTCACTCGATGTCAGCCCCTGTACGCCAGCTGTTGTACTGTACTACTGTATTTTTCAAGGTACTGTATTGTAAAATTAAAAATGTTTCCTTTATTTTTTGTGTTTTTTTAATGTGTTATTTGTGTGAAAAGTATTATAAACCTATTACAGTACAGTACTATATAGCTGACTGTGTTAGTTGGGTACCTAGGCTAACTTTGTTGCACTTATGAACAAGTTGGACTTACGAAGCACTTTAGGAATGGAACTCATTTGTATGTAGGGGACTTACTGTAATGACAGGGCAGAAGCTAGATGGCTATGGGAGATGATGAAGTAGAGGCAGGGAGTGTGAAAAACTCCTTTAATAATCTCGAGTGAGGGAAAGAAGATAAGGTCAAGAGGGAGAAGCTGAAGATACAGGAGAGAGGCTGGAAGTTGATGTAGAGTCAGGGGGAGGTTTCTGCTTCCTCTGTCTAAGCATGTCCATCTCTCTGTCCATGGAACATCAGTGCTCATGCTGAAGTTTTCTTAGAAGCAGTCTTACTCTCGTTTTCCATTGTCCCTTTAAATCTGTTCAGGTTCTGGTCATTTCTTTGGTTCCTTTTTTTTAAAGTTCTGAATCGTGTTAGGTTACAATCTCAGTCTCAGTTAATTTAGAATGTCTGCTCCAAGATAACAGTCAACACTCTGCAGCTGGTTTAATGTTCAGTCTTCTCACGTGCACACCACCCCCTCCCCTCCCCCTGCCCCGCCCCAGATGGCCCCTTGATGTGATGGTGGGGGCTGGCATGGCCCTCCTCTCTCCCCCCATCACCCCACACTTTCTCCTCGTTCTCTGCTTGCCAGCTGTGCTTCTCCCCCCAGGGTCAGAGCTAGGAGGAGGGATAAGTGGTGAGGCTGGCTCTCTGGTAGGATGGTGTTGCCTTCTCTGGGGCAGCAGGTGTGTACAGCAGACTCTCGCTGGGCATTTCCATGGGTTCCTTGAAAGTTCACCTGGTGGGGCCTTCCAACTGCAACCCTTCAGCTGGCCTTGTCCTATCCACCTTCAGTTCTTCACCCAAACCCACGCCTACCTCCCAGTACTGCTCACAGTTTCCTGCTCCTGGAGTCCTCTTTTCTGGGAGCCTCTCCCTGAGCAAAATTCTTACAATTTGATCCCCAGGAGTGAAGTTACTTCCCAGACCCAGCCTTCTACCCTGCTGCCTTCCTTGGCCTTCTCAGGCATGAGTAGGTCCCAGTCTTTCTAGCACCCAACTGCAGGGGACATGCATTCATCTCTCCAAGCTGTCCCATTAAAGCATCCTCACTAGGCTTGAGAAGAAGGCAGAGATCCCATTCATCCTTCCATCCTTGGGGTCTGAGACCCACAGCATTCTAATGGCTCTACTCAAGAATCCTCTTCAAACCCCACTCCTTTCGCTCTTTAGCCTCCTGCTGAATGAGGGAATTTATTCTACTTTGGTTATTCTACTTTGAAATTGCGCATATGGTCTGGCACATCCTTTGAAATGTAGCTTTTATTATATCCTGGTGCTTCACAGTCCCAACTTCTAACATAACATTTTGTTATATACAAATGGCGATGAGCCAGAGCTAATACAGAGGGAGACTCTGAAGATGCAGGAGAGGGGCCGATGGAGTTGGGGTCCCAAGCCTTGGTGGGGAACTGGCCTAGAGGGAAGAGGGCCTCTTTCCCATTGCGCCAGGAGGGGAGGGAGAAGGCAAGTCTTAGATTAGTGGAGGCAAGCAGGGAGTTGATGGCGCGTCCATCTGATGATTTCTATTTTCTCCATGAAACAGGAGGTCAGAGGTTTACTGGAGCACAGCAAAGAGGAAAAATCCTGATTGAATCAGTCTGAATAATTCGCCTGATGGAATTCCGAGGGAGTTTCTAGTCCAACTTAAAGTTGTGAAACCTGCTACAATGGTGTGGGCTGCTGAAAGGGCTGCTGAGTTCCTCCTGCATAAGGAGAAGTTAAGGTTAACACTTCCCCAGCTGGGCCGTGGCTGTTGGCTACCAGGAGAGGAACGATGAGAGAGTACAGATACTAAATAAAGAAGGGTATTACATGACAAAGGAAGATCAGAAAAGCCTAAAGATAGCCAACCTCCCTGGATTAGAGAGGAAACTTTTATCTTTGCAAATAGACTCAGAGTTCAGGTTTGAATGTCCTGAGTCACAAAAGCCCCAACTACACACTAATCAGCAGCCCCGCTGAATCCTACAGCTCAAAAGAGGAAGGTGGTATGAAAGAGAAGTCGCGATGTGGTCTGCAATTACTGACTGGTGGGAGGGAAGAATGAAGTCCTTTGGGCTTATTCAACCTTAGAACCCAGTCTCAGAACCCCTGATTTGTTCAGACCCGGTAGACTCTCTTGATTTTGTTTCAGACGAGCATGTGGATATCCATGATTGACAGTGAAACTTTCTGAAGTCTCAAACACCTTTATCTCATTGAAGTAAGGGTGATTGGGGCTTTATTATTAAGTTGGTATCACATATGACCAAATGCTCCAACAGCACCTTTAACTGTAGGAGATACAATTATAAGAACTGAAACTAATATTTTGGTGGTAATCCAAGGTCAGGGGAAGAGGGGAGAGAAATAGAAAGTGAGGCATATTTTCTGAAAGCTAAATGGCTACTCACAATCAAGGGGAATTAATAGAAATTAACAAGCTACAATTTTAAGTAGGGACCCCTTTGCTGCACTCCCTAACATAAATCACATGGGCAGGTGCTATTAAACCTAAGTGATGGGCTAGTCTTATTAATAGTGGGTCTCAAAAAGGGTGCATCTACTGAGGATGGTCACCTTAAATTGTCCCGAAACCTTTCAGGGATTTTCATGGGGCAATTATGTCACCAAGAAGCCATTGGAAATGTGTACAAAGCCAAAAATTAATTTCTAAAGTGGAACTTTGCTTTTTCTTTGGAACTCCCCATTCTAGACTTGTCACATAGGGGAGGAAGTTGGGATGGGTCCCTGGCACTGTTGCACTGAATGTATGCCTGTGACCTGCATGTGATTTTCTCTAAAGGGATCAAAATCTTCAATCTGAACATGGTGCAGTATGTTCTAGGGATTCTTAAAAGCATTGCCACCCATGAGGGCAACTCCTTAAAGGTAGTGGAAATAAAGGAAAGGACAGAAGAGGGCTTCCCTGGTGGCGCAGTGGTTGGGAGTCTGCCTGCCGATGCAGGGGACACGGGTTTGTGCCCCGGTCTGGGAAGATCCCACATGCTGCGGAGCGGCTGGGCCCGTGAGCCGTGGCCGCTGAGCCTGCGCGTCTGGAGCCTGTGCTCCGCAGCGGGAGAGGCCACAACATTGAGGGGCCTGCGCACCGCAAAAAAAAAAAAAGAAAGGACACAGATTTCCTCAATAAGGATCAAAGCTTTTTGATTGCAATCCCGTTAAACTCTCCAGTGCTAATAATTGCCTGGATTTATTCAGCCTCGAAGCCCCGGAAGTCTACTGGCTTGAGTGTGAGGTACTCCATTTTAATGTTTCAAAACCTCTTAAATAACCACAAAAGCAACTGTTGATCTCAATCTTCCCTTCAAACACCTGCTTACTGACACTCGATTATGTGTTTTGAGGCTTGCGATTGAGAGTCTTAACACCTGGCTGATTAGGCTGCTGTTTGATCATGTTTTGAAATGCAACCTTACTGTTCCGTGTGTAGTTCCAGGCTGCAGTGCATTAAGTGGATTTGATGCCTCCAAACTCTTATTGTTGGCTTTAAAAAATAACTGTTACAGAATAATAGCTTGTTTTCATTAAAGAGGAAATGAACTTTAAAATGCTTACCCTCTGATGTGGCCTTGGTCTTTAAGACAGTGGGTTTCAAAGTGTGGGACTGGTACAGGGTGGGGCTGGAGCGCAGGGCACCTACCTTGATTTCCTAGACCTACTGCAACTGAATCTCTGAAGCGGGGCCCAGGATTGACATTCTGAACTCATTCGCTTTGTTGAGAAATGCTGCTTTAAGAGAAGGCACCTTTCAATTGGATCCTGAATAGGAGCTTTCTGGGTAGAACCTTCTGGTTCCTACCTGTGAAATGCACCTGAACTAGAGCTGAGAGGTTTTGGCTGTTCCCTGGGAGAGTACAGAACATGCGTGTGAGCTGGGGAGTGGGCCCCTGTGCTCAAGAGTCTGAGAGGTGAGGAGATGTGCCCTTAGGACCATGATAGGCGCCCACTTTCCCCCTTCACTTTACAAATGAGAAAACTGAGGCCCGGAAAAGTATAAGGACCGACTGAAGGTCACTCGATGGCGAGCCGAGGCTAGAGCCCAGGATCAGAGTCCCTGCCCATTGCTCTTGTTCCGGGTCAATGAAGTGAGGCCTCTGTAAGAGGCCAGGCCCCTCCGGGACCCCGCCCCATCCTTTCGCCCAGCTCGGTACCCAGGAGGCTGACCTGCTTAGCTTGCAGCGCAAGCGTCCTGCCCTCCGTCTTCTGGCTGGGTTTGGGGACAGGGGGAAGGAGCCCATGGGTGGCCTGAGGGTACCACTTCAATCTGGAGAGGGGAGTAGCCTGTCCAACCCTCCTAGTCTGTCGGGACTGAAGGGTTTCCCAGGACACGGGACTTCCAGTGCTAAAACCCGGACAGTTCCAGGCGAATGGGAGTGGACGAGTGCCTTTAACATTTGACTAAAGTTTGAGCAGGCTCAGGACTCTGGTTAATAATCACGGAAGTGTAGTTGTTGTTGCCATTTAAAAAATAGCCACATCCTTTATTATCTTTTGATTAAAAAATGAGAGTTTGTGATAGAAAATTAAAACGTTTTAAAGGGGTATGTTGCTAAGTAAGTCCTTCTCACTTTTGGCCTCTGTCAGCTTTCTTCTTCAGAGGCAACTGTGGCCAAGTTTCTTTGTGTATCTTTCCAAAGGTATTTTATGCACATTTAAGTGTAAACGTATATCATGCAAAGCGTCCAAATAGTAGCATACAGTGTTCATTACCTTGCTTTTTTCACTTAACAGATTTGAGTGTTCTACAATAGGTAAGAGCTGCCATATTCTTTTTAGTGGTTGTACAGTGTTCCTTCTTCTGGAGTTATTGTCTTTTATAAACTTATCAAGCCACCTATTAATAGGCTTTCAGTTTGTTTCTAATTCAGTACCATCATTATTTGTTTAAATTTATTATTTTTTTAAAAAAATGTATTTATTTATTTATTTTTGGCTGTGTCGGGTCTTCATTGCTGCGCACGGGCTTTCTCTAGTTGCGGCGAGCGGGGGCTACTCTTTGTTGTGGTGCGCGGGCTTCTCATTGCAGTGGCTGGTCTTTATTGCGGAGCACGGGCTCTAGGCACATGGGCTTCAGTAGTTGTGGCACGCGGACTCAGTAGTTGTGGCTCACGGGTTCTAGAGCACAGGCTCAGTAGTTGTGGCACACAGACTTAGTTGCTCTGGGGCATGTGGGATCTTCCCGGACCAGGGCTTGAACCCATGTCCCCTGCATTGGCAGGCGGATTCTTAATCACTGCACCACTAAGGAAGTCCCTCAGTACCATTATTAATACAAATAATGCTGCAATGAATATCCTCGAGTATCCTGGTACAAGGGAATATGCATTTAAAACAGTGAAAGCCAGTGTCAAATTGGCTTCCATAGAGGCTGTACCAGTTTACACTGCTCCCCTCCGTACAGAAAAGTGCCTGGTTCCCACAGCCCTGCCGGAAGTACACCCTCCAATTCAGCTATGGTCAAGGCCTGGGTAAGCAAATACTAATTTTTACTAGTAAGTCAGATCCTCTCCCATTTTACTTCCTTACTGGTCTCTTTCTGGCTACCAAGGCAAAACTATCCTCTAGCCAGAGCCATTTCCTGCCTTTTCTTGCTGCTTTTGCTGTGTCAGCTCATTAGCTTTAATTGTCTTCAAAATGATCTCCAGCTGTGTCATTCTCTCCAGACCTGCAGAGCTTTGGGAAATGCTGTCAAAGCTAGGGTGTGTCTATAGGGATAGAGCGAGGTCTCTGCAACCAGTAGCCAAAGTTGGCAACTGGAGAGTAAATCAGCATTTTTTTTGCTCTGAAAATAGGTCACATGGACAAAGGCGGTGAGGAGCTGGAGAGCGTCATGCCAGGGCAGCCATACCAGAGTTTAGGCTTCCTTTTAACATCTAGAGCTATGTGTGAACGCACAGGACACGTTTGTGGGACAGCTGGATTTCCTGACCCCAATATCTACCATCCCTACCTCCCATCTCCACATATTTTGTACAGGTGGAGAGCTAATGTGACCTTCTCCAGATCTCCTCCAGCCAGTAGTGCGTGGGGAGGGGGCGTGGGGACGGGGATCAGATCGTATCAGCATTTGAGAGCCGGCTGGTAAATTTTTAGGGATTTTGTGGGCTGCTTGTTAAATACAGCCATTATTAAAAATTACATAAGTGTACAAGTAAACGTATTTATTAAAAACGAAGGTAATGCTCAAACACATTACTGCCTAATTATTACACACATTTTATTTACGCTTTTGAGTTTTTACATCGATGTATCTGTCGATTAAAAACTAATCAACAGTTGATCTAAGAAAGAAATGAAAAATTTTATTCAAGCCAAACTGAGGATTATAACTGGGAACAGCCTCTCAGAAAGCTCCGGGAACAGTTTCACCCGTTAGAGGACTAAAGCACAGTTATATAATTTTTTGAGACAGAGGCCACTACGTTAAATGACATATTATTCGCAGTTTATACAATCCAGATCTATGGGACAAAGCAAGTAGTGGGTCATGGGTCATCGCAGCTCTTTACAAGATTAAGAAGCAAGGCTATCTCCTAAGTAGTTGTGACCCTTTATGAGATTAAGAAAGGAAGTTATCTCCTAAAGAGGTCTGGTTAATGCATTGTACAACACACACTAAAGGGGAAGGAGGAGGCCCTAAAATTTTATGTTTTTCTTGTCTTGCCATAAAATATGAATTTTATTTCAATCTATACACTGGAAATACTATGTACTAGTGCTGTGTGTCTCTTCTCTACTTGGTGGTTGGTGATGTCATGCTGGTAGCTTGAAATTGTCCACAACGGGAATACGTACACCAAGGAAATTGGCAAATGCTATAAATCAGGGCTTGATTTATTGCTTTGTTGCTTGTCTAGATTTAAGAACGTTAAGGAGAAAATATAATGCAGATTAAACTTAAAAGTCTGAAATGACTAGAGCCGAAGGTGAAAGAGGATTTAGTTCAATGAACAGTTTGTACCAGAGTGAATTTATCAGTAGGTCTTATCATATGTAATGACAATACATTTACTGGGAAAAGAGCAGACTGAGATGCAATTCTATATGTCAAATCATGGTTGAATTGCAACCATGGTTTGACTGCGGATTCAAGAGGAAAATCAACTATATGGGATCTGCAGTAAAGACAACTGTATTTTATTACTATCTGTAAATTGTGTATTGTAAATATACATGATTTATATCAGTGAAACTTACAATAGCCTTATGTCTATATATACATACATTCACTTCTCTGGTTTTTTGAGAGCTGGTTGTTAAGTATTTACCTGCATACCACCATCTCCAGCTTCAGAATTCTGTGACTATCTCTTGAGTTTATGCTATTATCTCAGAAGAAATCCTGCCATGTTCATTAGTCTGCTTTCTGTACAGTGGGGATAAGACACCATTTGGCTCCTTTCCTAAGGAGTGAAGCTGGGCCTGAAGAGCATCTTCACCCGGACCTCAGTGTGTTGCTAATGACTAAGATGGGGATTAGGCCTGGAGCTGGGGAGCTTGCCTGGCTTGGAGCCAGGCCCTTTTTGCTGAACCTTCTTTCTGTTCAGTGGCCAGAAGTTTTCTGCATTTCCCTAACTCAGGGGTTGGCAACCGTTCCGAATTAGCAAGCCAAGTCCTCATTTATTCACTCGAAGGTGGCGTGCGCCAGGAATACATTCTAACTTTTAGAAGTTCTCTCTGTTAATCCAGGTTCTGGCCAAAGTCACTATATAGAAGAATTCTTTTATTATGAGAAAACCCACTGAAACGTAAGCTCCAAAATGCACCATTTCTTTAAACTTTTGACATGAACGGAATAGTAATCATTTTGTTCCTCACCTGAGGGAGATTTTCATCTTGCCCACGTGACTGGAGCAGTAGGGCACGTTCCTTGCTCTCACGCCCCCAGACAATGCTTCAGGGCCCCTCAGAAGCCCTGTTGGCAACTCAAGGGCCAGGGTGAATGGGTCAGTGCCAGGGTTGCTCCTGGGAACGTATCAGGGGTTAGGGGGTGGGGGCCTGTGATAGTTCTTTTACTTGGTGTATCATTCAGAATTCATCAAGGCGATCAAGAGATACTACTTCTGCTTACGAAAGAGGTGAAGAGACTTACTAAAGGGATATCAGATAGGTCAGGTCCCTTCAGAAGGCTATAGAACCAGGTTGGAGGGCAGGCTTGAACAAGAGGTTAGGTGTCAGCTAGGACCACAGCCGCAGTCACATTCTAAACAGCCTGGTGAAGACCCTGCACCTGCTTTTTGCCACCATTGAACACTGGGCACCTCTGCTTAGACCAGCTCTGCTGCTGGCCCAGGGCCCTGGATGTTCTTGCCCCTAGAAACTCTTTTTGTTGTGTTGTGCTAAGGCCTGACTCAAAGTTCAGCATGTGTGGGTCTAGGCCCCTTGCCTTTGCTGAGCTGCAAGGGAGCCTGGGAAAAAGGCGATTTGGCTTTTTTCAAGATCTCTAGTGGGAAGAAGGCTCTGCTTTCTGCTGAAAAGCACAAGGGGGATGTGCTGCACACAAAGGGCAGGGATTGGCTGCTGGGTAGCCGCAAAAGGAAAATCAGATGTCCATGACACTCCGCCACGTGCTCTGCAGATTTCTAGGCTCTCATTATCATCTGGAATGTGCTGGTCTTTTGCTTCGTGGGACCACTACGCACTGGGTCTCCTCTTCTCTAAGCGGGATACTCTGGGACCCCTTCTCCTCATCTGTAGGCTCAGGGGTGGGTCTGGAAGAGATGCTGGCACAATGCTATCCTGCTGTGTGCTCTCTTGTCCATCTCAGGACAGCACAACCTGCTCCTCCATGATGTTCTGGGTCATGACGCTTCCCCTGCCCAATCGCCCCTCCTCAGCCTATAACGCGTCTGTAGTCCCATGAAGCAAAAGGGTGTGAGAAACAAGGGGTTGGGTCCTGACACCCTCGTGCTTCCTGGGGAGTCCCTACTGCCCCTGCAGTAGTCCTCTCAAAACCCATGGCCCACATTGCCTTGTGTATCACAAGGGGACAATCCCTTGTCCTGGTGTTTCATTTTGAAAAGTGCCTCATCCTCACTTTTGGTTAGATAACTATCAAACGATATATTACACTGGTTTAGTGCTGCAGAGTTTTCAAACAAACATTTTCATGACGATGAACTCCTTTTATTGGCTGGGCTCCCCCATGAAATATCAATAGCTGTTATTATTCCCATCATGGAGTCAAGCCTCTGAGGCCCAAAGGGCCCAAGGTTGCACAGCTGCAAAGGGACAGGGCTGGACTTGATGCCAGTTTTCCTTACACCTCACTTGCTGCTCCATGGACAGTATCACGGTGTTGTGGTCATGTGTGATGACAATGGCATGTGCTGCTGTGATGAAGCAATGACCCAAGAATCAGTGTCCGTGCTGGACAGTCCTGCCTCCGTGGAGTTTGCAGACCCCCGCTGAGCTGTGTCTTGCCTTTGGGGCCAGATCCGGTGAGCTAGTCTCCCCTGACAGTGGCGAGCAGCTGTCAGCAAGAAGAGTCCTGGATTGATTTCCAGCCCCATGTGGCCTGTAGCTCTCACTCACTCTCTACCCAGGATTTTTCTCCTTCCCCACTAGTCATGAACCCTCTGAGAGGCAAGCCAAAAGCAGCTGATGCAGTGGTCACAGCCCTCTAAGAGGAGGCCAGTGGGTGGAATTCTCAACAATCCCAACCCTGAGGTTTGGAAGACAAACGACTTCTGTTTCAGACAAATGGGAGTGTCAAGTTATTCCAGCCTGATGAGATTACAGCTCGGAGGATCACGAGGAATCAGTTCCTCCAGAAGAGGAAAAAAACAGCTGGCATGGGAGCTCTGCAGGGCTTTCTGCTAAGGGTAACGTGGGGTCACAGGCTGGAAGGTTCCAGTTGATGACGGGGTTAGGGCGAGAGGGGACTGGCATGTGAAACGAGCCCAAAATATAGTAAACGATGAACCCAGGGCCCATCAGGAAGGTTCGCAAACAGAAGCATGACTGACGATTCAGAGGCACCAGTTTCTGGGTCCCTTCTCTCTGTCCAGAAGCAGCAAAGGAGAGACAGGAGGAGTTTGGACTCACAGGAGAGCAGTAGAAAGGTAGAGGAGACCAGGACGAGGCAAGAGAGGAGAGCGAGGTACTTCCCTTGGTCATAAAATTTAAGGCGGAGCCCCAAATCTCAGAAATCAAGATGAATAATACTTCAAGGCCGTATTTACAAAAATCAAAATGCAAAAACAATCTGTGATGACAAAATACCAAGATGTTAAAGGAAGACTGGGCAGCAGCAGTGCTGTATGGAGCGTATGGGAGCCTTAGGCAAAGGGAAAAATCAATAATATTGATCCTGTCTTGACTTAAAATTTTGGCATTTTGTTCATCATGCATTTTTTGCATTCGGTGAAGTACATGTAACTCAAAATGTACCATTCAAACCATTGTCAAGTGCACAGTTCAGTGGTATTGAATGCACTCTATGCAACCACCACCACCATCCACCTCCAGAACTTTCTTCATTTTCTCAAACTGAAATTCTGTATCATTAAACACTAATTCCCCACTCTTTCCTTTCCTGGAAACCACAGTTGTGCTCTCTGTCTTTGCGCATTGGACCGCTCCTGGGCTCCTTCTACAAGTGGAATCACACAGTATTTGTTTTTTATGACTAGCTTACTTCATTTCGCATAATGTCCTCAAGCTTCATCCATGCTGTAGCAGGTGTCAGAATTTCCTTCCTTTTTAAGGCTCAATAATATTCCATTTTGTGTACATACCACATTTTGCTTATTCATTCATCCAGAGATGGACGTTTGGGTTGTTTCTACCTTGGCTGTTGTGAACAATGCTGTGATGAATATGGGGATACAAATAACTGTTCAAGTCTCTGTTTCAATTCCTTTTGGGTATATACCCAGAAGTGGAATTACTGAATCATATGGTAATTTTATGTTTAATTTTTTGAAGGACCACCAAACGATTTTCTATAGAGGCTTTTGCATTAATTCTGATTTTTAAAAATACTGCGTTAGAATTTTATTTATCTGAAGTACTGAATTTTTCAGGACTTGCTTCAGCCCAGTCCTGGCCCTGGAAATACAATCCTTAACGCCTGGTGATTCATCCACGGCAGTGAATGGAGCCACAAAGCTCTTTTCCAGAACCATGGAAAGACCTCTTGGCTGGCCTGTTATTTAGTGTTTTGCCCTTATTTGGGAAGATGATGCTTTGGGTTGTTTTTCTGGTTGTGAGACCAGGTAACATAGACCCACCTGCTACCTTGTGACACTGGCATAGATCTGTGGAGGAGTGGCCAGTGTTGGGGTGCAGTCTGTGACAGATACCATTCTGGTAGATGGGAGGCTAATTGTTCTGAGCAGGAATTGTACCTGCTGGCACTCTTGATCCTAAATTTCATTAGCAGCAATTAATTCTACATTGTCCCCACGGTTTTCTTAAAAACTGTGAGTTTTTAAGTGAGTTTCTCTTCCATTAAACAAACCAACAATATTTTGATCCTTTCTTCAATCTCTTTTTTTTTTTTGTAATTGGTAAAAAGAAGAGCGGCCTCCCCACTGGAATAAAACGTGAACTGTGTTCTGACACAACACCCTTGGACAGCCCGAGCACATTCTGGAATTACAGAAACAAAAGTTCATCTGAGAAGCAAAATGGCTCATTTCTATTTGTTTTTCCTGAGAGGAAAGTGGAAGTGCTCACTGATGCCATGGTCCCCAAGTCCTCTGCGAGCCGATAGTGCCTTGGGAGGCTCCAGACATGTGTTCACCATTTGCTTCTTGGGAATTCTCCCCAACAGGGCAACTCACTCTCTGGCTTTTTGGGTTAAATATGGGGTTTCCAGGTAGTAATTTCCATCCCCATTTTGGAAGGTCTCTTATCCTCTCCATGAGGCTCTGTGCTCCATGAAGTTTGGGGGATGGTCTCCTTTGTCTTTATCTCATCCCAGGGTGTGCTTACTCTTCATCTCACACCCTGGGTCTTTCTCTTCTCTCACTTGGTTGGAAACTGGGTAGGGAATGGTTATGGGTGCATAGAATGACATTTTTCCATTGACTTGAGGGTCAGTGACTATGAGCCACTCAATAGCTTCGTGCCTCAGTTTCTCCAATGGTTCAACATTAACATCTGACTTCCCACGACCTTTTGTCTCTATTGGGAAGAGTACCTTTGATATGAGAGAAGGAGATGGTGATTAAATATAAGGGTGTATGACTGGCTGGTTGCATGTATTGATTCTGCAAATAATTATGGGAGTCCCACTTTGTACCTGGCACCCTTCTAGGCACAAAAGGTAGAGGATTGCTTAAACGTGGCTAGGGTACAGCTGGGGATGTAGACAAGTAAAGGGATTTAATGAGAGTATATGTTTAGAACAGTGGCTAATACAGCTCAACAAATGGTGGTCCCTATTTCTATATTCCCGCCCCCCCCACACACCCCGTCATCACCATGCTAGGCTTTGGGGATATAAAGATGAAAAAGCCTTAATTCTTTCCCTTAATTTGTTAATGATCTAGAGGGCAAGGTAGACATGTGAACTACAATTTATGTGTGTATGAGATTAAAGCTGTCCTACCCATGTGCCTCCTCAGTTACAATAACCCTTTTACAGATTGGAAAACAAAAACTCGTAACAGTCATGTGATTTCTTTCAAACATGCAAATAGGAAAAGCAAAGCCAAACTTCAAACCCAGGACATTCTTTCTTTTTTTTTTAACATCTTTATTGGAGTGTAATTGCTTTACAATGGTGTGTTAGTTTCTGCTGTATAACAAACAATCAGCTATACATATACATACATCCCCATATCTCCTCCCTCTTGTGTCTCCCTCCCACCCTCCCTTTCCCACCCCTCTAGGTGGACACAAAGCGCTGAGCTGATCTCCCTGTACTATGCAGCTGCTTCCCACTAGCTATTTGACATTTGGTAGTGTATATATTCTCAGTGCCACTCTCTCACTTCGTCCCAGCTTGCCCTTCCCCCTCCACGTGTCCTCAAATCGATTCTCTATGTCTGCGTCTTTATTCCTGTCCTGCCCCAAGGTTCTTCAGAACCTTTTTTTTTTTTTAGATTCCATATATATGTGTTAGCATATGGTATTTGTTTTTCTCTTTCTGACTTACTTCACTCTGTATGACAGACTCTAGGTCCATCCACCTCGCTACAAATAACTCAATTTCATTTCTTTTTATGGCTGAGTAATATTCCATTGTATATGTGTACCATATCTTCGTTATCCATTCATCTGTGTCGATGGACACTTAGGTGGCTTCCATGTCCTGGCTATTGTAAATAGAGCTGCAATGAATATTGTGGTACATGACTCTTTTTGAATTATGGTTTTCTCAGGGTATATGCCCAGTAGTGGCATTGCTGGGTTGTATGGTAATTCTATTTTTAGTTTTTTGAGGAACCTCCATAATATTCTCCATAGTGGCTGTATCCATTTACATTCCCACCAACAGTGCAAGAGGGTTCCCTTTCCTCTACACCCTCTCCAGCATTTATTGTTTGTAGATTTTTTTGATGATGGCCATTCTGGCCGGTGTAAGTGATACCTCATTGTAGTTTTGATTTTCATTTCTCTAATGATTAGTGATGTTGAGCATTCTTTCATGTGTTTGTTGGCAATCTGTATATCTTCTTTGGAGAAATGTCTGTTTAGGTCTTCTGCCCATTTTTGGATTGGGTTGTTTGTTTTTTTGTTATTGAGCTGCATGAGCTGCTTGTATATTTTGGAGATTAATCCTTTGTCAGTTGCTTCGTTTGCAAATATTTTCTCCCATTCTGAGGGTTGTCTTTTCATCTTGTTTATGGTTTCCTTTGCTGTGCAAAAGCTTTTAAGTTTCATTAGGTCTCATTTGTTTGTTTTTGTTTTTATTTCCATTTCTCTAGGAGGTGGGTCAAAAAGGATCTTGCTGTGTTTTATGTCATAGAGTGTTCTGCCTATGTTTTCCTCTAAGAGTTTGATAGTGTCTGGCCTTACATTTAGGTCTTTAATCCATTTTGAGTTTATTTTTGTGTATGGTGTTAGGGAGTGTTCTAATTTCATTCTTTTACATGTAGCTGTCCAGTTTTCCCAGCACCACTTATTGAAGAGGCTGTCTTTTCTCTATTGTATATTCTTGCCTCCTTTATCAAAGGTAAGGTGACCATAGGCATGTGCGTTTATCTCTGGGCTTTCTATCCTGTTCCATTGATCTATATTTCTGCTTTTGTGCCAGTACCATACTGTCTTGATTACTGTAGATTTGTAGTATAGTCTGAAGTCAGGGAGCCTGATTCCTCCAGTTCCATTTTTCTTTCTCAAGATTGCTTTGGCTATTCGGAGTCTTTTGTGTTTCCATACAAATTGTGAAATTTTTTGTTCTAGTTCTGTGAAAAATGCCAGTGGTAGTTTGATAGGGATTGCTTTGAATCTGTAGATTGCTTTGGATAATATCATCCTTTTCACAATATTGATTCTTCCAATCCAAGAACACGATATACCTCTCCATCTATTTGTATCATCTTTAATTTCTTTCATCAGTGTCTTATTGTTTTCTACATACAGGTCTTTTGTCTCCTTAGGTAGGTCAAGCCCAGGACATTCTGATGTCAAAGCCTGAGCTGGTCTGTCTTATGGAGATGATGGTCGATGTTTGTCAAATGAATATTCATTCATGAGATGTATGTGAAAACTCCCAACACAGGCAGAGCAGAGGGTACAAGAGGTGCTTAAAAGATTTTAAAAGAATATCTGGGGCTTCCCTGGTGGCGCAGTGGTTGAGAGTCCGCCTGCTGGTGCAGGGGACACGGGTTTGTGCCCCGGTCCGGGAAGATCCCACATGCTGCGGAGCGGCTGGGCCCGTGAGCCATGGCCGCTGAGCCTGTGCGTCCGGAGCCTGTGCTCCGCAACGGGAGAGGCCACGGCATTGGGAGGCCCGTGTACCGCAAAAAAAAAAAAAAAAAGATCTGAATTTTTTCCCCTCCTGCAATGTGTACATATAAAGAAAAAGGAGTGGAAACAGCAACGAAAAACCATCTTCTGTGAATCAGGAGCAGAGAAAGACACAGACTCAAAGACTCCAGATTTCTCAGAGGATTAGATTACCAGATGATGATTTCGGAACTGACAGCTGAAAACTGTTTCCTTCTTTCGGGGTGATTTGGATCTATTGTCCTTACTTTTACCCTATACTCTACCGGATAATCTCCTTGTGTTTGTTTTGTATCAAGGACTTGTATTTGGGTGAGTGACAGGGAAGCAGAGGTGGGCAGACAGCGGAGAGAAGAGGAAAAGAGCTGGTGGTTCCTTTCCTTTCTTAAGAGTATTTGATAAAAGCTTTGCACCCTCTGGCTGTCAGGTCTGTCTAAGGACTTATAAAATAGGTTAGCATATTCTGAAGTGACAGTTTTTCCCCCCAAAGGAAAATTGCTTTCTTTAAATTATAAAAATAATCCATGTTCCTTGAAAAAAAAAAAGACACAGAAAAATATAAAAGAAGATGAACAGCATTCATTTTTCTATCACCATGAGACGCACATATACATGTACCCTCACATATTTATTACAAAAATGGGATCACACTGGTAACAGGTACCACTTGGGTACATGCACAATAATTCTTCTTACTCTGGGAACATCCCAATAATCAGAGTTGGGTGGGTCTTATATAAACATAAAATAACATGTTTATGTTATTTGATGAACCAAAGCTGATTGGTTTTAGTGCAGACATCTGAGCCAATCTAGACCAATCTAAAAATTTTGTAAATTTTTTTTCTGCTGAGGTTCCTGAAACTATGCGAGTTCATATCCTTTCTTTGTTTTTAGTTGTTTTAGGCTTTCTTCATCCATGAAATAGCCCAGCATATTTCCAGTAAATTCCCCCCTCCCTCCTCTCCTCTCCTCCCATCCTCTTCCCTTCCCTTCCTTTCCTCGCCTTCCTTCTTCTGTCTCTCTGCTTATGCTGGTCAGAATCAGTTCCTCTTGCATACAACCTGAAGAAACTTAATTAATACAATATTATATTTACTGCTTTCTAACCTTTTCCACTTAATAATGTGTTTTGGGCATTTTCCCATGTCTATAAATACAGAGTCAAATGTTTGTGTGTAATGGCAGCATGGTATTCCACTGTACAGACGTACCACAACTTATGTAACTAAAAGGAAACAGTTTTCAGCTGTCAATTTTGAATCTAAAAATCAACAACAAAAACAGCAGAAAAGGACTCAAAATCCTTTATATTTGGACATCGAGAATATTCTCCTAAATAATTCATGCATCAAATAAGAAAAATCACAATAAAAATTTTAAAGTATTTTGAACTGGATCATAATGAAAATACAACAGATCAAAACTTTGTGGATGCAGTTGAAGCCTTGCTTAAAGGAAAATTTATGGCACTAACATGTACATTTAAAAAAAGAAGCCTAAAAAGCCGTAAGCTGAGCACCCGCCTCAAGACGTTGGAAGCAGCAGCGGTGGCAGCAAACACAAATACTCACTAAAGACACCTGCAGGGTCATCTTCAATGAAGATTTTGTGTTTGTTTATTTTCTTGCTGTCTTCTTATCTAGAGTTTTATAATTATTGTTGACGCTTCCACCTGGCCTTTCAGGCTCTCAGTCCAGAATCAAGCCTCATGATGGTATTTTGGGGTTCCTGCTCCATGGAAATATTGGGGATGATACAGATGATACAGCTTAATTCCTGATCATGAGGTTCTGGCTTTGTCCCAGGCAGCAGGTCCATGGCCTTTTTTCTCAGCTTCTTTTCACAAAGCAGGAAATTCTCATCTCCTCCTTCCCCAAGTCCCTTCCCCAAACCGGCTTCCAACAGTGAATGTGAGGCCAATCCCCTCTGCTATGGCCTGAATGTTTGTGTCCCCCCTCCAAAGTCCTATGTTGAAGCTTAGCCCCCAGTGTGGCTTACTTAGTGACAGGGCCTCCAAGTAGCAGGTTAAATGAGGTCATAATGGTGGAACCCTTATAAGAAGAGATGCTAGGGAGCTCTCTCTTGTCTCTTTCCCTCTCTCTTCATGCACAGAGGAAGGACCCTGTGAGGACTCAGTGGAAAGGTGGCTGAATACAAGTCAGGAAGAGACTCCTCACCAGAAACTGCCCTGCTGGACTTTGATGTGGGTCTTTCAGCCTCTAGAACTGTGGGGAAATAGCCTTCTGCTGTTCAAGCCACCCAGTCTATGGTACTTTGTAATGGCAGCCCGAGCAGGCTGCCACAGCTTCCTTCAGAGTGACTGGACCACGTGCGGCCCCTGCCTGCTTTGTGGCTCAGTGGTCTGTATCCATTCTTTAGGCCTGATTGCTTTGCTTTGCAACTGCTCCACAGAGGTGTTTCTCTTCTTTTTGAGTCCAACTATGACATTCAGTTTTTTTGTTTGTGTGTCTCACATATTTTATCTGCTGTGAGGTGAGTTCACAAAGCGTGGGCATACTGTTTAAGATCCTCCATGTATTATAATAAGAAAGAATCGCAAGGAGACAGACGCACCATTTAATTTTGCCCTAAACATTAGTGAGAGGCGATGGCTTTACTAAGTTACTTTTCTTCTTTTATGGGCACAAGTGTTTGGAATCAACCAGTTACTCCTTCATAGTGACTAAATAGTCTGAGGTTCACTATGATCCAGTATTTTCCAGATCATTCTCGGGGGGAGGGCTGTCAGCCATTCCTTCCCCTCTCCTCACCTCCCAGTCCGCTAATCCCAGCATCTCTCCAACCACAGCTCACTCCAGCTCTTTGTGTTTCTCTTCCCACGTTACCACCAACTCCAAGCTCCACCCTCCCAAGCAAAAGTGGCAAAGTTGCGTCTTTATGTACCTAAGTGAGATGCAAGTTGGGAAACAAAGCTACAGTGACGTTTGTGATGAATGTCTGTGTGTACATGTGTGTTTTCGTAACATCACTGCTTTCGAAGTGTGAGGGGATGGTATGGATTCTGCCCACGTAGGGCAGATACACCTGGACAGGATATGTAACTGTTGGTCCCCTCCCTCTGCTCACCCATTGGTGGCTTCTTAGCTTGTAGATACAAACTGTTACTTGCAGCCCCTGTAGTCATTTGTGGTTCTGCCTTTCAGACTTAAAGCAGAACTGGAGCCTTTTCTTAACATTACCTTCTTTCTCAGAGCTGCAGGATCACATAGATGTGTCTGTGGTTTTCAGCACGTGGTGTTAAAAGTTTGACAACCAAGAATCAAATGGAACAAATGGCTTCAGATGCGATTCTTTTGAGTCCCAGGGGGCTATGTAAGAAGGTGGAAATATGATGGACTTTTGTGTTGCTCAAATCTTTTTCATCCATCCATTAGCTGTGTGGCCTTGGACAAGGTCTGTGAGCTTAACCTCTGTGAGTTCGCTTGTAACAGGGCCCTTATACTGCATACCCCACAAGGTTAGTGTGAGCGTTAAATGTATGTCAAGCACCCAGCCTGTGCCTGGAGATGCTCAAAGTGTATTACTTTTCTTTCCTCCCTCCCCTGGTCTTTCAATAGCTAGATACCAGCCCTCAGCACAGTCATCCCATCCCCCGCACCTCATCTTTCTAGGGGTCAGCGTAAGACATGTGAACCCAGCAGCTTGACTACAATGATGTCCTTCTGGTTCCATAATGCTGCGGCTGCCGTCCGACAGCCGTTGATCAGGCTGTGTAGGCCGTTGTCTGGTTTGTCCCCCTCCTCCCGGGGGAGCTAAGGAGCCCTGCAGTTGTTTATGACTATAGTGATTAGGAGAAGAGAAGGGGTCATTTCAAAAAGGCTTAAAGGGAAAGGGGGTTGGGTTAGAACCTGTCAGGAGAGGGTGTGACACTTGAAATTGCTGAACACAGCAACGGGGACCTCCCTTCTCCACGCCAGAAGGCCGACTGAGCAAGTGAACCTCTGCTCTTGGCGATCTGGCTGGGAGGACGGGCGGGACAGCCGGCTTGCTGTGCTGGCACGTTTTCCCAGGTATCGACCCTGGGAAAACTACAGAAAAGTTGGATTCTGTCCTCGACGCAATGCCCCCTCCTCGTTTTGTGTCCTTCCTCCCCTCCCCTTCATTCTGTACTCTGTGGTACCCCAATAGGCCTGGCTTCCTCAGTTCTCACAAAAATTACCTCTTCTTCCCTCAAATTAAGTATTCTCTCAGTACGCAGTTGTCAGGCTTCCCACAGAGGAAGGAGATCTGAGAAATCAATTCCCAACTAGGTTCCTCTCTATAGTGTTATTTATAAACTCTTCCAGAGGCATTTACGTATTTAAAGAACTGCTTCTTAATGGAATGTTATATTTCACTGGGCTAGGCCATACTAATTGTGAAAGGAATTAATAGTATGATGTGATTTACCTTAAGAAGGCTGCATTAATATAAACACAATGTGAATCAGGAAAGAGGGGTAAATCCCAACCTAACTCCATGGGGATCAGACTTCTCTTGGAGTTGTTACATATGGTCTTGGACTCCTTGCTGTAAGAAATACCTAGACATAATGGGATACGTTTGGATCAGTGAAGAGTAGAGAGATTCAGCAAGCCCTGGAGAACTGCCTTCCACTCTCGTGAAGGCTGGACCTGTTCAATAGCATGTTGCCAAGAGGTAGAACAAGGACCATTGGGTGAAACATACAGGGAGATGTGTTCCCCCACCCCCCAGTGTGAAGTTGGCTGGGTTTTTTTTTGCATCAGAACTGCCCAAAGAGGCAATGGGCTGTGAGAAGGGTCAGGGAGGTCCCGGCCCAGATGAGTGATCTGACCCGTTCTCATTCCCAGCTCTTCCAACCGAAATCATCAAGGCTCTCTTTGAGTGAGATCCTGGAGATCAGCCTGTGGATGGCGTAAAGTTTTGGCCTGGGGAAGATTCCTTCCCAGGGATAGATGTCATTTTCTCCAGGCAAGTGCAAGGCTGAGCCTTGAACAGGGCTGGTGTCATCTAGAAGAGAGGAAAGAAGTGACTGCCAGGGGCAAGGATTTTACTTCCCGCATTCATATAAGAACCCAGCTGTGGGAAAAGGACATTTCATTTATTTGCGTTGGTGGCAACTCTCTGTAGGCTGCTGAATGTTTATGAGTATGAATCATTTTTATTTCATCTCTGTGGACTGAGTCCCTAGCAAGAAAAGAAGACATCTTGACAAATCTAGATGTGCTGTTTAGGTGATGGAATAAATTTAAATTTTTTGAGGATTGAGTTATTTTTACTTTTGACCCCAGACAAACTCTCTCTTCCAAAGAAAATTAATCTGAAAGATTTATATAAGGTATTCAAGGTTCTTTGGATCTTATGTAAGCCTGAGTCAGTCTTACCCAGGTGAGTTTGTAGGTATAGTAGAACTTTGAGAATAACATTTTCTGTGAATTAGCAAGAAATGAGAGAAAGCAGTACTTGATATGCACTTGGAACTCTCACAGTCCAGAAACTTAAAGCCAGTGTCGTTTTATGGGCAATGTCTCAAGCTCTGTATATACAATTGTGTTCTTTTCCTTTTTTCTCTCTTATTAGAACTCTTTCTTTCAAGAATTTAAATTAGTATTTAATAAACCATTATTTATCAGAATGAAGCTTTCTGAAGTGCTTATGACTCAAATTAACCAGACAATACATTACTTAAAATCACATAAGATCAAACACACAGATGTCGTTACAATTTAAAATTCCTACTTGACTTTTCTGCCATTCCTAAGTCCTATAAATAATACTGAAAATACTGAAAATTAAATATCTTTTATGAGTAACAGAAGTTCTTCCTAATACAAATTTTTTATGATTTACTGATGGGAATTAAGAATATATAAGGATAGAACAATAGACGCATGAAATCAATATCCATCATAATGAAAACTCTTAGCAAACCAGGAACAGAAAGGAACTTCTTCAACCTATTAAAAACCTGTATAGGGCTTCCCTGGCGGCGCAGTGGTTGAGAGTCCGCCTGCCGATGCAGGGGACACGGGTTTGTGCCCCGGTCCGGGAAGATCCCACATGCAGCGGAGAGGCTGGGCCCGTGAGCCATGGCCGCTGAGCCTGCGCGTCCGGAGCCTGTGCTCCGCAACGTGGGAGGCCACAACAGTGAGAGGCCCGCGTACCGCAAAAAAAAAAAAAAACCTGTATATACATCTATCAAAAAGCTTATAGCTAACATCATACTTAGTGATGAAAGACTGAACGCTTTCTCCTTAAGACAGGGAACCAGGCTGATGTCTGCTCTCACCATTCCTATTTAACAACGTACTAGAGGTTCTAGCTGGTACAGTATGGAAAGTAAAAGAAATAAAAGGCAGACAGATTAGATGAAGAAGTAAAATAGTTTTTACTCACAGGTAAAGTCATCCTTTATGTAGGAAACCCCAAGAATCTCCAAAAAAAGCTACTAGAACTAATATCTTGTATTTGCAGGATAGAAGACTGATAAAAAAGGTAATTGTATTTCTATATTCTAGCAATTGGACATTGAAATTTTTAAAAATGTCATTAGTAGCATCAGAAGTATAAAGTATTTAGGAGCAATTTTGACACAAGATGTAAAAGACGGACACGCTGAAAACTATAAAACATTGCTGTGAAAGATTAAAGAACCCCTAAGTAAATGGAGAGAGATGTCATGTTTATGAATTAGAAGTACCAATATAGTTAAGATGTCGATTCTCCCAAATTGACTTATAGATCCAAAGCAAACCTAATTAAAATCCCAGCAGCCTTCTTTTTTGGGTAGAAATTGACAAGGTAATTCTAAAAATTATAAGGAAATTCAAAGAATATAGAATAGTCAAAACAACTTTCACAAAGAAGAACAAAGTTGGAGGACTCACACTAGCTGATTTCAAGACTTATAAAGTATAATAATAAAGACAGTACGGAATTGGCATAAAATAGACATGTAGATCAATGCAACAGAACTGAGTCCAGAAATAGACCCACACATTTGTCAATACCATATGGTCAACTGATTTTCAACAAAGATGCCAAGACAATTCAATTGGGAAACAATAATCTTTTCAACAAATGGTGCTGGAAAAATTGGATAGCCATATGCAGAAAACCAAACCAAACAATCAAAAAGACACCTTAACCCCTGCCTTACACAATCTGCAAAAAGTAACTTGACAGTCATCATAAACCCTAATATAAGAACTGAAACTATAACAGTTCCAGAAGAAAACATATGTGAGAATCTTAGTGACTGATTTCTCAAATAGGGCACACATAAAAATAATCAATTAATTGGACATACTCAAGATATGCTTATTTTTCAAAAGACACTGTTGTGGAAATAAAAAGGCTCATCATATATAGAGAGATATTTGCAAAACATATACAAAGAATATATATCTTATAAATCAGTTGTAAAGAGGCAAGTGACCCAATTTAAAAATAGAAAGTTTAAACAGACTCTTCACGAAAGAAGATGTACAGATGGCAAATAAGCACAAGAAAAGACACTGAACATCATTAGTTGCTATGGAAGTGCAAATTAAAATCACAAGGAGATTCCCTTATATACCCACTAGCTGGTTAAAATTAAGACTGAATATGCCTTGTGCTGGTGAGGATATGGAACAACTGAAACTCTTGTACATTGCTGGAGGCAGTGGGAAATAGTATAGCTACTTTGGAAGACAGTTTAGCAGTTTCTTAAAAAGTTAAACACGTCTACCAAAATACATAGCCATATATTTCTTTTTACTCCTAGATATTTATTCAAGAGAAATGAAGGCATATGTCCACCCAAAGACTTGTACACAAATGTTCATAATAGCTTTATTTGTTTTTTAAATTGAAGTATAGTTGATTTACATGTTAATTACTGTTGTACAGCAAAGTGACTCAGTTATACATATATATATGCATTCTTTTTTATATTATTTTCCATTATGGTTTATCATAGGATATTGAATATAATTCTCTGTGCTATACAGTAGGACCTTGTTGTTTACCCCTTCTATATATAAAAGCTTGCATCTGCTAACCTCAACCTCCCACTCCACCCCGCCCCCAATCCCCTCCCCCTTGGCAACCACCAGTCTGTTCTCTATGTCCCTGATTCTGTTTCTGTTTCATAGATAGGTTCATTTGTGTCATCTTTTAGATTCCACATATAAGTGATATCCTTTGGTATTTGTCTTTCTCTTTTTGACTTACTTCACTTAGTATGATAATCTTTAGGTCCATCCATGTTGCTGCACATGGTGTTATTTCATTCTTTTCATTATTTCATGCATTTCATTCTTTTTTATTTTCTCACAGATCTGGAGCCTAGACATCCAGTATCAGGGTGTCAGCATAGTTGGGTTCTAATGAGGACTATTTTCCTGTCTTTCAGATGGCTGCCTTCTCTCTGTGTGCTCACATGACCTCTTCGTTGTGCGTGTGTAGAGAGAGAGAGAACAAGCCCTCTGTAGTCTCTTCTTAGAAGGACACTAATCCCATCAGACCAGGACCCCACCCTTGTGACCTCATCTAACCCTAATTACCTCCCAAAGACCTTGTCTCCAAAGATTGTCACTTTGTGGGTTAGGGCCTCAACATATGAGTTTTGGGGAGGCACATTTAGTCTGTAGCAGTTGGTGTTCAGTAGTGCTTTTATTTTTTTATTTTATTTTTTTAAATTAATGTGTATCCCTTAGAGTTTTTGTGTTTTTTTTTAGATGTTGGGGGTAGGAGTTTATTAATTAATTAATTTATTTTTGCTGTGTTGGGTCTTCGTTTCTGTGTGAGGGCCTTCTTCAGTTGTGGCAAGCGGGGGCCACTCTTCATCATGGTGCGCGGGCCTCTCACTATTGTGGCCTCTCTTGTTGCGGAGCACAGGCTCCAGACGTGCAGGCTCAGTAGTCGTGGCTCACGGGCCTAGTTGCTCTGCGGCATGTGGGATCCTCCCAGACCAGGGCTCGAACCCGTGTCCCCTGCATTAGCAGGCAGATTCTCAACCACTGCACCACCAGGGAAGCCCCAATAGTGCTTTTAAATTGAATATATACTGAGTAATCAAAACAGACTAAACATACCTTTAGGAAGACCTGTGTATAAGACAACTTATTCCATCTAAAGATATTGTTTGATGCACAAATGGATTTTGAATAACTCCTTGGACCTAAGTCAAGCCCAGACGCTGGGAGCCACTACAGTCTTTGCTCCGTTCCATCAGTGGAGCAGCACCCAGCTACTATGCACCTACTCATCGTGGGTGCACTGAGAATTATGTACCAGAGACACAAAGGTGAATAGGCCATGGCTGTTGCCCTTAAAGAGTTCACATCCTGCACAGGGAGCCCCTGGAAGGCAGGTGTTGCACCTGGTTTATCTCTGTGCCACGATAGAGCCTCAGCACAGAGCCTCACACAACATCGCTGCTCTGTTGACATTTATTGAATGAATACCTCTAAAATATGGCGGTTCCTACTGTTTGACCAAGACCTCTTTCTCAAGCAAAGGAAAAACCTTCTCCCAATCTTTTGTGATTCCCTCACTGGCTTAAGGTTATATTTTGTGAGTCAAATAATCCAGAAAATTTGGGAATAAGGGTCAGAATCCAGGCAAGCAAGTAAATGGGGAAATTTCCTTAACTTCCATCCTCCTTTTCTGTGTCTTATCCTGCAGACCTTTATTCATCTAAGGCGAGAGTCAGCAAGTATTTTTTGTAAACCGTTAGGTAGTAAGTAAATTAGACTTTCTGGGCAATTGGGTCTCCTTTGAAACTACTCTGCCCGGCTGCTATAGTGCCAAAGCAGCCACTGACACTACAGAAACAAAGGAACATGTCTGTGTGCCAGTAAACTCTATTTATAAGAACTAGCAGTGGGCTGAATTTGGCCTACGAGCCATAGCTTGCTGACTTCTGCCCTAGGGTTTGGATCTATTAGCTAGCATTTGTTGAAGTCATGGAAGCTACACTTTAGCCGTTGGGTAATAGAACTGATATTCAGTAAAGGCCATCTGGTTTTCTGAAGAAATTTCTTGAGACATATCTTGAATCATACATGAAAGTACATGATCCAGATGGTTGGAAAGCCATGCTGGGACTGACCACACTGATACTCAGGACATACTCATGATACCCAACTCCCACAACTCATGTGTGTTGTTTGATACAGATGTCCACAGTAAGCACTGTTTCAGTGGAGTGGTATGGATGGAAGCTGGGTTGCATTTGGTAGCAGAGTAAATGGGAGGTGACACCAAAATGGGAGGCAGGTATAGACCATGTGTCTGGGGTCCCCAAGGCTCCCACGTTCAGAGGTATGTTAGAAGCACAGGCTGCCCGGACGTGACTTCTAGGCTCCTATTGTTTTTATGTTGCTGCTTGTATGAAAAAATCTAAACTATCTGTCTATTTCCTATTTTACTGAGGAGGTCAAGGCCATGTTATTTTCTTAATCTCATTTACTTATCTCATTCCACCATTCCCATCATCTCTCTTGACTCAGAATAGAGCTTCCCTCTTTCTGTGGAAGGTTGATGCCACTGCCTGTGTCCTAGATCCCATCATCTAACCCTCCCCTCCGTCTCTAGGCTCTTGCTCCATCACTTAGCTCCCCTCTCCTATATTCAACCTCCCCTTCCTTACTGGCTTTTGTACGCTTAGCACACAAACATACTGTATTTAAGTCTTTCCCATCGTTAAAAACATGCTCAAACAAAACCTTCCTGTGACCTCTTTAGCTGCTGTTCTTTCTCCTTCCATTCTCATTCAAACTTCTTGAAAGACTTATTTTTTAATCATCTCCTCCTCATTATACCATTTTTTAATCATCTCTTCCCCGATTTGATCTTCATTATACCACAATTTGACTTCTACCTACACAGTTCTATAGAATGTTAGGAGCCTCTGAGCACCTAATTGCTAAATCCAACGGGTACTTTCCATTCATTATCTTCCTTGACCTCTCTGCTAAATCTAACACCATTAATCATTCCTGCTTCCTGGAAACTTTTATGTTCCCTTGGCTTCCCTGACATAGCGAAAAATGTCCTGGTTCTCATCATCTCTATTTGACTATCCCATTGTGGGCTCCACTTCCTTTACCTACCATCTAATTGGTGTACCCCAAGATTTTATCTGTTGTGCATTCATCTTCTTCTTATATGTATTCTCTCTGAGCAGTCTAACCACTATCTGGATACTGACAAATTCCCAATTTATATCCTCAGTACAGACATCTCTCCCAAGCTCCAGACCCGTATATTCATCTCCATCTGGATATTCCAGGAGAACCTCAAATTCATCTTATCCATAACTGAACTCATCATTCTCTAGTTCTGGAATTCTCTACCTCATTTAGTGACACTGCCACTCACTAATGCATTAGATAGAAGTCATCAAGTCATCTTTATTTTTTCCTTTATTCACATGTTCCATCTCTTCAATCACCAAGTCCTATTGATTCTGCTTCCTAAATGTTTCTCAACCTATTATCTCTTCATCTCTGTTACCAATACCTTAGTTTAGGCTTCCTCTGTTCTTGTCTGGATGATTCCAAAAGCTTTCTGATAGGTCTCCTTGGCACCCATCTTACCTCCAGCAAATCCATTCAGTCAAAACATTTATAGAGCACCTACCATATGTACTACTGGGGTTGGGGATTTACCGGTAAACAGAATAGAGCCTGTGTTGGAGTGATATGTAGGTCACTATATAATTAAATCTATTATACACTAAATAAATCTACATTAAATAATTCCAGATACTAGTAAGTGCTCCAAAGACAAAATAATAGCATAGAAGCTAACTGATGGGTTGAACGAAATTTGGATATTCAGAGTAGCCTTGTCTGGGTGGGTAACATCTGACCAGAGACCTGAATGATGAAAAAGAACCTGTCTCTGGAATACCTGAAGAATGAGGATTCTGGGTAGAGAGAACAGCAAGTAGAAGGGCTCTGAGGCAGGTCCACATTTGGCGTGGCTGGAGGATGTCAGGTGAAGGGAAGAATAGTCTCGGATGAGGTAGGATTGTGTTGGGCCATATAGGCCATGGGTAGGTTTGGGGATTTAGGATGTAAGGGGGAGCCATTGGAGGATTTTCATCAGGAGAGTAACCTGATCTGATTTACCTTCAAAGCAGATTACTCTAGCTGCTGCATGGGAATAGGTTATAGGAGCACAGTTAGAAGTAGTTAGGAGGTGATTGAATTATTCCAGGTCAGAAATGATGGCTGCCCTAAGGGACTACCAGAGGAGATGGAAAGAAGTGGATGCAATTGAAATATAATTCGGATGCAGAATCAATAGGACTTGAAAAGGAAAGAATCAAGGATGTCTCCTCCAACCTCCATCAGTGGCTCCTGAGTGATTGTCTAAACACAGCTTAAGCCATATGGCTTCCACATGCAATAACCCTTAGGGTTTCCTTGCCGCTTATCAAAAAAATTCTAAACACTGTAACCAGAGGTATTGATACAAAGCCATCCCTGGTTTTTTCCTCCTTTTCTCTCCAGAAGACTTCCTTGGCATCCCTCCCTCCCTAGCTATTAGATATCTCTTCTTGGTGCCCCAGAGTCTGGGTATTTGGTGTCTCTATTGTACCACCAACATTGTATTGAAATTTCCTATGTGCCTGTTTATAATCCTAAGGTACAAAGACTTTGTCTTTCTTGATCATTTTATTTCTGTTGTCAGCTCTTTGCTGCTTGAAGTCTGGTCCTTGGACCAGTTGCATTGACATCACCTGGGAGCTTGTTTGAATCTGCATTTTAGCAAGGAGATGCCCAGGGGACTCTTATGTACCTTACAGTTGGAGAAGCCGGCTGTTTCCTGGAAACAGTAGGCACTCACTGAATGTTGAAATTAATGGAACCAGTGATGCAACGAAGACTCCTCAGAGCACGGCAATGATTTCCTTTCGCTGAAATAGATCCAAGTCACACAGTTAATGTCAATGAGGTGGATTAAGTCCTACTAGGTGCTATGGATGTATTGAAAATGTCTGTCACCACATGGCAGAAAACATCTGTTTAAAGTAGCATAGGACCTGTGGTTACATTTACTTCAAGAGGAACTTGAGTATCAGCCATTTTAGACTGCATTGACTTAAATGTACTTTCTTATAAAATATTCTGTAATTTTTTGTAAAGTCACCCATATAATCTAACACCTAACTTTTTCCTTTGAATAGTTAATACTCTATTTAATTAAGTGTCTAGAACAAACTTCTAAGTACCAAAGGCAGGTACGCTGGTCCCATATGAACTATGAACAAACAATGCGCAAGTGTTAATTAGCTCATTAACACTTCACTGTTATTCTTTGAGATGCTCTCGATTATTTTCCAGCCTGAATAAATCCAGAAGGTCAGAAGTTCCCAGTTTTGCCTTGTCTTTCTTGTAAACTTGGAAAAGTTGTTGAACCTCCTCTGCCACAAACCACAAAATGGGAGTCACAGTCCCTTCCCTACCCAGCTCCCCAAGCCCTCAGGGTGATGAAGATTTAGGGCCCTTACAGGCAGAGATTCTGATGTGCTTCCCAGGCCGCCAACGTGGGTAGCCTGAGGATAGTTGTGCCAGGTTAGCTTGTAGTAGAAGAAGGGGCAGGGCCCTTATCTCCTCAGCATTATAGGGGCTCAGGGAATTCAGTACTGCTTGAACTCAGAGGTGTCTCTTAGATATTAACTCTTAAGACTCCAGCAACCTGAACTAACCCTGCAGTGGACTGAATGCTTATGATTCTGCAACGTTCATACGTTGAAATCCCAACCCCCAGTGTGATGTTTTTAGAGGTGGGGCCTTTGGGAGGTAATATGGTAATGAGGGTGGAGCCCTCTTGAATGGGATTAGTGCCCTTATAAAAAGGACCCCAGAGAGACCTCTTGTCCCATTTCCACCATGTGAGGACACAATGGGAAGTCTGCTGTCTGCAATATGGAAGAGGGTTCTCTCCAGAGCCTGACTGTGCTGGCACCCTGATCGCAGATTTCCAACCTTCAGAACCATAACAAATAAATGTCTGCTGTTTATAAGCCACCCAGTCTATGGTGCTGTGCCACAGCAGCCCGACTGACTAAGACCACTGCCTGGAGGCCAATGCTTCACCTGCTCGGAACAGCTCTCACTCCCCATCTGGAAATCTCAAGCGAAGCAGGAAGTGGCTCTTTTCCATGAAACGCTTAGGAAATTCTTGACCCACCTGCTTCTTAGCTTGAGGAAAGTCATGGTGGAAATCAAGTGTTTCATTTTTAAGATGGGAAATTTTACTTCCTTAACAATGGAGTGAAAGCAATGACTGTCTTTTGCTTGTTTTTTTGGAGTCTGTTTGGGACTTTGCAAAGAATGGTGACCTGGAGATGAGGGATCTGGGTCTTGTCCTCTTTGTCTGTAACTGGCAGTGTGACATTCCTGTCACCTCTCTTGGCCACAATATTTTCACTAGGTGACCTCTAGCATCCCTTCCAATCCCAACATTTTAGGACTCTCTGTTTCTATCTTTGCTGGTCTTTTCTGTAGAGAATTTAAAAATAAAATAGCTCAAGCCCTGACCCTTTCTGAATGTCTATAAAATCCCAAGAGTTCAACAACAAGCTTGATGTGCTGGTGAATGTTTAAAAACTGGCACTGATCTGTCGTATCTGCCAATTTCTGTGGTGTAAATCATCTCACCATGGCTGATTTCCAGCTATCATGGTGATATCAACCTGCTCACAAAATTATTGAAAATTTAACAGTCACCTCTTACGAGCTGCACACCATTGTGAACAAGCCTCCTTGTCCATTATTCTGAGAGGAGCAGGACTTACACAGTAAGGGGCAGAGATGCTCACTCACTCTTGGCTGCATGCCTGGCTATTGGGAAAAGTCAGTGTGGACATCATAAAATTATAGAAGATTGGCATTGAAATGTGTGGTCAAACACTGAAAATGGGAATGATTCCTACTTATCAGGATGTCTGACAATTCTCCTGGGGCTTTCTGCCAGAAAGTCATTGTGTCTTTATGCTTGCAGAAGGGCACACAATGACACTCAGAAATTGGATTGCCAATAAGAATTGTTCCAAGTTGAGAGATGGCATCTTTTCCCAAGTGCCGGGTGGAAGAAAGGTTGGAAGTCAGGTGGGGCTCGATATTATGCTCCGTGGAGTCTCACTTATTTAGTCTTATACTCATAAACTGAAATCAACTTTCTATTCTGGGCGGGCATTTATTTTCCTATATATATGCATTCCTTTCTTGTTGCTACTTCTGAGGGCTGGTGCTCTAATTTTACTGTCTTTGTTTAAAAAAAAAAAATTAGTTCCCAGGATATGCTCAGGGAAGGCCTCATATTTCCCTCTTATTTAACTGTAACCAGAAGCATAATGGAGGTCTTATTTCCAATTCAGCAGCCAGTGAGTTATACTGAGAACAACCTTGTCCCCTGGCCATGGATGTGATGTTTAACTGAAAGAACTTGAAGTAGAAAGGGTGTTCCATACATACTCTGTCTCCTAATGGGGACACATGTGTCAGGTGGGGCCCTGTCCTCAGCAAACCAGAGCTTAGCAGACCTGTAATGTCAAGAAAGAGCTCAGTTTGCAGATGCTAAACACTGACGTGAATGTTTTTGTGACAACTGGGGAGGACGTCTTATTTAATCCAGAGCCCTGCAGTTCTTTGTTCCCTTACCAGGGTAGCATGGAGCAACCATTAAGGTTCATGGTCAAGGCATACTGAAAACTAAGCAGGTGAATTACGAGTCCATATCTGGGTTGATTAGGAGGCAAGGAACAGGGACCCTAATCTGAAAACAAGAAAGCTTTGACATAACCTCGACCATCCATCTTATACATAAATGTTGTTGGTTTCAAGGAAGATATGGCAAGATGGTAAACTGGCTCAATGAGTCCCATCTTCTTACTGGACAGACAAACACACCCCTCAAACAAAAGTACTCTTTCTCTCTTTTCCAGACTATGGGTGAGGACTCCAGGAATAATCTGTGTAGGAAGGATAGTACACTACTGAGGATTTGTCTAAAAGATAGAGATGAAAATTAGCTTGTGTGTGAAGAAGTGTTTCAATGAGAAGGGGAGTTTACAAAATGGTGTCTGTGTTAGGATTATAATAATTGCAAATATTTACACACATGGATAAAATTTGGAAGAGGATGCACAGAAATGAAAGTGAAGGTGGGCTGGTAAGATTGAATATTTTACAACATTTTCTTTCCTGATTTTGTCATGTTATTTGAATATATTTAAATCTTTTGTGAGAAGGATTTTCTATCTTCAGAGAGAAAAAATGAGCTGGAATTTCCCTGGAGAATTTGAAATCAGATGTAAGAAAAAATTTCTTTGTGGGATGTTTAGACCCTGGGAAGTACTTATAGGAGAGTTGAGAAACACCTTCAAGAATGGAATTCCTCCTTCACCTTGTAGAAAGCGTGGTGGTCCCTGGCATGGGGGATAAACCAGATTGCTGCTGGAGGATTCTCCCATCTGGAGAGTCTTACAGTATTCCCATTTCACAGATGGGGGTCCTGATATGTAGCATTAACTGAGATGCAGATGTGACTCGGTGAATTGATGGCAGAGCTATTAACAAGCAAATTTATGAGCTATGGAAAGACCACCTCTGATAACTGCTTTAGAGTTGCTCAAGCTACATCCCTCATTCCTGTAAATGATCTAGATCCTCCCAGCAGCCACAGCAGTGAGGAACCAGATTAAGCAATCCCTCCCCACTGGGTCAGTCTAACATGAGAGATTTGCAGAGACTCCTGCAGTTATAAATATTTTAAACTACCTAAAGGGACACCTCTTGGGTGCAGGGAAAGACATTAGGAGCAGCTTTCTAGGGTGGGAAAGTTTTTTTTTCTTCCACCACAGGGGGAGGGGGCTACCGCCTCTGTACCCTCCCACTCAGGCCGTTCATCTGCTCCAAGTTCAGTGCTCCCCAGTATAAATAAACTCCTTTTTTTTCCGGATAGGAAAGTTGTTTTGTTGTTGTTGTTTTGGTAACTTGGATAGTACTTTGGACATATCTGGTTAGAAACATGTTACTTTCCTGAGATATAAAGCTCCCTTGGAGTTCAAGGGCACTTGTCTTCCCATAAGGCACATTTGTGTAACAAAAGTTCATGTCTGAGCTTTGGATATGACAGACTCGATTTGAGGCTGAGCCTCACCACTTGCAATCTCTCAGAGCCTCAGTTTTCTCATTTGCAAAGTAAGGATATCAGTACCTACCACACAGGGTTTTGGAGGTGAAGTGTGCGAATAAAGTGCCTGGCATGTAATAGGCTCTCACTAAATGTTCGTTTCTTGAATGCTGTAAGCGTCAACAGAGAGGAGTTACACATTTGGTGCCCCTGCACTGCTTCCTGTACTCAATCATGACTCATTCTCAATACCCAGAAGGTGTCAAACAACAGACCTCACCAGCTCCACATGTTTGGGGTGACTGGCACCCTTCTCCATGACCCTTGGGTCTAACCACAGATATCACCAAAGACTGTTTCAAATTAACTGTGGGGCCTCCTCCCCAAGAGCCCCTGTGAAATCCCGTGAATGCATCTGTTCCTGGTCCTCAGTCAGTCTCCACCAGGGCCCAGTGTTGGCTCTGAGCGCTTGGCACACCCTTGGGACAAGACGGCTATTTTAAACTTTCAGGGCCAGAGCTCGCCGGCCCTTGCCTGCTGGTGGATGAGGGCTGGCAGCCTCAGTGCTGCTTAACCCTGCCCAGGAGCCCAGGGTACGGACGCCGGTGAGTGGGAGAGCATGGAAGGCTGCATTTCTGAAGCTGAAGCTCACCTGGATCTTCTCTTTGTTGGGTTGGGAAGGACAAACGAGTCCATCAGAGCAGAGCAGGCAAGGACAGCCCAAGAGGTTGACTATCCCAGATTGATGTAAGACCCCAAAATAGTCATCTTTCAGGAATAGTGATTAAAACATAGGCTTTGACACCAAATGGACTCCAGTTGAATACTTGGCCATTTCCTAGGTATGGGACGTTGAACAAGCTACTTAACCATTTAAACCATGAGACTGGATGATCTGACAAGGGAGAGAGGGTGAATGGAAAAGATGAGAGATTGTCTAAGGGTGAACTGCAGGGTTCGCCAACATTTATAGAAAAAAATCCAGATGAAAGAGGCCTTTAGGGGCCACGCTCCTTTGGGACCTCCAAGTTACATGCTTTAGCTGAGCAGTTATTGTTGTTAGTCAGGCCAAGAGTAATTTTTAAAAAGTTTCGTGTTGACTTAACATAACCACAACTCCTAGACTCTCTCCTTGGTGTCTTGACTACCAGACTTTGCTTGTACCTGTCTCATGGCTGGAGTGGGTCATGGGGGCGCAGACAGTGCAGGCCACATAGAGTCTTGCAGTCTGAGACCTGGCTTAGCTTTGCCAGACAGTGTACTGAACACTCATAGCTATGAAGCCGCCTGTCTCTGTCAGGGACCAGTGAGTCTTCAAGTCTCTGGAGACCAGCCTCAGTGGTTGTGTTAACGCAGAGGGAAACTGTAAGTGTTGCTACAGGCCCCAAGAGGCCCCTGAAGCCACCGTTTACACGTGGCCCAAACCTGCGGGCAGAGGCCTGCAGAGGCCACTCTGTGAAGTGGCAAACTGAGATGACTGGAGTCAACTTGGAGATGCGGGCGGGGGTTGGTTGCAGCAAGCTCTGGTTTTGATCCCCAAGAGGAAACCTGCCCTTTTGCAGGAAGGGCCTCTTTTGGTTTCAGAGCTTTGAAGAACAGAGATAAACAGTTTGAAACCAAAACAGGGTTTAGTGTTCTTGTCCAGTCTTAGGCCCGGTGGGGTCTAAAGGCGCTTAGTGCTTTTCTTTACATAGACACGGGCCACCTGGTCGTGCTGAAGACTTGCTGGCGAGTGGGATGCGGCCTCTGTGTCCTTTCGGTGTGGCAGTTTTAAGAGGAAGCTGGTAGAATGGTTGGGCGTGGGGTGGAGGGGGTGCACTGAGGTGGCATCTTATAACCTCAACTCATGGAGACAATTAGTCCCTGCAGATCTCTTTCAGTCTTCTTGGTTACATCAAAAGAGTTATCAGGGCGCTGGCCTTTCACACCTCTCTAACTTTGCTAGTCCTCCTTCTTCATGCAGAGGGAGGCTCCAGGATCAGAGCCTTGGGAAGCCAACAGGAGCCATTCAGGACTTGAAATCATCGCTTTTGTTTTTCAAAATTATTTTATTTTCATATTTGCCTTTTACTTTATCACAAAAGATAAAAGTAAGAAAACGTGACTTAATTTAAGGAAGAAATGGATAAAAAGCAGTACAAGCCGTTTGTGGTTGTGGCAAACCCGTGGCGGTAGAAGGTGGGGGGCTGAACCCGGGTGGAGGAGAACAACGCCGCAGTAAAATCTCACATCTGGGTGTGTGCGGCACAAGTGCCTTTAAAAACAGAAAAGATTTCTAGGGCAGAAACTGTTGTCCCGAACTAGTCTGAAGACATTACTCCATTGTCCACCGGCTTCCAGAGTTGCTGGGGAAAAGTCAGAAGTCACCCGGACTCCAGACCCTTTGTATGTGATTTTGTGTTCCTCTCTTTGGAAGCTTGTAGGATCTTCTGTCAGTCCACAGTGGTCTGAAGGTTCCATGATGATGTGCCTTGGTATGAGCCCAGCTTACCTGTGTCAGCTCTGGGATATTTTCTTTACTTTTTTAAAATTTGAGATTTATTTGCCATACAACATTGTGTAAGTTTAAGGCGTACGACATACTGATTTGACACATTTATATTGCAATGTGATTGCCATTGTAACGTTAGCTAACACCTCTGTTGCATCACATTATGATCATTTCTTCTAGGGCTGGGAACAATTCAGATCTAGCCTCTAAGCAAGTTTAATGATTATAGTACAGTTTTATTCTCTCTAATCACTGTACTGTGTATAGATATTCCTTGACTTACGATGGGGTTGCCTCCTGATAAACACATGGTAAACTGAAAATATCATTAGTCGAAAATTACTTTAATATATCTAACCTACTAAACAGCATAGTTTAGCCCAGCCTACCTTAGACGTGCTCAGAACACTTACGTAAGCTGCCAGTTGGGCAACACAAAGCCTATTTTATAATAAGGTGTTGAAAATCTCAGGTAATTTATCAAATACTGGGCTGAAGGTGAAAAGCAGAATGGTGGTCTGGGTACAGAATGGCTGTAACTATATTGATTGTTTACCTTTGTGTTCACATGTCTGACTGGGAGCTGCGGCTACTGAATGCATATTGCTTTTGCACCATCATTAAGTCAAAAAATTGTAAGTCAAATCATCGTAAGTTGGGGACTAGCTGTATAAGGTCTCCGGGATTTATTTATCTATTAGTTGCAAGTACGTACCCTAAACAACAGCTCTCCCATTTCCAGCTACCCCCCTCACCCTCCAGACCCTGGTAACCACCACTTCACTCTCTGCTTTTACAATTTTAGGTTTTTTAAGATTTCACGTATAAAACAATATCATAGAGTAGTTGTCTTTCTCTGACTTATCTCACTTAGCCTAAGTCCTCTAGGTCCGTAGACGTTCTTGCAAACGGCAGGATTTTCTTCTTTCTTATGGCTCAACAATATTCCATTGTATATATATACCATGTCATCTTTATCCATTCATCCACTGATAGACACTGAGGTTGTTTCCGTATCTTGGGGCTGTTGGGGATAATGCTGCAACAACATGGGAGTGCATACCTGTCTCTTGGGTAACCTGTTTTCATTTCCTTTGGATGTATACCCAGCGGTGGGATTGCTGGATCATACGGCAATTTTATTTTTAAGTTCTTGAGGAACCTCCATATGGTGCTTCATGGTGGCTGACCCAGTTTATAACCTCACCAACAGTGTGCAAGGGTTCTGGGAAATTTTCTTGATTGTAATAACAATTTATTTTCTGTTATTATTTATGTTATTTTATTAATCTTTTTGTTATTTTATTTTCTGTTTCCCCTCTCCTCTATAGAGCTTCTATTTGCTCAGATGCTACCTCTCCTCTTCAGGGTTTCTATTTTTATTCTCTTTCCCCCCTATTTTCATCTCTTTGTCTTTCTATTTTCTGGGTGATTTCCTCAACTTTTAAAATGTTTATTCATTGAGCATCTTATTTCTGCCCTTATACATTTATTTCCTAAGAACTACTTTTTTGTGCTCTCTGAAAGTTCCATTTTTAGAGCATACTATTCATATTTTATAGATGCAGTGTCTTCTTTTTATCACAGTTTTTCTGTGATAAAAACTGCTTTTCACAGTTTTTTTTGCTTTGTTTTCTTCTCTCGGGGTAGTCTTTGTTTCCTCCAAGTTTCTTTTTTTTCTGTTTGTGTTTTGTCCTTCATTATAACTGCTTTCCTCAAATGTCTGGCGATCCTTGGTTGTCACTTCATGACTATGAAGAATTAAAAAGTGATTGGAATACCCAAAAGAATTGAAAAGACGACTCAGATGCTTGCATACCAGTGTTCACTGCAGCATTATTCATAATAGCCAAAAAGTGGAAACAGCCTAAGTGTCCAACGACAGATTAATGGATAAACAAAATGGGGTATGTACATACAATGGAATATTATTCCGCCATAAAAGGAATGAAATTCTGATACATGCTACAACATGGATGAAACTTGAAAACATTATACTAAGGGAAATAAGCCAGAAACAGAAGGACAAATATTGTATGATTTCACTTATATGAAATATTGAGAATAGGCAAATTCCATAGAGACAGAAAGTAGAATAGAGGTTACTAGGGGCTGAGGGGCAGTGGGGAGTGGGAATTATTGCTTAATGAGTACAGTGTTTCTGTTTGGAGTGATGAAAATTGTGGAAATAGACAGTGGTGGTGATTGTATAACATTGTGAATGTACTTAATGCCTGTAAACTTAAAGTTTACTGAACCGTAAACTTAAAACTGGTTAAAATGGCATATTTTATGTAATATATAATTTACCACGATAAGAAAATAAAAAAGGTGATTGGCAGCCCTGAGCCCATTAGTAGGGCTTATTGACTGTCAGGGTCACTGTAACGGGTTCTGGCTGGGCCAGTTCCTGGGGGACCCTGAATTTCAGAATCCTTAGGTTGAGATTTGCCAGTGAAGCCTCTTTCAAGGTCTTGCCTGAAGCATAGAAACCTGGCTACTGGCATTTTGCGAGTCCTGGAAGACCGCTAGGGCTGAGAGGAGAGAGTGTCAATATTCAGTACAAGTTTGACTGAATCTGCTGTTTTCAGTATTAAAACCTTCAGCCATGCCTAGTGTTCCCTGGGCCAGAGACCCACTGCCTTACTGTCTCTAGCAAATGCACATCCTCCCGGGCTGTTGGACAGGAGGAGATGGGAGGGGCAGTCACTGGCTGAGCAGAGGGAAGGTACCCTGAGGGCTACATGCTTCCTAAACCCACTTTCAGTCAGTCCTCCTATTTGCAGACCTTTCTCCATCCTTGCTTCCTGGTTCCCATAATGTCTAGATCTTTTGGGAGTCCTGAAGTCAAAAATAGGCTGTTTCTCACTTTTTCCCCACTGCAGCTTAGGAATTAGACTTTGTGGATAAATATATAATCAGTTTGTTGTTTTAATGAGACTTAACTTTCTTTAACCCATGACTTATTTATGAGCACATTAGTTTAAAATAAGTTCCAACCACCTTTTTATGTTTTTTGGGCCGGTTTTGGATTTAATTGCGTTATGGTCAACGATGTGGTCTCTTTATAGAGTCCCTGAAATTTTAGGGAATTTCTTTGTGATCTACTATGTGTTCACCTTTTATAAATGTTCTCTTAGGTAATAGACCCTTTGATGTAGGCAAGACGGAATTATTATCCCCTTCTTATAAGCAGGTAATCAGGGCCCAGAGAATTTTAAAGAGTCGCCCAAAGTTTCTCAGTCAGGTTGGACCAGAACTGAGGAATGTGAAGGAAGGGGAGCCTAACGGTGAAGCGCATGGACTCCATTCCATGTACCTGGGTTGCATCCAGGCTCTGCTAGTTCCTAGCCATCTGCCGACCGGGGATTATAATTGTTCTTGCTTCATAGGGTTCTTGGGAGGTTTACATACATGGCACACGGTAAACACTCAATAAAAGCTATTACTATTATTACTCTTTTTTACTTTTTATCTAGGGTTCATGGTGCACCTTGTACAGAGGAGTCATTCCATTAAGGATCGCATCTTTAGAAACGTTTACAGCTATTCCTCAGCGCAGCAATTTATTTTATCGTCTGGCCACTGTGCCTCAGAGATTATGGCCAGAAGTACCACCATGTCAGTAGAAAAGCTTCCTGGACGTTATGCACCGAGGGCACGCAAGTCCTTTTTTGAGAGCCTACTACGTGTTGGTGCTCCATTCCTAGCCGAGAGGTATTTTCTATCTTCTGGGACTTCTTTATGCCTTAATCAAGGTAGGTACTCAAAAAAGCCTTTGTAAAATGAACAACAGCAAGGACAGAAGTGCTTAGAAGCCCAGAGTTGAAAGATGGAGAGTTGGGTGTGGGAGAGAGGGCTTGGCCACCCACTTTACGGCAGATTGTCCTAAATAAACAGAATTATCTGGGCCTCCCAGACCGTCAGGTGCTAATCCCCGCGATAATCAGGCTCGAAGCCCTCAGAGCCACAGAACCAACCAGCTGGGAGGGAGAGCGACCACAGGGCTGTTCACGTGGAAGCAGCGTCCCCTCTTTCTCTTTTGTGGACACAAACAGCTGACAGTCTTAAAATAAAGGCGCCTGGCCCGCCTCTGAGCTGGACACCTGGAAATAGGCCAGCGCTCAGCTCCCTTATTGCGGATTCTGTGCTCCACATCAGTCTCCATGAAATTAGCTTTTAAATCTGTCTTTCGCTTTGAATCTTTCCGTTTCCTGGCTCCCTCTCTCCTCCTGTTGGGTGGAAGAACTGTGCAGTTACTCCCTTCTGCACCATCGCCCCACCCCGCCCCCCAAAGGAAACATGGGCGATGATTTAGTTCTCTATTCCCACCACTATTGCAAGGTATGGGATGCGAAGGGACATTTAGAGAAACTTTTAATTTTGAAACTGTATTAGAGAAAAGTTGCAAAAAGAGCACAGAGCATTTCAGATATGCTTTACCCAGCTGCCCTAATGTTGACATCTTATCCAGCCATAGGACAATGATCAAAACCAAGAAATTAACATTGATACAACACAAATAACTATAGACTTTATTCAGATTTAACCCGTTTCTCTGTTACTGTCTTTTTCCTGTTACAGGATTCAATCCCAGATCCCATGTTGCACTGAAAGGTCCTCAAATCCTTCAACCTATGACAGTTCCTCAGTCTTTCTTTGTCTTTTATGACCTTGATGTGTTTGAAGAGTACTGGTCAGTTGTTTCACAGACAATGTGCGTTTGTCTAATGGTTTTTCATGGATAGATTGTGGTTAGATATTTCTGGAAAATGCTGTGGATGGAATTGTCTCCCCTCCAAATTCATATGTTGAAGCCATACCCACTGTGACTGTGTTTGGAGATAGGGCTTTTAGGAGGTAATTAAGGTTAAATGAGGTCAGAAGGGTGGGGCCCTGATCTGATGCCAGGGTGACATGACCTCAATAAATTTTATGACTAGTGCTTTTTCCTCAATCCCTGATTTAAGGTATGTCTGAAGGGTGTTTCCACTGTAAAGTTACTGTATTTCCTTTTGTAATTAATTAATGTCTTGGGGGGATACTTTTAGACTATGCAAATATTGTTTATCTCAAGCTTTTGCCCAATAATTTTAGCATCCATTGGTGATTTTTTGCCTGCAGTAATTATTACTAATGGGGATTTTATATTTCCTTCTACGTTTATTCATTGGAGTTTTTTTTCTAAGAGCTATACCTTCTTGCCAATTTACTTATTTGTTCAATTATTTTAAAATATGAGAATAGACTCATGTATGTTTACTTTAGTCTATGGATTACAATTAAATATTGTTATTCATTTTATTGTTCAGAATGTGCCGGCTTTGGCCATTGGGAATACTTTCATGCTGGTTTCTATGCTCTTTCATCCTTTCTGAGCACATTCTTACCTTCTGGCACCACAGGATGTTCCAGGATCATCTCGTGTTTCTCTTGCCTAGACCTGGAATCAGCTACTTCTTCAAGGAGCCCTGGTCCCTTTGGTCGGAGACTCGTATTTAGAAACCAAGATCTGGGTGCTGGGCATGCTTGCCGCTACTGGGGTGCCAGTGATAAACAGACATTGTTTTCTTCTAAAAATGTTTGTCTTTGTTCCCATTTGCCATAGTGCCTAGAATTCTGAGTCTTCTAGAAACCTGTGTGATTGAAAATAAGGTATCCTGCTATATTCCAGCTACCTTAGGGATGGACTGTTGAGTCTGGAAGGTTCTTCAGTCCCCAGTTAAAATGCAAACATCCCTGGATTACATGATGGTATGATGATGTAACACTAGGTGAAAGCAGATTCCTTGTGAAGGAGGCCCAGCAGCAGCCCATGGCTGAGGGCACCTGTGACACCAGGAGCAGGAGATGGATGTTGAAGAGGAAGTGTGTGTTCACCTTGGGCCATTACAGTTTATGCACTTCCGGAAGGCCAAATCTACTCTTCATCCCAGCTTTTCACATTCCCAAAACAGAGAGTAGGTCTCCTTCACTCTTTTGGGAATGTGCAAAGTATTTTGAGTATTTGTTGGTCAGAAAGTTGCTGAGAACTAGCAAAAATATCTAGGGAACCCTTCGATAACGCTTTGAACTTATCTTTGTTCCTCTATAGGTAAGGTATTTTTTCCCTCTGGCTTCTTTCGGAATTTTTTCTTTATCTTTGATTTTCTGCAATTTGAAAATGATATGCCTAGGTGCAGTTTTTTCTTTTTTTTTTTTTTTTGCACTTATCCTGCTTGGTGTGCGACCTCTGTGCTTCCTAAATTAGTGGTTTGATGTCTGATATTTGGGGAAATTCTCAGTCATTATTGTTTCAAATATGTCTTCTGTTCCTTTCTCTTTCTTCTTCTTCTGATATTCCCATTATGTGTGTATTACACCTTCTGTCGTTGTCCCCTAGTCGTTGGATATTCTGTTTTTGTTTTTTCTTTCGGTCTTTGTTTCTTTCCTTTCTGGTTTGAAGATTCTATTGATATAGGCGCTAGCACCAAGATTATTTTCTCAGCTGTGTCCAATCTACTAATGAGCCTATCAAAGGCATTCTTCATTTCTGTTACAGTGGTTTTTTATCTCTTGCATTTCTTTTCTGGTTCTTCCTTAGGATTTCCATCTCTCTGCTTACACTGACCATCTGTTCTTGCATGCTGTCTGTTTGATCAATTAGGATGCTTAGTGTAATAATTAGAGTTGTTTTAATTGCTAATTAAAACACTGCCTGATAATTCCAACACTCCTGCCATATCTGGTTCTGTTGCTTGCTCTGTCCCTTCAAATTGTGTTTTTTGCCTTTTGGTATGCCTTGTAATTTTTTCTTGATAGCTGGACATGATATACCAGGTAAAAGGAAGTACTGGAGATAGGCCTTCAGTAATGTGGCGGTGAGGTGTGAGCGGAGGGGAAGCATTCTCTAGTCCTATAAGTAGGTCTCCATGTTTTAGGGAGCCTGTGCCTCTGAACTGCGAACTTCACAAGTGTTTCTCAGTTTTATCCTCCCTTCTTAGGTGGGACATGAAGGCTAGAGTGGGCCGGAGCTGGGCATTTCTGTTCTTCCACGTGGAAGAGCCCGCTGGAGCTGGGTATATTTCCCTTCCCCAGGTCAATTAGGCTCCGATAATAATAGCCCAGCGGGTCGGGCTCTGGTTAACTGGCTTCACCTGCGGGCAGGCCTTGTTGAGAAGCACAGCAGCTCCGGTCAATTTAAAAATGGTTCCTTTGCCCCTCCCTCTGCGGGAAGCTCGCGGGCATTTTTCTCATATATTTGCTGCAGGAAGTTGGTTGAGCTCCTGGCGGGAAGTCTCCCCGTATGTTGTGGGCCCACCGTGACTTGGTCATCCTGAAGTTTTCAACTGTCAGAGTTGTCTACACTGAGCCTCCGGCAACTCGCTCATTGCACGCGTCCTACCTGGGCACTAGTTCCTGCTGTTTCTTCTCCCGAGTCTCGCTCTGGTAAGTTGTGACTCCTGTATTCACCCGTCTGTCTTAAGGGCAGTGGTTTGCCCTGTGTCCCCTGCTCTTGTACCGATGCAAGAAGTATTGTTGATTTTTTTCAGTCTGTTCAGCGTTTTACTTGCTGTTAGGATTGCTGACTTAAAAAATATTCACAACCTAAATGTTGAGAGTTACGTTTTATTCAGCGGGAATTTTTCGGACTTCAAGCCTGGGAGGCAGCATCTCAGTAACCCTGAGAAAACTGCTCCGGGGAGGCGAGGGGGGAGCCAGGTTATAGAGAAGTTTTGCAACAAAGGGCAGGTAGTCTGACCGTCGAAAGATGATTGTTAATTAAAGAAAACCGGATATCTCAAGTTAAGGAATTTAGCGCTTTTCTATGTATGGGAAGATGCAAGAGTCTGGGCTCACTGAAATCATACCTTTGACATGCACCTCAGCTACCTGGGGCCAGTATCCCTGTGTTTTCACATCCTGAGTTTCTCCAGGGCTCACTGGCTCACGTTGGAGGGCAGCAATCACTGCTGACCATGACATCTTCGTTTACCGATATGGCAGGTAATATGCCATTTCTCAGAATGGAGTGGTGACTTCTAAGCTCCTTACATATGGACCTGGAAACTGGAAGTTCCCCTCTTTCTTCTTTGGCTTCTAATTACTTTCCAAGGTTGGATTCCCCACACTGCACCCCCCCCCCCCCCCCCCCCCCCCCCCCCCCCCGCCGCCGCGTCCTAACGCTGTAAACATCCAGCGGACGATCAGAGGATTTGTAACCTGAGGGTACGGCCCAGGAAATAGCTATCTCGCTGTCAGAGATGCTAATTCACATGCTTTGGAGAATGTGGGTAGAAGAGGTGGTGGAAGGGGGGCAATGGTTGGCTGCCAGAGTTGGAACAGCAGTAATGTTCCTCTGGGCGCCTTCCCTCGCTCTGTCCCTCAGAGTCACATGGTGGTCCCTGCAGGCTCTCTGGGTGTAGCATCTTGGAGGTCTGGACAACTTCCTTGCTGAGCAGAGGTCTCCCACCTGCAAAGGCTTGGGGCTGTTTGAAAAGCCCACTGCACAGCTCTATCACCTGAAGATTTGTGACAGCTGGTTCGTCTGCCTGACTCTGTTGGAAGGAGTTGGCACTTTGAATTATCAAGCACCACTATGAATAGGAGAGGACAGGAACTCCCCCACTTGGCATTTGTAGTGGCAAATCATGTCTTGGAAAACTTTCAAGATTCTCAGCACTGGCAAAATCCTGGGGAAAGGGGATCAGTCAACTATCATTTATTTATGCTTTCAAAGGGCTCTGGAAACACAGGTAACAATGGGGTAGAAGAACAAGCCCTATCGTGTATTATTAAACACGAAGTCTGATAACAGGGAGGAAGACTCCCCTCTTGGATGGGTCATGGGGGACTAATAAGGCTCCCTGAGGCTCCAGGCTGGGGCCCTTCTATTGACTTCTTAGGCTACTGGAGAAAGAGAATGGCATTTCCCCCTCTTCAGCCACTTTTGTCTGAAGAACTTTAAGGTATTTCATTAGTAATTTCTTTAAAAGGAGGCAGATACTGCTTTACTTAGGATGGACCCAGAACAGATATACCTGGAGGCTGGATTTTTAAAATGAATTAAGTAAAATATTTATTGAAAGTTTATGAAATGCTAGACATGGTGTGAGGCATTGGGACACAAAGATTAACACAGTGGTGCCCGGCATGTTGCTCACAGCCTACCCAAGGGCAAAGCAGGTGTAAAGGCTACTAGATCAATTAATCTATGAGTACTTTTAGAGTATCTGTATGCTCAGGGGAGGTAAATTGCATAGCCCATTTCTCCAGGTGCTTCTGAATTGCTAGGGGAGACAATGAAATCTACTTGGTAGAGTAAAAGGATACTTTAGTGGAATCAGGGGCAGCAGGACTTTGAAGAAGGGAGAAGTCAGTGTAGATTGGAGTTTAGAAAAGGTGAGGAAGAAATAGTGGGAGATACATCTGTAAAGGGAGGATGATGTGGGAAAGGGCCTCAGGAGCCAGGCCAAAGAATCGCACTTGATATAATAAAGCAATAGGAAGCCACTGAAGGTTTTAGAAGGGAAGGGGGTTGTATTAGTCTCCTAGGGCTGCTGTCACAAAGTAGAACAAACTGGTTCACTTAACACAACAGAAATTTATTGTCTCATAGTTCTGGCGGCTAGGAATCAAGGTGTCAGCAGGGCCATGCTCCCTCCGAGACTCTGGGTAGAATCATTCCTCGTCCCTTCCTAGCTTCAGGTGGCGGCCATCCATCCTGGGCTTGTGGCTGCCTCACTCCAATCTCTGCCTCCATCTTCAAGTGGTGTCTTCCCCTCATAGCTAAGCATCTTGTAAGGGCACCAGTCATATTGGATTAAGGGACCATCCTACTCCAGTATGACCTCATCTTAATTAACTACATCTGTAACCCTTGTGCCCAAGAAAGTCATATTCTGAGGTACTGGGGCTTAGGACTTTAGCATTTACCTTTTTGGGGAACACAATTCAACCCATAAGAGGGATGAATTGGTAGAAGTGGGATAATGATAAAGTTAGTCTAAATGTAGTGTGTTAATTGATTGGAGAGGGAGGGCCTTTCTGCTGGGGGTTGTGACAGTATCTGGACCTTCAAGGGGAGAGGGCAGGGGCACTAATGTGAATGGAGAGTTAAGCTTGGCCATGGAGGGTTTTTAGGGAAGAAATGACTACAAGAGAAGCTGAAACTAAGGGTGTGTAATCAAGCAATTTTGATGAGGTTTTGAATCTACATGATTAAAAAAATGATATTGTGATATATACTCAATTAATTGATTTTCATAAACGTATTTAGCAGGAATGAAATGTTTTCTCTTTGTGGGTGGGTGGGCAGTGAGGATCCTAGGTTTAGTTGTGGATGTAGAAAGTAGTTGGAGGTCAGGGCCCAGAGCCTGGGTGAGATTTCAAGAAAGATGTGGATTTGGGAGTCATTCTCCTGGTGAGGGCACTCCTGGAGCTCTTGAGTTCTTGTCTGTACCCCTGAGCTGGCTCTGGGGTTGCTGTTTCTTGTTTTGATATTAAACCTCTGTGTAAGGAACTCTTCTAGTTGTGTACAGCTTCTCTCTGCAACAGGGTGGAGAGTCCTGGCATAACAAGTGAACGCTAGGTACCTTGGGTTGATGGTGTGCTGGGCTTTTTGTGGAGATGTCTCCTTGAGAATGAGATGAGATGTTAGGAGTTATGACACAGAAGGGCTCTATCAAGTTGGTCTGAAACTCTTATTTCCAGGGTATTTCTTGTTCATGCCTCCATGCTCCTGGAACCCTCCCTGTTGGGATTGGAAACAGGATGTTTTCAAATCTCCTAAAACCTCACACAACTGCTTTCTCAGAATACATTGTCTGTCTTTAAACATCTTGAATCATTTCATAACCATCTTGTACTGCAAAACTGGCATTCTACCAGGGCTCTCAGTGCCGCCTTCCTGCTTGATCACCCGCACGTTTGACTTCATTAGTCAATCAAGTTTAAATCTGGCGGTACTGCTCCTCAGCTGTTTACGTTAGTCCTTGGAGGCCTGGGGGGGGGGGGGGGTCTTTTTTTTTCTTTTTAAAAATTTTTTAAAAATCTATTTTGTTTATTTATTTTTGGCTGTGTTGGGTCTTTGTTGCTGTGCATGGGCTTTCTCTAGTTGTGGCGAGCGGGAGCTACACTTCGTTGCGGCACGTGGGCTTCTCATTGCGGTGGCTTCTCTTGTTGCAGAACACGGGCTGTAGCCACGTAGGCTTCAGTAGTTGTGGCTCTCGGGCTCTAGAGCGCAGGCTCAGTAGTTGTGGCGCACGGGCTTAGCTGCTCTGTGGCATGTGGGATCTTCGTGGACCAGGGCTCGAACCCGTGTCCCCTGTATTGGCAGGAGGATTCTTAACCACTGCGCCACCAGGGAAGCCTCAGCCTGGGTGGTCTTAATGGATCCTTGTTAGACCCATTAAGCATCATCAAGGGAGGAAGCAGGATTGGGCAATGAGGACCTCTTAATTCAATTTTGGTTGGATGGATTTACTTATGGACACAAGGAACTTGGTTTATCATTGGCGTGAGAACTGTGTCTGAGTTCCTGGTAATCACATTTCAGCTCAGCCGGGTGTGAGCTCCTGGACAAGTTTATCTAGGATGCAAGTCATCTGTATGTTAAGTCTCAACCTGTGCAGGAAAGGACAAAACAGTGTGAGCAAAGGAAGTGTTTCTCCATGGGGGTCTGCTTGAGTTCATCCTCAGGCAGCCCCTTATCCTATACCTGGAATCTGCTTCTCATTGACATGTTCGCCAATAGGCTTGTGAAAGCATGTTTCTTCCTCCTTAACAAGAAGACAACAACATCAAAGAGAATGACTGGGGCCAAAAGTATGGATGTGATTTTTGTCAAAAAAAGATTGTCAAGTTAATTTATGACATGGCAAAGCTCCAAACATAATTCTTTCCTAAAATGTCAGGAAGCACAAGGTAGTATAACTCAAATAACTGTGGCAGGAGAGAAATCATAATAAAGATATTTTCCCTTTGTTCAACACTCCACAGTTTAGGAGGCATGTGAAGTCGCGCTTATAATAGTGAATATCTCAGAAAAAAGGAAATTTAATCAAATGAAAACGTTCTGGGCAGCAGTTTTAGATTTTTAACAAATCCCTAATATTTAATCAGTAAGACCTTTTAATATATATATATATATATTATTGAAGTACAGTTAAATACTATAGTTAATTTTTAATGTTTTAATTTCTGCTGTATAGCAAAGTGATTCAGTTATACCTACATTTTTTTTTATATTCTTTTCCATTATGGTTGATCGTAGGATACTGAATATAGTTCTCTGTGCTATACGGTAGGACCTTGTTGTTTATTCCGTATATAATAGCTTACAACTGCTAATGCCAACCTCCCACGCCACCCCTCCCCCAACCCCCTCCCCCTTGGCAACTACAAGTCTGTTCTCTATAAGACCTCCTTTTAAAACACACACCTTTAATCTTAAATGAGGGAGTTTAAATTTTTAAAATGGAATCCACTGGGTCACACAACCAAAATATACGCAGTTGGTTTGCTTATCCTCAGGAAGAATTCCCTTTTTTGTTCCACGTCGTCCGACCTCAGCCATATACCTCCTGGGTGAGTGGTTCGGTTGTCTGTGGCAACTGGGTGGCAGATGTCCAGGTTTTAACTGGGGTTTGTGTTGATTCTTATCATCATGAAAAGAATTGCTGATAATGACATGAAACAAGATTTAAGCTCACAGCTACCGAAATGAGATGAACACAGGATTTATGTAATGGTTCATTCAAAATGAAAAGGGGTAAGAGAAAGATGACAAGCAACTCTCTAGCATTTTGTGCTTAGTGTGAGGAGGAGATATTAGAAAGCCCATCCTCCTTGAGGTGACAAAGCCTGGGGACCTCGTTCCTATTTTGTAAAGCAAGCCAAGCACTCACTGGTCGACCTCTCCTTGGACTTGGAAGCATTAGTAGCTCCCTACAGAGAGCGCTGAGCTTCTGTCTCCCGCGTGGTCCCATTAGGGCAATCTAGTTAGAGAGCTTGGGCAGGGCCCTGATGCTGCTGCTGCTTGATCAGTGAGCACACACAGCGCAGAGAGATGGCCTTGGAGAACTGCTGCCCTGCCTGCCCTGCAGGCAGGGTCATTAGTGGGGTGCCAGGCGATCCCCCCCACCACCAGAGGGCCAGCTCAACGTCTTGTCTGGTCTCAGCGCTGCTGCCATTCGCCACCTCCCTCCCATGTCTTAGCCTGCATCGATATTACCCGACACAATAAACCGAAATGTGGAAAAAATCTAACCACGTGGAGCTTTACTTACCTGAGGCCAAAACATTTCCCTCGAAGGTATAAACACCTTGAACGTCAGAAACCAGTAAGACGTAGGCGAGCCAGGAGGTCCTCCAGCACCCTACCGTGTGTGCCCTAGCCCAGCTTGTCCACTTCCTTCCAGCACATGTCAGCATCTGTACTGGTTTTATTTAGGGAGTAGCCATTGTCTTTTCTCTCCTCTTAGGATGTAAGCCCTATCTGGGTAGGAGTCACGTCCGTAGTGTTGACTGTTATCACTACAGTGCCCACAACGGGGCCTGACATATATAGATCCGCAATAAGTATTTGTTGAATGAACCAATGAACTCACAATTTAGAGAACTGACTCTGCTCACTACCTCCCTTTTTGCCCCTGGAACCCAAGGCATTTTAGCTTCTGGAGCCGCTGTGGCTGGTTTGGGTCTTAGGAAGGCTGCTTTGAAACGATTCCACAGGTCTTGACTGAGAGAGAGAGAGTGCTGGGAGGTGATAAACAATTAAGGGTGAGGGACCTTTTGCTGCTGTTGCCATTCCGGATGCAGCTGCCATGCCCACACCCTGCTGGCCATGCTTGAGGGCCCCCTTGCCTTCATGTCTGGCAGGAAGGCCAGCACTGGCTCACCTGGCGGTTAGCGTGGGAATCACAGATGAGAGTCTCAGCCCTTGTGGCTCTTCTTTATTTCATGCCGTGCTGCCCCCTTTTTCCACCCCCTCCCCATACTATTTAAGCTGTTACTTCGCCATAAAGCCGCTAGCTTGGCACGGGTGTTTGGCTCATACCAGCAAATCCCCATTAGCCTTTGACTCCTCCAAGAGGCAAAAGGAAAAACCTACCAGGATGCAGGAGACACTTTCTCTGTCTGGGCAGATAGAAAGGGATAAAAAGGATTCTGTAGAAACACAAGAGTTTATTTATAGCACTTAACCTTTCCTAGACAGAAAGCCAAAGGTTTTTGCTTTTAACTTATTTTTCTCTTCTTCAAGAGTCTGAAAGAAAAGGAAATCCTGGGCCCTTCATTGTATTTGTTTGTATCTCGCAGGTGTGTATATTTTAAAAATTCACTTTCTTTTTAATTAGACATGTCTTCTTGCCCCCAGGTACTGCTCCTGAGCCCTCATCAGTAGATTTCCTTCATCTAGGGTGTTGCATCAGGTGTCTCTTGCTGCATAAAAATACCCCAAAGCCTAGTGGCTTAAAACAACCACTGTATATTTGTCCATGATTCTGCAGTTTGAGCTGGGTGTAGCTGGTGGTTCTTCGGATCTCACCTGGGGTCACTTGCGGCTGCAGTTATGTGGGGGCTCAGCTGGTGTTGGATAGTTCAAGATGGCTTCACGCACCTGTCTGGCGGGTAGCTGGGACTGTGGACTGGGACACCTCAGTTCCTCATGTGGTCTCTCCTGAGATATAACTCTGGGCTTGTTTCCATGCTGAGACCTAAGGGGGCATGCCCCAACAAGGAAGCACCTGTTCATGCTTCTGCTGGCTTCATGTTTGCTGTCCCATTTGGCCCTGGTAGGTCACATGGCCAAGCCCAAGAGTCAGTTTGGGAAGGGGTTGCACAAGGGCCCAGATACCCAGGCATGATTCACTGGGGATCATTACTGTAACAATCTACCCTAGGTATGAAGAGAGGTGCATTATTTATAGGCTTGGCTTTTAAGTTGCTTCAATTAACAGGTTACATTCTCCCATGACTTGCTCATCACTCTCTAATTAGGTCCTGGCCAATCCTACAGAGTTTTCCTCAACCTATCCCAACTAAACATCTATATCAGGAGTTGGCAAGCTTTTTCTGTGAAGGGCCAGAGAGTAAATATTTTAGGCTTTGTGAGCCATAAAGTCTCTGTTGCAACTACTCACCTCTGCTAATGAAGTAGAAGTAGCCATAGATCATATGTAAGAGAATGGGTATAAGCTATGTTCCAATAAAACTTTATTTATAAAAAACAGGTGATAGGACAGGTTAGAGCTGTGGGCCATAGTTTGCTGATTCTTGATCTATATCATAATAATTCTAGACTGCCAAAATATATTACATTCAAGTATTTCTATTTCTCAAACTGAAAACTAAATTTCATCTCTGCAGAATTTGATTTCATCATAAGAAGTAATTGATCAAGGCATGTTACATGATATTTTTCATCTAATTGCTTAAAATCATAAACAAACTCATAAAATTTTTGCTAAGTATCTTTTTAAGAACTTGGAAAACACTGCATTTACTGAATAAAATGTCATAGGTTGGTTCAGTGAGAGTTGGAGAGGCAATATAAGGTGCAGAGAGCACAAACTTTAGAGTCAGACTGAGTTTAAATCCAGACTACCACTAACTGGCTGTGTGACCACATGCAAGTTACCTGACTTCTCTGAGCTTTAGTTTTCTCATTTGAAAACAGATAACAATAGTCCTACCTCATAGGGTTTTTTTGAAGATTAAATGAGTCAGTTCACATGAAATACTTGGCATGATGCCCAGACCACAATAGATGATCAGTTAAAATGGTGATCTAACTCCCTTAAATAGTAATTTTTGATAAGCCTGGGTATATGATAGGGTTTCCAGGTTCATAGTGTTACAGTTTAATTTCAAGAACTTAATTTTAATTTGTTAGAACTAATAGGCAATTTCAGTAAAGTCAAAGGACACGAAAATCAACCTACAAAAACTAGCTGCATTTCTATACACAAACAACTATCCAAAAAGGAAATTAAGGGGAATTCCATGGCGGTCTGGCGGTTAGGAATCTGCACTCTCACTGCTGACGGCCCAGGTTCAATCCTGAGTCAGGGAACTAGGATCCCACAAACCACATGGGTGGCCACAAACAAACCAACCAAAAGGAAATTAAGAAAATTCCATTTACAATAGTGTAAAAAAAAAGAATATAATACTTAGGAATAAAATTAACCAAAATGGTGATAGACCTGTACACTAAAACCTAGAAAACACTGACTAAAGAAATAAAGACAGATGGAACGATGTCCCGTGTTCATGGATAGGAAGAATTAATATTGTTAAAACGTCAGTATTTACCAAAGTGATCTATAGATTCAGTGTAATCCTTATCAAAATCCCAATGACATTTTTACAGGAATAGAAAAACAATCTTAAAAATTCATTTGGAACCATAAAAACCCCAAATAGCCAAAGCAATTCTGAGCAAGAAGAACAAAGCTGAAATGCTCCCTCATTTTAAAATGTATTACAAAGCTACTGTAATCAAAAACAGTATAGTACTAGCATAAAAGCAGACAGACTATGAAAAAGAATAAAAGAGACCAGAAATAAACCCTGGCATATATGTATGGTCAACTAATATTGGACAAGGGAGCCAAGAAGACTCAATGGGGAAAAGATAGTCTCTTCAATAAATGGTGTGGGGAAAACTGGATATCCACATGTAAAAGAATAAAATTGGATTATCTCACACCATATACAAAAATCAACTCAAAATGGATCAAAGACTTAAACACAAACCCTGAAACAATAAGACTAAGAAAACGTAGGGAAAAAGCTTCTGACATTGAACTGTACAATGATTTCTTTGATATGGCATCAAAAGCACAGGCAACAAAAGCAAAACAAGACAAGTGGGACTACATAAAACTAAAAAGCTTCTGCACAGCAAAAGAAACCATCAAAATGAAAAGGCAACCTACGCAAGAGGAGAAGATATTTGCAGACTATATATCTGACAAGGAGTTAATATTCAAATATATAAGGAACACCTATAATTCAATAGCCAAAAAAGTCCCCAAATAACTCGATTAAAAGATGGGCAAAGGACCTGAATAGATGTTTCTCCAAATAAGACATACAAATGGCCAACAGATGAATGAAAAGGAGCTCAATGTCACTAATCATCAGGGAAATGCAAATCAAAAGCATGAGATACCACCTCACGCCTGTTAGACCAGGGAACTTGATAGAAACGCCCAGCAATCCGTGTTGTAATAAATGTTGGCAAGGATGTGGAGAAAAGGGAACACTCGTACTTTGTGGGAATGTAAATTGGTGCAGCTACTATGGAAAACAATATGGAGGTTCCTCAAAAGATTAAAAATAGAATTACCATTTGATCCAGTGATCCCTTTTCCGGGTATATAGCCAACAGAAGTGAAATCTAGATCTCAAAGAGATAGTTGATAGTTGAACACACTCCCACGTTCCTTGCAGCATTATTCGTGATCACCAAGGCATGGAAACAAATGTCCATTGATATACAAATGGATAAAGAAAATGTGGTATGTACATAAGGTGTAATATTATTTAGCCTTGGAAAAAGAAGGGAATTCTGCCATTTGCAACAACATAGATGGACCTTGAGGGCATTATGCTAAGTGAAATAAGCCAGAAAAAGAAGTTATGTGTGGAATCTAAAATAGTCAAACTCATAGAAGCAGAGACAGAATGGGGATTGCCAAAGCCTGGGGGAGGGGAACATGGGGAGGTGTTGGTTAAAGGTTACCAAGTTTCAGTTATGCAAAATAAGTTTTGGAGATCTATTGCTAAGAGGGAAAAAAAAAGGGCACCAGGGCTGCAGAGCCTCTCTGAGCTTTCTGCAAGGGAGTAGGTATGAGCATTGGTTTTGGATATATGGGTGAGAACAGCTTTTACTCTTCATTTAATTTGAAGGAATATGGGCTCTAAAATCAGGAATGTGGGCTCTAAAATCGGACAGAACTAAATAGTACCATTCATGAGCTGTTTACTGCAAGTTTTTTAACCTTAGTCTTTTTTTTTTAAACATATGATTATTGTGAAAATTGAATAATGTAATGTGGTAAAAAGTTCTCAGCACAACTAGCTGTAATACAATAACTATTTAAAAAATTTGAGTAGTAAAATTAATATAAGTTAACTTAGATCTGAGTACTTTCAAGCCTACTGAAATTAGACTAGCAAATCACCAGCAGTGGCACATAGCTAGACTTGGTGGCCTGCCACAGGGGATTTGCATAAACACATGGGACATTACTAGATATCCGGAGAAGGATGTACAGATACATTCTCAGATTTGTTAGTAAAACTTTAGTAAAACACAGTTTCTTTAAAAAAGAAAAAAGTTATCTAGTAATAATATCAGCATCCAGTTGCTAGGAATTGTCTATGCATTATTTTCCTTTGTGTGATAAGATGCTGTTGCCAGACATGTGACCCATCATTCTATCCAAATGGTGTGAATAAGAATACCCTTGCTGCTGCAGCTGCTGAATGCATAGAAGTTGCTGGGGTGACCAGACAGTCCTTTGTGTTGCTGCTCTATTTACAGCTGTGCTTTAGTATATGCCACAAATAGCTCAGTGACCTGCATTTGACCCCATGGTCAGCGTTTCCTCAGTGAATCTTTGTGACTGTGATATTTGTCTCTACTTCATTGATTTGGGTTTGAAATTTCAGTAGTACTTTTGAGGCTGCTTGGCCAATATTTGAGTACAGTGACACTTAGGTGTAGCCCCATGGTCCCAAAAGCCAGTAATCCTTTAGCCAGGATTTACTAAAACAAAGCTTACCTCGCATTTGACTGTATAATGGTTTGACATTAGTTCAGAACAAATACGGTGAATGTCTGCCATGTATCAGGTGCCATTAAAGATGATAAATTCTATTTTCAATCAGTAATTATATTGCAATGAAGTAAAAGCCTTGAAGAAGGATATCCTATGGCTGATGTGTGATTATCCCGTTAGTGTCTGGGGAAGATGGTAAATTTAAAACAGGAAATGGTTCGCTGGCACAAAGGTGGCTGTTTCTGAGCCAGTGGTGCACCCACTGCAGTGGAGGATCCATGTTTAAGGCACTAATGCCAGCCCAGGGAAGCAGAGTTGAAAGCAGCAACTGGTCTCCCAAAGGGCTCTCCTGCTGTAGGACTAGCTAGGCAGAAGCCGCCAGGGGCACAGCTAAGTGATTAGAGCCCTGCCAGTGACCCACAGTATGCTCAGCATGAAATAAGGAGGTTCATGACATTATCTCCCCAATGTCCTTGCATGCTTCCCTCACTCCACTTTGGAACTCAAAGGACTTGGGCAAGGCTCAAGCCTCAGCAGTTCAGCTATGGGGACTGTAACACCATAGCTGGGGACTGTGGAAATACTGTCCATGGCAATTGATGGGACATCCTTCAGGGAAAAATCCCTAATAATGAAGGGTCATTTTTTTTTTTTTTTTTTTTTTTTGCGGTACGCAGGCCTCTCACCGCTGTGGCCTCTCCCGTTGCGGAGCACAGGCTCCGGACGCGCAGGCTCAGTGGCCGTGGCTCACGGGCCCAGCTGCTCCGCGGCATGTGGGATCTTCCCGGACTGGGACATGAAACCGTGTACCCTGCATCGGCAGGCGGACTCTCAACCACTGCGCCACCAGGGAAGCCCCGTGAAGGGTCATTCTTACCAGTGTTACATTTTTGGAGCCACTGTTACATCTTAACCCGACTTCTTTTGCCCAGAACGTAGCTTTGAAGTTCATCTTAAGATTTTCTTGGGTGTCCAGAGTTTTGCTGTCTCATGTGTTACAGCTTCCATTTACTCTCTAGAAAGCCACCCTTGATGACATCCTATTTAGAAGCTTTTTGACTATTTTTCTCTTAATTGTCTCGTACAAATCTGTGTGCATCAGAATCACCTGGAGGCTTTATTACAACACAGATTGCTGGGCATTTCTATCAAGTTCCCTGGTCATGGTTGCTCGTCTAGAGACCACATTTTGAGAATCACTGGTCTTAACAGGAAGAGGAAAAAAAGATCTAACAGTCTGATATACTGTGCTACGTGAAAGTTCTGCGATAGCTTAAATGAGCATATGAAAGGATTAAAGAGGTTTACTGTGACCCTGTTTTCTTTAACACCTATTAAGATCCTGACACTCTCGTATTTCCTAGCTACAGCTTGCTCCTAGTAACTACTCAACATTTATTACAGGCAAACAATTTGTATCAGGCAACTGCGAGAAGAGCAAAACCTCTAGATGAGATAAGTAATATAGTTTATTTCTATGGAATCTTTCCTATGTCCTATTTTCTTTCCACTTATTTTTTTCCAGAAGTGGGATAGAGGGGGAAAATTCAGATTAATTAAAAGTTTGAGTCAAAGCACCGATACAGTTGTAGAGAAGACTGGAGGAGGAAGGCGATAGTAATGGAGTGAGGTAAACGCTGACACGCTGGCTGTAGCACAATTCAAGTTTATTCCATTTGTTCTTGCAACACAAAACTTCAACACAATATTATTTAGCATTCTGATGTACATGAACTAGGATAATATGAGAAACCCAATTGTGTCAAACGCATTACATTGTGGAAAAAATGAACTCAAATATATCAAAATGCACAAAGCACTAGTCTTCCTCCATTACTGCTTAGAAAGATATGATTGTTTCTCCATTTACAAAATAGAATCAGGACAATTTAAATTTTTTAAAATTTTGCATGCAAAACACTGCAGTTACTTATGCAGGAGGGCACCCTCACCAGCTTCTTCTATACACAATCGAGTATACAGTATTGCATGGAAGAAAACAGCAGCTCAGTTGAAGATTTAGGGGAAAAAAATCAAATAGGTACATATAGATTTGAAATCCATTATTTGGGGGAAAGAAATCAATGAATCAAGGGCGTACTTGCTGGCAGCTTCCACTCACTGCACCCACCTACCTCTCCTTCATGCCCCACTGGGTTTAGAAGGTGAGCTGTGAACTACTGCATCGATTCTCGTGCCGTAGCTCAACCGTAAGTCTACAGATACCAGTCTGACGCTGCAAGGGGGAATCTGTTAGTATACTAATGTAGACAGGTAAACCACCTGTTTTCACTTGATACAGTGCATACGATATGACTGACTTAATACAAAACTACAGAACATGCAAGATTTTTTCTGAGATGTTAAATATTACTTCCGTGGAGAACAAAACTTACTTAATCTTTTACTAATGCATGTAGTACCAAAAAGCAGACAAGGTTTTAGCTTCCTTTAGTCAAAATATGAACATTAAGTGTTGTGAATTTCTCTGCCAAGTGGTTCAGAAATACATTATAAATAACCTAGTTAAAAAAAAGAAACTAAACCATCTTGGTCAGTCTATTCTGTTTATCTGTTATTTTCTCAAGCAACTGCTTCATAATTATGGGGTTTACAAAATGGCTGAGAAAGAAGAGGGAAGGCAGAGTAGCCTCTACTGCATTACGAGGAACATGAGGATAAACTGTACACAGAATCACATGGTCTCCAGACCAGGTGACTGTGGAAGCAGACCAGGTTTAGGAATGACAGGACAGTGCACTCTCTGCAGCAGCCAACTACAAAAAATACTTTGAGAGTAAAGGTAAAACTGCGTAGAGAGTAAAATCCAAGCCTTTTAAACAGCAGTATGCCAAGAAGTGGAAACAGAGATATCAAAACAGCTTGTCACTACGCTGACAGTTACAGTCTGATAGAGTGCCCTCCATCTTCAGTGAGGATAGCTCTGTGTTTCAGTTCAGTGATGTTATGAAGTACTGATTACCGACTTTTAATCCAACTCTAATAAATAGGCTGCATTAAGACAGCAGAATTAGCCAAATGTATCAAAGTATTTAAACCAGCATTTTGTGATTGTTTTCTTGGATGCAGGAAAATTACAGGGTTAGGCTAGTTTTAAGTGAAAAAGCCACAGGATAAAAAAAGGGTTCATGGGGAAAAAATACACACACACAAACCCACACACCAACCAACCAATCAGCAAGTGGTCAGTAAGACTTGTTGGCCAGGCTGACTTGGTACTAGTTTAACCCTGCTGTAGAATGCTACATTGCCTTAAAAAATCATCATTAATTCTTTGTTATCCACAATCTGAATACAAGTCCCTCACCCACCCTCCCCCGTTTTAAAAATTTGAGGTACATTCAATTATTGCATGACATGGCTAAGGAAAAACCCTTATATTTTTAGTAAGCTTATATGGATGGCAAGTCAAGGGAATCTTAGTATTTTATATGCAGGACAGCAAATTTAAGGGTATATGTTTTAATTAGCTGTACTGCTCATGAAATAAACATTAGAAAATGTGTCTAAATATTTTCTGCAGGTCCCAAGAACACCATTTTAGGGCACTGTATTTTAAGAACACAGAATACAATTTGAAGTTCTCACATTTTATGCAATGCATAATATAGAAAAGAAAAAATATATATTATGCAGGTGGGTTGGCATACATTCAGCCTATCAACACCTCAGGGAAACTTGGTAACACGCATATTTTTAAGGGATGGGGTTAAGTTTGTCCAAACAGTAAATCTCACCCCAGTGATAGCTTTGGTGCAATAAGTAATCAGCATCCAGGATGGGTCTGAGAGAGGCATTCCAGAGAATGTTCCTTGATTCTCCAAACACAACTGAGGCCAATCCATTCAAATAGCAAATGAAGAAAATCCATAGGTACTAAGACAACTGTTCTCTCTTTATGATACTAACAGGCTTATGGCTATGATTCTATTTTTAAATCCCCTTTTACTACCAGCAGGAGTTTGAAAGTGTTTTCAATGTTCTATAAATGTCTGAATCTAGAGGAAAAAAAATATGCATACTGGAATGATTTCTCCTTTAGACTTCCAAAATTTTGAGATTTTATAAATAAAACTAGTCAGTTTTATCTAAAGATACATGAAATCCATGTGAAGGGGGAGAGGAAATCCAAAGTTCAGCCGCCCAGCAGTTTAGGAGTGTGCCCCTCCTCGCCTTAAATGAGCTTTCACATAAAGCTGGAAGTCACCGAGGGAAGATTTGGTCACCAACCACAGGCAGCGCTCTTAACTATGCCGGGAGATCCCCACTAGAGTGAATCTTAAGGCAGAAGGCTAGAGCTAATTGCTTATCTCAGCACCCTAAGTTACGTCACAGCAGCCACTACTGCTCGCACAGATGGGGCTACCAAATGTATAGTTGGCCTTGGTAGAGTCAGACCCTCAACGCAATCTAATTAATAAATTAGCCAGGGAGCTGAAAAGGTCAAACGTTAATGGTATATTTTGTCTTTGCTCTCCCATGGGTATAAGCTGTGTTTTTTTTCTGGAAATGGAAAAGAGGCTAACCTGATCAGGAATCCTAGTAAAAGCCTGATCTTGTTTTTCTCCTCTCCTCCCAAACATTGTTTTTTTCTGGTAGTCTGATTTGTTATGAATTTCTCTCTCCCCTCACCCCTCTAGAAGTATTTTAGCTGAAGAAGCTGGCAGATAGAGAGTGACAGACAGACAGGCAGCAGTGTGAGGCCACAGGAGAGTCATTCTTCCAGAGCTGTTAGCCCATCCGTCCATCACTGAAGAAGGGCTTTGATTGCCTGGTTGTCAGTGGCTTCAAAGGCAGTCAGTCCATCTGGACCTTTCACAGTCTTATCAGCACCCTGGAAAAGAGGAAAGAGCCTTTATCATTAAACGACGCCCACAACCAGGAGAAGAGAGTGAAAGCCAGGGCGCTTGGCAGAGGCAAAACTCCTTTACTACCGGAGTCCATTCTAGTGAAGGAAAAGCCCCGAACAGCTGGCAAGGTTAGAGACTAAGCTGTAAAAACACCAGATTATTTTTCAGGCACTAGAAATGTAAACTAGAAACACAACTTGCCAGTAACATAGGCAATGACTGACTTTTATTTATACTATCATATATTTACTCAATTAAGCTTTAAAAAAGAAGATCCCTATGTAGTATAAAACAGGGAGGGTTGGGAAGGAAATCACTTTTGCTAAAGAAGAAAGTATTACTGCGACAAAATTATCTTTTTTTCTTGCTTGCAACACTTTTTGGAGAGTGCATAAGTAATACACACATTTGTAAAATCTAGAACTTACAAACCTTTTATTTTAGACAAATTCCTAAAGAACATGTACAATATTGGTCATTATACTTACAAAAACTTAGCAGTAAATGGCTGGGATGTGGGCTAGGAAAGGAGGGTATCTGCTATCATCTAGGGAAATTCTCTCCAGCTTGCTCTCAATGCTTCATGCAGAGAGTGCTGTCATGGAACATTTTACTTGCAACATGGCACTCTAGTTTCGAGCATGTGTACGCATACCTTTGTGTCTATTGTTTTTATCTGTCTTCCCTTATTAGAGTAAAAACTCAATGGGAGTAGAAATCTTGTTCATATTATCCACTATTGTGTCCCCAGTATCTAAAAAAGTACCTAGTGCATGGTGGGTGAATTTGCTCCCAAACCAAGTCTGAACCTCTCTAACTTCCACAGATAGCAACACTCCACCATGGAAAGGTTCTCTGCTAGCTCCAGCCCAACCCGTATTTATTCACCAAATAACCTCTTGTGTCCTGTCCTCCTCCCATTGCCAAGTCCCACTCATTCTTCTGTTCCTGAGGCCTATGGAATTGTCTAAACTTGGCAGGCATGGTCCTGTAGAGACAAACTCTAGTCAAATTCACCAGTCTCTTTTCCCATTAATCTTTCAATACTCTAATCCTCTGGAATGTCACCATTCCTCAATGTACCAGGTGCCATGACTTTACACTTGTTGGAATATGGAATGCCCTGCCCCCTTTCTGCTGGCAAATCCATTCACTCATTCAAGAAATATTTACTGAATGTTTGATGCATAGACACAAAACAAGATAGAGCCTGCCAGTTTGGCTGGTGTGAGAGACAGACAAGTCAACCAGTATGACACAGTGGGATGAGAACAATAGCGTTATGCACAGTGATGAGTGGTCTGTAAACCATAATGGGATGTGGTTAGGAGAGTGTAAGAAAGTCCTTCTGGATGAGGTTATGCTTGAGCTGAGCCTTGAGTAAGTACAAGTTGATTAGGTAAACCAAGAAGGAGATGACAGACATTTTAGCAAGTGTTAAATTATCACAAAGTCCTCCTCAATATGACTATAAAAGTCTGTTTTCTCTTTTTCTAATTGAATTTAACTGCATTATGGAACATCTGGAACTTACAGTTAAGTGAGAGGGAAATCTGTGAGTGAGAACTTCAGTGTGGTGAGTACTCCAACACAGGTTAAGTGACAATAATTGGGACCATTGTATCCAAAACAAATTTTAAAATTTATTTTTTATTGAATTACAATGTTGTGTTAATTACTGCTATACAGCAAAAGTGACTCAGCTATATACATATACAGTATGTATTCTTTTTCATATTCTTTTCCATTATGGTTTATCACAGGATATTGAATACAGTTCCCTGTGCTATACAGTAGGACCTTGTTTTTACCCATTCTATACATAGTAGTTTACATCTGCTAATCCCACATTCCCACTCCTACCCTCTCCCACTGCCCCCCCCACCCCCCTGCCCTGGGGCAACCACCAGTCTATTCTCTATGTCCCTGATTCTGTTTCATAGATAGGTTCATTTGTATCATATTTTAGATTCCACATATAAATCATATGGTATTTGTCCTTCTCTATCATACTAAGTTAAGTAAGTCAGAAAATCTCTAGGTCCATCCATGTTGCTGCAAATGGCATTATTTCGTTCTTTTTTATGGCCGAGTAGTATTCCATTGTATATAGGTACCACATCTTCTTTATTCATTCATCTGTTGATGGACATTTAGGTTGTTTCCATGTCTTGGCTATTGTGAACAGTGCTGCTATGAGCATAGGGGTGGCATGTATCTTTTTGAATTATAGTTTTGTCTGGATATATGCCCAGGAGTGGGACTGCTGGATCATATGGTAATTCTATTTAGCAAAACAAATTATTTCTTATTCAATATTGATAACTGTTTTTATGACTAACATTGTAAACTGTAATTCTGCATTAACAAAAAGTTAAATATCATAGTGAATATCTGTTGCTTTTTAGCTGCCAGACTTCCCTTCTTTTGATAACAGCACCCTAATTTCATTCTGGGTAATCATTTGTCCCCATTGTGTGGACTCCTAGAACTGTAACTTAAGGTGCCATGTACTTTCCTTGCCAGGCATCAAAGCAGGACGCTCACTTCTGGATTTTGAATCTTGATTAGAGAGAACAAAAGAAAGACAACAAGAAGTCAGAGCTCATTTATTTCTGTGTTATCACCCAGAAGAGACAGTTGAGAAGTTCCTGCTATCTAGAGTCTTACAGCTACCATAGCTCTGGCCTCTTCTGAGCCTGGTCCTCCAGCTTTCCTATTGATTCTCTGACTAGTCCAACATCTTCAAAAATTCCTTTTCTACTTGTTAGAGTCAACTTCTGCTATATGCAACCCCAAAAATCTGATTAAAGTATTAAAAATTTTATATAAATCATCTTTTTTTTCTAATTGTAATACAAACTAATCACAGAACTCAGAATACACACCAAAAAACTCGCGGTAAAAAGAATTCCATTGATAATAGCATTAAAAAGAATAAAATGTTAGGAATAAAGTTAATGAACTCAAACCAGTTCTTCTAAAAAAGGTAAACCAATTTTGTCAACGTGGAAAAGGATATTAAAAGAAAATGATTTTTTGATACTTGATGCAGTTATTGGAGAACTTAAGTATATCTGGCCTCACCCCTCTCCTGAGGAAACCATTTTCAGTAGTTATTAGTTCTAGTGATTATTTCCGTGGCTCTAAGTACTATACTCATGCCACTGTTTGAGTTATTAACTTCAGAGATTACCTTCTGACTCCCTGCTGCATGGATGCTGCCCTAGCAGGGAGCACATCCCTTTCCCACATCCTCCCCATGTCTTATACTTCAAATAGCAGTTTCTGTTTCTTTGTAAATATGTTTGTATTTAAAACCTGTTTCTTGTTCCATCAAATTCCTCTACTTTATAAGATACTTTCTCTACCTTCCCATTACTCCCTCTACCTCTTAAATTGCCAGCTTCTCTATTTTGTCAAGATTAACTTTTATATTCGGTTCTGTAAAAACTGTTGTTTACTGATTGATTTTTTCCTCCTAGTCACCATACTGTATATTATATCCCCAAGACTTACTTATCTTATAAATGGAAGTTTCTACCTTTTGACCACCTTTACCCATTCCTCGCCCCCCCCCATCTGTTTTCTGTCACCTGTGAATTTTGAGACTCTTCATATAAGTGAGATAATACAGTATTTGTCTTTCTCTGATTTATCTCACTTAGCATAATGCCCTCAAGGTCATCCATGTTGTTGCAAATGGCAGGACTTTCTTCTTTTTTTAATAGCTAAATAATAATCCACTGCATTATGTGTGCATATGTGTGTGTGTATATACACACCCACACACCCACCCCATTTTATTTATCCATGCATCTGTTGATAGACACTTAGGTTATTTTCCTGTCTTGGCTACAGTAAATAATGCTGCAGTGAACACAAGGTGTAGATAACTTTTTGAGTTAGGATTTTTGTTTCCTTCAGATAAACCCCCAGAAGTAAAATTGCTGGATCACATGGCAGTCCTATTTTTAATTTCTTAAGGAACCTCCATACTGTCTTCCACAGAGACTGCACCAATTTATATCCCCTCCAATAGTGCACGAGGGTTCCCTTTATTCCACATCCTTGCCAACACTTATTATTTCTTATATCTTTGATAGCAGCCATTCTCATAGGTAAGAGGTGACAATTCATTGTGGTTTTGATTTGTATTTGCCTGATGATTAGTGACGTTGAGGAACCTTTTTATGTATCTGTTGGCCATCTGTATATCTTCTTTGTATAAATAAATGTCTATTCAGATCCTCTGCCCATTTTAAAATCAGATTTTTTTTTCTACTGAGTTTTTTTTTCTATTGAGTTATATGAATTCATTATATATTTTGGGTATTATCCCCTTATCAGATACATGGTTTGCAAATATTTTTCTCCCATTCTATAGGTGGCCTTTTCATTTTGTTGATGGTTTCCTTTGCCTTTAGTGTCCAATTCAAAAACTCATCACCAAGACGAATGTCGAAGAGCTTACTATCTATGTTTTTCTCTAGGAGTTCCACGGTTTCAGGTCTTATTTTAAAGTCTTTAATTCATTTTGAGTCGATTTTTGTGTATGGTGTAAGATAGTGGTCCAGTTTCATTCTTTTGCACGTGCCTGTCCACTTTTCTCAACAGTATTTCCCTATTATATATTCTTGGCTGCTTTGTGGTAAATTAATTGACTCTGTGTGTGTGTGTGTGTGTGTGTGTGTATATATATGGGTTTATTTCTGGATTCTCTATTCCATTGATCTATGTACCTGTTTTCACATCAATACTATACTGTTTTGATTCCTACATATTTGTAGTATCATTTGGAATCAGGAAATGTGATGCTGCTAGCTTTGTTCTCTTTTCTCAGGATTCCTTTGGCTATTCAGGATCTGCTGTGGTTCCTAAAAATTTTAGCATTGTTTAATCTAGTTCTGTGAAAAATGCCATTGGAATTTTGATGGAAACTGCATTAAAGCTTGCTTTGGGCAGTATGGACATTTTAACAATACTGATGCTGCCAATCCATGAGCACAGAGTATCTTTCCATTTATTAGTGTCTTTAATATATTTCATCAATGTTGTACAGTTGTCAGCATAAGAGTCTTTTGCCTCCTTGGTTAAATTTCTTTCTAGGTATTTTATTCTTTTTGATGCAGTTTTATGTAGAATTAAAAAAAATTCTCTTCTAATTTGTTATTAGTGTATAGAAACACAACTGATTTTTGTATATTGATTTTGTATCCTGCAAGTTTACTGAATTAGTTGAACAGTTCTAACAGTTTTTTTTTTTTTTTTTTTGCTGTATGCGGGCCTCTCTGTCGTGGCCTCTCCCGTTGCGGAGCACAGGCTCTGGATGCGCAGGCTCGGCAGCCATGGCTCACGGGCCCAGCCGCTCTGTGGCATGTGGGATCTTCCCAGACCTGGGCACAACCCGTGTCCCCTGCATTGGCAGGCGGACTCTCAACCACTGCGCTACCAGGGAAGCCCCTAACAGTTTTTTAGTGGAGTCTTGAGGGTTTTCTATATGGAGTATCCTGTCACCTGCAAACAGAGAACATTTTACTTCTTCCCTTCTAACTTGGATGCTTTTTATTTCTTTTCTTGCCTAACTGCTCTGGCTAGGGACTTCCAGTACTATGTTAAATAAGTGGTGAGAGTGGGCAACCTCATCTTGTTCATTATGTTAGGGGAAAAACTTTCAGTTTTTCACTGTTGATTATGATGTATAGCTTGTGGCCATAGTATGGCCTTCATTATGCCGAGGCATGTTCCCTCTACAGCCACTTTGTTGAGTGTTTTTATTATGAATGAACGTTAAATTATGTCAAATGCTTTTTCTGCATCTACTGAGATGATCATATGATTTTTATCCTTCATTTTGTTGTTGTGGTGTTCACACTGATTGATCTGCAGATGCTGAATCATCCTTGCGTCCCCAGAATAAATCCCAGTTGATCATGGAGTATGATCCTTTTAATGTATTGCTGAATTTGATTTGCTAACATATAGTTGAGGACTTTTGCATCTATGTTCATCAGGGATATTGGTCTGCAATTTTCTTGTGGCATCCTTGTCTGGTTTTGGTATAGGGGTAATGCTGGCCTTGTAAAATGAGTTTGGAAGCGGTCCCATCTGTACTGATGTTTTTGGGAAGACTTTGAGAAGGACTGGTATTAATTCTTCATTAAATGTTTGGTAGAACTCACCAGTAAAGCGATCTGGTCCTGGATATTGATAGACTTTTACAGTTAAAATATATAAACAGTGCTTAAATTACTTCTGGGTAAACACTGCTCACTGTGGCACCTAGCAGACAACTATGATCAGTTTTATTTCTATCGTTCCAAAATCAAAACCCTGTGCAACTCTCCCAAGTGACAGAATCGGGAGATCCACACCCAAGTTTTCCCCACTCCTGTTCATTCATTTACAAATAACAACTTTTGACCCAATTTGTTATGGTTTGGCTAAACTGCTATAACAAAGAGAGGCTAAAACACAATGTATTAAACTAAGTTAATTTACTTCTCTCTCATAAAACAGTCTACTGCTAAGTGTGCTCACCTCCACATGTGCTTCCAGCCTGCTGGATGTGGGGGTGAAAGTCCCCAGTAAGTGGCTTCACATTTTAGGTGATGATCTAGAAGTGGCACACATCATTTGTGCACATCCCATCAGCCCAAACTTAGACACAAAGTCATATCCACTGCAAGGCAAACTGAGATACAAGGACTAGCTAGGCTGCAATGTATGCACCCAGTTAAAACCTGGGGTTCCCCTTCTAAAAGAAAGAGTAAAGAATGGACACAGAAGGCAATTTATAGTCTAATCTATGCTGTCCTGAAAATGCTTTAGAATATTATCTCCAAGTTCTGTCTGTCTAGCCTGCCTCTCCTTCCTGCACCCACTACTTCCACTCCACCCTCCTCCCCTTTACTTTCTCTCTGCTTTGTTTAAATGCTGGATTCTCCATGGTTCTGGTCTTTGGCACTCTTCGCTTTTTGCCTGATCTCATACATGTTACAATTTAAGTTCCAACCTTTATACTCATTTTGAATATCTACCCTGATCTTTAAACCCATATATATATAAACACATATACATGCCACTGAGACTTATCTACTTTAAGTCCCAGAAATACCGCAAACTCTACGATTCCTAAAGTGAATCCATGATCTTTTCCTACAAACTTGTTTCTTTTTCTGGAGTAGTCACTATCATGGTAAGAACCACCTTCCAGGAACTGTGGAGACACTATGCAGTTCTTCTTGTTTACTTCACATGTTATCAGTCACCAAATCTTTAGACCATAATGTTCCTAACATTTTCCACCTGTCCTTGCTACCACTACTTTCTTAGTTCAAGATTTTCATATGAAAATTCTAATGCAAGCTAGCCTCATCCACTGGAGGGCAGAGAGCAGAAGCAAGAAGAACTGCAATTCTGCAGCCTGTAGAATGAAAACCACATTAACAGGAAGACAGACAGAATGAAAAGGCAGAGGACTATGTACCAGATGAAGGAACAAGATAAAACCCCAGAAAAGCAACTAAAAGAAGTGGAGATAGATAGGCAACCTTCCAGAAAAAGAATTCAGAATAATGGTAGTGAATATGATCCAGGACCTCGGAAAAAGAACGGAGGCAAAGACTGAGAAGATGCAAGAAATGTTTAACAAAGACCTAGAAGAATTAAAGAACAAACAAACAGAGATGAGCAATACAATAAATGAAAAATACACTAGAAGGAATCAATAGCAGAATAACTGAGGCAGAAGAACGGATAAGTGACCTGGAAGGCGGAATGGTGGAATTCACTGCCATGGAACAGAATAAAGAAAAAAGAGTGAAAAGAAATGAAGACAGCCTAAGAGACCTCTGGGACAACATTAAATGCACAAGCATTCACATTATAGGGGTCCCAGAAGGAGAAGAAAGAGAGAAAGGACCAGAGAAAATAGCTGAAGAGATTATAGTTGAAAACTTCCCTAACATAGGAAAGGAAATAGCCACCCAAGTCCAGAAAGCACAGAGTCCCAGTCAGGATAAACCCAAGGAGAAACACACTGAGACACAGAGTAATCAAATTGACGAAAATTAAAGACAAAGAAAAATTATTAAAAGCAACAAAGGGAAAACGACAAATAACATACAAGGGAACTCCCATAAGGTTAACGGCTGATTTCTCAGCAGAAACTCTACAAGCCAGAAGGGAGTGGCATGATACACTTAAAGTGATGAAAGGGAAGAACCTACAACCAAGATTACTCTACCCTGCCAGGATCTCATTCAGATCCGATGGAGAAATCAAAAGCTTTACAGACAAGCAAAAGCTAAGAGAATTCAGCACCACCAAACCAGCTCTACAATAAAGGCTAAAGGAACTTCTCTAAGTGGGAAACACAAGAGAAGGACCTACAAAAACAAACCCAAAACAATTAAGAAAATGGTAATAGCAACATACATATCAATAATTATTTTAAATGTGAATGGATTAAATGCTCCAACCAAAGGCACAGGCTTGCTGAATGGATACAAAAACAAGACCAATATACATGCTGTCTACAAGAGACCCACTTCAGACCTAGGGACACATACAGACTGAAAGTGAGGGGATGGAAAAAGATATTCCATGCAAATGGAAAGTGAAAGAAAGCTGGAGTAGCAATACTCATATTGGATAAAATAGACTTTAAAATAATGTTACAAGAGACAAGGAAGGATACTACATAATGATCAAGGGATCAATCCAAGAAGAAGATATAACAATTATAAATATATATGCACCTCATAGGAGCACCTCAATACGTACGGCAAATGCTAACAGCTATAAAAGAGGAAATCGACAGTAACACAATAACACAATAATAGTGGGGGACTTTAACACCTCACTTACACCAATGGACAGATCATCCAAACAGAAAGTTAATAAGGAAACACAAGCTTTAAATAACACAATAGACCAGATTTAATTGATATTTATAGGACATTCCATTAGAAAACAGCAGATTACACTTTCTTCTCAAGTGCACATGGAACATTCTCTAGGCTAGATCACATCTTGGGTCACAAATCAAGCCTCGGAAAATTTTAAAAATGGCAATCGTATCAAGCATCTTTTCTGACCACAATGCTATGAGACTGGAAAGCAATTACAGGAAAAAAAAAAAACTGTAAAAAACCATGAATACATGGAGGCTAAACGGTGCACTACTAAATAACCAAGAGATCACTGAAGAAATTAAAGAAGAAATAAAAAAATACATAGAAACAAATGACAACAAAAACACAATGACCCAAACCCTCTGGGACACAGCAAAAGCAGTTCTAAGAAGGAAGTTTATAGCAATACAATCTCACCTCAAGAAGCAAGAAAAATTTCAAACAATCTAACACGACACCTAAAGCAACTAGAGAAAGAAGAACAAAGAAAACCCAGTCAGTACAAGGAATGAAATCATAAAGATCAGAGCAGAAATAAATGAAATAGAAATGAAGAAAACAATAGCAAAAATCAATAAAACTACTAAAAGCTGTTTCTTTGAAAGCTGGTTCTTTCTTGCCTCTGCAACCTTCTCACATTGCTGCTTCTGCTTGGAAAGGTACTCCAGTTCTCTATTAGATTCTTGGACACTAAGTTGCTAAGATTCAACTCAAGTGTCAACTGCTTTTTGAAGTTATATTTGTGGTACCTAAAGTTGTAATGACATCCTTATTTATAACACACTATGCCCTTGACTCCCAGGACCACACGTGACCTCTTCTTCCTTTAGGTGTCTGCTGTTACATAAACTCCTGCCACAGCAATCACAACACTTTGTGCACTTGTTTTACATTTTACTAAATATGGTGACAGCAGTAACCATGTTTATCAGTCTCTGAAATCACAAGGCCTTGCAGTGTCAATAACAGGCTATCAAATGATATTAGAAAAATTAAATGTTTTTTAAAATTAATTGATATAGACAGGGACTGTACACATACAATAAAGGACTAGGCTCACCTGCTGATAGTTACAGCGTGATTCTGATTGTGATAGTTTCCTGGAGGAGGAAACGGTTGCTACAGCCAAGTTAAGTGGCCCAAGTAGAGAGACAGGCCATTTGTCATTTGTCATTCTAGGGAGTAAAAAAGCTTTAAAACCTCACCAGTAATTTCTTCATTTTCAAAAGTTACCGTTTTAGACAATCAAGTATTATTTGATAGTTAAGTTGTAGAATATGGGGAATGTTTAAAAAAATTCATCATACTATCTCTGCCCTTGAATAGAATAGTTTACAATGTAGCTAGAAAGATAAGATATACTGGCATGAAACAAGAGTGCATCTTTATCTACTTCTTACTTCAGATAGCTCAATGCTGCTTTATACCACCAGGTTTTTTTGTGTGTTTTTTTAAAAATTACCACCAGTTCTTAATCTGGACAAATAGGCCAGAAAACTGGATTAGTAACATTTTAAGAATGAAACTCTTAAACTTGTACTCAGGTTATCTGACATTATCTTGACAGAAGGCTTTCGTGGCAAAGATGATAATTATAATTATACTAATCAATTGTTAAAACACTACGCAGCTTTGTTTCAGTGCAAAATTTATCAAATCAATTAAAAAATTAGCATTTAGATACACACATGACATCTTGGCGGACATTTCTGTATTATGTTGCTAGATACTGTTTCACAACCTTGGAATATAACCACTATCTCAGCAATAAAAATTTAGCAACCATGGTTTGGTATATTCAACTCACTTTTGGAAAGAAAGTGGGTTAGAATCAAGTACAAAAGGAATGCCTGAATAAATATATCTGATATTAAATGTCCCAACAAGGACTCTTAAAATGTAAAGGAACAAAGCAATTCTTTGTGCTCTCCCTTTAACCACTTGATTAACTCTTATTCAATTGTTTCCGTGAAGCCCTTCTGGAGTTTCCAGGACAGCTGGCTCCCTCTCTTCCTGTATGCCCCCTGGCACGTTGCTGATCATACTTCAAGGTGTATACTGGGTTGGTCAAAAAGTTTGTTCGGTTTTAAGTAAAAATAAAAGACACATTTTTCATTTTCACCAAGAAATTTATTGAATGGATTCATTAACCAAATGAACTTTTTGGCCAACCCAGTACTACAGCTTGGCTCATCCAAAGTCTAGCGCAAACCCCTTTTTTCTGTGCTTTCATCTCCTATAGAGGCTGAAAAGGCACTGAATCCCCAGACTCCCTTAAAGCTACAGGTGGCCATCTGGCACAAAGCTGGCATCTCGTGGATAGCTTTCCTTTTCCAATAAAGCCTCAGGGAGGAGAGTGTCCTTAACTGTTTCCCTTCTCCCTGCCCCAAACAGACACAATGCCTGGAGGTTCAGCAGTCATCTTGCAACCGTAAGGAGTGGGTAAGACAGGGGACAAGAGAGTGTGGGGTACTGAGGACAAGTGGAGCCAGCTACTCAGCCCTGGACTGCTTACCTTCAGGCATTTCATTAAGAGCCACTTGTTTTTTTCCTAAGTTGAGATATAATTGACATAGACCATTATATTAGTTCTAGTTGTACAACATGACGATATGATATATGTATATATTGCAAAATTCACCACAATAAGGTTAGTTAACATCCATCACTGTAGAGTTACGATTTTTTTTCCTTCTGATGAGAGCTTTTAAGCCTTACTGTCTTCACAGCTTTCAGGTATATAATACAGTACTAAGGATAGCTACCGTGCCATTGTTGCATCCCCAGGACTGACTTACCTGGTAATTCTAGGCCTCTAACCTTTTGACCCCACACACCCTCCACCCAGCCGCCTGCCTCTAGCAACCATCAATCTAATCTGTTCTCTGTATCTGAGTTTGTTTCGTTTTTGTTGTAGATTCCATATATAAGTGAGATCATACAGTATTTTTCTCTGACGTATTTCATTTAGCGTAATGCCTTCAAGGTCCATCCATGTTGTCACCTAGAGATTATCATACTAAGTGAAGTCAAAGACAAATTTATGGTTTCACTTTTATGTGGAATCTAAAAAACAGTACAAATGAACTTATTTACAAAGCAGAAACAGACTCACAGACTTAGAAAACAAACTTATGGTTACCAAAGGGGAAGGGTGAGGAGGGATAAATTGGGAGTATGGGATTAACAGATGCACCTACCATATATAAAATAGATAAATAACAAGGATGTATGTATAGAACAGGGAACTATATTCAATATCTTGTAAGGGAAAAGAATTTCTAAAAGTATATAGATATACACACACATATATATGTATAACCAGATCACTTTGCTGTACACCTGAAACTAACACAATATTGTAAATCAACTATACTTCAATTTAAAAAAATTGTGAATCACTATATTGTATACCTGTAACTTATATAATATTGTACATCAACTACACTTCAAGATAAGAAAAAGCAGGTGGTGTGGTTCAAGGACATACTGAACCTGGCCACCCAATTTTACCACAAATTAGCTGTGTAACTTTAGGCAAGTACCTTAACCTTTCTGTGCTACTTTCTGCAAATAAAATGGTAAACCTAACATGATTTCGGCAGTAACTCCTAGATCAAAAATTCTCTTAATCTCTCTTAAAAATAAGAACTAATTATACAATGGAATATTATTCAGCCACAAAAAAGAAGAGCCACTTTCTTGTTTAAATCTCTGTAGTAGGAGTTTTTGTTACAGTTGAACCCTACTTCCCTTACAGCACTTGTCATAGTCCTTTATTATCTGTTAACTGTGCTTCATTGGATACGAAACCATAGGACCAGGTGTTAAATCTTGCTTTCCTAACTTCAATGCCATGCTCCTCATCTGCACCCCCTCTGCCTCTCTAAACAACATGCTAACCATGCAACAGGGAATGACATGTATTCTACATTTCTCTTCATTTTATTTCTCCTTTGGAGACAGTGACTACAGTTCATTTTCAGTTGCATATATAATGGTCTTAGATTTGTTCTTATGTTACCCCTTGTGAAAATATGATTTTTAACATCTCCACTGTAGTCATATCTAGCAAAAACAGAAAGATCATTTCAAGGTTTCAGAGAGAAATTCATCATGGAAATACAAGGGATGGGAGAAAGTATAAATGAGCCTTCAAATTACTTCTCTCCAAAGACATTCAGATAGTGAGCCAATATATTACCTATGATGTGGTACACTGTAAGTTTTGGATGAAAAGTTTGTTTATATTTGAAACAGTCATTTTCATAAAGCTTGCTTTTCAGGGAACCCTCATTCTTGCAGCAAGTCTTCCCTTTTCTGAGAAATACATCAAAGTCATCTGCATCAATCCTAACTGGTCTTAGTATTTACTGAGAATTTATGATGAGCTCAGTATTGCCGTCAATGACTTGCATACAGTGTCTCTTCTAACTACTTGGCTACACTGAGAGGCAGTGTAATGTAGTGGTTACAGACACAAGCTCTGGAGCCAAAGTGATGGGGTTTGAATCCTAACTCTCCTCCTATCGAGCTGTGTGATCCTGGGAAAGCTTCCTAATGCCCTGGGCCTCAGTTTCCCCAATGGTAAAATGGGGGATAAAAATCGTACCTACTTCATAGGATTACTGTGATGATTAAGTGAATTAATATATGTAAAGCACTTAAATGACATTTCCTATGTATAAGTACTATTTTAACTATGAGCTAATTTACCTGCTCATCAACTCTATGTGATGAGTACTGGCCCCATGTTGCAGAAGAGGATGCTTAGACTGAGATGATAAGGAATTTATTCAAAGCCCCAAAGGTATTAGGAAGGAGAACTCAGAACCAAACTTGGGGGTGTGTGATGTCACAACACACAGTTTATGTCACTAACAGAAACTATCTAAAATAATGATGCACTCCAGTCTAAAAGAGCTAAATAGGTAAAAAAACAATGAGCTTACAATGGGCATACTTGTGGATGAGATTTGTGAGATATATCAAAACAGCATAACAACTGGTTTCTTCAGTTATTTAGGGGGGTAAGTTTTCTAGCTGTATCAATTCTGCTAGTCCTTCTCTAACACAGTTTCTTAAACTAAGGCAATTCAGAAAGGCATTGCTCAGTTCTTTGCAGGTCATCTGTCCTAAAATTTTTTTGAAACCAAACCTGCCCATGTTATATGGAGAACTCTGGGGATTCCAAGTAATCATAAAATGTGTGCTTGAGAATGTGTGAAACTGTTTAGATTTTACTGGGAGTGGAACAGTGAGCAATTTGAGTAAAAAAATGTTTCTACCTACCAGCACACCTACTTATTTAGGCTGAAAGGGTTGACTTCTAAGTCCTTATATCTTACGCACTTGATTCTCAATTCAAGCAGCAAAATCTGTACCGTAGATCCTTCTTGAGGATTTGACAATGCTGGTATTTGAGAGGGGTATTCAAATTTTATTATTAACTGGCCGCTTGATTTTTTAAAATACAGCACGGAAAATACATGAGGCAAAATCATCAATGTTATCAGATAAGGTGGTTTTCTATATTTTCTTAACAGACTGATTTTTAGTACTTTTTCTTCTCTACAGCAATTGTACATAAGACGTTAATCATTTTGACTTTCTTTTTATAAAAGGAAGGTTGTTGAGTAAACCTTTGTTTCTCACTCATTTGCCCCACACAGTGAATGTACAGAGTGGTCTGAAACAGCTGTGCCTCACTAACATCAGAGTTGCACAAGCATCAGTGGTTACATATTTCCGTTGTAAGGTTACAGCAGATATCCTAAGGAGGTAAATTCTTTTTTTTTTTAAACATCTTTATTGGGGTATAATTGCTTTACAATGGTGTGTTAGTTTCTGCTTTATAACAAAGTGAATCAGTCATACATAAACATATGTTCCCATATGTCTTCCCTCTTGCGTCTCCCTCCCTCCCACCCTCCCTATCCCACCCCTCCAGGCTGTCACAAAGCACTGAGCTAAGGAGGTAAATTCTTTGACACAGTATAAAGCAGAGAAATGATGGAAAACAAAAAAGCGAAGTTTCTTTTGGACTTTTCTCTCTCAGATATAGCTTCGTATTATCACTAACAACAAATGGGTTTATAATAACAAGTATACTGTCAGTTTGTTTCTGTAATCTAAGAATAAAACAGTAATTATAATGTTTTAAAAACTTTCATTAAATTTTCAGTTCATGAGATCTGTGATTCTCTCATGCTGGGGTAATTTTTCTATTTATTTGTTTAAAAGAATTCTTGTTTTAATAGGAGGTTGACTGGTCATTTTTAATATATAGTATATAAAGGACAGAGTATAAACCACACTAGAGTAAATGACTGAAAGCTTACGTGTCTGAATTCTAAATGATAGCGAACTTAAAGGTTAACTTGTATTATCTTTTAAAGATGTTAAGTATTTCCCCTTTCCCCACAATATCCTTTAGTGGATTATTTAGAAACAGTTTTCCTTAGAAAATAAGGATACTTCTTAAAATCCTTTATTATCAAAGGGATTACATAGATTATAAAGAATTTTAATAAGTATAAATATTATAGAAATTTGGTATATATTAAATACTATATACTGTACTGTTAAAGGAAATGTCTAACATGATAGTGTATTAATGCTACAGGTAAACTATTATTTCTCTTAGAGAACTGTTTCTTTAACTACACAGAAACTAGATGATTTCAAATTATATGTAACTGAAAAATAAATGAATTTTGGACTTATGAACATCCATTGATTATAACATTATAGTTCAAGAGTACCACTTGAAGATTAACTCTCTTCTAAATAATGTGTTCATGCAACGCTGCTATTATTCAGGTATCTGAGATTCTAATCAGGAAGATCAGTTCAGTAATATTTTTATACATCTTTTAAATACCTCTTTTATTCCAAAAATTTCCTGTTAAGATTTTTTTAGGGCAAAGAAGGAGGAACCTTATTCAACCGTGAGATAATTATGATTCAAAATGACAGGTGCTTACACCGTCTGTTTTTGCTTTCATAACATCAGGCTGAAGTCTGTTAGGCTTGGCCTTTTTAATGACTGCTGTGCAGCTGCCACTTCTTCTGTTTCATACTCTCACTTGGGCTTCTTACTCCCTGGGACCACTCAATTACCCAGGATGCTTCTCGAGCCTGCATTTTTTACCTGCTTCATCAGTTTCCTTTCACCAGTTTTACTAAGGTTTCTCATGTACTCTGGATTTGGTGAGAATACCAGGAGTTTTGTTCATTTCCCTTGCTTCTTGTTAAGTTATTATTTAACAGTTCTATAGTTTTAGCTTAATTAATTAATCAATCTATTTATTGGCTGCATTGGGTCTTCATTGCTGCGCGTGGGCTTTTCTCTAGTTGCGGCGAGTGGGTGCTACTCTTTGTTGCAGTGCAAGGGCTTCTCATTGTGGTGGTTTCTCTTGTTGCAGAGCATGGGCTTCAGTAGTTGTGGCTCGCGGGCTTAGTTGCTCTGTGGCATGTGGGATCCTCCCAGACCAGGGCTCGAACCCGTGTCCCTTGCATTGGCAGGCGGATTCTTAACCACTGCACCACCAGGGGAGCCTTGTTTTAGCTTATTTTAAATGTTCATGTTTGTTTTGTATTTCAATATTTGTTTAGATTTATTCACATACTGACTTCTTGCATACCTCCTTCACCTCTGGGTCTCATGTGTTTCTTCCTGAAAGCACATCCAACTCTTCACTCATCTGTTCCTCAAGGGTACTGACCACTTCTGGGCTTCAAGCTGCCTTGGATCAACTCCTACCTTTCACAACAGTCCTCTCATGCTCGTGTTTGGGAATGTTTTCTTCTTCAACTCCATCCTACCTGCCTTCTGTCTCTCAAGGCTTCATTATAATTTCTTGTCTAATGAACCCTGCTGTCTTATGGTCTAAAACAGATGTTGATTCATTCATTTTAAAAACATCTTTTCTGTCATCAGAGGGCAAAAAGGAGATACCATGGCATGTGCTCAGACCTCAGGCTTCAAGTGGAAGTCCCACAAGTGTTGATCGCTACATTTTTTTCATTCATGAATGTATCAATTAAAAATCAGGCCAAATATCTTTTACCTGCGGAAATATACATAATCATTTCTCATAGCTATCCCTGACAGTAAGTCTGAAAGCCACTCTCAAGTAGTACAAAGAACATGGGTTTTTGAGTCATATAACTTGGAGCAAATCTTGATTTCATTATATTCTATTAGACTTCAGGTAGTTATTTAACCTCCTCAGGACAGATGGTCACCTCATCCATAAAATGGAGATGATTATACTTATGTATTTGGAGATTATATAAACAAAGATTATATTAGATTTCCCACAGATGTTACTTTCCTCTTTTGCTATATGGACAATAAAGAATTAAATGTTTTAAATTTTTACTTGTGTCATAAACTTCATCTTCCATCGCATTAAAGTTTTTTTAAAAAGTCCAGTAAGTAATACAGCATATAGCATAGAGTTTGATTTTATACATTCTACCATTCTTTTGTTTTCTGTAATTTTTGTGTTTCTCTATTAGTTGTGATCATATTGAGTTTTAAAATTTATTGTTTTGGCTTTTTTCCTATGCTAACGATATACCAGTGGAATAATGTAGTCGACCCTTGAACAGCATGGTGGGGGGAGGTTAAGGGCGCTGACCCTCTCTGTAGTTGAAAATCCACTTGTAACTTACAGTCGGCCTTTCATATCTGCAGTTCCTCCACATTTGTGGATTCAACCAACCATGCATCGTGCAGTATATGCAGCATTTACTACTGAATAAAATCTGTGTGTAAGTGGACTGGTTCAATACAAACCTTTGCTGTTCACGCATCAGTTGTACATTAGAGATTCAATGAATGTGGAAAACTTCTAAACTACATACAATAGTAATTGATAAAGATTCTACTTTTGATAAAAGACAGAATAAACCAGATTTCATAATACAAACATTGACTGCACTTTAAAAAAGTGCACTGGAATAGCCTTATTTTAGCAATTAAGGATTTTTTAAAGAGCACAGTTTCCCCCCTCAAAAATTTGGTTAACGGAACTATAGGGTACACATTAAAGGAGCTTATGCAAAAATAAAATTGAAGTAATTAATTTTGAAAAAAGAACTAAATTTTATGTTGCTTTCAAAAAGGTAAAAAAAAAAACCTTTCATCTAAAATCAATAACAGCTCTACATGGTTACAAATGGTCTGCCATCAATACAGCCATCTCTGAATGTCACTTGTTTAGCTATAAAAATTAAGGATCAGACACAAATGAAAGAATATTATGGGCACAAGTAAAATTAAAAAACTACTTAAAAGTCAGGAAACTCAACTTATAACCAGTAATTCAGCAACACAGCACATATTTATAAAGACCCTTCTGGGATAACATATCAGGGGCCTAATGTACATTCAAATCAAGCCAGCTTTTCATGAACTTATTTTATGTAGAAGATTCTATCTTAACAGTGGAATCTTATAGCCACAAGGTCTCGGTCACCTAGAGCATCATGTTTTGGGAATAAGAAATATGGAACAACGGTTTTGGCTCTATCATAAGAATAATTACATCTTGTTCTGTTTGTCCTAGGAGGAAAGAGAAGCTTATCAGAAAGAAATACAGCTCTGACCTACAGTTTGAGATCTGGCTAGGAGGGAGGAGCTTGCTTAGGGGCATTTCATTTAGTAAATGACCAGAGCCCTAAGCTAAAAAGGATCCCATGGAGTTTTTTATTTTCAGAGAAGAAAACCCTTGGCTAGATAGAAAAGGTCAGGGAAAGAGGGAGAAAGAAGGGGAAGGAAGGAACCATTCATTTCTTGTTTGTTTTAATTCTGACTTATGAATTTATTAATTTGTAATTGATATAGCTGACATATAATACTATTAGTTTAAGGTATACAACATAATGATTTGATATGTTTATATACTGTGAAATGATTACCCCAATAAGTTTAATTAATATCACTTCACATAGTTTAAAAATTGTTTTCCTTTGATGAGAACTTTAAAGATCTACCCTATTAGCAACTTTCAAATATATCAATAATACAGTATTAACTGTTTCTTTTGCTCTACACTTAGCAGATAGATTGAGGCCAAGGGAATTAAGTCAACACTGAGGAAGAGCTGAGAAATATCCAAAAGAGAAGTCAGATGCTGGTCACGTGACTTATGCCCATGGACAAGCTGTGCCTCGACTGTAGACCTATGTGAGTCAACACGATCTCTTTAATGCTTAAGCCTGTGTGAGCCGGGTTTAGTTACTTGCAATACAGGGTCCTAACCAACAAAATACTGAAATTATAAAAATCTTTCATGAAATGTAAATTTATATCTGTAGCCTTCGACAACGAGTTTTTAACATAATATGCAAAAATATTCCCCCAGGGATGAAATTATCCAGTAGTTTTCAAAGGTACTTTTTAATCTTTTCATGGGTGTTGTGGAGGAATAGACAGTAAGGAGAAAGACAGTGGCTGGAAATCTTTCTGAGTACATCCTACCACAGATCCTGGATCCATTACAGTGGCAAAGAATAATATCCCCCTTTATTTTGGCTTTTCATATCAGTACGGTGTATAATATGGAAAAACTCCTGTCGCCATATGCCAAAACCTCCCAACCCCTCCCCCGGTGGTTTTTCAAAAACCACCACCACCACACATTTAAAGGAATCCGGTAGTTGTGTTTAACATGAAGGTATGGGTAAACCCCCTAGTTTTAGAGGACCTGAATTAACTGCTTTCAGACAGTATCTTTGAAAAGTGAAGTGCTGAGACAAATGTGCTACTTTCTCAATGTTCTCCAAATCTTACTGAAGTTCAATCTATGAAGCATAAAATCCTCTTTAGTCGTAGAGGTAATAAGAGCTACTATTTATTGAGTACTTATTATGTGTCAGATACTGTGGCAAAATGCTTCATATACATTTACTCATTTAATTTCTAATTCTTCTTTTAGCAGGGCTTATTTTTAAAATTCCAAATGAAATGTTATGAACAGCACTTTCCAGATTATGGCCATAAATGATAACCTTGGGATTGATACTGGTGCCTTATTTTATGAAGAGTTCTTGTCTTCCAAGATTTGCAGGTCCCATCTTATACACCTAGAATGGCTGCAACTGACTGGTTAATTTCTGAGGCTGGACATTGAACTTCATCTAAGAGCTTGTAATAGCAAAGGTAAAACACTGGAAAACTACAAATTTACCATGATCTCAATCACATCAAGAAACCAGATGACTTGGAGAGCCCTTACAGCAATCTGCCTCTAATAATCTTGCTCAGTACGTACTACAGAAAATGAAGTTTATACAAATTTCAAACCAGCGTTACTCAAAGCGTGGTATGTGAATATGGTACCAGTCTGCAAACTGTTACTAGCATGGGACAACATTTTCTATATTACTGATTATTAACTACAATGCCTAGTTTGGCTAACGTTTTTTAAATAGCAAGATATTCTTGATGAAGGAGAGACTGTGTTGACTTATTTTCTAGCCCAACCTCTTTACCCACCATGAACTGGTAACAAACAGCTTGTGGACCAGCTGTTTTGAGCAACATTGCTCTAGGCCTCAATTTTGGATATTACCTCTAGTTTTTCTGTCCCTGATGCCACACAAAATTTAAGTAAATTAACAACCAAATACTTAGCTTAAACAGTTACATAGTAATGGAAAAAGCAATAAAAATCAGCAATTGACCTCACCTTTGACAGAAGCAATTTCACACAGGAAACATGACCTTCATAGACGGCAGACAGAAGAGGTGTAATATGATGTTTATCTGGAGCCTATGAAATAATAAAGATATAGATCACCTCATCCATTTTTCATTTATTCCTTCCTTCTAGATCTAATTAGGGAATGCTCATAAATATTTCAAAATCGGTGTTTACGCATTTTTAGCCTCTTAGGAGCTGCTAGAGGCCCAAGCCCACACGCAGTTTCTCCTTGGGAGTCAGCCTAGTGAAACAGATGGAGCAGGGCTTTGACCCCATCTCAAATCTGGGCTCTGCCACTTACTGCATGACTAATTACTTAACCTCTCTGAGCCTCAACTCCGCATTACTGTAGACGTGCCAATGTGGTGCAGGAAGGGAATCTCGAGAGGGGTGGAACATAGCCAATGAAGAGGTAAAAGATTGCCACAATTGGGCCACGTGACATGGTATCCCCTGAGATGTGAAAAGTTCATCTCACTTGCTGTCATGGTTACTTAAACATTTTTCTAAAACTCTGAAATGCAACAGCTACAAAAGGCAAGAGTCAAGAGATGACTGCTGTCTGACTTTTGTCCAAAAATCCAGTTTAGATTTCTCATGACTGCAGAGCCCTATGCTCCATTGGGTGATAGCTATTTGCCACCTACAGATAGTGCTAACTCTCACATTGCTTTAGAACTTGAAAAGGAAACATCTACCCCCCCAGTTTTATCAGTTAAAAAAAAATCAACTTGTTCTGCTTATTTTAAAAAAATCACAACTATGTATTTCTAAGTTACAGAAATTTGGTATAATTTCAGACTATATTCTTACTTCATATGAGGTTTCCACCAGTAACTATTTTATAAATCTACAGAAAACAATTACCCAAAAGCATACAAGAATTTTTTCTAGAATGACAGTGTTCTTTACATACATTAATATCTGCTCCTTTCAGCAGCAGAAATTCCAGGATTTCAAGCTGCCCACAATCTGCTGCATAATGAAGAGGCTTCCTTCCACCTTCTAGTGTCCGGTTGACGTCTTCTCCCTTATAAAAGAAGCCAAATGAAAACAATATTCATAAGGATGGTAGACTGAAGAAGGGAACTGAGGCACCTGCTATTTTTACTTTCTTAAAGCTGCAAGGGTTTCATGAAAGAATTACATTTCTTGCAACGTGAAATAAGTAACCAAGAACTTTAAATTCTGTACAAATAGCACACAGCATGACAGCAATTCAAATCATGATTAGTCAAGCTGAAAACAATAAAAAAATGCTAAATGTAATGAAATCTATTATTGTGCTCTATTTCTAAGGAGTTCAATCAGCACGATGTCAAGATGTGGCCACCAAAGACTGATGAGTTCAAATACTTAGATTTTACACAGATCATATGACATGTATTTTAATACTTCAGAGAAAGCATCACTACTTTGATGGAGGCAGACATCATCACAAGGTAATGAGTATTAGCTATTAAGAATTCATTTCATTCATTCAGCATTTAAGCGCTATTGTATGGCCGGCTCTGTGCACACAGGGGACAATAGTGAGCAAAATCAGAAATGGCTGCTGACTGCACGGAGCTTACCATCCAGTGTGGGAGGCAGATTTTAATCAAATAATCACATGACTAAACATAATGACGATAACAATACCTACATCTAATGGAGTTGTGGTGAGGGTTAAACTAAATGATCCATGTAGAGCACTTAAGATATTATAGCTAATATTAATAGAAATATGATTAGCTATTATTATAAGTTACCTATGTACATATGAGATATACTCAAATTCTGAATGAAATCCATTACTCAGTCTTTTCTTTTTAATGTTAAGGGTCACTATAAAGATAATGCATCAGTTTTTCAAACAATGAAGTTATTAAATTCAAACAACAATTTGAAATCTTTAAATATATAGAGGTATTTTTTTTTTCCGTTAAGGAAAAAGTTTAACTCCAGGGTTTTACATCCTCCAGTAAGTATCAGAGTGAGCTATATTATCTTACTTATTGTTCAAGGGCTGGTACTTAAATAAAAAAAAAAAAAAAAAAAAAGCATTCCAAGAGGTGAGATCACGTGCCTGTCACAACAATCAGTGGAGGCATCAGAGCTTTAAGTCAGGAAACGAAATTACACAGTGTTTCCGAGTTCCAGGCCAGATGTATATTTCAAATATATTGTCTCTGTGGAGGATCAAGAATTTCATCAAAAATAGTCCTCTTTTGAATTAATAATAAAACAACCCTTTTCTGTTAAGAGTACTTGAGTAATTCACAGAAGTAACTTCTAATGGGTTGCTTATTCAAGTCAACGTGTGATATTTACAGTAAAATAGGGCCTCTTATAAAGTATATGAATATAGAAGAAAGGTGTATAACATACTTAAGATCAACGAAGGCTGGGTTAGAGCTCCAATTCTACCAGTCAGTTGTAGGACCTTAGACTAGTTACTTTCTAAATCTTTGTTTTCTTATCTGTAAAATGGGACTAAAAATAAACCTCACGGGGGGGGGGGGGGGGGGGGGGGGGTGTTAGTGTATCATCAAATGAGATAATCCATGTAAAGTATCTAACACACTACCTCACAGGGTAATATGTTTAATAGAGGTTAAGTATTATTGCTGTGCATTCCTAATGTTGGTTTATACTGGTTCTAAAAGATTATCCAAAATTAGGTTAATGCAGGTTTCTGCATAATGGCTGAAATACAAAGATATGATTTATTACAATATACTTTATATTCAGAAACAAATTTAAACGTAAGGGTGACTTGGGGTACCACCTTAGTCTTTATTCACAACTGTAGAAATGTGAGGCTTTGAGGCAAAGAGGTACTCCTTCAAATGATTTGGATAAAACTAGTTTTCCTTTCATTATTATTTCTTTTCCATTATTTACATTAACTGGAGAGGATTAACTGGAGAGGATTAACTGGAGAGGCCTTTCAGTGAAACAAAGTAAAGAAATAACTGCAGTAAGTATTCAACAAGATAGCTTTGTCAAAAAGGTATTTTCCTGGGTTTCCCTGGTGGTGCAGTGGTTGAGAGCCCACCTGCCAATGCGGGGGACACGGGTTCGTGCCCCGGTCAGGGAGGATCCCACATGCCGCGGAGCAGCTGGGCCCGTGAGCCATGGCCGCTGAGCCTGCGTGTCCGGAGCCTGTGCTCCGCGACAGGAGAGGCCACAACGGTGGGAGGCCCGCGTACCGCAGAGAGAAAAAAAAAAAAGATATTTTCCTGAGTCAAAATATGCACTATCTTCCTTCCTTACTTAGTACAAGCATGCAAAATGCATATGAAAAGGAACTGTTGTGAGTTTAAACTTTCTCCTTTATCCCTGCAGATGCTGCTTTACAATTCTTATTTTAGCAGACAAAAGTGACAATACTGGAAAGGCTTTGTGTGAATGACAGGAAAGAAAGGATTTTCTTCTGCAGGCCTTTGCAAAAGCAGTACTTACTGAGAAATTTATAGTACTAAATGCCTGTATTGGAAAAGTAGAAAGGCCTCAAATTAACGATCTTTGTACTTCTACCTTAAGAAACTAGGGGGAGGGCTTCCCTGGTGGCGCAGTGGTTAAGAGTCCGCCTGCCGATGCAGGGAACACGGGTTCGTGCCCCGGTCCGGGAAGATCCCACATGCTGCGGAGCAGCTGGGCCCGTGAGCCATGGCCACTGAGCCTGCGCGTCTGGAGCCTGTGCTCCGCAACAGGAGAGGCCACAACAGTGAAAGGCCCGTGTACCGAAAAAAAAAAAAAAAAAAAAAATAGGGGGAGAAATGACATATGGAAATCTCTGTACCTTGCTCAGTTTTGCTATGAACCTAAAAATGCTCTAGAAAATAAAGTCTATTAAAAAATTAAATTCAAAATAAGCAGAAATCAATGAAATGAAAACAGGAAAATAATAGAAATCAAATCTGATTCTCTGAGATCAATATAACTGATAAATCTCTAGTCAGAATGATCAGGAAAAAAAATGACAGAAAGTGCTAATATTAGACCTCACAGACTATCTTCCCACAAAGAAACTCCCATGCCCCAGGTGGCTACACTGGTAAATTTTTACCAAACATTTAAGGAAAAAAAAAGTAATACCAATTCTACATGCTCTTCCAGAAAACAGAAAGCACCCAAACTCATTCTATGGGGTGAGCATTACTCTGATTCTAAAACGAGACAAAGACTTACAAGAAAAGAACACCACAGGCTAATGTCCCTCACGAACACAAATTCTAAACAAAATTTGAGCAAACTGAATCCAACAATATATAGAAAGTTTAATAATAGACCATGACCAAGTAGTGTTTACCCCAGGAATACAAGGTTGGTTGAATATTTGAAAAAGTCAGTCAACATAATTCACTATTTTAACATCTAAACAAAGAAAAATCATATAATCATCTCAAAAAGTATCTGACAAAATCCAACATCCTTTACTGATAAAAACTCAGTAAACTAGGAAAAGGAGGACACTTCCCTGGCCTAATAAGGGGCTTCTACAAAAAAAAGTACAATTAACATCATACTTAATTTGTGACAGATTGAATGCTTTTCTCCTAAAATCAGGAACAAGACAAGATGTCAGTTTCTACCTTCTATTCCACACTGTGCTGGAGGTTCTAACCAGTGCAACAGGGAACAAACAAACAAACCCCATCTCTTTTGAAAAGGAAGCAGTATAACTGTCTTTATTTGCAGATGGTGTGATTGTCTATGCAGAAAGTCCAATGGAATCTACCAAAGAGTTACTAGAACTAATAAGTAATTTTAGCAATGCTGAAGGACAAAAGATCAATATACCAAATCAACTGCATTTTTGTATAGCACTAGCAATTAATAATTGCAAAATTAATAATTGCAAATCAAAACCAATATTATTTACAATAGCATACAAATTTATGAAATACTTAGTAAGTCTAACAAAAAATGTACAATATCTATATACTGAAAACTACCAAACACTGTTGAAGAGAAATTAGAGGATCTAAATAAATAAATGGAGAGATACACAGCATGTTCATGGATTGGGAGACTCATTACTGTAAAGATGTCAATTTTCCACAGATTGATGTATAGAGTCAATGCAATACCAGTTAAAACTTTAGCAGGCTTTTTAAAAAGAAATTGACAGGACTTCCTTGGTGGCACAGTGGTTAAGAATCCACCTGCCAATGCAGGGGACACGGGTTCGAGCCCTGGTCCGGGAAGATCCCACATGCCGCGGAGCAACTAAGCCCATGTGCCACAACTACTGAGCCTGCGCTCTAGAGCCCGTGAGCCACAACTACTGAGCGCGCATGCCACAACTACTGAAGCCTGCGCGCCTAGAGCCCGTGCTCCGCAACAAGAGAAGCCACGGCAGTGAGAAGCCTGCGCACCACAACAAAGAGTAGCCCCGCTCTCCGCAACTAGAGAAAGCCTGTGCACAGCAACGAAGACCCAACGTAGCCAAAAATAATAAATTAAAAATTTTAAAAAGAAAGTGACAAACTGACCCTAAATTTCACATGGAAATACAAACAATCTATAACAGCCAAAACAACTTTGAAAAGAAAGAACAATTTGGAGAGCTAACACTACCTGATTTCAAGAATTATTAAAAACTGCAGTAATCAAGAAAGCATGGTATTGGCATAAAATTATAAAATATGCAAACATATATACTGATAGAAAGCAGATTAGTGGTTGCTTATTTGGGGGTAACAGAAGGGAGGGACTATGAAGGGGCACTTGAGGGTAATGAAATCTAGTCATTATCTGGACTATGGTGATGGTTTCATGATTGTATACGTGTCAAAACTTATCAAATTGCACTCTTTAAATATCTGCAGTTTCTTGCATTTCAATTACACCTCAGTAACATAGATTTTCCTAAATCAAGTCTCTGTGGCTCTAATTCTTGTAAAATGAGATGCTAACAAATCAATATTTGAGGTAGAATAGGTGTAGGAATGAGTAACAGTACCTTCATGGGAGACTTAAAGAGCAAAAGCTATTTGAGGTCAAGTTCCTTCATTGTTAGTGCTGAATGAGAAGCTCCTGACTTCTGTAACCAACAAACTACACGGAACAAGAAGTTTTTAAGTGGGATAAGAGTGGATCCATACGACTCCTACTAGCTGGGTGGGCTTTAGAGGTCAAAACAATTGTCTGGATTGCTGGAAAAAACCTCTTACTCGGCACCCCCAACTTCCAGCCCCATTATGCCTACTCCATCCTTTACTCTGCAGCTACAGGGATCTTGCTAAACACAAAATGTGGTCACATTATTCCCCTTTTAAAAGTACTCTGAAGACCACGCATTGCTCCTAGAGAATAGGTCTAAACAATTAAACACGGTTTACAAGACTTGGAGTGATCTATATTCAGTGATTACCTTTCCAGCTTTAATTCTCACAGCACTCCTCCCCACTGTCCTTTGTTCAGTTAATTCCTACTAATTCTTTAGAATCAAGCTTTAATCAAACTTCCTCTGGAAAGTCATCTTTTAACTACTGCAACTTTGAGTCATACGACCTTCACAGGGGTGCCCAAAGCACCTTGTATTTCCCTGTCACATTCTACTTAACCTGCCTCTGTCTGTATCCTCTGTGAACACAGGTCAGGTATCATGTCACTATTATTTACTTTTGCAGCTCCAGTGCCTAGTATACCTTCTGACACATACTAAATTTTACATGATAGAAGCTTTTAGACTGAACAAATGGTGAAATTGCTGAAGCAAAAGACTTGGAAGTAAGTCATCTTCTATTTCAAGCAAATACTGATAATGCATTAGTTATCCAGTAACAGCAGCAGTTACTTGAGATCAGTGGTATGTTTACTGATGTAGGGGTTTGAATGACAATTTCACCAGCTTTCCAGCAGTCTGGATGGGTGGTAACTTCAGTAGTGGTGGTGAAATAGGGAAGGAAGATAGTGCTCTATCTAGTTCCTTTCTCCTCACCCTTGGCATTAGTGAGTTACATCAGAAGAGAGGATGTTAGACACCTATTCTGTAATCTTCATTCTAACTTCATGAAACATTACCAGCTACAGAGAAAAATTTAACCCTAATTTTGTCTCCCAGATTCTGGGGATAGAAGAGAGAGATGCACAATTTCAACAGGTCCCTTAGCATTACATGACAATCTTACCATGTTCCTTTTTATCTTGCTTTTCTACCTTCCACAGCGGCTATTTTAAATCTCTTTCATTTTTTTATAAGGCTCCTGCTTCTTTTTTATTCTCAGCAGATAACCTCATATCCTTCTTCAAACAGAAAACTGTCTTCGGACATGAACTTCCTCCCGAGCTTCTCTCTACCACACCTTCCTGCAACTGACAAATCCTTTCCTATCTAAAGCCAATCCCTCACCTAAGTTTTGGATATCATCCTTTCTTGTTTTCTTAAACTTATTTCTTTATTTATCCCTTTTCTTGCCTGTGTTTTCAACCTCTCCTGCTGTACTGGCTCCTTCTCATCAGAATATGCCATTCTCAACTCTTCGGCTAAAAACGCAAACAGCAACACGAAAAACTATCCTTAGACGCAAAAAAAATTAAAGAAAAAAAAAAACTATCCTTAGACGTGATATTCACCTTTTAGTTACTATTCTCTTTCCTCCCTTTCACGGCTGAACTTGCCAAAAGCATTGTCTGTATTTGCTATCTCCAGTTTCTTACTTCTTGTTTTAATCTGGCTTCCACCCTCAATACTACACCATAGCCATTTTTGCTGAGATCAAAGACCTCCACGTTGCAAAATGCAAAGGTTATCTTAGTCCTCACCTTAATTGACCTCCCAACAGTGATAAAGTTGATCACTCCTTCCTTTTTTAAACACTCTCTCTTCCCTTGATTTCAGGGACACCACATTATTGTAGTTTTCCTCCTGCTCTCTATTCCTTCGTTGTTTCCTCTTCTGACTTGTCCACTTCTACTAGATGTTTAAAACAAATTTTTGAAATCCTGGTTATGAATTCAGATTATCATATATTTATAATTCAAACAGTTGCTAAAAATTGGTTAGCCTTATAGTCTTGTAATAGTATCTTTATAGGAATACCTTGATTACAGAATTTGGGGGGATTTCCTTAGTGACAAAGTTTATGTGTTTTTAAAGACATCATCATGCAGTAATATCACTGTCACAGAGTTGGGCAGCAATAAATTCTCACCATGATATGGGTGTAAATAACCAGGCAGGTGACAAGTAACTCTGCACACAGCTTCTATTTGCCATATGCAGTTCAAGTAAAGCAGGCTGACAAATCTAACTTGTCACCACATCCAGGCTTGTCTAGCTTCACCTTTCCCTTTTTAGCAAGAATAATTTAACCAGTTTCATTTTAATCTCCTTCCTGTCATTGCACTATGAAGCCTGTTGGTTGTTAAATATACAACAGATTTTTATTACATTAAAATTGTACTTTTTACCATATTTTTCTTGTACCAAGAAAGTCGTTTTGATGCTATTTTTTTCTAAATATGACATATTCCAGATGTTACGTATGTATATATAACATATATATGTAATATTGGATATATGAAATAATACTGTTTCATGATATTTTCTGGTGAGTAGTTTAAATTAATATACTCTATCCAGAACCACTATAGTGACCATGAATGAATGCTTTAGGATGTGTTGATTCCTGATGCTCCTCAATAATGACATTATTGGCATTTGAGAAAGCTGGTCATGTTTTTTTTACGTCTCAAGTACCACTGCTCTAAATAACCATGAGCCTCAGCTATACTGATAAATTCTCTTATCTGACTAGAAATATATTGGTACAGTGATCTAGTTCTATCTTTAATATCAATAAATCAAGTAGCATTTACTGAGAAACCATGTTCCTAGCCTTGTGCTAGGCATGCTAAGGGTACAAGAAAGTGGAATTGTGGGTCTCTGCCCACAAGAACTTTACTCTTCACTATTAACTAATTTAACAAAATATGTATGAATTTCTATCTATCTATTATCTATCTATCTATTATCTATCTATCTATCTACCTAATACACTCACAAAAATATAAAATAACCTACCCTACTAACTCTCTACCCGGTACTTCTCAAACTTTTTCACTGAAGTACTCCAAATAGCAAAGGATAGAAAATATATGCTTCTCTGAGTCTGAAAGTAGAATCCTAAACAAATTAAAAATTCATTCAAATATATCTGCACAAATATGCATGTATCATATATACATATGTATGTTCTGTTTGTTTTAATATAAAAGCCACAGCTCAAAACCCATAGCTACTGCTATGGGTTTTGCCCAAGGATGCTTCAGGAATTTGGGCCATGTGTACTCTATGGCTTAGAGTAACTCCTTGGAAGACCATGAGCTGACTATTGAAGAGCACAGTACAATTTAATTCAGTCTCATCTATTTCTGATGCCATGAATATAGTATGCTAATTTGTGTACCTTTCCTCTTGAGATCTACAGACCACCAGGCAATCAGTGAACAGACTTTCAAAAAGCTTACTAATTCTTTGTGTGTGCATAAAATTTTCTAGGTAAAGAGTCTAAAGGGGGCCATGACCCCTGAGAGGTTAGGAACCCCTTCCTCTAACGTTCACTGCCTAGTTTTCTACTTTATGAAGAGAAGTAGTATTAAATGGTGGAAAGAACACCAAACAGAAGCCCTCGGCTCTAAGTTACCTCTGCTACTGCCCACAATGGGGAAGTAAGAAGCTTGGAAGACCTTAGTTTCCTCACTGAAAAATCTGTGGTTGGAGGAGATGACCTCTAAAGTCTTATAGTTAGCTTACTTTTACGGTTAAATGCATCTGGGAACAATTGTTCCCCCCGCCCCCCCCTATATTCTAGACCAGAGAAATAGGTGTTTCTGTACTTCTGGCCATGAAAACAAAGTAGTTTAAGAGACTGGATGCAGAAAATGGCTGCTACAGTAGGTATATTTAACTTTCCACAAAAGTTGGATCAAGCAAGAAGATTTAATACAACAACATGAACAATGTAAAAAATATATACATACATTTCGAAGTTAAAAATTTTTTTCTTTCAAATCTATTATTACTTTGAGTTGTTTTACTAACAAAAGTAGGCATGGATCTAAAACTGATGAAATACAGTATTTGAAAAAGATACACTATTTACAATTAATTTAATTCAACAAATACTTAACGAGCCTACTTGCTACTGTGCTACTTGCTTGGGATAAAATAGAAAGACCCAGCTCTGACTCAAAGAATTTGCTGCCTTCTTTGGAAGCTAGCAGGCAAATAAATGAATGCCATTTAGTTGAGTACTACAAAATAAAGAAGAGCCTTAATGAACAGAATGTTCAATACCTTAGTGTGTGGGCAATTCATCTTTTACTGCCATTTAGTTTTTCATGTATTTTTATCTTGTGTTGTTAATTAGACTTTAAAGGTTCTTAGGGGTCAGAAACTGCATCTTACACTTTTCATTTCTACCATAATTCCAAATATGGTATTTTTAAACCTCAATAAAAATTTGTTTTGATTGCTGATTATAATAGCATAGTATAAAATGCTAAATTAAGAAATAACAGTATTCAACAGGGTGTCTACTGATTTGGAGAGTGTGGAGGTATGCATATGCGAGAATGGTGCCTGGAGAAATTAATTGATATATTATGGTGTATGTTAATTCTCATAGGCCAACTGGAAATCCAAGAGGTGCTCATTTGGAAAGCATCTACTATATACAGTGCTGTTTTGAGGCTTCAATGAAATAACATAATGTACCTGTACAGTAAGCACTCAAAAAATGTCAACCAATATTATTATTATTAGAGGCCTCAATAGTTCTCATTTGAATAGTTTTCCACTCAATTTTTCCACCTTCAACAATTCAACAAATGTAAACCAAGTAAATTAAAGTTCCTAAAGAGTAACACTGATCACACCTCTTCCTCATGCAAAAAAATTTCAACTGCTCCCTTTTGTTGAATAGAAAATCCTCACCATGATACTCATCCTCAATTCAACACCAACTTACTACTCTGGCTTTTTTATTCTGAAACACTGCGCTCCCAACACACGAGATGTGCTTTCCCACATCTGGAAAACTTCATGATGTTGCCTTTCTTTGGCATAGTCACCCCACTTCCACTCATGTCTTGGTGTAATGAGATTCCACTTACCCTTCAAGATCTATTTTCTCTCTAAAACTTTTACCTGATACTCCCCTGCCCACTATACTCTTGATATAAAATTCCCTCCTTTTAATCCTCATAGTTCTTATTTATATGTCTCTTACTACATTTACGTTTATTTAATTAGGTATTTCAATGATGTAACTCCGTTAAAGAAAGGACAATGCTTTACTTATTTATATATATTGTCTACAATGTCTGTGGGTGACTTGTGCATAAAAGTCCAATTTAAAGAATTAGTGTAATCATTTATACCATCTTTGTCATATTATGTAACCTGTTGTTTACCAAAACATATACATATACAAAACAAATATAAAGAGGTATGTATTTAAAAAACATTGTTAAGAGTGTCTGAAAGCCACATAATCTCCTTGTTGGAAAGGATTCTGTTATCTAATTCAACCACCCATATTGCGTTTGAATTCCTGCTTGTGCATGCCCAACACATAACTGAATCTCTCTAATGAAAGGCAATTCAAGACCTTACAAATCAGTCTATTCCTTATTTAAATGCTGGAAAATTCACTGTTTACAGGTTCTGATCCTATCCTCTGGGGACACATGGAACAAGGAGTCCCTATTTGCATGTTAGATTATTAATTGTTTAGCAGTCAGATGACACAGTAACTAAAATGAAATCTTTTCTATATGACTTGCTGTTATCCTGAACTTGGATTACTGACTTTTTGAGTATATATGGAGGGCCATTACATTAACTGCTACTAAATTGCATCTTAAAATGATCGTCTTATTTTTCCAGGCTGCCAAGTTCTTTCTAGAGTCTTATTAAAAGGAATTTGTTAGTCCTCATCTGCCCCTCCCTCCAGCTGCATCTCACCTATCTTCATGATGGTCACCTAAAGACATTAAAATTAAGTAAGAAAAGTCTAGGGAATGAGCCCCACCAGTGTCAGGAAACTTCCTTCAGTTTGCTACATAAAGAGATAGGTAGTGTATTTGGGTACTACTGTTCAAACAGTCTTAAATCTAGTTCATCACACTCTCATCTAACTATCCTTTCCCATATGCCCCCAAGCATACCATTAAAACATCCAAATTTCAATGAAATGCTTGAGAGTTCCTTTATCTAACAGTCTAGGAACTGCAAAAATGGAAATTATTATGGCAGGACTTAAGGTCTAAGTGATCTCTTTGTAAGTGTTACAAACAACCCTACTACTAACATACACACACACTTAAAAAGTAACATGATCAATAAATAAAATTTGAAAAATAAGAGATGTTTCTTCTAGTGAATCCTGCGATCCAAAATATGACCATTATTACTACCTTGCTGTACCTGTTTACTTTTTTCTATGAAAGTAGCTGCTTGAAAAAGTTATAATCACACTATTATTTAATATATGAAATATCTTGCTATCATTTTTGAAAGCCACATAATATTCTGTAAAATAGATGTGCCAGTTTACTTAAATATTCTCCTAATTCTGGACATGTAGGTTAATACCAAATACCCTAAAATATTAAAGTTCTTATTTTATAGAACATAACAATATCATATTTCATGAATTCCAAAGCACACATTTTCCTGTATTTTTAACATGTCTGAAATCAGGTCACAAAAGAGAAAATAAAGTCTTACCACTTTACCTTGGTGAGTGGGGAAAGGGGTTATGGGTTGATTATATGCTTTGTAAAAACACTAACAGTCATTCCTATGCCTTGCTTTGCTACGGAAACTAATAAATGACTGGATCAAGATGCTAAAATGTGAAGTACAGAATTAAATTATGCTGAATTTGGAGAACATAAAATGGTGAAATTCATGGAAAGTAGGACCTGTTGATATTATTCTTATGAAATTTGGGTGAGTCTGCCATCAATTAATTTTAGCTCAAAAATTAAACAGAATTTTCATGCTTTTAAATAAATTAAACCCAATAGGAACACATTAAACCCTAATGCTAATACTAAGTGTGTGGAAGTTCTGACATCATCTGAATTTTATGTTCACAGACTTAAAAGGAAAGCAAACTGAACTCTAGTATAAGTAATATATCCTGAAGGAAACATTCCCTGATATGCCTGTCCTAACTTCTGTGAAAACAGACAGAAAAAGACTACCCTAGAAAGCTCAGAAAACCAAGCGTATTGGCCAATTACTTGCATATTCATTTTAGCTGCAGGGTCTGCTCCCGTCAGAGGGAAAAAAAGTGACCCACTATTTCTCCACCCACAAAGGATCATCTTAAGCAGAGACAGAGTCAGAGAGACATAGGCACATTCCTGCCTTAAGACAGAATTTTTTACATAGTGTATTAGAAGCAGGCAATAGAGAGTATAAAAGATCTCACATCAGGCCAACAAAGGCACCCCAAACTAGAATTCTTCTAGCACATACGCAGGTGATAAGTATGGTCAGAAGCAATCCTCACATCCTATCTGTTCACAACCCTGAATCTGGATAGCTTTCCCTCTTTAATAGGTGAGTAACTGGGACTTCCCTGGCAGTCCAGTGGTTAACACTCTGCACTTCCACTGCGGGGGGGCGGGGGGGGGGTGTTAATCCCTGGTCGAGGAACTAAGATTCCACACGCTGCATGGCGTGGCCAAAAAAAAAAAGGAACTACCAGAAGAAAAACAATATGGGGATGTATGAAAACTAATCATATAGCAAAAGAAAAGGAATATCATACTGAAAACTCAACAATTTTAGAAAGCACTTACAGAGTTACCAAAATGGAATCCAAAAGATATGGTTTCTATGAAAAAGGTATTTTAAAAAGAAAACAGGCAAACATACAAAGTGAACAACTGAGATGCCAGCTGATAAGAAAAGGAAGCTGGCTGAGAAAGTAAAATATAGTAAGGAAACTGAAATTGCAATTGCAAAATTAAAATCTGCACCAAAGTCAGTAGAGTTGGGCAGCCCTACTCAAATTAAGAAAATTTAATTAAATAAAGAATTGAGAACAAGCTTAAGAAAATTTCCCATAATACGGAGCTGATAAACAAAGAAAAAAAAAATTTGAAAAAGATGATTGGTATAATTAAAGTTCAAACCTATAAATAATACAGAACCAGAACAAAGGGAACCGAACTAGTTATAAAAGTAAATTTTTTTTGAGCTCAAGAAAGACCTGAGCCTACAGATCATAAAAGCTCATTAGATTACAGACAAAATTGAATAGATCTCCTCCATTAATACAGCTTTACAATTTCTGTTTTATAAAAATAAAATAAAAAGTAAAAAATACATTAACAGGAAAGAAAATTAAATTAGCCTGATCTCTTATTTTTGACCTCCCTACAACACTGAATTCTAAAGAAGAGGGAGAAACTATCTACAATAATGATATCTGGAGGAGGCTTGGGTATCAGGTATAATCCCCTGAGGAGAGTTACTGACACTTATACTAATGGGAAATGTGTGAGGTGTTGGACGTAGGCAGAAGGTTGAGAATTTCTGATTTGCAGTTTGGAAAGAATAAATTATGCAAATCAATATTCATGTGTAAAGGCAGTCTTGGGTATCAGCAAATCAGCAGGTATGTCACCCGTGCTCCCCTGAGAGGGAGGCAAACATGAGGCAAACCTTAGACTTCTAGTGCAGTAATTCTCCAACATTTTAGTCTCAGGATCCTAGGGTTTTCTTTTTTAAAAAAATATGGGTTATATCTACAAGTACTGATCAAATTTGAAATTAGAAAGCCTTTTAACTGTTTATTAATTCGTTTAGAAATAACAAAAGACATTACATGTTAACAAATGAAATTTTAATAAAAAATAACTATACTTCCCCCACCCCAAAACTGAGGAGGATGGCACTGTATTATATTGGGTTGGCCAAAAAGTTCGTTTGGTTAGCGAACACGTTGTTCAATAAAGTTCTTTGAGAAAATGAAAAATATGTCTTTCATTTTTACTTAAAACTGAATGAACTTTCTGGCCAACCCAATTTTTTTGGTAAATTTTTTAAATGTTCGCTTCAATAGAAGACAACTGAATTCTCATATCTGCTTCCACATTCAATTTGTTTTGACATACTGTTTTGGCTGAAATATATGAAGAAAATTTGGCCTCCCACAGATATGTAGTTGAACAAGTAAAAAAAATTTTAAGTCTTTTAGGTCAATTATGGATATTCTTCTTTGACACTGTATTAAAAACTCAACAAGTGGCAGTTTGTTAAAGGTTATTTACAATGTGGAATCTGAAATTGTATCAACAAACTTCATACTCTGTTACATTAAAATGTAACATATTCTGTATTTATTTATTTAATGTATTTATTCATACTCATAAATACATTAAATGTATTTAATGTAACATACTCTGTTACATTAAAATCCATCCATCTACTTACACTTTGAATAGCTCTTTTATCCATGCAGCATGATTCTGTAACCTCATGCATTGGTAATTTAGAATATATTGGTTTACTGAGCTATGCAGATCTTCCAAATGTTGACAAATTTCTTTATACAATATCAAAACATCACATTCAATGATATCATTTCAGATCTCATTGGAAAAGTCTTTAAATACTGGGAAGCTGTCAAACTCAAAATGGCAGATATAAATGTTCCAAATTTGAATTTTCTCTTAAAGCTTGAATTTTGTCTTTGGCAATAAAAATTATCAGCTGTTTTCCTTGAACTGACAGTCTCACTAAATTCATCTTCAAGACAATATCTGCCAAATACCCAAGTCTGAATAGCTGAATTTATAATTTGTCAGTGGATTTTTTTTTTAATGGTGTTTCATAAAAAAAGGAGCTAGTGCAAGCAAGCTGCAACCCCAACGAATGTAGAAGTACTTTATGAACACTTCCCATTTCTTCACATAGAATACTAAAGAAGTGTACTCCACAATCAAGACTTAGTAGAAGTGAATTATTATTAATCTTCATCAAGGGGATATTTTTTAACTACACGTGTGTAGGTAAAGTTCACAATGACTAGCAGTTATACAGTTTGGTGCCACTGTCTTGATTCACACAGCAGTTTTACTTGCCTTTGCTTTTGCACCATCAGTAAAATTATGATCACAATCAAAAGAGAAAATAAAGTCTTAATAGTATTATGAAAAGAGTTTTGACCTCATGGATCTCTTGAAAAGGTCTCTGGGGCTCCTGGAGATCTACAATACTTTGAGAACTGCTGCTCCAGTGAAACAAAAGAGAGGAATTCAAAATTAGAACACAAGAATGGGGAATTCTGGCATAAAAGAATTAATAATGAAAAGTAAAATTAAATGAGCCTTTACTTAAGCATATATGATTAAAAAATAAGTCTTGAGAGAGTAGATATACAATTTAACAAGTATAAACAATCACACATTTATATAAAGTAGAAAGGAGGTGAGGAAATAAAAAGCCTACTAGATTCTCAGACACAAGGTCTTATTAAGTGACACACTGACAACTAAATGCTGTACATGGGAAGCTTTTAAATAAACGATGGCATAACCTCCATGAAATACTATGCGGAATTGTTCAAAATGAAAATGAAGAGTGGCTTATACTCCTTGAATGCTTACCATGTGCCAGGCACTGTTACAAGTACTTTTCAGGTATTAATTCACTTAATTATCACAAAAGCCTTAGGAAGCTAGTACTACTGTTCTTGTACAAGGAAACTAAGGCACAGAGAAGGTAACTCATACAAGTTCTGTATTGTTGAAATGCAAGATTACCATGCTATTGAGTCAGTAAAGCAGGTACGATCCTGTTTATTTCAAAACTTAGAAAAATATGCTTATACATAACCATAAAATTTCAGAGAATATACACAACAAATTTATTAGTAGTTACCTTTAGAGAAAAGGATTATGAGGATATTCATACTTTCTTATTTTAGTAGTATTACATTTTTTAAAAATGAGCATGCATTATTTTTATAATAGATTAAAGCAAGATCGATATTATTGTTTTGAAAAACTAAAATCAAAGGCTACTGCTTAGCAAAATCTAGACCTAAACATTTTTTTTTCCCGATAAATTTAAGTTCTAGTAACTTTTTGGAAGAAAAAGAAGAAAATAAATTCTGACAGCTAAAAAAGACAAAATGAAAGCAAGTTTAAACAAAGTGAATTCAAAGTCTAAAAAGCATAAAGTTTAAATAAATTGATCAGTTATATCAATAAATGTGAATAGGTTTATCTATCAAAGATAAAGAATGAATTTTGTTCATGTTCATTTTGTTTTGAATTTTGTTAAATGACAACAAAAAGAAAAGCAAACAAAAAATCCAACTAGAAGCTGTTACTGAGCAACACACCTAAGAAACAAAGTAATATGAGAAAATTATAAAAGAATGGGCAAAAATACATCAGGCACATATATCTAAAAAACTAAGAAGAGGGGCTTCCCTGCTGGCTCAGTGGTTGAGAGTCCGCCTGCCGATGCAGAGAACACGGGTTCGTGCCCCGGTCTGGGAAGATCCCACATGCTGCAAAGCGGCTAGGCCCGTGAGCCATGGCTGCTGAGCCTGTGAGTCCGGAGCCTGTGCTCCGCAATGGGAGAGGCCACAACAGTGAGAGGCCCGCGTACCGCAAAAACAAAAAAAAAACAAAAAAGAACAAAAAAAACCCTAAGAAGAGTAATATTAATATATGACAAAGTAGAATTAAAGGCAAAGAAAAGTAAATGGGAAAAAGATGTTCATTTTACATTTTTAAAAATGTAGACGTCAGTCATGAATTTTTATCTGAATATCAAGAAAACGACTGACAAAAATAGTGTTGTACACAACTCAACATTAAAAAAAAACAAAACAAAGAAAAACCCCGACCCAATTAAAAAAGGGGCAGAAGAACCGAATAGACATTTTTCCGAAGAGGAAATGCAGATGGCCAACAGGCACATGAAAAGATGCTAAACACCACTAATCATCAGGGAAATGCAAATCAAAACCACTACGAGATAGCACCTCACACCTGTCAGAATGGCTATCATCAAAAAGAATGTAAATAACAAATGTTGGTGAGGATGTGGAAAAAAGGGAACCCTCGTACACTGTTGGTGGGAATGTAAATTGGTGTAGCCACCATGGAAAACAGTATGGAGGTTTCTCAATAAAAACAGAACTACCATATAACCCAGCAATTCCACTCCTGGGTATATATCCAAAAAAACCCAAGTACACTAATTTGAAAAGACGCATGTACCCCAATGTTCATAGCAGCACTATTTACAATAGCCAAGACATGTAAACAACCTAAATGTCCATTGACAGATGAATGGATAAAGAAGATGTGGTATGTATGTGTACACACACACACACACACACACACACACACACACAGTAGAATACTACACAGCCATAAAAAAGACTGAAATTTTGCCATCTGCAGCAACATGGATAGACTTGGGAGGGCATTATGCTAAGTAAAATAAGTCAGACAGAAAAAGACAAATACTCTATATCACTTATATGTGGAATCTAAAAAATACAACAAACTAGTGAATATAACAAAAGAGAAGCACACTTACAGACACAGAGAACAAACTAATGGTTACCAGTGGGAAGAGGGAAGGGGGGAGGGGCAATACAGGGGTAGGGAATTAAGAGATACAAACTATTATGTATAAAATAAGCTACAAAAAAAATAAAATAAAAAAATAAAATAAGCTACAAGGATAACTGTACAACATGGGGAATATAGCCAATATATATTTTTTTAATTAATTAATTTATTTTTCTGTACATGGGCCTCTCATTGTTGTGGCCTCTCCAGTTTCAGAGCACAGGCTCCGGACGCGCAGGCTCCACGGCATGTGGGATCTTCCTGGACTGGGGCATGAACCCGCGTCCCCTGCATCGGCAGGCGGACTCTCAACCACTGCGCCACCAGGGAAGCCCTAGCCAATATTTTATAATAACTATAGGGTATAACCTTTAAAATTGTGACTCACTATATTGTACATCTGTAACTTATATAACATTTACAGCAACTATACTTCAAAAAAAAAGGTCTATCAATCTCCTATAACCATTGCTGAGGAAAGAAGAAGAAAGAATCAGCAAAATGAAGTATACATTAAAAAAACAGCATTGGAGTGAGGGACTATCATAATAATCTCAGTCTTTGGCAGTTAAGAATATAGCCAGGCTTGATTAATAATTAATGAGATTGAATTAATATATACCAAACTCTCAACTCTATGGAAACTACAATTCTATTTCCACTGACTATTAACAAAACTCATTTATAATAGACCGAAGAAAACCTCAATACATTCCCAAGTTTAGGAGCTTACAGAACCCATTCTCTAATCCCAATGCAATAAAACTAAAAATTAGTACCAAAGGCTTTAGCACAAACACAAAACAGAACAAAAACACCAAGGAAACAACAAAAATAACACACAAAACAACACACAAACACACACACACAACCAAACCAACACTTAATGTCCTAAATTACTGATGGAGTAAAGAGGAACGCAATACTAGAATTAGACTATTTTGAAAATAAGGTAAAAATGTTAATTATATTAAAGAATATTACTTATAGACAGAACCAAAACTGTGCAAAACCAAGTGAGCTTTTGTGAGATGGTTAAATTAAAAGTATGGATTTTTAAAGTCTGCCACAATTCTTTTACTTCACATTAGATTTTGAAAACATTTATAATTCTGCTTAAGTCCTGAAACAACAACAAAAATTTTAAGTACACTAATTGTGATAACTTTTCATATAAGCTGAAAGGTAATGACAATCTTTACAAATTTAGAAGTCCATAAAAAAGTCTGTATAGAAACACCATTCAATGCATCTTGCTTCCTAAGAAAATTAACCTCAGAACATCTGACTTGAAAGATCTATCCTTCTAGTTTTGTAAAAATCAGTGTTAATAAGAGTTCATTAGAGTTCCTAATGCTTGAGAAACCCAATATTTATATATATTTATAAATATATATATATGCATACATATATAATATATATCCATCAATATTTCCTTTAGAATAATTGTTCCCAAACCTGACACTGTTCAAATTATATATATCCTTATAAAAATGAACATTCAGAACAGAAGAAAAGAATTAAGAACAATATACAGCAATTACAGCACTAACTGCAGAAAATCTCCAAGCTAATTAAAAAAAAAAGTCTTAATATTTTGAATCAAAGTCTAGGAGCCAAAGTACTTGCTCAATTCACTTTTCATTTTAAACAAAACTGGCAAACTAATACCTGGCTTTGGTGATCTTGTGTAGCAATTTGACTGTTCCCTCTTGAATAACAAATTAGGGGAAAACAATGAGCAACATTCTGTGCCAAAGGTAAAGAAGTCTTACAAGGACTTAAATTATTATTTAATTATGAAGCTTGAAATGCTGAACCACTTTTTTACATGATTAAGTCAAAGCGGCCTGGCATCTTTTTTATTTGATCTCCTCATTCTTCGTCTTACTTACACCTTAGAAGTAGTTAAAAGTATCAAAGAACACAGAACCCCCCTAATGCACTGGGTGGCAAGAGTTAAATCCTATAAGGATGTTACTCCCCCCGCCCCTCCCCATTCAGACACCCTATCTGCCAGTTTGCTAACGTCAAGAAGGAGGTGAATTGGTTCACTTGGACTCTGCTAATGCCCTCTTTCCTATTCAGACTTTGGATGCTCTTCTTTTCCTGTCATTTAGACTCTAAATTTTACCAATGACTTTCACCTTGACCCGATATTCCTTAATCTGATCTTGATTTTGCCTTCTGGATAGAGAATAGCTGCAAGCTCTTTCTACATAAACTCCTCTTACCCTGGTATACACAGCTGTAGATCTTTCATAAGACCTTGAAGCTTTAAAGAGTTTTTCATTCACTAGTCATTTATTTAGTCATTCCTTCATTCATTCAACAAATATTTATGAGCTCCCACTATGAGCTATACATTATTCTAAGTGGTAGAAATACAGAAGTGAACAAAACAGGCAAAGTTCATCAGGTCAAGTAATGGCCTGTAACCTGCTCAGCAAGAGCTGGATTATGGTCACTGTGGTTCTAAAAGTTTCTCTTTTGACAACAGTTTGTGCTAAGTCAAACAAAACTTCAAACTCCATTCTTCCTCTCCCTCCTTAATTAAAAAAATAATAATACTCATGTTCCTGTAATGGAACAAGAGTGCTCTCTGGAATCTAACAGATCCAGAAATAAATTCTGGCTCTGCCATTTACTAGCTTGGTTACCCTGGGCAAGTTACTTGAATTTCTTCAAGTCTCATTTACCTCATCTGCAAAAAGTCTTTTATGGTCTTTTTTAAAACAAAATTTTCTGACAATTAAACAAAAAAATATAGACCAAGCACTCAGTAAACAACCTCACATTAAACAGTGGCCACTGGGATATTGTGATTATTGTTATTTCATAGCACAGTGCAAAAATTAGGACTCTAGTCATAGAAAACAAACTTATGGTTACCAAAGGGGAAGGGGGGTTAGGGATAAATTAGGAGTATGGGATTAACATATTCACACTACCATATATAAAATAAACAACAAGGATATACTGTATAGCACAAGGAACTATATTCAATATCTTATAATAACCTATAATGGAAAAGAATTGAAAAAAATTATATATATATATATATATATATATATATATATATATATATATAAACCGAATCACTTTGCTGTACACCTGAAACTAAAACAACATTGTAAATCAACTATACTTCAATAGAAAAGAAAAAAAAAAATTAGGTCTCTGGTTTGCTTTATCCGTGTTCTAGGGATATTACTAGTCTAATCACTTATATGGTCCAGAGAGCAAATTTTCTTCTGGTAGGCTGCTGTTACTACTTCATTGCAAGTGCAGCTACTAGAAGTTTAAGGCAAACAAAGGGTAATAGGTTAGGTACACCAGTAAAGAAATTTCAAGGGGCTTTATGATAGGAAGTGTTCTATCTCTAACACCCACAATCCAAATACAGAGTAAATCAGAACAGTCTAGTTTACTTAGTATTTCTATATTTTTAGATGTCTAACTCTTCCTTTCACTAGATTTCCCCTAGTTTTTCTCAATCTTTGCCTTCCCCACTCTCCTACATGGCTTTAATATGGAATAAAAACAAATTTTTAATAGTTTCAGATTTCCTATCCTTAATAGCAACATTTTTAAAATGCATCTCAAAAGTATAGTTTGGTGGAGATAGTTACTATAGATCCAGTACTTCTTATAGGCCTCTACTACACAAGATGAGGTTCATTTGAATAATAAACATTCGGATGGGATAGTGTTCTTTAAAATATTTCTAAATGAAATGGTTATCTGGCTCCTGCAGAGAACTACTATTTTAGCCTTCTCCTACTTTTTTAGGCTTTTCTTCAGGTGAAAAGAAACGACTAATTCTCTTCCTTTGATCTTTAAGATACGTACACGTTGCTGCAACTGAGCTCTAAGGCATAAGTACATACTCTACTGTCACAAGAAACCAGTGTCCTCAAAAGCTACTTAGCAAAGAGCAGATTAAATTAGCATACGTGTGACCATTTTGTAGTGCAGCACGTAAATTAATACTGGACACCTGACTGATTGTAGAATGTAGCAAAACTATTAAATTTAACAAATTCTATACAGTTGAGTCAATGTCCCTAGTAATTCAGTTACAGCTAAGTATTACCTGTCCCCACTTAGAATTCAAAGACTGTAAGACTCGGGTGTTTAGGTTTTTTTTGTTTTGTTTTTCTTTTTCAGTATTTTTATGATGACAGATCCTTTTGGGAACTGGATGAATGCTATGGACCTTCCTTTCCTATGACCCTCCCTCTGTCCTCCTCCCTCCTCTGCCACTCAAGGTTAAAAGTCCTTACCTTAGGATATTACTTTGCCAAGAAAAATCATATGTTACTGCACTGGTGACATTAGTGGGTAAAACCAGTACCAGAGTTATAAATACCAGTACCAGAGTTGCAGATAATATTATATGAAACTTTACGATACAGAATATAGATAGATGGCACAACAGAAAGGTAGAAAGTCTAAGAGTATAAAATAAAATCAGCTTGCTCTTAGTCCACATAGTTTCTACAAAGTTAACAGTAAAGTTCTGTCACACCAAATGCATCGAACTCTCAATGTTATAAATATGAACTCATTTCAAAGTAATGAACAATGATACCCATAACAAATAATCATTTAATGAGCATCTCTTTAATAAATGTAATATATGAAGATACAGCTTCATAAAGCACTTTAAATGTTTTAAACAATAGTTTCTTATTACTAGTTAAAAATCCATACTAGGCTGATCCTGACCAAAGTGATCACCTTCTAATATCCAACAGATAAGTCACCTCAGATATGTTCCCAATTGAGGGTTATTTTCACTGACAAAATTACTATGAGTGGTAGTAATTTTGACACACTTCAATGGTTGTGATGGCTGAGAATCTGGCCAAAAAGAAAAAAGCTGTTTGCAGTAAAAAACAAACAAAACACATATACCTTGTTTAAGGATGAGAACTACAAAATAAAACGAAGTCCTGTGTTTTTAACACCATTTTACAAATAATTATGTATCTCTGTCTCTGGGACTCTTAACCTAGGACTATTCAAGGTTCTGAAAGTATGTATTCAAATTATAGGTTCATTTTCATTAATTTACTTATTAGCAGCATCACACAGAACAGAAAGCAAAGAAATAAAATGTGCACCAGAAAACATGTTAAGTGCAAATGTGTAAGTCTTTATAAGTATTTTTAATCCATAAAAGTGTTAAGCATCTTTCTTTCTTACTAACAAAAAAACGTTTTAAAATGGAAGCCTGCAATAATTAAGGTCCCAAATCTTATGGTATGTTACCATATATACCATCTATACATCTATCTAGAACTTTCAAGTTTTTTTTTCTTTCAAAATGACTACTTCGGGCATTTAAATTAGTTTTATATAGTTGATTTACTTATTAAAAGCACACTTTTCTTCTTTGAAAGGTTTAAAAGCAATTAGACATTTTCTAATTGAAAATAGTGAAGTATTAAAATTTTTACTGATGGTATAAAATTACAATTTTAATTTAACAAAATATATATTTCTATATGAAGAAAGACTACCAAAATTAAGAAAATCCATCCAAAACATTATAGCAGTATCTCAATGTGGAAAAAGATTAATATGATCAAAAAGTAGCTTCATTTTCAAGAAACTAATTCATGGCTCCATAATTGGAATAAATTCCTAAAAATATTATGTAGCCTGGGAAATCCCTTGTACTCTGTTCCAATGGTTTATATTCTTAAAGGCTGTATCTGTAAATAATCCCATGATACGGAGAGAGAGGGAGAAAGGGAGGAAAGGACAGGGCAAGAGAGAAGGGAAGAGAAAGAAAAATTCAGTCCCTAAAATTTCAGGCATGATCTCTGTAGAAATCTGCTGAGTGGGAAGGGGGTTATATATTTTCTTAAGATTGTTTTTTGTCACCATCATACATGAATGACAACTTAAATATATTCATATCTTTTATTCCTGACAGAACTGCTTATTTCACTGTTTTCCAGTACCATCACAGAAAATAATCTAAAGGTAAGATGATTTTTTTTTAACCCCTTGGAAATTAATGTTATTATTTTGCCCAGAAGCTTACAGACTAAAAAAAAAAAAATTTCATAGTTAATCATTTTAGCCAGGATGTATCTTGCTCTTCATTTGGGTTTATTAATTTTGAATAGAAGTATAGGGACTGTCTATTTCCAATCTGGGGTCTTTTTTCTGAAAACTTGTATTTCTATTTATCAGTTCAAACTTGTATGTTCTTCCCTATCTTCTGCTGGTTTGATCTCAATGTTTTACCTACTGTAATACTTAATCTTGATTTTTTTTTCCATCTAGTATTTCACATGTAGTTCTGAAACATTTCATTACAAATGATGTGGAAAGAATACTCTTCTAGAACGAATCAGATCAAATCCAATCCTTCCACTCATTAGTTGTAGGATTGCAGGCAAGTTACTTAATTTCCATTTCCCTAATTATAAAATGGAGATAAGGCCTACCTGGGTAGATGTGAGGATTAAATTTCATACATATCTGTATGTATATTTATTACGTGGAACCATACCTGGCATAGAGTGAGTACTCAAAGGGAAGGCATTCTGTTCTCGTTATCTTCCATTTTGAATGTGATGTTCTATAGCATTCATTCTCCTCTATATTGCAACCAAATATGATTCCTTGGCTCTTACAGCAATCTATTCTTTTTATACAGTTGTATGTTTTCTTAACACGTTTGTATAGTTGCTTTCTAAGTTCTTTTCATATGTCACGTATTAAATAGGGAAATAATTTATTGAGAACCCATACAACTATCTATCTTATTTGTTGTTTGTCCTCTACACCCTTTTATCTGAACCTACCAAAGAAAACTCATCCTCAGAAGAGTTATTGAATACACTGGCCAGCACTGTAGGTCTCAAATGATATTTGATGAATGAACTGTGAATGAACCAGTGAGAACTGTGCTAACTAGCCTTCTCTTTCACTCCTAGAGTTGGAAATCAAGCCAGGTCACGCGACTGGCACTAGGGCCGGAAAGAGAAGAATTCTGGCACGTTTTTGGTGATGGATGACCTTTGATAGCTGAGAAGATTTTGTAAAATTCCCTTTCACGGTTTAAAGATCTAGTTTCTCTTTGCATGTTTATAAGTAATGATTCCTAATTTTCAGAATAATTTTAGGCCTCTTGCCTAAAGGTTCACATTTACTGTAGAAACACTATACTTTTTCTTTTAAAGAATTTCATTCAGCCTCTCTTCTCTCTTCCCCCTATCTGTACATGGCTTTCCATGCCTTGCTTTTCCTTACAGTTCAATACCTTTAAACCATAAAGATCATATTTTTGGAAAGGCTGATCCCGAAAATAAGTTTTATATTTGATCATATATTTTAATTATTTTAGATTTCAAAAACTCAAGGGGAAAGAAATGAAATTTAGTTTATCGGACAACCTGGTTTTTGTAACTTCAATGTTATGCAGGAGTGAGTAAACTATGACCAGTGGGGCCAAACCTCATCTGCTGCCTATTTTTGTAAATAAAGTTTTACTGGAACACAGACATCCTCATTTGTTTACATAACATCTATGGCTGCTTTTTAACAGCAGCAGAGATGAACAGTTGTGATAGAGACTGTATGGCTTACAAAGTCCAGGCTGTAAGAGAGCCTTGATGTCTCTAAGCCTCCTCTTAGGAAAGGGTCTAAATAAAAACAACACAAATAGCCAATATTTACTACACAGTTACAATATCTTAGGCACTGCTTTGTTAAATTTTACATTAATTATCTCTTTTAAAAATTGGGTAAAATTTTTGCATAAAATTTATGGCTAAAACGTGAATTGGGTACTTATTGTAATCCCTATTTTCAGATGAGAAAGCTGAGGGTTTTTTTAAATTTATTTTTGGCTGCATTGGGTCTTCATTGCTGTGCGCGGGCTTCTCTAGTTGCGGCGAGCGGGGGCTCCTCTTCGTTGCAGGGCATGGGCTTCTCATTGTGGTGGCTTCTCCTGTTGTGAAGCACGGGCTCTAGGCACGCGGGCTTCAGTAGTTGTGGCACACAGGCTCAGTAGCTGTGGCTTGCAGGCTCTAGAGCGCAGGCTCAGTAGTTGTGGCACACAGGCTTAGTTGCTCTGCGGCATGTGGGATCTTCCTGGACCAGGGATCAAACCCATGTCCCCTGCGTTGGCAGGTGGATTCTTAACTACTGCACCACCAGGGAAATCCTCTTTTTTATTTTTTTTAACAACTTAAGTTATATTGGGATTAAATGACAATTTAAGGCAATTATTAATATATATAGTAAATAAAATGGAAACATTTACATTTAAGACATTTATAGATTTTAGTATTTTCCTCAGTAACAGTATTTTCACGTCTTTATTCAAAGCACTTTTCATATATGTAATCTTATTTTTTTTAAACTGAAGTATAAACGACCTACAACACTATGTTAGTTCCAGGTACACATCATAGTGATTTGATATTTCTATACATTTCAAAATGATCATCATAATAGTTACCATCTGTCACCATACAAAGTTATTAAAATATTATTAACTATATTCCCCACACTGTACCTTTCTTTCCTGTGACTCATTTATTTTGTAACTGGAAGTTTATAACTCTTAATGTCCTATTTCACTCACTCCTCCCATTCTCCTTCCTCTGGCAACCACCTGTTCATTCTCTATATCTATGCATCCATTTCTGTTTTGTTATGTTTGTTCACTTATTTTGGTTTTTAGATTCCACATATACATGAAAATCATATAGTATTTGTCTTTCTCTGACTTATTTCATTTATCATAATACCCTTGATGCCCACCCATGTAGCAAATGACAAGATTTCATTCTTTTTTATGGCTGAGTAATATTCCACTGTATATATATACACCACATCTTTATCCATTCATCTACTGATGGACATTTAGGTTGCTTCCATATCTTGGCTACTGTAAATACTGCTGCAATGAAATTAAGAATTTAAAAATTCTTAACTGAAATTCTAAAATGATGGCCACGAGAGGTTACAAGTGGAAGTTTGTGTTATATTTATACAACTGCTATCACTATTACTGTATTTCACAACTATTACAGTAGTGAGGAAAAAGTGAACCAAGTTTGAAAACTGAGCTATTTTTAAGTGAGGAAATGCAGGAATATCATTTACACTAAGAACATCTGTTTTAAAGAGGTATGTGGTAAAACAACTTTGAAAACAACAAAGCAAGGAAGGGTTAATTCCTAGAGATATGGCTTCAACGCAAATTTAACTAAACTATATAGGTGGATAAAAGACAATGTGATAAAGATTGGGAATACAAAGATACCTTCTAAAAAATTCATAGCTCAACAGGGGACAGGCAGGTAAAAATTAATATGGGGTTCTTAACTGCAAGCAACAGAAACCAATTCATACTGATCAACAGAAATGTAATGCATTAAACAGGCATTAAAAGTAGTTCTCAGAATTGCTGGGAAGTTTGAAGAACTGCACTCAGTAAACGGGCAGGAACTGAGCGAGAAGGCTTAAAGGCAAGAAATAAAAATCAAAATCTGTGACATGAGCCACCTGAGTACAGAAGAGATGTCACTACTTCTCCTTTTGGCAACTGGATGCTTTATTGCTGCCACTACATCTTTTACTGTGCCCACACAGGCTCCAGATAAAAGCATCCAATTAGTCATGTTTGGGCTATGGGCCAATTTCCTAAAGTTTGGGCACGAGAAAACAATTTATTTGTCCTTTTTTGCTTTTGTGTAGTGGGAGCCAGGGCTTGCCCTTCACCAAGATTCATACTATATAGCAGGGAACTCCTCAAACACAGGAAGGGGCTTCAAAGGCTGGGAAGCCCCACCCCCAAGAAAACAACCCCCCCTCTACAAACACTGTATCTTAAATCAAGATTTGCAGAAATATTTTGAGGGGGAGTCTCTGTGTGCTCAAATACCTATTCAAATACTTAAATAATAACAAGTGATATACTCCTATACATTCACCTTTGTTTTTTTAACCAGTCATTAAGACAAAACTCTTTTTCAACATTCAAAACTTAAAGACATATTTCACAGAGCAAGATTTGAGTTTCTTAAGCCACTCAGTTTTTCAAACTCAAGTCCAGGGACTTGTCAGTCAAGTCAGGAGCCCATAGCTCTCAAGTTTAAGAAACTACACTAAAACATAATATAATAAGAAAGCTCTATATTAGATACCATGTTGGCATAAACGAGGGATTAACTACAGTCAGGGAATGCTATGCAGAACAAAAACTTTAAAATAACCAGAAATTTACCAAGCAAATGGGGTGGGGCAAAAAAAGAATACTCCAACAGAGGTAACAGCTAGTATAAAGCACTTCATTAGAAAACACTGTAGCGTAGTGAAAAAGGCACCTGTTCAGGTCAGGAAAAGTGAATTAAACTCCTAATCCTAATTAGCAGTATAATCTGGGTCAAGTCCTTTAACATCTGATTTTTCCTCATCTACAAAATAAGGGAGACGGACTAGATGATCTTTAAGTAGGTTTGCTACTAAACGAATTTCTGGTTATTATTATTAATCACAATGGTTAACATTTATTGGCACTCACCATGTGGCAGGGAAAATAGTATACAGTTTACATATATTAGGTAGGTATCATTATCCCCATTTTCCCCAATTGAGGAAACTCAAGTTCTGAGCAGTTAGCTAACTCATTCAAAGTGATCCAGTTAGTAAGAGAGCCACAGCTGGAGGATTTAATTGCAAAGCCAATACATTCAATCATAGTTAAACCAATCACAAAATTCCAAATTCCCTAAGGACAGGGAATTTGCTACTATGGTTTTTATTATGCTATGGGTAATATGTTTATTATCTACCTTTTTCTGATATCTAAATTTTTCAGAGGGCCAAGAATTTAGACCCAAGTATCAAAATATTCATTACTTTATATGGTCAAATAGAAATCTTTCCAAAATATATCATACACATCTCTGTTTAGATAAAAGTAGATCAAATTTTAACTTTTCTTGAAGCTCAAGGTTACATTTATACATATTAATTATTGTATGGTTCTGTGGAACTTTAATATAATGTGACTCTTTTCTCTTCATTTTCTTGGGTCAGCTTACGTTTTTGTTTCTTCTCTCACTGCTTTCATTAATCACAGGTCCTCTACACCCTTATAATGGTTTCTGGACTAAAAAAATAAATCAAGTTGCAAAAAAATTACTTTCAGCCATATTTCTCATTACAAGGTGGCTTTTGATGTAGTACCATAAAGTAATTCTTAATTATCAATTCAGCTGTGATTTGATGACCTAAGCACAACTTTATTGTTTCAAATACTTTGACACAGAATATTGCTGTACTGTACCATATCCTCCTATCTTAAGATACTTCATAACGAATTAAAATCTAAAGCATCATGTCTTCACATAATGCCAGCGAGCCAGAAAAAAAAAAAAGTTTAATGTTTATGAAGTCATATGGGTTAAATGTGAGGTAGGTTCCAAAAATGCTCCTTGTTTCCCTGAAATGATAGAAAAAAGGAAAAATCCTTATAGGAACCCTCCTGCAAAAATTCTAAAGAGAATATAAGAGGGAAAGTGGCTCTATCCCATACTAAAACATATTATGAAACTACCATTAAAACAGTTTAGTATGGATAGAAAAAGAGCAAGAAATCCAAACACATATTGGAATTTTCTTTATGATAAATAGTTCAGATTAGTAGGTAAAGAGGAATTACAATAAATGTAGAAACTGTTAAAAAAATACACAAACTATATTCCTATTTCATGTCTTACTTCAAAATAAGTAACTGAAGGATCAAATGCCTAAAATGCAAAAAAATGAAAAACAGAAGTTCTGGAAGAAAGACCAAATTTATTCATAATCTGATAGAGGAGAATAAACAGGTCTCTTTAAATAGGACACAAAATCCAAGTCACAAAAGGGGGAAAAAGGGATATACTTAACCACATAAAAAGTAAAGACTGTTGTAAAACAACAACCAAAAAAATGAAGCCAAGAGACAAACTGGAAAAAATATTTGCAAAACATATGATAAAAAAACTAACTTCCTGGACTTCCCCAGTGGTGCAGTGGTTAAGAATCTGCCTGCCAATGCAGTGGACACAGATTTGAGCTCTGGTCAGGGAAGATACCACATGCCGCGGAGCAACTAAGCCTGTGCGCCACAACTACTGAGCCTACATGCGGCAACTACTGAAGCCCGTGCGCCTAGAGCCCGTGCTCCGCAACAAGAGAAACCACCGCAATGAGAAGCATGCACACCTCAATGAAGAGCAGCCCCCCGCTTTCCGCAACTAGAGAAAGCCCACACGCAGCAAGGAAGACCCAACGCAGCCATAAATAAATAAACAAACAAACAAACCCAAAATACTAACTTCCTTAATTTATAAAGGGCTCATACAAATCAATAAAAAACAGACCAATTACCTACTAGAAAAATGAACAAAAGATATAAACAAGAAATCTGAAATGAATACAAATGCTAATAAAGTTCTGATGTTTGATTTCCTCATTAAAGAAATGCAAATCACCTATTCAAATGGCAAAAATGCAATGTCTTAGGGAATGATCAGTCTCAAGTGCTACTGATGTGTGTCTAAGTTGATAAAATTCATCGGGAGGGTCATCCAGATATAGCCTGAGAAGCTGTCAAGCATATGTACAAAGGTAATCATGATAACATACACTGGAAAAAGATGTTTATCATGGAGCATTAGTTAAATAAATTATGGTATATCCATAAAATGGAGGCATGCACCATTTAAAAAGGCAGGGGGATGAATAAATTTCAATGTAGAATCTAAAATAAACTATTAAGGAATTAAAAAAAGCAAAGTGCAGAAGTGTGTATAGAATTATTTTTAAGTGGGGAAATGGATGAGTAAGCGGGTTTTCCAATGTTTCTCTGGAATTAATTATGTGAACCTGTTAAGTGTGGTTAACTTTGTTCACAGGGACTGGGGCAGAGAGCCACAGGTCTTGCATTTTCTAATCTGTTCCCGAGTTAATGTCACTTTTTAAAGTTAATAGGAATTATCTACAGAGTAGAATTGTGGGCCAATTTTTGCCTTTTTAAATACTTCTCTGTCTTAAAAATACCTAATAAAATCTATATTTTAAATTTAAAAAACCACCTGGGTAGGGATAATGGGCAATGGGACCCTTTGTTGCACTTTATTCTATCAATACAGCTTTATCTCTTAAATAATAAGCATATATCATTTTAAAATTTAAATCAGCTTTAACATATTACACTTTAAATTGTTTGCCCTAGTTTGATAATGTTTAAAATCTCAAAGCAAAACACTACATATGGACATCTGAGTGAAAACTTGTCTTCCAATGTTAAAAAGATCTTGCATTATTTTAAATTCAAAGTAAAAGACTAATAGAAAAGTATCTATACTAAACTTTCTGTATCTACTGAGGGCACCTTCTTCTACAAGCTGACCTACTGGCTTTCTGACTGGGTCACAAGCCCTGCTGCAGAAAGGGCATAACACAGTGACAAATTTTTATAAGAAAGAAACTGATAATTTAAAAAAGAAGCAAACAAACAAAAAGAAACAACAAAAAAGGAAACTGCATAAAACTGATACATGCAAGATAGTGTGAATCAGGACCTCTTTTCAATTGCCTATTTTATTAGGAAAGTGAAAAGTGATCCCAATAAGTCATGCAATTTCTAAAGATTAGAGTTGATACTTTTCTCTCAGGTTCAAGAGATCATTTTCTCTCACAGGTGAACAATTGTTGCTTTTCAAACATACCAGAGTGTCAAAGGCAGGTGTAATTAGATTGGGGGCTGGAGAGGGAAAGGAAACCACAGAGAAAGGGAAGTTAGAGGCCTGATGTATAGTATTTCACAGTAAGTGAAACAGAAGCACATGTAAACAAGAGAGTATATATATCAGACCTACTGTAGATTCTAAGGTACTACTTATCAATATAACTCACAAGCATTCACCTCTAAGAGAGTTGGATCCTCAAAACTAATCACAAAGCTCACCTCTAAGTAGTCTCAATGGATAATTACCATCCTGCTGTGATTATTTTTAATACTTACTCAATAATACAGTACTCCCTGAGTTACCTAGCATTATTGAGAAATGAAAGTCAATGGTATGCTGACATAAATAGCAAGGAGCTTTGAAGCCAGAAAGACTAAGTTCAAATCTCAGCTTCATTACTCAAGAGCTGTATGACCTTGGGCAAGTTATTTAATCTTTGCCTCTATTTCTTCATCTCTAAAATCTCTAAAATTGGGTTAACAATATTAACTATGTTCAGGGGTTGATGTGATAAATAAATGAAATTATACCTGTACATGGCATCACAGTACTCAAATATATAAAGTTTTAAGAACATATCTTTTGAAAAAAGTGCCATTTGTTTAATTTAAACCATTCTGAATAGAAGTCTCAATACTTCAGTTAACTTTTGTTTCTTCTTAAGGCAAACAGACACAATTTAACTTTTCCTGTACTGTACAGGATCGTAATTATTAATACAAATTATAAGATTACGCATGACGACACATACAAAAAAGTTTCCACAAGCTTTCAATCAATCAATCAATTAATCAGTTTCTTTACAGACACTTTGAGAAAGACAGCACCTGACAAGACTTAAACTTTATAGCGATGTCTCCATGCTAATTATTTCCAAATGTAACAATTTTACAATTAAACAGTTGAAAATTTAAAAAACTGTACCCCTTTTACTATTCCTTATTCACAGAGATAACTTGTGCTTGCCTCCTGCAAGCCCCTTTCTCATTTTCTTAATGTGCTCATGCTAAGCAACTGTGAGCTAAGAAGCCAGATAACCATTTCAAGGCAGACTGATCTGGTGAAAAATATATGGGCTGTAGATTCAGACAGCTCTGGGTTTAAATCCCAGTTGTGCTACTTATTTTGTGACCTTGTTAAATTACTTAACTTCTCTAAGCTTCAATTTCCTCATCTTCAAAATGGGAATACTATTACCTATATTGAAAGGCTGTGGTAAAAGGCAAATGAAAATTTACGTAAAAATCTTACAGAATGCTTTCTAGTACCTGGCAATATAAGTCATCCTGTCAATGGTAATTATTATTATATAACTAATGCAAGATGTTGAAACTATAGTGAAGTTAAGAATAAAAAGAATTTCTTACTTGGAACATATGCTTTTAATGTGTGAAATTCCTTGGCACTATACTGGAGACACAAAGATGAAAAAGGATATAGTATCTATCCTCCAGAGGCTCACAGCCTTTAATTAAAGACAGACATATAAACAAAATCACAGCAATTTGATAAGTGAAACAGTAAAAGAGGCAGCACTCCATTTGAAGTCAAAATGCTTCTCTGGAAGAGATGATATTTAAGCTAAGAGGAAAAATAGCTCACCAGGTTGGGAGTTAGGGACTGAGGTGAGCTGACTTGGTCAAAGATGAAAGAGCACATGTGAAGATACACAAGTAAGAAACACCCTAGCAGGGTCTGGAGCAGAGAGCGTGTAGAGAGAGTTTAAAAAGGCAAGCATAGGCCAGATTTTCACGATCTAGTACGCCAAACCAAGGAGGAGTTGGCCCTTTTTTAAAATAAATAATGGGGAATCACAAAAGTGTAAGGGCAGTGAAGAAGGTTGGCTGAAAAAGATAAGATGCTCAGATTCGTATTAGAGAGAGATCCCTCCAGCTGAGATGTTCAAGTTGATCAGGAAAGAGGGGGGAACTACAGTCAAGGAAAATACAGTCCAGATGGTTAAGCAGCAGCAACTAATCTAAAGTAGTGATGATAAGAATGTAGAGTAAGGAATGGATGAGAGAGACTGAGAAAGGGAGTCCTGATAACACTCAGAAATTTGGGAAAATTCCCCAATTTCTAGTTTGGGCAAATGATTGGGTCATAATGTCATTAGTCAAAATGGGGACAAGAGAAATAGAAACAATTTTTGAGAAGAAAATGTGAGCTCAATTTGGAATTTATCTGAATGGCGCTATCCATTAGGCAGTCCGGAGCTCAAGTGAGGGCCGAATTAACTCCAATGGGAGAAATTAACATAAAGGCAGAAATGGAAGGCAAAAATAAGGCACCAAGAGGAATCATACAGATTGAAAATGGGTGAATATCTACTATTACTGCTCATGAATATCTTACTTTCTCTTGTTTTCCAATTGGACAAACTGCTTACGAAAGTGAGATGTTATTTTACTTTGCATGCTACTTTAAAACCATGAACGCTTTTCCACATAGGTCTGCTTAATATAAACATATGAGTTTTCTGAGCATTGCGTCCAAATTCTTCACTATTATGCCAGGCTGAGCAAAGTGCTGGGGGCCTGAAAGGTGCCCAAGAAAAATGGATGAATTAAGTAAATATGGTCTTTTGGTCAGTCAAGAAACCAATTTGTTTCAGATATTGTTTTAATGACACAGATGAATATTTAATATGGAGTAATCTTAAGTTTTTCTTTATATGCTGCTTTTTCCATTTAGGAACATAACAATTTTCAATGGTTTTGGAACTCTGAACTTATTTTTCAGAATTCAAGAAGTTACCCCAAACCAACAATTTATGCCTATCCATACTCCAGATTTCTGTATAGAAGTCAGAAGCAGATAGAAAAATACAATTATTGTTTTTTAAAATATTAATTTTAAAAAAGGGAAATACTAAAATGCTTCACCCACAGGTCCATTCTTAAATGTTAGCAATGTGAGAGATATTCACAGGAGTACTCAGAAGAGTATTTTTAAAGATTCTCACCCCTTAGAAGGAAAGCTACACAAGTCCAAATGTTTCTTTACGTACTTTCTTTGTACACACTCAGATAAATGCACATTACATAAACTTAGAGAATAATAATGTGTGCAAAAATTGGTGGATGAAAAAGGTAAATCAGTGAATAAGCAAGGAAGATAGAGGCTGAGCAGAAAAAACCATGTTATGAGGACCTGAAATGTGAAAAGGCACAATAAGGGAGCTCAGTCAGAAAAAAATGGAGTGCTAGTTTTTGGTTGTTTTGTTTTTTATTATTTTTCATTAACAAAGCAAAAGATATTTGAAGAGACTCAAGTTACCCAAGAAAAACTAAGAAAGGAAAAAGCTCAATGGTCTGTTCATAGAATTACTTTAGAGTCAAACCTTTTTGGATAAACCAGTTCTTAATACTTTCTTTTACTTTGCTTTGACTGTCTATCCTTCCCTCTCATGCACATCTTTTTTATTAATGACAGTAAGCAGTATGGTAGTAATAGGGAAAAAATCAAAATCAAACTGAATAGAATGACCTAATTTAAAAACTAACTGAAAATAAATTAATCCATTGGTATTGGCACATATTTTTACAAAAATGTTTTTGTGTGATTGAAAACTATGCATAATCTGCCTGGATGTGGACCTTGGGAATGTCCTGCTAGAAATCTTGATATCATAAATTTTCACAATTACAGTTTAGATTGTGAGAGACTGCATGGAGAAGTTAAGGAGTCTAAGTTTGGGAGTCAGCAGTTTAGTTCTGCCTTCATTTGTTCTCTCTATAACTTTGGATTTTTTTTTTTTCTCTTAAGTACCCTGCATCTCAGTAATCTTATCTGTAAAATGGGACTAATAAAAGGACTTACTTTACAAGACTCACAAGGATGATACTAAATAATATAACAGGAAGACACTATATAAACTTATTTTTATAGCTGCAAGCTCAGTACTTAAGAACTTTTCATATCTCAAGAATATCAAATAACCTAGGTTCCACCATTAACAGAAAAACAAAAGCCCACTCACTTCCAGAGTACTTCAGTGTCCCACCACTGGAACTATACCATGGACTGAAGTGTTCCAAGTAATTTCCTTCCTTTAATCTTAAGGGAAACATCCAAAAAGTCCGATTTCAGACTATGCGAAAAGTCTAAATTGTAATGGTACTAAACAGAGTAAAAACTATCAGTACCTTGCCTTGCACAATCCTGTAAGTTTTAAGAAACTCTGCTTCTGGTTACTTGTTTCTAACAGAACTCTGAAGCAAAAACATAGCAACATACCAGTGGTCATATCCTTTGAAGAACTAAAATCTGGATTGGCTTCTTACACTTTTAGAAGGTGAGCAAGATGCCCTCCCTGATCATGTCATAAAGCTATACTTTTTAGAAGCAAGATGTGCTCCATGCTTAGGTAATAAAGTCATACTTTTGTTTTGAAAGATTTCTTTTTAGATCACCATATTAAAATCACATGTAAGTTCTCTCCTAATTACACAATGAACAATTTCAGGGTCCAAAGGCAGGCCAGCTTGGAAATTTTAAGTTTACCACTTGATCACAACGTGGATTCACATCTGGGTTTAGGTTTGAGGTTAGCTTTCTTCATCATGATTCTACCCCCAAGAGTACTGTGACTAAACTGCCTTACTATTTATTACACATATAAGCATTTCTGATGGAATCAAGGAGAAAGACGGAGTAACCAAAGTTCACACACTTGTTTGGAAACTGCTCAGATAACTTAAAGACGCCCAGATGCTAAATGCCAACCTTACCACTGGAAGCAAAGAAGTTATTTGTTTTAGCGGGGGAGAGGGAAAAGGCCACACCCAAAGTTAAACGACTTCACAGTGAAGTGATACCAAGTTTCAGAATTTTAACTACTGCTATTTTCGGTACTCTTTTTCACGGTCAATGAATACTTTAAATTCATAACAGGCCCAAAGTTAAAGAAAACGTTCCTCTGACCCTAATCACTTGTTACTTCATTCAGTAGTGGGCAGGTCCAAGATGGAGAATTACCTCGTCCAGAAAAAGATTTAAGTGTAACTCTGGAGTAGAAAAGGGCCGAACTCAAGTCATCAGGGCTCGTAAGTGACTCTAAAAGAGCGGGTCACCACTCTCCCCTCCCCCAAGAGGTCGGGAAGGCAAGAGCCTGACTGTGTCACCACGGCAGTTACCTGACACAGAACGCGACCGCGTTGTGTGGACCCATCTTTCAGTTTGGACGCTCCCTGCCTCCCGGCTCTCTAGGTGCCGCCTCCACCCGGGAGGTCTCCCCCACCCCCGCCCCCGCCAGCCCAGCTCCCAGCAGCTTCCTCAGCCTCCCCTCCATCCCACCTCCGTGCTCTCGCGACTCCACTCATCCCCACGTACCTTGGCCACATAGTCTTTCACCTCATCCAGGTCTCCGTTTTTCAGGGCCCACATGAACTCCTTGTCGCACATTACTGCAGCGGGGCGGGCCGGCTAGCCAGGCAGAAAACGAGGAGGCGGTGGCAGCAGCAAGCGGATACCGCCGGGCGAGCGGGAGACAGGGCCGCGCGGAGCCGGAGCAAAGAGAAGGCGGGGTAGGCTGGCAGGCGAGCGAGGCAGTTGGCCGCGGCGACCGTTAGGGCGGGAGAAAGAAAGTTTTTTGCGGCCACCGGGCCCAGCTGAGAAGGTTCCGCCTGGCCGAAGAGAAGCTGGAGCGCTTGCACTTCCGGTTCACTCCCCGCTAGGGCCCTCCCCCAACTTCCTCTTCCTCTTCCCGTCGGCGGAACGCCCCGCTCGGGACCCCGCCCCGACGGCCCGCGGCCGAGCGCCCCGCGTGCGCAGGCGCAGTGGCTGGGACGGCTGGCGGAGATTGCTGGGGGAGGAGTGGGCGGGTCTGGGAGGCCAAACAAGGGGGTCGGAGGTCAGGAAGGGCAGAAAGTGTGTGGCGGGAGTTTTAGGGTATTCCAGAGGGGATCAGGACGTTTCTGCGCCCCATAAGCGGGAAAAACTTAAGAGAAACCCACAGCCTTGGAGGGCATGTTGCTCACCTTCCTAGTGTGCAGTAGGAATTTTTGATTTGAATTCCTTGCCTTCTCTTTTCTTTCCCTCCTCCTCTCCTTTTCTTTCTCCTTCCCTCGCTTCCTTGCTCCTTCCCTTCCTTCCTCTACTGTCAAGCATCCTTTAGGCTCCTACTGCATGTCAGACTCTGCTAGGCACAGAGGCTGTAGGAAAAAAGATGGCATAAACCAATTCTTGCCCTCAAGGAACGCTTCCATACTTATGACAACAATGTGAATTCAGTGTGCCAATACTACGTGTAATGTTCTGTGGAGGGAAAAACTCTACTCATCTCCCCGACCAGCAAATGATATCCAGAGACTAGGAATTCAGTTTGATGCCATAGGGCAGAGCAAACTTAACTGACCGGTACAATTTGTGTTTTTTAAATTTTTTTGTTCGTTTGTTTTTAATGCTTTGAAGCTTCAGGACCGTTCTAGTGAAACCGGTTCTACTCTTCCTAGAGTTTGGCTGTAATACCCTGGGGCGCAGCCACCAAATGAATTGTGCCTCAACCCTAATGACCCAGGCGTGCACACATGAACATAAAGAAAGCCAATAAAAATGCTTATTGGAACTATTATATATATATGTATAGTCCATTATTTATGACCCACTAAACGGATAAATGATAAACTACTTTACTAGGCTTGCCATATAGAATAGGGGTTCAGAACACAGACTGGAACCAGAATGCTTAGTTTTGAATACAGGACCCAACCTTTGTTAATTTTGTGTCACCTCAAGCAAGTTATTTAACCCTGCCCTGTTCAGTTTTCCATATTTGTTTAGGGGATATGACAGTAGTGTTCAATAAGCGCATATATATATATATATATATATATATATATATATATATGCCTGTGATTTAGAACTAGCAAATAGAGATAGGATTCAAATCAAAAGAAAAATCTCCAAATATTTAATAGCTACCTTGATTGTTATTCTGTTAATTTTACTTTCTGACAGAAATGCAACTTCACATACCTAATGATGAAACATTTCTGGGAACAAATCTCAAGGATGAATTTGCTAGGTAAATCCTGGAGTTCCTATCTCTTTTCTAATTCCCACCTGTGTGATCTTTGAGTTACATCCTGCTGACAGCTCTTGGTTTATGTCTCTAGCCCAGACTTCTCTTATGTGATCCATTCTGATATTCAACTTCTTACCCATTTGAATGTCTCAAACTTAACATGTCCAAAATAGGATTTGGTCTCTTCTAGATTCTAAACCTAGTTGTCCCCTGGACCACGCTTTCTCTTTTTTTTTTTTTTTTCACGCTTTCTCTTTGAATGACACCACCAACCACCTTGTCACTAAAACCAAACTCTATCCAGGCCTCTGTGAGCCCTCTTGACTAGGCCTCAACCTTCGTCTATAAAGACTTGAATAAACATGAACACAGGCCCTATCAGCTCAAGGCCACATCCTAAAATAATGCCAGTCCCCCTTAAAGTGGCTGCATGAGAAAATTCAAGGCTGCCAAGGCCCCTGTTTGTTCCAGTCAACACCTCCCAGTCTGTGTAGGAGGGTAGAACCCTAACTTCAATGATTGCCGCTAGCAGACACAGCTGGCCTAATCGCATTTACACTGACTAATCTTTGTAATTTTTTACTTCCCTGACTCTACAGAGCCCCCACTCCACCACCCCTCCCTCATTCTCCCTTCAAAACACCTATTCATCTCTATACAAATGGAAGTTTTGTTCAGTTCACGTTGGACTCTTTTTCCCTATAGCAATATTTCTTACTGATAAAAATCTGTCCTTACCACTTTAACTAGTGCCCTGCTTTGTTCATCCTTGACAATGGGAGTCATATATAACACCTGCTGCTCCCAACCTTTCTCTTATTCCATCCATCAGTAAGTCCTTCAAAATATATCTTAAATTGTTCACTTCTCACCATCTTCCTGGCTTGCTGCCCGCCCCAAGACCCTTCCCAGCCCTGTCATCTCTGCACTGATACAGTCGTCTCCAGCTGGTCCCCATTTTCACTCTCACCCTTTTCCAATTAATTCACCACATAGCCAGTTACCTTTTTTTTTTTTTTTTTTGTGGTATGCGGGCCTCTCACTGTCGAGGCCTCTCCTGTTGTGTAGCACAGGCTCTGGATGCGCAGGCTCAGCGGCCATGGCTCACGGGCCTAGCCGCTCCGCGGCATGTGGGATCTTCCCACGCTGGGGCACGAACCCGTGTCCCCTGCATCGGCAGGTGGACTCTCAACCACCGCGCCACCAGGGAAGCCCCAAACATGCATTTCTTATCTTTAGACTTTTCAATGGCTTCCTACTGCATTTTAGGATAAAATTCTAAATTATTTGCTATGGCCTTCAGGGCCCTCTGTGATCTGACCCTTATGGTCTCTCCCATTTCATGACACTCCCTCCCACCCCATTGCTTCTTTGTTTCCCATAGATCTCATCTTCTGTCAGTTTCAGAAAAAACCAAGCTTATTCCACCCTAGGGCTGTTATGCTTGTTTCTTCTTGTCTGGAATGTTCTTTTAATTCTTGCTCACTCCTGAGGTCTCAGTGCAAATGTTACCTTTTCAGAGAGGCCTCTCAGACCATCCACTTTAAACAGGTCCCTCAATCATGTCTACCATATAGTCCACTTTTTTTGTTTTTAACCTCTTTAAGTTCACTTATCATAAATATTTTCACTATTTTTTCTTCTTGTTGTTACCTATTTTGGCAGGTATCCAACAGATATTTCCCTTTGTCTGCCATCCTAGGCATAAGAGAGAATTGCTCTTGCTGGCTTCCCTGTGGTTGGATAATGTCATGTAACTAATTCTGGCCTATTAGTTATGAGCAGAAGTAACATGAGTCACTTGCAGGCTTGCCAATGCAAGACGCTTCAGAGTGCTTTATTCCCTCTCCCACAGCAGCCAGCAATATTCAAAACAGTGGCTGCAGTCAGCCTGGGTTCCTGAGCAACTTACAATCAACAGAACTCCTCTTCCATCCCATAGTGGATATCCAGTAAAATAATAATGAAACTTCTGTTGTTTCAAGCCACTGAGATTGTGGTGTTTATTACTGCAGCAACACTGAGTCAGTCTTGACCGACACAGAAATTATTGTCAGAAGTGAGCTGTTACTCGAACAAAAACCTTAAATACATGGCATTGGTTTAGGGCCTAGGTAGTACGCAACAAAGGAAGTGATATTGGAAGCCATGTGGATAGTGAGTCATTTTCACAGGAGTGAAACATTTGGCAAAACAATCTCCTGTGATAGCATGGTGATGCATGGAAGACAGATAACGTACCCTGTATACTTGTAGCTCTAGTGGAAGAGGCTGGGAAATGGAAAGCTGGTGGCATGTGTTGGGAGCTATTTTTGTGTGTTGCCTGGGGGGGAGGGGAAGGGGAGGGGGAGGGCGGGCATGTTTTTATTTACTTTCTTTCCAGTTTTACTGTGATATAATTGACATATAACATTGTATAAGTGTAAGATATACCACATGGTGATTTGATATGTGTATGTATTGCAAAATTATTACCTCCACAAGGATAGTTATCACATCCATCACCTGATAGTAACTTTTTTTTTCTTTTGGTGAGAACTTTTAAGATTTACTTTTAGCATCTTTCAAGTATACAAGGCAGTAGTGTTAAGTATAGTTATCATGCTGTACATTAGATTCCCCAGAACTTATTCATCTTGTAAATGGAATTTTGTACCCTTTGACCACCTTCACCCATTTCCCCCACCTTGCAGCCCCTAGTAACCACCAATCTACTCTCTGTTTCTGTGAGTTTGGGTTTTTTTAGATTCCACATGTAAATGAGATCATACAGTGTTTGTCTTTGTCTGACTTATTTCACTTAGCATAATGCCCTCAAGGTTCATCCATGTTATCACAAATGACAGGATTTCCTTCTTTTTTTCATGGCCCACTGTATAGTATATCACATTTTCTTAATCCATTCATCTGTCAGAGGACACTTAGGTTGATTCTATGTCTTGGCTATTGTAAATAATGCTGCAATGAACATGGGAATGCAGACATCTCTGATACCCTGTTTGAATTTTATCATGAAAGAATGCTAAATTTTTTCAAATGCTTCATCTGTGTCTATTGAGATGATCATATGATTTTTATCTTTCATTTTATTAATGTAATTTTTCACATTTATTGATTTGTGTATGTTGAACCATCCTTGCATCCCAGGGATAAATGCCACTTGACCATAGTGTATGATCCTTTTAATGTGTTGTTGAATCAGTTTGCTAATATTTTGTTGAGAATTTTTGCATCTATATTCATCAGGGATATTGGCCTGTAGTTTTCTTTTCTTGTAGTTCCCTTATCTGGCTTTGGTATCTGGGTAATGCTGGCCTTGTAAAATGAGTTTGGGAGTGTTCCCTCTTTTTTTTGGGGTGTGTGTGTGTGTGTATGTGATGGAGCATTTGTGGGGTCTGTGATGGGAGGTCTCTAGAGTCAGTGATGGGGGAATCTGTAGGGTGAATGATGGGGAAATTTGGAGTGATGGGAGGGTGTGGAGGGTGTGTGATGGGGGGAGGGTCTCTGGAGTCAGTATTGGGTGAGAGTGAGTGTTGGGAGGTTTATGAGATCTGTGACAGGGTGGTGCTGTTGAATGATGGGGATCTGTGGGAAAAACAAATGTTCTTTCCCATTTTTCTTGGCTACAGCATGGCCATTTTACCAGCTGGCATTTATGCATTTCTAGTCTGATGATTTGGTGAACTTTCTTTTTTTTTGAATTTTTGAATTTTATTTTATTTTTTTATACAGCAGGTTCTTATTAGTTATCCATTTTATACATATTAGTGTATATATGTCAATCCCAATCTCCCAATTCATCACACGACCCCCCACCACCACTTTCCCCCATTGTGTTCCCTCTTTTCCAATTTTTGGTAAGAGTTTGAAAGGATTGGTGTTAATTCTTCTTTAAGTGTTTGGTGGAATTTGCCATTGAAACCATCTGGTCCTAGACTTTTCTTTGTTGGGAGATTTTTGATTACTGATTCAATTTCCTTACTTCCTTACTTGTTATTGGTCTGCTTAGGTTTTTTATTTCTTCATGATTTGGTCTTCGTAGGTTATATGTTTCTAGGAACATATCTATTTCTTTTAGATTGTCTGGAACAACCTAAGCATATAATTGCTCATAGCAGTCTCTTATGATCCTTTATATTTCCATGGCATCTACTGTAATGTCTCCTCATTCATTTCCATTTTATTTGCGTCCTCTCTCTTTTTCTTCTTGTTGAGTCTAGCTAAGGTTTGTCAATATTGTTTATCTTTTCAAATATCCAACTCTTATTTTGTTAATCTTTTCTATTGTTTTCCTATTCTCTAAGTTTATTTCTGCTCTAATCTTTATTATTTCTTTCCTTCTGCTAACTTCGGGCTTATTTTGTTCTTTTCTAGTTCCTTGAGGTATAATGCTAGTTTGTTTGAGATCTTCCTTTTTTCATGATGTATGGTTTATATCTGTAAACATTCCCACTATAACTGCTTTTGATATATCCCATAAGTTGTGGTATGTTGTGTTCCACTTTCATTTGTCTCAAGATATTTTTAAATTTCCCTTTTGATTTCTTCTTTGACCCACTGGTTGTTCAGAAATGTTTTGTTTAATTTCCACATATTTGTGAATTTTCCAGCTTTCCTCCTGTTACTAGTTTCATGCCACTGTGGTTGGAAAAGATACTTGATATAATTTATATCTTCATGAATTTGTTGAGGCTTGTTTTATTGCCTAACATATGATCTATCCTAAAAAATGTTCCATGCATACTTGAGAAGAATGCATATTCTGCTGCTATTGAATGGAAAGTTCTGTATATGTTTGTTAGGTACATTTGGATGTTGGTAATTATTGTTTACATAAGCTATTATAGGAAAAGATGAATCAGAAAATAGTTGTTGAGCTTGCAACTAGAAATGGAGGAGATTACAGAGAGTCCAGAGATTTGGAGACTTGCACTGTTGGAAGATACAAATGATTCTCATCTTTAACTGAGATGAGCAACAAAGGCTGATTAGAACTCATCCATGTGTCAAGGATCAAATCAAGGATATGACTGTCATACTCATGACTAAAACCTCTGAGTGGATTAAAGTGGTTCCCAGTATACTCATGACTAAAACCTCTGAGTGGATTAAAGTGGTTCCCAGTAAGTTGGGTTTTTTTAATTTTTTCATTTTATTTTATTTATCTTTTTAAACAGCAGGTTCTTAATAGTCATCAATTTTATACACATCCGTGTATAGATGTCAATCCCAATCTCCCTATTCATCCCACCCCCCCAACACCACTTTCCACCCTTGGTGTCCATGCAATTGTTCTCTACATCCGTGTCTCTATTTCTGCCTTCCAAACTGATTTATCTGTACCATTTTTCTAGATTCCACATATATGTGTTAATATACGATATTTGTTTTTCTCTTTCTGACTTACTTCACTCTGTATGACAGTCTCTAGGTCCATCCATGTCTCTACAAATGACCCAATTTCATTCCTTTTTATGGCTGAGTAATACTCCACTGTATATATGTACCATTTCTTTTTTATCCATTCGTCTGTTGATGGGCATTTATGTTGTTTCCATGACCTGGCTATTGTAAATAGTGCTGCAGTGAACACTGTGGTGAATGTGTCTTTTTGAATTATGTTTTTCTCTGGGTATATGCCCACAAGTGGGATTGCTGGATCATATGGTAGTTCTATTTTTAGTTTTTTAAGGAACCTCCATACTGTTCTCCATAATGGCTGTATCAATTTACATTCCCAACAACAGTGCAAAACGGTTCCCTTTTATCCACACCCTCTCCAGCATTTGTTGTTTATAGATTTTCTGATGATGCCCATTCTAACTGGTGTAAGGTGATACCTCATTGTAGTTTTGATTTGCATTTCTCTAATAATTAGTGATGTTGAGCAGTTTTAATGTGCTTCTTGGCCATCTGTCTGTCTTCTTTGGAGAAATGTCTATTTAGGTCTTCTGCGCATTTTTGGATTGGGTTGTTTTTTTAATATTGACCCACATGAGCTGTTTATATATTTTGGAGATTAATCTTTTGTCCGTTGATTCGTTTGCAAATATTTTCTCCCATTCTGAGGGTTATCTTTTTGTCTTGTTTATGGTTTCCTTTGTTGTGCAAAAGCTTTGAAGTTTCATTAGGTCCAATTTGTTTATTTTTGTTTTTATTTCCATTACTCTAGGAGGTGGATCAAAAAGATCTTGCTGTGATTTATGTCAGAGAGTGTTATTCCTATGTTTTCCTCTAAGAGTTTTACAGTGTCTGGTCTTACATTTAGATCTCTAATACATTTTGAGTTTATTTTTGTGAATGGTGTTAGGGAGTGTTCTAATTTCATTATTTTACATGTAGCTGTCCAGTTTTCCCAGCCTCACTTATTGAAGAGACTGTCTTTTCTCCATCATATATCCTTGCCTCCTTTGTCATAGATTAGTTGACCATAGGTGCGTGGGTTTATCTCTGGGCTTTCTATCTTGTTCCATTGATCTGTGTTTCTGATTTTGTGCCAGTACCATATTGTCTTGATTACTGTAACTTTGTAATATAGTCTGAAGTCAGGGAGTCTGATTCCTCCAGCTCCATTTTTTTCCCTCAAGACTGCTTTGGCTTTTTAGGGTCTTTTATGTCTCCATACAAATTTTAAGATTTTTTGTTCTAGTTGCATAAAAAATGCCATTGGTAATTTGATAGGGATTGCATTGAATCTGTAGATTTCTTTGGGTAGTATAGTCATTTTCACAATATTGATTCTTCCAATCCAAGAACATGGTATATCTCTCCATCTGTTGGTATCATCTTTAATTTCTTTCATCAGTGTCTTATAGTTTTCTGCATACAGGTCTTTCGTCTCCCTAGGTAGCTTTATTCCGAGGTATTTAATTCTTTTTGTTTCAATGGTAAATGGGAGTGTTTCCTTAATTTCTCTTTCAGATTTTTCAGCATTAGTGTATAGGAATGCAAGAGATTTCTGTGCCTTAATTTTGTATACTGCAACTTTACCAAATTAATTGATTATCTCTAGTAGTTTTCTGTTGGCATCTTTAGATTCTCTATGTATAGTATCATGTCATCTGCAAACAGTGACAGTTTTACTTCTTCTTTTCCAATTTGGATTCCTTTTATTTCTTTTTCTTCTCTGATTGACGTGGCTAGGACTTCCAAAATTGTGCTGAATAATAGTGGTGACAGTGGACATCCTTGTCTTTTTCCTGATGTTAGAGGAAATGCTTTCAGTTTTTCACCATTGAGAATGATGTTTGCTGTGGGTTTGTCATATATGGCCTTTATTATGTTGAAATAGGTTCCCTCTATGCCCACGTTCTGGAGAGATTTTATCATAAATGTGTGTTGAATTTTGTCAAAAGCTTTTTCTGCATCTATTGAGATGATCATATGGTTTTTCTTCTTCAGTTTGTTAACATGGTGTATCACATTGATTGATTTGCGAAAATTGAAGAATCCTTGCATTCCTGAGATAAACCCCACTTGATCATGATGTATGATCCTTTCAATGTGTTGTTGGATTCTGTTTGCTAGTATTTTGTTGAGGATTTTTGCATCTATATTCATCAGTGATATTGGTCTGTAATTTTCTTTTTTTGTAGTATCTTTGTCTTGTTCTGGTATCAGGGTGATGGTGGCCTCATAGAATGAGTTTGGGAGTGTTCCTTCCTCTGCAATTTTTTGGAAGAGTTTGAGAAGGATGGGTATTAGCTCTTCTCTAAATGTTTGATAGAATTCACCTGTGAAGCTATCTGGTCCTGGACTTTTGTTTGTTGGAAGATTTTTAATCAAAGTTTCAATTTCATTACTGTGATTGGTCTGTTCATATTTTCTGTTTCTTCCTGGTTCAGTCTTGGAATGTTATACCTTTCTTAGAATTTGTCCATTTCTTCCAGGTTGTCCATTTTATTGGCATAGAGTTGCATGTAGCAGTCTCTTAGGATGCTTTGTATTTCTGTGGTGTCTGTTGTAACTTCTCCTTTTTCATTTCTAATTTTATTGATTTGAGTCCTCTTCCTCTTTTTCTTGATGAGTCTGGCTAATGGTTTATCAATTTTGTTTATCTTCTCAAAGAACCAGCTTTTAGTTTTATTGATATTTGCTATTGTTTTCTTTGTTTCTGTTTCATTTATTTCTGCTCTGATCTTTATGATTTCTTTCCTTCTGCTAACTTTGGGTTTTGTTTGTTCTTCTTTCTCTAGTTCCTTTTGGTGTAAGGTTAGATTATTTATTTGAGATTTTTCTTGTTTCTTGAGGTAGGCTTGTATAGCTATAAACTTCCCTCTGCTTTTGCTGCCTCCCATAGGTTTTGGATTGTCGTGTTTTCATTGTCATTTGTCTCTAGGTATTTTTTTATTTCCTCTATGATTTCTTCAATGATCTCTTGGTTATTTAGTAGCATATTGTTTAGCCTCCATGTGTTTGTGTTTTTTACATTTTTTTCCGTGTAATTCATTTCTAATCTCATAGCATTGTTGTCAGAAAAGATGCTTGATATGATTTCAATTTTCTTAAATTTACTGAGGCTTGATTTGTGACCCAAGATGTGATCTGTCCTGGAGAATGTTCTGTGCGCACTTGAGAAGAAAGTGCAATCTGCTGTTTTCGGATGGAATGTGCTAAAAATATCAATTAAATCTATCTGGTCTATTGTGTCATTTAAAGCTTCTGTTTCCTTATTTATTTTCATTTTGGATGATCTGTCCATTGATGTAAGTGAGGTGTTAAAGTCCCCCACTATTATTGTGTTACTGTCGATTTCCTCTTTTATAGCTGTTAGCAGTTGCGTCATGTATTGAGGTGCTCCTATGTTGGGTGCATGTATATTTTAAATTGTTATATCTTCTTCTTGGATTGATCCCTTGATCATTATGTCGTGTCCTTCCTTGTCTCTTGTAACATTCTTTATTTTAAAGTCTATTTTATGTGATATGAGTATTGCTACTCCAGCTTTCTTTTGATTTCCATTTGCATGGAGTATCTTTTTCCATCCCCTCACTTTCAGCCTGTATGTGTCCCTAGGTCTGAAGTGGGTCTCTTGTAGACAGCATGTGTATGGATCTTGTTTTTGTATCCATTCAGCAAGCCTGTGCCTTTTGGTTGGAGCATTTAATCCATTCATGTTTAAGGTAATTATCAATATGTATGTTCCTATGACCATTTTCTTAATTGTTTTGGGTTTGTTTTTGTAGGTCCTTCTCTTCTCTTGTGTTTCCCACTCAGAGAAGTTCCTTTAGCCTTTGTTGTAGAGCTGGTTTGGTGTTGCTGAATTCTCTTAGCTTTTGCTTGTCTGTAAAGCTTTTGATTTCTCCATCGGATCTGAATGAGATCCTTGCCGGGTAGAGTAATCTTGGTTGTAGGTTCTTCCCTTTCATCACTTTAAGTATATCATGCCACTCCCTTCTGGCTTGTAGAGTTTCTGCTGAGAAATCAGCTGTTAACCTTATGGGAGTTCCCTTGAATGTTATTTGTCTTTTTTCCCTTGCTGCTTTCAATAATTTTTCTTTGTCTTTAATTTTTGCTAATTTGATTTCTATGTGTCTTGGTGTGTTTCTCCTTGGATTTATCCTGTATGGGACTCACTGCACTTCCTGGACTTGGGTGGCTATTTCCTTTCCCATGTTAGGAAAGTTTTCAACTATAATTTCTTCAAATATTTTCTCGGGTCCTTTCTCTGTGTCTTCTCCTTCTGGGACCCCTATAATGCGAATGTTGTTGTGTTTAATGTTGTCCCAGAGGTCTCTTAGGCTGTCTTCATTTCTTTTCATTCTTTTTTCTTTATTCTGTTCCACAGCAGTGAATTCCACCATTCTGTCTTCCAGGTCACTTATCCGTTCTTCTGCCTCAGTTATTCTGCTATTGATTCCTTCTAGTGAAGTTTTCATTTCAATTATTGTATTGTTCATCTCTGTTTGTTTGTTCTCTAATTCTTCTAGGTCTTTGTTAAACATTTCTTGCATCTTCTCGATCTTTACCTCCATTCTTTTTCTGAGGTCCTGGATCATCTTCACTGTCATTATTCTGCATTTTTTCTGGAAGGTTGACTATCTCCACTTCATTTAGTTGTTTTTCGGGGGTTTTTTCTTGTTCCTTCATCTGGTACATAGCTTTCTGCCTTTTCATCTTGTCTATCTTTCTGTGAATGTGGTTTTTGTTCCACAGGCTGCAGGATTGTCGTTCTTTATTCTGCTGTCTGCCCTCTGGTGGATGAGGCTATCTAAGAGGCTTGTGCAAGTTTCCTGATGGGAGGGACTGGTGGTGGGTAGAGCTGACTGTTGCTCTGGTGGGCAGAGCTCAGTAAAACTTTAATCCTCTTGACTGCTGATGTGTGGGGCTGGGTTCCCTCCCTGTTGGCCTGAGGCAACCCAACACTGGAACCTACCTGGGCTCTTTGGTGGGGCTAATGACAGACTCTGGGAGGGCTCACACCAAGGAGTACTTCCCAGAACTTCTGCTGCCAGTGTCCTTGTCCCCACGGTGAGACACAGCCACCCTCTGCCTTTGCAGGAGACCCTCCAACACTAGCAGTTGGTCTGGTTCAGTCTCCCCTGGGGTCACTGCTTCTTCCCCTGGGTCCCAGTGCGCACACTAGCTTGTGTGTGCCTTCCAAGAGTGGAGTCTCTATTTCACCCAGTCCTGTTGAAGTCCTGCAATCAAATCCCACTAGGCTTCAAAGTCTGATTCTCTAGGAATTCCTCCTCCCTTTGCCAGACCCCCAGGTTGGGAAGCCTGACGTGGGGTTCAGAACTTTCACTCCAGTGGGTGGACTTCTGTGGTATAAGTGTTCTCCACTCTGTGAGTCACCCACCAAGCAGTTATGGGATTTTATTTTACTGTGATTGCACCCCTCCTACCGTCTCATTGTGGCTTCTCCTTTGTCTTTGGATGTGGGGTATCTTTTTTGGTGAGTTCCAGTGTCTTCCTGTCGATGATTGTCCAGCAGCTAGTTGTGATTCTGGTGTTCTCACAAGCGGGAGTGAGAGCACATCCTTCTTCTCCGCCATCTTGGTTCAGGGCCGGTTCTCAGTAAGTTGGATAAAATGGTCCAGGTCTTCCCATTAACAAAGCCTGATGGGCTCAAGTTACCCACAGAGAGAAATAAAAGAAAAAATTTGTATCTCAGAAAATATAGTGGCTGTGACTATGGCACATGGGACTGACTTGAATCAAATATAGAAGATGATTAAATTTTTTGGGTAGTGCCAAAATATCTACCAGTAAGTGCTAAAGGCAACTGTGAATGAGACTTAAAATGACCCTTAGGCCTCAGCTTTCTGTGGTCAGGAAGTAGTCTGAGAAAGCTGCTCAAAATCTAAGGAGGACTTATTCTTTCTGCTCACTTAATGTAAGAACATGGGGGGATGATTAAAAAGAACTTCCCTAGAAGGTGGAAGGTCAGCCTAAGGATCACAGAAAAACAATGCAATGGGGGAGGGGAGCCTACCGTGGATCAGGACTGGGGCCTAATCAAGAAACATTCCCCACACTAGTGGAGAGGATCCTTGCAATTTCTGCCTGGTAGGATTCCACAATTGCCATAGACCAGTGATTGCTATCTCTAGCCCATTCTTCACCATTTCAAATGGGAGCATTTATGTCAGTTATCCTGTTCCTACTCTGCCATTATCTATTAGGTATGGGGTGCGGCACAGATTTTTTTTTACCTCATATGTCTCCAGATCAAGAGACGATACAACTAGACCTGACTACTGTGAGATCCTGGACTTTGAGCTTGATACTGTGATAGGATAAAACTTTTTGTGTTATTGCTCTAGAAGAGAGCATAAATATATTTTGCATGTGGGAAGAAAAGTAACCCTAATATCTGATGATCAGGGTGGACTCTGGTGGTCACTAGTCTTGCCTGCTCATGCTGCCTCTTTTGGAGCACTTTCTGGCCCCCTAGTGATTGGGTAGGGCTATGTGACTAGTTCTGGCAAACAAGTCATGAACGTAAGTGATATATCACTTCTGGGCCAGAACTTTTTTTTTTTTTTCCACCATGCAGTGCAGTGTGGCTTGCGGGATCTTAGTTCCCTGACCAGGGACTGAACCCAGGCAACAGCAGGGAAAGTGTGCTGAGTCCTAACCACTGGACAGCCAGGGAATTCCCAAGAACATTCAAACATTTAATTGGCATTGTGAGTTCCTCCAATATACTTTTTCAATAGGGTGGCAACCCTCAGCCTGAGTTCCTGAGTAACTATGAGAAGCAGATTCCCCTGCCAACCTGTGATAGACATGTAATATCAATGAGAAATAAGTCTTTTGTTTTAAGTCACTACAATTTTGGTGGTTGTATATTACTGCAGAATAATCTAGCCTATCCTGAATAATACCTATTTATTGTCTGCCATTTGCATTATAAAGTAGGCCTAATGAGAACAAGAATCTTGTCTATCTTGCTGTAAGTTATATACCAGATATTTATCACTACACTGGCTCATAGTAGGTGCTCAATAAATATTTCTTGAATTAATACATGGGTGAATTCTCTTAGCATAATTAGGGACCTTAATTTTAATTAACCAAGATTCGTGCCTGAAGAGTCACCTCACTTTTGCATGATGATGAACCAAGATAATGCCAGCAAACAGGGCCTAAAGAGTTTTCAAAACGAATCTTGAGGTTGCTTCAAAATACACACAGTAAGAATAATCTTAAGTAGGGCCATGACAATTTTACCTAAGGCCACGTTCTTTAATTTCCATTTAAAAAGTACCACATGAACGCATGCTTATTTTTTAAATTTTAAGAAAACATCCCTGTACATAGAGTAAAAAAGTGAAAATACCCTTTCTTGCAGTCTCTGATCTCCCTCTTACATCATTCCACTTACTTTCCCATAGGTGAGCACTGACAGAGTTCAGCAGAACTGGTGAACTATGGTATGCACTTTAAATTTGAGATAGTAAAGCATATAAAAATGGATTTATAAGATTATTGTGATACTGTGATTTATAATTAGAAATATAGGGGCTTCCCTGGTGGCGCAGTGGTTGAGAGTCCGCCTGCCGATGCGGGGGACACGGGTTCGTGCCCCAGCGTGGGAAGATCCCACATGCCGCGGAGCGGCTGGGCCAGTGAGCCATGGCCGCTGAGCCTGCGTGTCCGGAGCCTGTGCTCCGCAACGGGAGAGCCCACAACAGTGAGAGGCCCGCGTACGGCAAAAAAAAAAAAAAAAAAGAAATATATATTTGGTCTTTGTCTCTGACACAGAGCTCCTGAAACCTTCAGAATTCCCTGAGCGGTGAGAGCTGTAAAGGTGAATTATATTATGTTAATGAGATGACTTTGGGACCCCACCTAAGGATGGGGGCTGGTTGCCAGGAGAACCAACCATGTGATTAGAGGGTTGGAACTTTCATCCCCAGCCCCTGACCTCAGAGGAGGAAAGTGGGAGCTGGAGGTTGAATCAATTGCCAATGGCCAATGATTTAATCAATCATGACTCTACAATCAAGCCTCCATAAGAACCAAAAGGATTAGGTTCAGAGAGCTTCTGGGCTGGTAAATGTGTGGAGGTGCTGGGAGAGTAAGCTACCTGGAGTGGGCTTGGAAGCTCCATGCCCTTTCCCTACACCTTGCCATATGCATATCTTCCATCTGGCTGTTCCTGAGTTATATCTTTTTATAATAACCTAGTAATCAGGTAAGTAAAATGCTTCTCTGAGCTCTGTGAGCTGCTCTAGCAAAGTAACCAAACCTAAGGAGAGGGTCAAGCCATCCCTGATTTATAGCCAGTCAGTCAGAAGCACAGATAACAACCTGGGCTTTCGACTGGCTTCTGAAACCGAGGGGGGTGGGGCAGTCTTGTAGGCCTGAACCCTTAACCTCTGGAATCTGATGCTATCTCCTGGTAGATAGTGTCATAATTAGGTTGACCTGTAGGACGCCCAGCTGGTATCTGAACATTTCTTGTTGGTGTGGAGAACCCCTCTCTCACCCTCCCCCTACCTCCTCCCCATATACAATGGAATTGGATACAGAACCCTTAATTGTGTGTGTGTTAATTATACCATTCTCTGAGTTATGGGAGTTTGGTTGATTTCTTGCTTTCTTCCCTATACTTTCCTGTATTTTCTAAGTTTTCTATCAGCAAATATTAATTTAAGAATCAGAAAAATAAAATTACTTTTATTAAGTCATATATCTAGGTAGAGCAGAACTTATGTCCAATTCAATTAAATGAGTTACAGTCATTGTGATAAAACAAAAGTGTATAAAGTGAGGTGACAAGAAAGAGTAATGAGGTGGACATAGCTTTATCAGATATTCAAACATAATATGAATTTACGACAAATAATTAATTCAATAAATATGCCTGACAGTGTTTGGAGAATTGAGAAGACAGTGTTTGGAGAATTGAGAAAGAAAGTTGGTTTACTAGTAGAGACAAATAGACACTAATGTGTGTAACTGGATGGTTGACCCCCAGGATTCACTTTGTTGTGAACAGACTCACTCATTGTGCAGTCTCTGGAGTAGTGTTTCATGCTGCTGTCTCTGGGCAGTAATTCGGGGAGCAACGTGATGAAAGGAGAGGATGGGTCTCCATGACCTGCTGCTCAAAAGGCTCTGTCATCAACAGTCGACTCATTAATACCTTCCAATGTCTACAGCCAAAGGACTGGGATTGTCCTTTATGCCACTCATTTCTTTATAGCTTTCCTTATGTGTCTGGTTTTCCCATCCAATAGTGGAGGACAGAGGCAATGGGGAACTCAAGTTCTTTGGGAAAGCTTCAAATGCTTAGATACTACAGTGACTCAAGGCCCTCCAAGGTAAATGGATTATTTCTGCTAAGTTTAGAGAAACTTACTAAGGGAAAAGGAAGATAGTAATTCAAACTTTCATGAGCTGTGTTTTCATAACATAAACTATCCAAGTCATCAATAAAAAAGTTTTATAAACGTTAAGACTAACACAAATATTACATATCAATCTGAATGACACAGTTATGTTTATTTTCTATTGGTTGGAGTAAATTTCTGTTTCAAAGGTTATAGAATTTTGTTTATTGTTTGCTCTTTCTTAGATTTATTTGATGTCATTTTCCCCCCAAACCACAAATCATGATTGTTCCTAAGAGAAAATATAGCATTTTGTGGTGATTCATTTTATTTTCTATCCCCAGGTATCTTAGAGTAAAAATCCTGAACCATCTATAATTTTTTTTCCTACTAGGTTTGGGGAGGGTCCAATTGCAGTGTCATCCATTCTCTGCTCTTCAAAACATAACTACGTAGATTCACTGCCGATATAGGTAGGAACAAGGGTAACAAAAAAGCATGTTACAGATATGCTGATTTTGTCGCTAAAAGCAAATGTTTAACTGGCATGCTGTGTGACATCCTAAGCAAGGAGGCCTACACAGATTAACCACAGGGGAGTAAGGTATGGAAAAGAGTTGGCGAGGAAAAGAATAATAATGGCAAAAACATTCTACTGTTTCATAGATTATTAAATGCTTTTACTTTATTTTATCTGAGCATCAAACTCCCTTGTGAAGTTACTTTTATTATATTATCTTGCAGGTGTGGAAATGAAGTAGGGAGAGCTTGTATGACTTTCCAAGGCCACGTGAGCTTTAGGTGGAGAAGCAGGATGCCCATAGAGGACTATACTGTTCAGAGAAACAGGGGGGCAGATGTGCACCTTTGGTGAGAACAGGAGTTAAGTGTGTTTAATCTCAGGTTCAAATACACATAATTGAGTGTTTCAGAAAAGGCTCAAACCCAAGGAGTATTTACTGAGGTAAATTTGTTCAAAGAATTTTCAGAATGGAAGAGCAGGTGGTAGCATCATTTACTACAGTTCAAGCGTGAGGATGAGCTCTGGGGTGACCACTCAGAAAGAATCTTGCTTCTTCAAAGACCTGAGAACCAGAAGAGATCTCTAGCCAGGAAGAGAAAGGACTAGGGGGTGAAGAAGGAAAACTGGAAATGCCTACGAAAGTCACTGTGTTCACATTAGGATTTCTCAACCTGGGCGTTATTGACATCTTGGGTGGAATGATTTTTTGTCTGTCGCAGGGAGCTGTCTTGTTCATTGTAGGGTGTTAAGCAACATCCCCGGTCCCTACCCACTAGATGTCAGTAGCATTGCCCCTCCCTGTCCCCAGCTGTGACAAACAGAGTATCTCCAGACATTACCAAATGCCCCCCAAGGGGCAAAGTCGCCCTGGTTGAACCATTATTTAAGATGAGCCAAGCTGGGACTTCCCTGGTGGCGCAGCGGTTAAGAATCCGCCTGTCAATGCAGGGGACACAGGTTCGAGCCATGGTCTGGGAGGATCCCACATGCCGCGGAGCAACTAAGCTCGTGCGCCACAGATACTGAGCCTGCGCTCTACAGCCTGCGAGCCACAGCTACTGAGCCTGTGTGCTACAACTACTCAAGCCTGTGCGCCTAGAGCCCGTGCTCCGCAACAAGAGAAGCCACCGCCATGAGAAACATGCGCACCGCAATGAAGAGTAGCCCTCGCTCACCGCAACTAGAGAAAGCCCGCGAGCAGCAACAAAGACCCAACACAGCCAAAAATAAATAAATAAATAACTAGATTTATTTAAAAAAAAAAAAAAAAGATGAGTCAAGCTGAATTAGATAATGAAGATTTAAACTTCAATTTTACCAACCTGCACATGAATCGTATCTCAGCACTTTTCCACACTATTGTAAAGTTCCAGATGCTGCATACAGCCAACCGCCCTGAGGAACCTGGTCTTCCTTCGGCTGTCACCGCCACAGAATTCAAGTCTCATAGCCCCCACGTGGCTGGCGTGGGCTCTCAGCTGGCACCATCTGACTGATGGAGGCTAGGTCTCAGAGAGATGCCAGAATAGCAAGGATACAGCATCTTCTTCTTCTATGGTTGTGGCTAAGCCTGCCTCCTTCCAAGATTCATTAGAAGGGGAATTTCTAAAACATAAGATGAGCATTCCAATGCTGGACTGCCAAAATAATTTTTAAAGGAGAATGTCCATTAAAGTGGTCATTAATGATTTCTCCATGATGAGCATGATTTTTTTTTTTTTTTTTTTTTTTTTTTTGCTGTATTCGGGCCTTTCACCGTCGTGGTCTCTCCCTCTGCAGAGCACAGGCTCCGGACACGCAGGCCCAGGGGCCATGGCTCACGGGCCCAGCCACTCCGCGGCATGCGGGATCCTCCCAGACCGGGGCACGAACCCGTGTCCCCTGCATCGGCAGGCGGACTCCCAACCACTGCGCCACCAGGGAAGCCCAATAATAACTTCTTGAGTGCTTATTCTCTGCCAGGTACTGTTCAAAATTCACCACATCTATTATCTCATTGAATCCTGACAACCATCCTATGAGCAAACTGAGTCACCGAGAACTTATGGACTCAACTGGGAAAATGCAGAGTTGGGCTTTGAACCTGAGCAATCTGATGTGAGGGCCCATGCTCTTAACGGTTATCAAGTAGAGACCGGCCTAATTTGGTAAGAAGTTTCCTTTTCCATTGCTCTTTTAATTTTTCATATTTCCTCAGGGAAGGATCCCCTTATCTTTTCTTTGATCACTTCAAGAGACTTTACCCTGCACAGTGAGAAATAAAAGTGCTACACCTGGCAAAACCACTCAGCCAGAATGGAGTCTTCATTCATTCACTCATTCATCCAGAGAACATTTAATAACCACCTGTGGCAGGCAGACCCCCTCAAGTGGCCCCTAATGATCTCTGCCTCTTGGTATTCATGTACTTGAGTAATCTTCTCTCGTTGCTTGTAGGCTGGCCTAGTGACTTGCTTCTAACCAACAGAATGCAGCAAACGTCATGAGATGTCACTTCCACGATCAATTTATGTAAGATTGCAACTTCTCTCTTGCTCGCACAATCTCTTCATTTCCTTCTTGGCTTGAATGTTTGATAAATTGAGCTGAGATGGAATAAGCTGCCATGTTGGGGAGGCCTACATAGCCAGGGACTGAAGGCAGCTTCCAGGCAACAGCCAGCTAGGAGAAGACTCTCCTTCTAACAGCCCTTAAAGAACTGAACTCTGCCAACAACGATATGAGCTTGGAAGCAGATCCTTCCCCAGTCAAGTTTTCAGGTGAGACCCCAGCCCTGGTCAACACCTTGACTGCAGAGCTGTGAGAGACACTGGAGCAGAGCATCCTGGTTAAGCCATGCCCAGGGTCCCTGACTCACAGAAGCTGTGATATAAATGAGTGTTGTTTTAAGCTGCTGAGATTGTGGTAATTTGTTATGCAGAAATAGAGAACCGATACCGTACCATTTTTGGGTCCAGCACTTTCTCTAGGTAGACCGGATCCCTGCCCTCATGGAACTTATGAAAGAAATGAACATAACTTCAGGTAGTTATTAGTGCACTGAGAAAAAGAAAATATGGTGATGTTATAGAGCTGTACATGGGACTGTTCATATTAACATAAATTAAAGTTAAATAAAAGGAAAAATTCAGTTCCTTAGCTCAGTAGCCACATGTGGCTTGGGTCTTGGCTACCATATTGATCAGCACTGGTTTTAGGACATTTCCAACATTTCCATCCCAGGAAGTCCTGTTCGGCAGTGCTATTGTAGAAAATGACTGGGAGAATGAGGGACTTCTTTAAAATGAGAAGCTAGAGGAGGCTTCTCTGAGAGAGAAGTATTTAGGCATGACCTGAGGATGTATAGAGAGCAAAAGAACAGCCATCTTGAGTGGCCTGTCCATACAGGTGTGTTTGAAGACAGTATGGTGGGAGCTTAGCAATACAGGAGGAGAGGAGTAGTAGGAGTCGTAGGTAAGGCAGGAGAGGGAAGCTAAGGGGCCAGTAAGATCTCATGTCCAGAGTCAGGAGATTGGATTGTATTCTAAGTGCAGTGGGAAGCACCGGAAGTCTTAAGTAGGGGAGTAATATGGTGTGATTCGTGTTCATGCTCTCAGTAGATCACTTTGGCTGGTGCGTGGAGAATTGATTGTCAGGGATAACAATCAACAAACGATTAATGGGGGAAATAGGTAGGTCATTTAGGAGACTATTGCAGTAGCCCAGGTAGTCCAAGTGATTACAGACTGACCAGGGGAGAGGGATGGCTGTTGAGATTGAGAAATAGATAAGGGATCTACTTTAGAAGTACTGTTGTTTTTTAAAAAAATAAATTTATTTATTTTTTGGCTGCGTTGGGTCTTTTTTGCTGTGCGCGGGCTTTCTCTAGTTGCAGTGAGTGGGGGCTACTCGCTGTTGTGGTGCACAGGCTTCTCACTGCGGTGGCTTCTCTTGTTGCAGAGCACGGGCTGAAGGTGCGTGGGCTTCAGTAGTTGTGGCGCGCGGGCTCAGTAGTTGTGGCTCATCTTCTCTGGAGTGCAAAGCTCAGTAGTTGTGGCGCACGGGCTTAGCTGCTTCGTGGCATGTGGGATCTTCCAGGACCAGACGTTGAACCCGGGTCCCCTGCATTGGCAGGCAGATTCCCAACTACTGTGTCACCAGGGCAGTCCCTAGATGTACTGTTGATAGGACTTGATGGATTCGATGGGGGAGGGCATGAGAAAGGGTCAAGGACTTTATCTGCAATTATGATTTGAATAAAAGGTTGGATGGTGGTAAAGATAGGGAAGATGGGGCAGAACAGGTTTGGAGGGCAAAGATGAATGTCTCTCTTCTGGTCACATTAAATTTGAGATGCCTGTTGAACACCCAAGTGGTGAGGTAGAGCAGACTCTTTGTTAGATATGCATCTGGAGCTCTGGGAGGTCAGAGCTGGCTATATAAACTGGAGTCACTGCCATATCAATGCTACAGAAAACCACGGAATTGAAGGAGATTACGAGGGAAAGCATCGATGTAGGACTGAACCCTCAGGGCACACCACCATTTGAAGAGAAGGAAGAAAACAGAAGAACATTATGCATATCACACTGTCCAGCTCTCCTTTTCCCTTCTTTATTCCATAAGGAACTGGATTAGTAGTAACATGATTAATTCCTAAAATGGAGATGACTAGACTTTTGTGTAACAATACCTATCTGTTATTTAGAGAACAAAACTGGGGCCTAGAAGTGGTAGTAGGAGGGAAAGAAATTAACTTACAAGAAAGAGCCAAACCATTTCTCACGTAGGTCTAGAAGGTCTACTCTCCAATCTCATTTTGTGCCACACCGCCCGTGGCTCACCAAGCTCTAGCCGCTGTAGTCTTTCAGACCCTCAAACTTGCTAATCTTTCCCACCTCTGGGATATTTGCCCCTTCCTCCTTCCTCTGCCTACCTCTGGTTTCTTGACCACTCTACCTCTAGTAAGGTCCCTGTGTTTTTCTATCTCACCAATAGTACTTATTACAGTTGACATTATTTTACTTTTTAATTGCCTCTCCTGATAGAATATAATCTTCACAAACGAAGAGACCAATTGATGTCTTTTTTTTTATCTTTGTATCCTCAGTGCTTGGGGGTAAGTACTGGTTGGATGAATATCCTCAGTGCCTGGGGATAAATATTTGTATGAACGAATTTAGTTATTGAATGTTAGACCCTAAAAGTTGTTTAGGAGGTAAGGCTGCTCAGGTCTACGGTGTAGATATTTTTATTCTTGTTTTACAGATGAGACTACAAAAGCTGAGAAAAGCTGAGTAATCTGGTAAAACTCACAAAGTAACAAACGGTAGAGGCAGCGTTTGAAGCCAGACCCAGGTATCCTAAAACATGTGCCATAGAAGGTTGCAGGAAGATGGGCAACGTGGAGCAGTACGCAAACAGTGAGGCTGCACTGCCCTTTGAGTGGAAGAACCCAGGAGGGCTGCTGGTTTAAATAGAGTCAGGGCCTGGGCTGAGTTTCAGAGGGGCAGCTCTGAGATGGACGAAGCGTGAGATATGTGTTCTACTGCTGAATAGGGCTGTTCCAAAACAAGATGGGGAGAAGTGGGAACCAGGCCTTTTCTTGGAAATAAGACACAAAGGAATCAGATAAGCAAGTCATTACTAGTTCACTAGTCAGTAACCAGGCAGACTCCTTCCTGTCACCTGGAAAAAATAGAGGCACTGCAGGTATTAAGAACTGTGGTAGATAGACTCATGACTTTTAGGGGGGCAGTCATCCCTCATGCATGTATATCATGTTTATTATTATATATTCGTGAGATTATTTGATTTGTGTTGGTCTCTCTGTAGGTTCCATGAGGGCTGTTTCTTGTTTGCTTTGCTCAGGGTTGTATTATAATGCCTAGAGTAACAGCACTAGCAGAGACCAGTAGATATTTAATGAGTGAATAAAAACAAAAAATGATAGTAATACTAATAGGAACACATTGGGCATATGCTATGCACCAGGCACTCTTCAAGTATTTCACGCATATTAACTCAATTACATCTTGCAACAACTCTATGAGATAGGTACAATTATTTCCCACATTTTATAGGTGAGGAAACTGAGGTACAGAGAGGTTAAGTCACCCAAGGTCACAGCTAATAAGTGGCAGAGTTGGGAATGGAAGTTGTTCTAGAGATGGTGCTTTTGCCGCTTGGTTACATCATTGCTAAAGGAATGAACTTATGCACAAATGATTGTTCTAAGGCCCATCCGGCATCCCTACTTTTGGGCAGGGAGCATGCTAAGGCTATTTTTGAAGTCGGATTTTTCTTTTAAGGATGAAGATATCCTGTCTACCTGGTCTTTCATTAGTTCCATGAAGGGAGCAGTTTGGCCTGCAGATAACTAGATGCACAAAGCAAACAGCTGGATGCAGCTAGAATAGGATAGGGCCTGGCAGGAGGGACATGCTGCAAATAACAGCAGACGTTGAGTAAGGAAATTCTGAGAATTTAGCTCAGGAATAGTGTAAAGTCAGAGGAAATGGGGGTGGGTCACCAAACATGTGGGTCAGAAGGACCCTACGGGTATACATTGAACAGCATTTCCTAAATATGATTTTTTTAAAAAACCATGAAAATAAGATACAGGATGAAAGAAATTATAAGTTAGCACCAAGATGAACACATATACATTTATTTCTTGGTCATAAAAAAGAAAACCTTGGATTAAAATCTACACTTAAAAATGTTATAATAGGGCTTCCCTGGTGGCGCAGTGGTTGAGAGTCCGCCTGCCGATGCAGGGGACACAGGTTCGTGTCCGGGTCCGGGAAAATACCACATGCCGCGGAGCGGCTGGGCCCGTGAGCCATGGCCGCTGGGCCTGCGCGTCCGGAGCCTGTGCTCCGCAACGGGAGAGGCCACGGCAGTGAGAGGCCCGCATACCGCAAAAAAACCCAACCAACCAACCAAACAAACAAAAAAAAATGTTATAATAACAGCGTACAACTAACTGTAGGTAGGAATATTATATAATCACTGTGTGGTCCTCTTGTGGTTTATGGAATAATGGTAGAGCTTAAGGTCCAATGCTTTTAAAGTTTATTTTTCTTTTTTCTATGACTATGCTTCTATTTCCTAATCTATTACTGACCCTGAAAGTTTTACCTGACAAACAACCATTTAAAATAATATAATTTAGTCTTCCACATTACTCTGAAACCAAATAAAATGAAAACAATTATTTCTTAAAAAGCAATTGCATATTTCTGTGCTTATTACTTGCTCCACATATATTATAAAAGTTGAGTGCTTTATGTTAGAGAAGTTAATCTGAAATCATTCTTAGCTAAATTCATTGTTCTCTGTACTTGTTAGAACATGTAAAATAAAATGGTAGGAACATTAAAGTTAGAGCATTTTTTTTGTATGCTTGGCAAAGTATGAAAATTAATATTTGAAAATTACTTCACTATGTTGACATTTTATTATTGTTTAGCCATAATAAAGGTGGAAATATGAAAATATTCCAGATGGTTATAGCTTATGAATAAAGGAGAAAATCATATAAACACAAAGCATAATAATAATAATGTTCATGTAGGACTTTGAGAAATATTTTTCACATATATTATTCTTATTGAATACTTATAACAACTCTAGAAAGTTGATAACATTATTATTTTCATTTTAGGTTTGAGGGAATAGATTCCACGGAATAACTTACCCACAGTAGTAGATGGGGAAGGTGGAATTAGAATGCAGTTTTCTGACTTCCAATTCTGTATAATTTTCATTCCACAAAGCTGCCTCTGTGTGGAAGAGCAAACAGATTTGGATCTCAACAATGAGTTTAAGGTGATTTTAGGATTTTCAAAAATAAGTGTTTTGTAAGCGGGTGTAGATATTTGGTTTGCTGTCTAGGGAAACTGTCAAAAGTGGAAGTGCGTCCTTCCCAGCCCAGGTACGTTTTACTCTTTCCAGGTAGAAGACACAGAGCCACAGCCAGATGCTCTCTTCCTTAATGAGAAGCATACTTTGTGAAGTGTGGTGCTTTGCATAAACTCTGGAGGCAGACCTGGGATCCAATTCTCAGTTCTGTCGCCTCCTAGCTAAGCGACCTTGGACAAGTGAATTCACTCTTCTAAAACTCAGTTTTCTCATCTGCAGAATGTGGATGAATAAAGTACCTATATGAAAGTATTTTTTATGAAGGAAAAATGAAATAGTTTAAGTAAGGGACCCAACAAATCACATTAAGTATATTATTAGCTACTATCTTAATGTCCCACGTTTGGGGGTTAAAATGCTCCCAAAGAAAGTAAATTGAGTGCATGCAATATTTTGATAGTTTACCCATTAAGACATGATCTCAGCAAATTGAACAAGTCCAAGCCCAAACGTGGATGAGCATTAGTCATGTGACTTCCAAATTTTCTGAGGATACTAATTCAAATATTTTGTCCCATTGTTCCCATAAGTCAACTTTTTTTTGACTCAGTGGATATGGTCACTATAAGTCTCTGAAAGGAAAGTCTCCCCTGACACACAGACAAGAAGGTGAACACGTGGCTGGCTTCTGGCTGAAAAGGTGCAGAGGACAAAACAGGTAAGTAGTTGGGGGCTAGTGTGAAATTTGAGCAACTTCCAATATTGACTTTCTGGCCTTAAGCTGGGACTATTTTGAGTAACTGCTGATTCGCTCAATGTATCATAAGGAGTTTCAGCAAGATTGAGGACAATGGATTTGTTTTTACTATGGTTAATTAGGTAAAACAAGTTTTAGGAACTGGATATTATTTGGAAAATGTTGCAATGGGTATTTTTTACTCATTGATTTGCATATACGTATCAATATATTATTTATTAATAGAAGCAGTTTGCACTGTTGACTCCTTGGTGGTTTTTTTTTAGTATGCTTATTATTTGAATCAAAAGACACCTTATAGTTATATCCCTAGATACTGGAGAATATGTGCTTCAGGACAATGAAATGTCCCCAAGAGAGCACGGAATCTCTAGGCACTCATTGATCCATTTGGACACAGTTAACCCTGAGCTCAGGCCCTGGGATTTTGGGGTGGAGAGAGCGGCGTTTGGAATTTCTGGGTTGATTTGTACTGCTATCATATTGATGAAATGTCTTGATTTTTCTTTTCCAAATAAACTCATTCTTTAGATTGGAGAACTGGCTAAACTGAAAAAGCCTTCCATAGATTGAAATGGCATGAAAGGCAGTTTTTCTTTTAGTTGTTCAGAGTGATTATTCTTTATTCACTCATCTATAGATAAAATGTTTTCTGGGAAATGGACGTATTTTGTATCTGCATACATCCCACTCACTGCTTTGTACTCACTGCTTGTCAGATTCATCTGAAATAACTTCACATTACACACCACATTTTAGGATCTGGGTGGGATTTGAGGAGAAACTATGACATATGGAAAATGGCTGAAAAATTGAGGGTGTTTAACTTGGAAAAGAGAACTGAAGTTATGATCATTGTTCTTAAATAATTGCAGTGCAACCCTTTATACAGAAGCAGAAAACAAAACTAGAAACAATGAGAAGTTGTCTTTGGGCCCAATGTGTGATTTTATACAATGGGAATTCTCAGGATGGAGTGGGTCCCTTTGAGGGGTGGAATCTGGACAGTTAGCATTCTGTCCCTACTTAAATGATGTCTTTTCAGAAGGGCTCCTGAACTGGCTTTCGCTTTGGGCAGGATGGATTGGTTTTAAGACGTGTTTTAACTCATAGAATCTCTGATTTCACCATCTTTAAGAACTAATCCTGAAAAAAGATGCCCTGAGAACTCACTGTATGACGTGGACAAGTCCTGACCCCTCGCTGGCCTCTAGATCCCTAATCTGCAAAATGAGATGGTTGGACACAGGATCAAGGTACGTTCCGTGGCCCTGAAGCTGTGCCCAGCTTGAAATGTTGAGTAGAAAGATTAGAAGCTGCCACCATGTTTTACCCTTCACATATGTTCTCATGTTAATGTTTTACTGGTTCATAAAACAGTACCCATCTTCTCATTCACATGTAAAAAATTTATTAAAGTGGATAATCCAAGTTGTAGGAACGGTTTCCTCCCATAAGAAGCAATGATGTCATTATCATTTGGAAGGAAGACAAAAATGTAATCTCAAAAATCTTGAGATTGATTTGGTCCTTGTATAAAACCATTTGACGACCGTTGTACTAGATGATGTTTATGATCTCTGCATCTTGAATATTGTTTCTAATTCCCTCACTGCTCTTAGAATAATAGATTCTAAGATTAGAAATTTGAAATTGTTGGCACAAGAAGCTTCTACCTCTAGATCAGTCATTTCCTCTCAGAATCCAGCATTGGCTGGATCTCAGGAGAGGCTATCGAAGGAACAGAGGCAATTTCTCTTCTAATTGCAGGAGGGAATACATCTCTCAGAGTACAGAGGAGAACGAAATAAAATTGAATGTGTACTCCAAGTCATTTCAAAGCACTTACTTTCTCAGCAACCAGAATCATCCCCTCCCCAAATGAATGTCCTAGTAATAAAAGCTTTTACATAGGAAACTGATTATTCCCAGTAGAGGAAGCTAAAAACTAAAAATCAGATTCTAAGTTCCCTGAGAACAAAGGCCTCCCTACTCTATTCCTGGAAAGTAACATAATTTGGCAGTTAGTAGGAACTCAGTGATATTTTGGTGAATGAGCAAATGAATGAATGAATGAATGAACAACGGAGTGAATAATTTTAAATAACTTTTCCCATCTATACTTCTAATGATGAGAGAGCCCCCTGCTGGAAGAATGGATATTCTATACACTATCTATAGCTATGTGCAGTGTACTGAAAATATTTCAGTTAATCAGTCCTGTTTCTAGACCAGGTCACAGAGAAAGGGTGGCACCTTATCAGACAGAATATTGTAAAAAGCTCTGTGAAGCATCACTGGATAGAATAGGACTCAGTTTGTACTAACTGGATATGTTGTAGGTCAAACAATGGATTTCAAAACTGAACCTCATATACCAAAACTTTTGATACGATGTTACAAACCTATAACCTGTAATATGCATAATACAAGGAGCTGTAAGCATCACTGTCAAATGAAATTTATAATCTGATATATACACACATATATTTATGCAGCACAAAATTATATATAAAATATTCATGCTGCATAATGATTATGCAAATAATACACAATTCATGAAAATCACTTGGTATTACTTTTTATGGAATCAAGACGAGATGTTACAGTTTTTCTTCCCATTAGTTATTCAAAATGAAAACCACTAGTACTTTTTACACATGCAGTTTAAAACACACACGCACGCACACACACTCCATCTGGAGCTAACCTCTCGATTCTTTGGGGGCTTAGGCAGCTGTCTTCTTCCTGTGTTTCATTCCACATCCTCACTTCCACCCTCTGAGTGTTTCTTGTGCTGCTCTGCTCTGGGTGTCTTGGATGTTGGAAGCCTAAAACAGAGACCGGGCCGAGGAAGTGGGAATGATCTTTCCAGAAAGCAAAGCACTGTCGCCACACTTTGGGAGGGGGCTAGGATGGGGTAGAAGAGATTTAGGTAGCAGCTTCTATCATGAAGCAGGGGGAGAGCTCAGTGAGATGGTGGACTGGATCCTGGTAGCTTGGAGGCTCGGGTCCAAAGGAGGACACAGAAGCCCTTGGAGACAGTGACTAGGACAGGGTGCCGTTCACCCGAGGATGGAGGAAACAGTCGGGGTTGAAAAGTATCTGGAAGTAAGTGGCAGCGAACTGGGAGAGCTGCAGATCCCTTCACCTATTAGGAACACGTCTTTAATCAAAAACCCACAGGAAGAGGCCTTCACTGATCACCAAGTACCTACACCACGGGTTTTCAAACTTGGCTGCATATTGGAGTCACCTGAGGAACATTAAAGACTCCTGATGTTCCCCGTGTTCAGAGATTCTGATTTAACTGGCATAGGGTGTGAACTGGTTATTGGGAGGTTTTAAAACTTCTTAGGTGGTTGTAAATGTGTAGCTAAGTCTGAGAACCACTGGTTTGTCCTCTGGCGAAACAAGGAGTCTCTGACCTCAGATGCATGGAGTTAACAGACACATTGTTATCGCTAGTGTTAATTTATCTTTCTCTTGCTCTGTTTTATTCTTTCCCCTTCATCACTATGGTAGGCAATCTAATGGCACCTTCCCCCTCAAAGATATCCATACCCTAATCCTTGGAACCAGAGAATATGTTACCTTATATGGCAAAAGGGATTTTGCAGATGTGATTAAAGGTTTTGAGATGAAGAGGTTATCCTGGATTATCCAGGTAGCCCCAAGTGTAATCTCGAGGGTCCTTATAAATGAAAGGAGGAGGGAGGAGAGTCAGCATCAGAGAAGGGGATGTGACGACAGAAGCAGAGGTCAGGGGTAATGAAAGCGCTGGCTTTGGAGATGGAAGGTGAACACGAGCCAGGGAATGCTGACGGATTCTAGAAGCAGGAAAAGACAATGAATGATTTCTCCCTAGAACCTCCAGAAAGAATACAACCTGGCCAACACCTGGATTTCAGCCAAGTGAGACCCATTTTGGCCTTCTGACCTCCAGAACTAGAAGAAAATAAACTTGTGCTGTTTTAAGCTACTAAATTTTTGGTAATTTGTTGCAGCAGCAATAGGAAACGAATACAATCCCCAATCCCATTTCTCTGTACTTACTTCTTCCACCATCTTAAGCAATCACTGTAAGGAATTTACGACATATGCTTGGATACACGTCCTTAAAGAACGTATACATTTTACCTAAAGGGAATGACCTAGTGTGACTATGGAGGGTTTCCCTAAGCTTCCCAAAGCCCTTAATAGGAAACAAAGCCCTTCTCTTCTTTATTTTTATAAAAGTTTAAATGACAAATGCTTGCAATGAGCCTTGGATCATTTTTACTAATGCAAACCAGACAGGTGAATGATGCTGAGTGACTTCCGGTTTGGGGCGGAGGGAGTGGGATGGAGGAATCATGAAGGGCTGTGAGGCAGGGAGTAAGAAAAGGAATAAGAAAAGGGGGCCAGGGAACCCCCAAACAAACTTCCACTGCTTCACAGTTAACTGTCTTCGATTGGATGCTGAAGATAAGATGCAGTTCCACAATCAGAAGCTGTGTCCAAAAGTCTCCCCCAAGCACAGGTGCACATGCACAGAATTTAGCAGGAATATCGGTTTGTACAGCATAATTACCCTCCTATTCAACATTTCATTTTTCTTTGGTCTGCCTGTTTCACTAAATATAAGATCATTTCAATAAAAATTTTTTGTGCACTTAATGGGGTGGGCAAGTGTTGACTATATGTGGTAGAAGGGAGTTTAGATTTAGTGCAAAGGACAAGAATTGTTTAAATAGAATACTAGCGGGCTTCCCTGGTGGTGCAGTGGTTGAGAGTCCGTCTGCTGATGCAGGGGACACGGGTCCGTGCCCCAGTCCGGGAGGATCCCACATGCTGCAGAGCAACTAAGCCCGTGCGCCACAACTACTGAACCTGCACCCTAGAGTCTGTGAACCACAACTAGTGAGCCTACGCACCACAACTACTGAAGCCCATGTGCCTAGAGCCCATGCTCTAAAGCAAGAGAAGCCGCCGCAATGAGAAGCCCACATACTGCAACAAAGAGTAGCCCCGGCTCGCCACGAGCACGCACACAGCAACGAAGACCCAACACAGCCAAGACTGAAATAAATAAATAAAATTTTAAAAAACGAAATTAAAAGTTAATCAGATCCCTGTCCCTCTCTGCCCTTTCTTTCTTTTAATAAATGTAAATACAATAGCCATCTGAAAAAGTTTTGGTGTAAAGAGTTATATAATCTTGGAACCCTCTCTCTCTCACTGAAATTTTTATTGACATTACCGTAGATTCACAGGCAGTTGTAATAAATAACATAGACATTCCTTGCTCACTTCACGCATTTCCCCCCAATGGTAACATTTTGAAAGCCTACAGTATGACACTACAACCAGGATATTGATACTCATACAATCCACCAATCTTAATCAGATTTCCGCAGTTTTGCTTACGTGTGTGTGTGTGTGTGTGTGTGTGTGTGTGTGTGTGTGCTTATTTTTAAATGACTAGTCAATTGACTCAACACCCTGGTTCTTCTTTTACTGAGGGATTTGCAATGCCTTTTCATCAGACAATAAATTCCTTTGTATATTTTGAACTCTGTTTTCCCTCCACTGACCTGTTTTCCCCAATATTTTGTGATACATTTTGATAGCTGGTATATTAGAACTCTGCTCATTACATTCTTCTTTAAGAAATTTACTGACTGTTTATTCTTCCAGATTAGCTTTAAAATAATTTCGTCAAGTTCCATTTTGAATGAGATTACTTAGAACTTAGAGGAAAAATTGGGAAGAATTTATATTTCTCAGTGTTGTCTTCCTACCAAATATCTAAGTATGTCTCTTTATTTATTTAATGTTACGTTTCTACATATGTTGTTTTTATATGTTACTACTTAGAATCAATTTTTAAAATATAGATTCTTATGTTTATTTTCCATATTTATTTTGTAATTTTACTAAACCCTCATTTTAAAAAATAGACTTTACTTTTTAGAGCAGTTTTAGGTTCACAGCAAAATTGAGTGGAAGGTACAGATTTTCTATTTACTTCCCTGCTCCCACCATAGTCTCCCCCATTATCAACATCCCCACCAGAATGGTACATTTGTTACAACTGATGAACCTACATCGACACATCATTGTCAGCCAAAGTTCATACCTTACATTAGGATTCACTCTTGGTGTTGTATATTCTATGAGTTTTGAAAAATGTAAATAGTTTTACTGCCCTAAAATTCCCCAATGCTCTATTCATTATTCCCTCTCCCCTAACTCCCAGAAACCATGGAATTTTTATTCTCTCCATAGTTTCATCTTTTCTGGAATGTCGTATAGTTGGGATTTTATAGTATGCAGCCTTTTCAAATTGGCTTTTCCCAGTTAGTAATATGCATTGAGGTTTCTTCCATGTCGTTTCATGGCTTAATCATCTCTTTTTAGCAGTGAATAATATTTCATTGTCTGGATGTGCTATAATTTATTTATCCATTCACCTACTGAAGGACATCTTGATTGCTTCCAAGGTTTGGCAATTATGAATAAAGCTGCTATAAACATCTATGTGCAGAGTTTTGCATGGACATAAATTTTCAACTCATTTGGATAACTACCAAGGAGTGCAATGGCTGGATTGTAAGGTAAGAGTATGTTTAGTTTTGTAAGGAAATGCGAAACTGTCTTCCAAAGTGGCTGCAGCATTTTGCATTCCCACCAGCAGTGAATGAGAGTTCCTGTTGCTCCACATCCTCGCCAGCATTTCGTGTTGTCCATGTTCTGGATTTTGGCTGTTCTAATAGGTGTGTAGTGGTATCTCATTGTTGTTTCAATTTGCATTTCCCTTATGACCTGTGACATAGAGCATCTTTTCATATGCTTATTTGTCATCAGTATATCTTCTTTAGTGAGGTGTCTGTTCAGTTCTCTGGCCCATTTTTAAATGGGGTTGTTCATTTTCTTATTGGTGAGTTTTGAGTTCTCTGTATATTTTGGATAACAGTCCTTTATCAGATGTGTCTTTTGCATATATTGTCTCCCAGTCTGTGGCTTGTCTTCTCATTCTCTTGACAGTGTCTTTTGCTGAGCAGAAGTTTTAAATTTTAATGAAGTCTAGCTTATCAATTATTTCTTTCATACATCATGCTTTTGGAGTCATCACCAAATTGGTCACCACCATTTGTCATCACCAAATGTCATCTAAATTTCCTCCTATATTATTTTCTAGGAGTTTTACAGTTTTGTATTTTGCATTATGGTCTACAATCCATTTTGAGTTAATTTTTGTGAAGGATGTAAGGTCTGTATTTAAATTCTTTTTTTCCTCACATATGGATGTCCAGTTATTACAGTACCATTTGTTGAGAAAACTGTCTTTTCTCCATTGTATTGCCCTGGCTCCTTTGTCAAAGATCAGTTGACTATTTTGTATTGGTCTATTTCCAGGCTCTTTATTCTGTTCCAATGATCTATTTACCTAATCGTTCACTCTTACCGCATTGTCATGTTTACTGTATCTTTATAGTAAGTCTTGAAGCTGGGTTTGGTGTCAGTCCTCCAACTAAATTCCCATTTTTAAAAAGCTTTTTATCTCATTTTGGGGGGCTCTGTAAGTATACAATCATATCATTTGCAAATATTTGTCCCTTACTTTTCTAAATTTATAGCTCTTATTTAATGTTTTTAGTTATTGTAGCTCTGTAATATGTTTTAACATCTAATAAAGCTGTTTTCTTTCAATTACTCTAGTTTCAAAATTATCTTAGCTGTTCTAACTCATTACCACCCTTTCACACCCCCCATTCCTCTGGAATTTCTACAGAAACTAGAGATGAGTTATTATTATTATTTTCAATATTCCACAGCAAGATAATTGTCTTGTATTTTTAAAAAATTTTACTGCATGAAAATATTTTTAAAGACCTTTTTATATATTAAGGTAATGAGATTTCGATGTGTTCCAAATGTTTTTTTCAGTTTCTTTTGACTTATAAAAATTTTTAGATTTTATATTGGACCATAGTTGATTTACAATGTTGTATAAGTTTCAGATGTACAACAAAGTGATTTAGTTATACATATACATATATCTATTCTTTTTCCGATTCTTTTCCCATATAGGTTGTTACAGAGTATTGAGTAGAGTTCCCTGTGCTATACAGTAGGACCTTGGTGATTTTATAGCAGTTTTTTCATGTAAATGGGGAATGGAAAGGGACAGGGAGAATATCCTACTCCAAGGGAGCAACAAAGGCAAAGGCCTCAGGGCCAGGGGACTGGAAACCTGTGATGGAAAGAAGAGTCTGGTGTGAGTTGAGGTTTGATGGGTGAGTGGGAGTCCTACCAGGGAGGGATTTGTTGACTGTGGTGAAGAGAAGGGCTTAGACTTTATGCTACTTTCAAAGGGAAGCCAGTGGAGGACTTTAGAGGAGTGACAAGACGTGGTTAATGCTTAAAGTAATCATTCTGGCTGCTGAGTGGAGAATGGGCTGTGGGGTGGTGTATACAAGTAGAGTGAAAGCAGGGAGGTCTGCCAGGAGGCAGCTACAATGATCCAGGTTAGAAATGATGGTGGCTTGCACTAGGATGGTGGGAGTAGAGATAGGAAGGAATAAATTTCAAAGATATTTTGGGGGTACAATCAAAAGGGCTAGATGAGAGAAAGGGAAGAATCAAGAATAATTCAGCTTTTGACTTAATCAACTGAGTGGGTTGGTGGTATTTACTGAGACAAAGAGTGTGAGGTGAGTAACAGATTTAGGGGCAGAGAGAATAAAGAGTTCTATTTTGGGCATGGTAGTTTTGAGATGCCTATTTGACAAGCAAGTGGAGATGTCATTAAGGTAGTTGGATATGAGGAAGGAGCTTGGGAAAGAGGCCCAGGTTGGCTCTTTTAATTTAGGATTTTATAGATGGACCAGATGAGATTACATGAACAAGGGTTTAGATAAAGAGAAACTCTGAGGTATCTCCAATTTGTAGATGTCAGATTAAAGAGGTATAGACAGCAAAGGACTATAGTGAAGGAGAGGCAGGAGTGTATGGTCGTATTAGAAGCCACAGGAAAAAAGTGGAAAGAGAGATAAGCTGCATTGACTGCATTTAATAAGTTAAGTAAAATGAGAATATAGAAGTGTTAAGTTTATTTCATGTAACCAAAAAATTACAGTTTGTGTGTGTTGTATCAACCAATGCTGGCCTAACTCCTAATGATGAAAAGTATTTCAAGTAAAAATAAAAAAGGAGACAATGATGAAACCTCACCATTATTATTTAATTTTTTTCTGAAAGAATTAGCCAATAAAATTATACAAACGGAAAAAAATTGCAATTACACAAGGTTAAAAGCCTTTCCAGTATTTTTACTTGGATCTTACTAAATTTATAGACTAATCTAAATGGAATTGAAATCTTTACAAGTTTAAGCTTTTTATCCCAAGAACAAAGTATGTGATTTATTTAAATCTTCTTTTATGGATCTCAGTAGAGATATAACATTTTCTTCAGGAAGGTTCTGCTCATTTCTAGTTAAATTTATTCCAAGGTATTTTAAAAATTTTTATTTTGTATTGGAGTAGAGTTGTGTTAGTTTCAGGTGTACAGCAAAGTGATTCAGTTATACATATGCATGTATCTGTTCTCTTTCAAATTCTTTTCCCATTTAGGTTAGTACAGAGTATTGAGCAGAGTTCCTGTGCTATACAGTAGGTCCTTGTTTGTTATCCATTTTAAATACAGCAGTGTGTACATGTCAATCCCAAAGTATTTAAAAAAAACTTTCTGTTGCTACTGTTAACATATCTGTATCTATATATTTATCGATATCTATATTGATATCGATATACAGATGATCTTTAAAATATATACTATATATTTAAAAGATTATGCACAAAAAGGCTAAACTAGAAATGAGCAGAATCTTCCTGAAGAAAGCACAAGCTCTCTCTCTCCACATGTATATATAAGGTATAATTATCCATATACATGTATATAGATATATGGATTATGGTATATATATGCATATACATATACATACTATATATGTGTATATATATATCTACACACACACACACACACACACACACACACAGCCTCTCTGGGCAATATTTAAACCTATCTCTGGGTGAGTTTTTTTTCTCTGTCTGGTACTAGAATCTTTGTCTTTTTCCCTTTCCTAACTGTAACATGTTATATCTTAATTTCTTGAGATGCCCACACTCTTAAAGAAGGGATGAAGACAGTCTTCTCTCATAGTCTCTCCAAATGAAGGGCCTGAGCAGGAGGGAAGCTTGCGATGGGTCGCCGAGGGGAGAAGACCGTGGTCATCCGAATACTCCTATCATATTTTCAGTCATGACTAAAACTTGAGCTGAAGTCTTAAGAATCCTATGAACTGAGACATTAAATTACATTTTAATTTAACTCAAAGTTCCTTTGAAATTCCATCTCTTCAGTAACATCTTGTTTTCTCCTCTCTCTTTAATAAAACCTCATTTCCAGAACAACTAAACCGCTATAGCCCTTCAAATGATTCCCTTCAAAAGCCTTGTGGGGAATGTTTTTAATAAATACTAAAAAGTATCGTTCTATTTTTAAGCTTTTACCTCAGGTGTCTGAACAGTTCCTATGAGCTTTCTAATGCTCTGCTTAGTCTAATTCAATACAAAACAGGAAATCAATTATATAAACCCTTTCCTAAAAGTGTGTAAAACAGATGCTTGAGTTAAAGTACAGGTAAACATTAACATATTTGATAATATTTGGATAATTTATTAAACAATAGTCAACATATTAAAATACCATTTGATATATACATTTTGATAGTGTTATATATTAATATGGTTGGCTGCTTCTTTTCTGTACAAAACCAATTACTGCACGTGTTTTGAGTCACAAACAGTGGTGGGATTAAATATTGCCCTCTTCTGGAAATTTGACTTAATAAGTTAATTCTCTGAAAGAATAAACACATAGATAGGAGGCAGGGTGAACACAGTATACCAAAACAGGATCAATAGTGAGATTTGATGTCTTCAGAATATTGCCATAGCCAGTTCGTTAAACTACAGGACTAAAATTATATTGAGAAACTCAATAGCAAATAAATTTATGAATTATGCTTGTTGGAAGACTTAAAAGTTCAAATGATTTATGGAATAACAAATGAGAGAAGAACCCAACTTAACTTGACTAGAGATGCAGTCATTAGGGCTTAATTTCCAAGTGATCACATGCTTGTCAAGAGTTCCCTAAAGGAAGAGGGAGAAGTAGAAATGGGACTAGGGGTTGTAGATTTGATAAACTTCAATGAGGGAGAGCAAAATGAATGTGTCCAGAGACTTTATCCTTCACCTTTGTACTAGTTGGTTTGGTTCTTGTGTCTGATATAATTCTCATTAAGTTTCTTAGGCAAATTCAATGTTGGTGTCATAAAGGGGGACTGGGACTGCTTGATTCCATAAGGAAACTCAAGGGAATATTTTCAGTCCTCCAGTATGGATGGAGTATTTTAGAATATTCCCTTCCTATATTCCAGGTGAATCTTAAATTTTGATAAGGTCAGATTTTGCACAAGTAGTTTAAGGCTAAGAAAAATTCTATACCAAGGGATTCTCCCATCAACCTCTAGGAGAACCAAGTGAGAAAATGTGACTCAGTACAACTCATGACTGCAGAGGGAAAGTCAGCCCAAAGTACATTTTCTAATACTGAGGAGTGAGTAATGTCCTCCTCATTCAGGCTTCCTCATACCCAAATGTTCGGGATGCTACTTAGGTAATAGTCACTGTAGTACTACAGAAACTTAGTTTTACCAGGATGCACCCTCTTAGGTAGTTCTTTCCATGGGAAAACAAAAATGTGCTAGTCACAGCTCATACAACTCAATAACAACAAAAGAACAACCCAATCAAAAAACGGGCAGAAGACCTATATACGCATTTCTACAAAGAAGACATACAGATGGCCAACAGGCTCATGAAAAGCTGCTCAGCATCGCTAATTATTAGAGAAATGCAAATCAAAACTACAATGAGGTACCACCTCACTCAGGTCAGAATGCTCATCATTAAAAAGTCTACAAATAACAAACGCTTGAGAGGGTATGGAGAAAAGGGAACCCTCCTACACTGTTGGTGGGAATGTAGACTGGTACAGCCACTATGGAGAACAGTATGCAGGTTCCTCAAAAAAATAAACACTGTGTTGCCATATGATCCAGCAATCCCACTCCTGGGCATATATCCAGACAAAACTATAATTCAAAAAGATACATGCACCCCTATGTTCATAGCAGCACTATTCACAGTAGCCAAGACATGGAAGCAACCTAAATGTCCATTGACAGATGAATGAATAAAGAAGATGTGGTATATGTATATATATGTATATACACATATACATACAATGCAGTACTACTCAGCCATAAAAAGGAATGAAATAATGCCATTTGTAGCAACATGGATGGACCTAGAGATTATCATACTAAGTGAGATAAGTCAGAGAAAGACAAATACCATATGATATCAGTTATATGTGGAATCTAAACTATGACACAAGTGAACTTATGAAACAGAAAGAGACACACAGATTTAAAGAACAGACTTGTGGTTGCCAAGGGGGAGGGGGTGTGGGGAGGGGTGTGTTGGGAAAGTGGGATTAGCAGATGCAAGCTAGTATATATAGAATGGATAAACAATGAGGTTGTTTGTATATATAGAATGGATATATACAGAATGGATAAACAACAAGGTCCTACCGTATAGCATAGGGAACTATATTCAATAACCTGTGATAAACCATAATGGAAAAGAATATGAAAAATAATATATATATATGTATAACTGAATCACTTTGCTATACACCAGAAACTAACACAACCTTGTAAATCAACTATACTTCAATAAAAAAATACATTAAAAAAAATGTGCTTGTCAAAGTCTTGGAGTTACTGACCTGAGCCTGAGCAGAGCCCAGAACTCACAAACATAACAATGTCTTCCAACCTCAAGTGTGATTTAAATTATTTTGTTAAAATATTGATTAAATACAGGCATACCTCAGAAATATTTCAGGTTTTGTTCCAGACTACTGCAATAAAGCGAATATCACAATAAAGAGAGTCACATGAATTTGGGGATTTCCCAGTGCATATAAAGGTTGTGTTTACACTATACTGAAGTCTATTAAGTGTGCAATAGCATTACGTCTAAAAAATGTATATACCTTATTAAAAAACACTTTATTACTATGTTATCATCTGAGATGTCAGTGAGTGTAACCTTTTTGCTGGTGGGGTCTCTTGCCTCCATGCTGATGGCTACTGACTGGGGAGGGCGGTGGTCGCTGAAGGTTGGGGTTAGCTGCAGCAATGTCTCAAAATAAGACATGTGTAACTTTGAAATTGACACCTCACCATCAAGATGGGAAAACTTTAGCAAATTTGGCCAAGAAAATTCCTCTAATTTTATCAGTCGAGTTTCTTGGGCCAACCTGCCTACTTATATGGGCACAATTTGCAATGACCCCAATCAATTACAGTAGTAACATCAGAGATCACTGATCACAGATCACTGTAAGAAATACAATTATAATGAAAATGTTGGAATTTTGAAAATTCCAAAATGTGACACAGAGACATGAAGTGAGCAAATGCTGTTGAAAAGATGGTGCTGATACACTCTGTCAACACAGGGTTATCACAAACCTTTAATTTGTAAACAAAACAAAACAAAACAATGCAGTATCTGCAAAGCACAATGAAATGAGGTATGCCCATATGAAATCTAGAACCAGACAGCAACACTTTATGCTTATAGCTCTTATACAACTATAATAAAAATTAAATTTACAAACTAGTTATATACAACCTATAAGACCAATAGAACCCAAATCTACAACACTGATTTAATGATAGTTTGTTAAATACTAAATTACCTTTCATTATGTGAATGGGTACTTAATTTCATGGCAAATCTGAAAGTAGGCCCTAAAATTTTGGAGCAGTATTCATTTATAAAGTGATAAGATGACATGCTATATCATTCTGAACATGTTTTCTTTTAGATTATCAGAAAAACAGAACGACAGAACTAAAAAAACAAACTACTGTACAGAGGATTCCAACCCCCGTGAATTTGGGAAACACTGGAAAGGTCACGGATGTTGGGGCTTGGCAACATTGGACTTGAGTCTTAGCTCTAGCACTTTAGCATGTGGCCTTGGGGAAGTCATCAGACCTCTCTGGACCTCAAGTTCTGTATTTGTAAAGTGGATGACCTTCACTCATTCAACGTAGAGTAACTAAGCTGGCACTGTCCTAAGTGCTAAGGAAGTAGCTGTGAGCAAACTAAGTACCTGCCTTTATAGAGCTCACAGTACAGTCAGGGTGGAAAGTGGAGGGAGAAAAAAATACACATAAAATAATTTCACGTACTGATAAGTGGTATGAAGAATACAGGGCAATGGGATAGAAAGGGACTGTGGGTGAAAGGCAGAGTTGGTACTTTAGCCAGGGAAAACACTCAGATGATATGTGGCATTTGAGTAGACACCCAAATGATAAGAAATTAGGTGTGTGATGAGCCAGGAGATGTGGGAGTGAGCTCGTTGTATCTGAAGGACTCAGAAAACTGGTGTGATTGGAGCACAGAGAGGAAGGAAATGATGGAGTCTACTCTGCAGGTTATTTAAGGATTACATGAGCTAAAGACATAAAGTGCCCAGCACAGAGTATCAAACCAACAAATGGCGAGTATTATTTGTACTATAGATTATAAATTCATACTTTACAATGTGAAGAGTTAATCTCTTCTAAATGGAAAAGTTTTGTTGATCTCGCTTAAGTTCATTTCCTTTAGAAATAAAGAGAGAAGCTAGCAGGAAGACTATTTTAGTAAGCTGCTTTGTTTACATGCATTCATTGCAAAGTTCTTCTCAGTGATGTCTACAGTATATTCTCAACAATCTCAGGATATACATTATTCATACAGTCATAGAATCTTTACTTATTTATTAAAGCTGGTGATACTTAAGAGATCATCCTGCTTCACTCATTTTTCTGGTAAGCAAGGTACAGTCCAAGGAAATGATGCAATTTAAGTAAACAGAATTAGTGGCAGAGCTTGTACAAGATCCAGGTCCCTGGACTCTTCATTGTCTCTTCTTTTTATTATCCTAACTTATTCCCTTCTTCTACTCTCCCTCCCTAGTCGTACCTTGGCTTTTTGTTGCTATTACAATCAGCAAAATGATACTTTAGGGATGGTTGATGTTGAACACAAGCCAGTGATGTGACTAGCAATTTAAAGCCTTTTAGACAGATCACATCACAGATGATTAGGGCATTTTTGTCGACTGAATGCTTATGTCCTCTGAAAATTCCTATGTTAAAGCCCTAACCCCCCATGTGATGGTATCTGGAGGTAGGGACTTTGGGAAGTGATTAGGTTTAGATGATGTCATGAGGGTAGATCCTTCATGATGGAATTAATGCCCTATGAGAAGAGACCAAAGAGCTTGCATGCTCTCTCTCTGCCATGTGAGGACGTGGCAAGAAGGTAGCCATCTGTAAGCCAAGAAGAGAGCTCTCACCAGAACCTGACCATGCCAGCACCTGACCTTGGACTTCCCAATGTCTGTTGTTTCAGCTACCCGGTCTATAGTATTTTGTTATAGCAGCCCGAGCAGACTAAGGCACACCTTTATATTGTAACATTTACGATATGCTATATTGTTGGACATTTACTAGGGTGGGTGAGAATAAAGCAGTAGGCTGGTTGCCCCAGGAAACTTGACTGGTAAAATTAGAGGAATTTTCTTGGCCGAATTTGCTAAAGTTTTCCCACCATGAGGTGAAGTGTCAGAGTTACACATGCCTTGAAAAATCTGCTTTAAAACTGGTCACTGTTGATTTTATGATGTGAAGGCAAAAGCTGAAGATCTAAAAGAAAAATACAACCTAATAATATCATATTAGGGGAACTTGCAAGGTCTTCTAATGACTTGTCCCGTACTGATGAAATACATCAATGTCAGAGAACAGTCGTTGAACTAGATGGGCTTGATATATGCTAAAACGTAGGACTCTTTCGTGCTTGTAATTGAGAATTGGATCTTTGCTAGTAATTTTGTTAGTGATGTATGAGCCCGAGGAGAACACAACTCTCTTCTAAAGCTATATTAAAGATATAGTGCTCACACTAGGAAAAAAGGCTTTGTCAGTAAATAAATACAATACAGACACAAATAATTGACGTGTATGGTAATAATTGTACTCTATTACTTTCATAAAGTCCTCTGGCCTACAGATGCTTAAGAAAATATACTACTGAATAGCTCCTTAAAAGGGATGAATTAGTTGAGATATTGCTTCTCAAAATTTAGACTCAGGTGCTGTCTTCAGAATAGAAGATGCCTGAGTGCTTAGGACCAAATATCTAACAAATGAAAGAATAAAGGCAATTTCCGTGTATGCATCAGTTGTCAACTGCATATATTGTGTTTGTATCCTATTATTCTTGTGAATTTGTTTGCAGAATATTTGTAGTAATTCTTCAATATAGGGGTAATGGGAAGAGCATATGGATTTGAAGACTCCTACATGGTATTCTAAGAGTTGATTTTTTAAATCTTCTGAATAGGAGGAGTAATAACACCTACATCTCAGGGTTGTCCTAAGAGTTAAATGTATGTGAAATATGGCCTGAAACACCACTAAACAAGAGTTATACACACATAAAATTATTTCACTTCCAAATCAGAAAACTCAAGCACAAAGGAAATAAAAAATTTCCTTTAAATTTTATTTTTAATAAAAAATAAAAAAGGTTTTATCACCAATAATAAATGAAGAATGGATGGCTTGTAAATGATGGGTTTGTGAGTAGAAGAAAAAGAATCCAGTGACTAAGCGCATTGAAGGAAGCTGGCTTAAGAGGTCTTATCATCCAGAGCCAGGGCAGAATAGCTTAACCAGCAGAGAAGTCAGTTACCTTCCTGGAAGCCAGTTTGGAAGGAGAGCTGGGGACTCTGGACAAGGATGTGGGAAGCAGTGGAATCTTCTTTTCACCTGATTTGTAAGTGAGGGCAGCCTGAAACACCGGCGTGCACGGGTCAGGCCTGCAGTAGCTGAGACCATTCAGGTCTAAGCAGAAGGAGGTATTCCCTGTGGGGAGGTTGGCTGGTGCAGTGAGGGTGGGAATCAGCATTCCCAGTCCCAGCCCCATGTGCAGAGATCTTAGGAAGAAGCTAGCTTGCTCTGCACAAAAAGCCTTAAGGCAAGTCTCCGTTCCATCCAGAGCGCCTGTAAGCCCTTCCTATTTAGAACTTATGGAGCTGTCATTCTTTTCTGCCCTGTTTTAGAAGACAAATGTCTAACTCTCTTTATATTTATTTAGAGTTTATCTTTTTCGCCAGACAGTGAGTTCCATGGGATGTGCTTCCTGTCAGTTTTGTTTCCCACTGAGTCCTCAAAGCCCGGCCAAGTGCCTGGCACATAACAGGTACTCATTAAACAGATAAAGAATGAACACTTAACACAATGTAAATAGGAGGAATAAGTAAATAAGAAAGGGAGAGGGGCTTGGAGAAGTAACATTTACTCTCTCGCCTGCATTACTTTACTTACAGTAACATGGTTGATTCTTTGAACTACCCTGTAGATGGATGTGAATGATGTTTAGTAAATGAGGAAATGGAGACTTGGAGAATTTAGAAAACTTATTTCTGGTTTCACACCTGGTAAGCGATATAGAATTTGGACGAGATTTGACCAATGCCCAAATCCACAATCCTCCAACTGCCAAGGTTCCCCTAGCACAGCAGGGATGATGCCATAAGGACGGGCAGATCTAGGTTCTATTCTAAAGGTGCCCCAAGGCAACTCAGAAGCTAGTTGCAGTTCTAGGGAAGAGTAGAACTGAATTTTCTGTTTGTTATTAAACAAAGTGTTTGTTTGAACTGATTGCAATGTTCCCAGTGAATTAGTACCATAGATAAACATACTTAGCAGGACGTGAGATGTGGTAGGGACATGATAAATGTTTGTAGCACAAATAAATGAAAATATAAATGAAAGAAAGAAAAGGATAAATCAACCAGAAGGTGGCCAGTTTTAACCTAAAAGCCACACAGATGAGCATGATTAGCAGCAGGGAAATGGAAATATCAAAGGGGAAGAAACCAGAAAGATGGGGATAGAGCAAACCCTGAGCCTGAAAGTAATAGAAGGAAATGAAAAACAAGGCAAACACATTTAAAGCCCTCACATAAAGGTTTCTGTGTCTTCTATTTAATTCTCTAAACAATAATAATGCATTTCTTCAGTTCATTAGATAATCTATTAAAAAAAGAAAAATCACAGCCTTTGCACAATCTTTGGAAAGTCATTGAGGCTTTCCAGGGTGGGGAAGGAAATCTTATGAACTCTCTGGTGCCCTGAATGAGTTACCATTCTTGGACCGCAAATGTTCCTTGTGCTGTAATTATAACATTAATTGTAAACTTTATTGACTCACTTTTACTCACTAGGCAAGACGTTTGCTATTGGCTGTGGCTAGAATAAGGCCCTCCTCACCCAGCCCTGGCAGGTCAGGATGAGGAACATCACAGTTTCCTGATAAAGGATATAGGCCCCTGGATGATATTAATGTTCCTAAAAAAGGCTGTTGTGCTTGAGTTGTCCTCTAACACTTTGAGGTGAATGACCTCTTGCTGTCCCACACTCCACCCCTTGGTACCATTTCCAGAGGCAGAATCCTTACGTGAAAGGGAAAGGAGCCTTTTCACACTCATCTGCTCTGTCTCCCTTCCTGTGAAAGTGATGGTGAGGATGGTGCTGTCCTGCTTTGGCCACCTGGACCAGAGGAGGTGAGGAAAGAGCTGAGCGCCTCACAAAACCTTAACTGCGAGTTATTTTCCACTTATTATTATTGTCATTTGAAATGGTTATACGAATTTTAGATGAGAGAACTAAGTACATGTGACTTGTGATTTATCCAACTTGGTACCAGAACTGATATTTACATATACCATAGCTGCTTAGTAGCTCTGTCCACATTTCTCAGAAAAACAGCAATAGCTCGGTTAATTAAATAATATCAAGATAGATTGATTCTTATTATTAACTAATCTTACCTTAATGACTTTTGCTGGCTACTATGCAATTAATTAGGAAGCTTTCTTTTTTTTTTTTTTTTGCGGTACGTGGGCCTCTCACTGTTGTGGCCTCTCTCGTTGCGGAGCACAGGCTCCCGACGCGCAGGCTCAGCGGCCATGGCTCACGGGCGTAGCCGCTCGGCGGCATGTGGGATCTTCCCGGACTGGGGCGCGAACCCGTATCCCCTGCATCGGCAGGCGGACTCTCAACTACTGCGCCACCAGGGAAGCCCAACAAAAATATTTTTAAACAAGCTTGTACCATAGTGCAGCATAGAAACAAAAAGTTATTGTTTCAATAGAAGACTGCCTTTTACATGTCAGGCAATGCAATTAAAGGCATCAGAGAAGGCCAAGTTTTTCAGAATACATCATGGAATTTTCAAAGCTAGGAAAAAGGTGTGTATAACCAATTTTGTGAAGGTCTATCACTCAAGCTCAGAACATCAGATAAAAGCTTTTAGCTGACTTTCAAGGAAAGCAGTTTAAATTCCAGTGACATGTAAGTCCATTAAAAAATCCTATAAGGGGACTTCCCTGGCGGTCCAGGGGTTAAGACTCCGTGCTTCCCATACAGGGGGCCCAGGTTTGATCCCTCTTGGGGAGCTAAGATCCCACATGCCGTGTGGCCAAAAAAAAAAAAAAAAAAATCCTATAAGTATAATCAAAGCAGAAACGTTGACAAAATTCCAGATTCTTCAATATGCTTTTAAATTATATTACCAATCCAAAAACTGTTACAGCTGTCAAGACAATGGACTTGGGTAATGAAAATTAGAATATCTTTATGACCCCAACGTGACTCAGAATTATTTTTATATTTTGTAAGTGAAGCTTAGAGTCAAATCAGTATGATGGTCATACTGATTCTGGAGAAGAAAGTGGAATGTGATGATATGAACAAATACAAACTTTTATAGACTCTTAAGATATATATATGTGTATATATATTTAATATGGTGTTTGATTTTTCTGGAAAAGTTGTCAGTAATTGATGCTTTTTACAATGGCTGATGTCTTAGAATCAAGGGACTATAATATAATCAAGGTGACTAAAAGCTTCATGTTGGATATGGCAATATATTCTTAGAGTGTGTGCCCAGCTCAGAGCACTTCCCTGGCAGCTGTTTTACACAAGGGAACATCATTCCTCTGGCCTCAGTTGATCAGACGACACATGAACCCCTGGTTCAAGTTAAGCCAGCATCCCTTCCCCAGGAATCTGGAATTGGGACATAGAAAAGGTGTCTCTGAACTTGGGAGGGATGACAGCATACCCTACACTGTTGGTGGGAATGTAAATTGGTGCAGCCACTATGGAAAACAGTATGAAGTTTCCTTAAAAAACTAAAAATAGAGTTACCATGTGATCCAGCAATCCCACTCCTGGGCATATACATGGAGAAAGCTCTAATTCAAAGAGATACATGCACCCCAACGTTCACAGCAGCACTATTTACAATAGCCAAGACATGGAAGCAACCTAAATGGCCATTGACAGAAAAATGTGTAAAGAAGATGTGGTAAATATATACAATGGAATACTACTCAGCCATAAAAAAGAATGAAATAATGCTATTTGTGGCAACATGGATGACCTAGAGATTATCATACTAATTGAAGCCAGACAGAGAAAGACAAATATCATATGATATCACTTATATGTGGAATCTAAAAAAATGATACAAATGAACTAATTTACAAAACAGAAATAGACCTACAGACATAGAGAAAAAAAAAACTTATGGTTACCAAAGGGGAAAGTGGGGGAAGGAGGGATAAATGTGGAGTTTGGGATTAACATATATACACTACTATATATAAAGTAGATAAACAACAAGGACCTACTGTATAGCACAGGGAACAATATTCAATATCTTGTAATAACCTATAACCCATAATGGCAAAGAATATAAAAAAGAATATATATATACATGTATATACACACCAATCATTTGCTGTACACCTGAAACATTGTAAATCAACTATGTTTTAATAAATATGAACAATTCAACAGATGCAGAAAAAAGCATTCAATAAAATCAACACTCATTAATGATAACAAACAGCAAGCTAGGAAAAAAAGCAATTAAAAAAAGCAGTGGTAAAATTTTAGTTAAGGAAATAATTGGATAATTTTAAGTAGTAAAGCTAACAGAAGAATATCTGTAAATGTGGTGTTTTAGGGGCCTCTCAAGTCTGAGATGGTTAAAATCAAACTTATGGAGCTGGCCCCATGAAACAATATTTTTATATTGCCACAAAATTTCCCTTATATTATCTTTCGGCTGCTGGTGGCTTATTTCATTAAAAAAATATATGTTTTCCGTGGAATTTCTTGTGGAACTAACAAAAAACTCCGCTCTTTGATTTTTGCAACTGCTCAACTTCTTTTTTCCCAATGAATATGGAGAGGAAGTAGAAGCTTATTAATTGCTATGACATTTCTTTCTAACGTATTTCAAGCCCAGGTGTTGAAGTGAGCATGTGTCAGGTTTTAATCATTGGTACTTTTTCTTCATAGGGCATATTTCTATTTTGTTCCTCTGGGTATCAGATCTTCCTCTTCTTTCTCAGTTCTCTGTTTTGTAAAAGTATTAATTCATTGACTTTATGAAGTATGATATTCACCCTAGGTGCAAGGATCTTCCTGGACACTTCAATTCCTGAAGAAAATTCTCTTCAATGATTTTTAGGGAAAAGCAGAACTTACCCTAAGTTTATTCAATAACAGGAGTTCTTAATTCTATTATGAGCCCCTGATTCTTTTGAGCATCTAATCAAAGTTGGGCAATCATTGCCTAGAAAAATGCATCTACATGCCCACACGTATGTTCTGGATGCATTTATGAATTAATGAACTGGCTGCAGCCCATTCATGACCCTTAAGCTAAAAACCACTGTTTGCCATACTCTTATACAGACCCTGGGAAATTCCTTTAGTTTCCATCTATAAATCTGACAAATCAAGCATTTTTGAGGGCGAAGACACATTTAAGGCCAGAGCATGGGGGGTTCAATTTCTCTCACCCCTCAAAGTAAGAGTTAGGGGTCTTCCTTCATCCTGAGATTAACCCTCTAGTCTTGAGAGTTACATCATACAACATCTACCATTACTGGGGCACTCTCTGAGTGCCAAGAACTGATAGAGCATTTCAAAGTATTTCATTTTTATAATACACTTTGAGATACATAAAACCATTCTTAGAGGAATAAACAAAGTAGCAGAACAAAATTCCAGAACCAGAAAAGAATGGGATCAGGCTAGCAGACAGAAGTGCTTCTGCTCTGGGTTGTTCGTTTTCCTATTAGTTCATCCAACAAATATTTCCTAAGAGTGTTCAATGGAATTTGTGCTATGCTGGAGTATTTGGCTATCATCAAAAAAAGCAGACATAATTCAGCCTTCAAAGAACTCATGGTGCCATTAGGAAGATAAGTCAAAACTGTTTATTAGTCTAGGCACTGGGATCCTTGCTCTGGATCATACCAAAACAAGTAAGACCTATTTTTGTGCTCAAAACACCTATGTCTATGCCAAGTAGACACATGGCATTGACACAGAGGCAAATAACGTAGGTGTTGGAAGAGTAGAATAAACCCAACAAGACATGCTTGATGGGAAAGTGAGAGATGGAGGGTGGCAGACTGGACCTCTAAGCTCACTCTCTGTTAAGTTCCCTGGGGAAACTCTGGGGACCATGCTGGTAGAAGACATAATGTCTGTAACAATCCACTGTCCCTGAGATCCTTGAATATAGGGCCTGAGCCTTATGTGTTTTTTAAAACATTTTTTCAGGTCTTAGCACAGTATTTGCCAAAGAGAATGTGCTCAGTAAAATGTTGGTTGCGTGGAGTTGGAAATAAAACATAAAAGAAACAGCACCCCTAAGACAAAACCACTGCTACCACCAAGATAAAAACATAAAAGCCTATTTACATGCTTTTGTCCTAAATGCTAACCAAGGAATTACTTTGGTCCTTGACCACTAGGACTTGCCAGCCTAGTATAGACACACTAAGGTAGGCGTTGGAAATGCTTTGTATATATCATGGGCCTCCTTACTCTCTGAAGGAATAATCCAACTCATTGGAGGAAGCAGGGTAAAAATGAGGACCTCTAATTAATTATTTCTATTCACGTGGCTATGTTTTGTTCTGTGTTTTTCTTCTTTGGTACGTGATGACTTAGCTGATCATCATCTAAAAAATGTTGATTGGCTTGCTAGCTGTTATAAACTACTTCATTCCCAGATCATCTTTTATTACAATAGGGAGATGCAACACTTCGTTAGATATGGCTGCTTTCATTTGTCCTTTGTCATAATTTCTAGTGATTTTTTTAATTATTGGGAATGCTTACATAATCACAGACTAACACCTACAGGAGTGAATCACAGTTCATCTTGCAGGTTTATTGCATGCCTACAGGTTGCAAACATTAAAGTTTAAGTTATCTCCTGAAAGTCCCACAGGCACGCCATGTGGCTTAGAGGTCAAAATTAAACACAAATCCATTTAAACTCTTTTTCTTCTTCATTTAAATAATGAGACAAGTTCAAGAAGGATTGGGAAATGCTCTTAGCAAGAGATAAGTCATTTATTCACAGCACAGTTGAAATAGAAAGCTTCCATGCGTGGGAGGGTTCATGAATACTTGCAGCAAGCCGACTCTCTCTTCCCTCTAAACTCTGACGAGCAGAAGAACAAGGTCTGCAGGTCTGCCTAGATTCCAGATCGTTTTTCAAAGCAGCCACTTTGCTTCTTAGCCATTTCCCTGTACCCTTGTACCTGGTTGTGCTGTCTAGTTTCCTTCCATTGATAGCTATCTTCAGCATTCAGCAAGAACTTAGCAAATATTTTTGTAGGATTGGGGGGGCTATGTAGTTATGTTTATGACTTAATTTTTCTTTTCTTCCTTTTTTCCTCTTCATGGCTTCTCCTCCCTTTTCTGGTTTCTCATTCTGTGTCTTTATTCCTATTTCTCTCCTTCTCTCTCCTGACTCTGTGTGTGTCTCTCTCTCTGTCTCCTGTCTCTCTTCTTTCTTCCATCTGCCTCTCTTTACATATTTATTAAATGTTACCACATGCCAGGCACTGGTTTAGGGGTGGGAGATTATAAAGAAGGCAGTTTATGCTTTCCAGAATTCTCAGTCTAACAGGGTAGGGGTTGAGAGGAGGGGAATGGCATGGACAGAGTAATGATAGCAATTTATAAAGATAGAAATGAGACGTTTTAGTAGCACAAAGAAGTGTTTAACTCTGTCTGAAAAGGTCAGGATGAAGTGAAATTTGAATTAAGTCTTGAAGCAGAGGCAGGAGTTTTTAAAGTGGAGGGCGGGTAGGAGAGAGGCCATTCCAGATGGGATAGCATGTGCAAAGGTATGCAGGTGAGAAAATATCAAACATCGTGGAAATGGCAAATGGGGCATACACTTAGTCCGCTGAGAACCAGAAACTGAGGGCAGATCACAGAGCAATGACACCTACAGTCCAATAGTAATCCTGACCTGCATACCTACGTAAGTCCTGTGCAACCAGTGCTTTCGGTTTGTTTTTGGTTTTCTCCCAACCATCACTCTGCGACATAAGTAATGAGCCATAGTGGGAAGCTGTTCTGCCCCACAGCCTGAATCAGTGGTGTCAGGCTGAGGGGAGCTCTCTATGGCTCTGACCAGAGAGGTTTATGCTCTTTCCTAAACTGAAAGTAGAAGCCAAATGTTGGAGATCTGAAGGCAGCCAAGACACTATTCCACTTTCCTTTCTATGGAATTTTGAGCCGACTGAGAGCTAGAGAATGAATACGCCAGATGGAACGCCAAGTATCCCCTTTGTCAGTAATAATGGCTAGTTTGGAGAATGTGGCTTAAGCCTCTGGCAATACTGAGCTTCTTGGCTTCTTACCCCAGAATTAGGGAGGTTCACCTACTCAGCTGTAAACCACGGGCTTCCTTGCAACCCTGAGGAGATGGACGATCAGACCGGAATTCTTTGCAGGCAGGCAGAGGATGGGAAACTGAGGCTGAAGACCTCAACAGGCCCGGAAATCACTCCACCCACCACGGCATAAAATGAGTGAGTGTGTGCGGAGAGGTCATGAGTTCCATTGATGTTCTACGGAAACCTGAAGCCAGGTGATAGAAGATGGTCCCTACCAAGTCCAAGTCTAATATTTGTCATCCCACTTCCTCATCATAAGAAATTGACACGGGTGAGAAGTGTATGTGAAAGGTGGTCCTGTGACTATTTTTATTTGAATCCTTATCATGAACTGGTGTGGCAAGCAGAGATATCTTTTGTAAACAGCGTTTGTAGCGGCCTTCTTCTTTAGAGTAGAGGGGTAACATGTTGACCTCCCAGGAATCTCCTAGATCAGGGACTCTAGACTTTTGTGTTCTATTAAAATCAGTGGATTTGAGAAACACTAACATTAAGGTTCAAAAAGTGTGAGAGACCTAGGTCTTTAGAAGAAATCTAGAATTGAGCACAAGATTGAGGGTGTGTGGCAGTGCGACCTTTTGAGGAGGCTATAAATATGGAAAGAAGGTTCTCAGGGTGTTGCTGAGACTTCAAGGGCCTGTGAAGAACATTTTGTCGTGGTAACATTTAACTGCACTCTATCAAGCTAGCAACTCCCCTCTCCAGCTCTCAAGGACTCATTGCTTTCCCTCTGACGTAGATTTTGTTGGGGTGCTGTGTTCTCTCAAGATTAAGACAGCGACTCTACGCTAGTTTCAAGATGCTTGCGTGTTAGTGTCCTTCATTTTTTTTAGACAGTTGAAACAAGATTTACAATTTAATTAGTAAGGAGCTGTAATCTGTTAGTGCACCATGCCTTTAATATCTGCAGAGGCATGCCTGGAGGGGAAGGCAGACTGTGGTTTTCCAAAGACATGCTGCTGGGATCCAGAAAATGTATTGAGACCCTAACATTACCTTTCTGGATCTGTGACGTTGATTCCTGTGACCCTGCTTTTGCTGCTGGATTTGCCCACAGTCTCTGCTTTACATCCTTGCTCCTACCCAGAGTAGGCATTTTTGGCTTATTGACTCCAATGTTCCCTGATCCCACCTTCCCTTGAAGTCAGTAAATCTCTAGTGTTAGTGAACATACCAGTCACTTGGTACTTGTTCAGAGTGCAGAACTCCTGGGCTGTACCTTAGAGATTTTGATGTGTTAGGTCTGTGATGTGCCCCAGGAACCTCACCTTGAACTAGCATCCCCAGATATTCTGAGAAAGGGGGTCCACAGGCCTTACCTTGGAACAACACCTGACAAGTATGACACTCTGTGCCCTGCTATGCTTAGTCCAGTATGTGGCCTCAGTCCACCTCCGATTTCTGTCCTCACAGCTCTCATTCAGATGCTGAAATCCTGAAGGGACTGGACTTCTCTAGCTTGAGATGAGGTGCATTCCGTGATGTACCTTGAAGAAGAGAATGAAGTTGGTGACGTGTTTTGAGATTAAAGGAGTAGACTAAGTATGTCATTAGCGTGCACTTTCCCTAAGGTTAGTAGTTTACGGAATGGGTCAGCTCTGTCCAGGTCAGCTGAGAGCTCCTCTCAGACTCTGTGCTTCATGATGGGGTCCCCCCTCCGAGAACTTAGAATTTTAGAGGGGACTCTGTGAGAGCCTTGTTATTCCTCTCTAGGCAGTCTGCCAAGAAGTTGGTTGGCTTCTGTGGTTGTGTTGTTCATGATGTGATTTTTTTTGGTTTGATTAGTAGTTGGAAATGTGATCTACAGACCTTACTGTGAGACACTCTCTGGACCACCTGCATCTATTTAGGGATATTTTCCCAGAGGTATCAAGCCTCATGAAACTGCAGCAGTGACTTGCAGTTCAGGGAAAACTACCATTAGTCATCTAATGGTAGTCAAGGGACCCTATTTACTTCTCAATAGGGTATTAATCAGAGGACTTCTCAATTTCTAGAAATGTTTGTAATTTTATTTTCTTGTTTTCTGATATTCTTTTAATTGATATTTATTTTTTAACTATTCTTATGCTACTTACATCTTCTAGAATACTTTTACCTAACGTTGTTGTTGTTAAAACAATTTACCATTTTACCTGTTTAATACATCTATTTAATCATGCCTCATTTATACTATTCTTTCTTATTCACTTTTTAAGTTTTAATTTTATCTATTCAACTTGATCATTTCATAGCTATGACTGTTTTTTTGCTATGACTTTTTGTAAACAGTGAAATTGAATTTGGGGTGAATTCTTTGCATTTTTGTTTAGTATAGGAAATTAATTTCAAGTTAGACAGATTTGTACCAGTTTTTATGACTTGCTTTGTCATCATCTCAGTTCCCTATTTATACTTTCTTTATAAGAAGCATGTTTCACTCAAGAGTTGTTTGAAATTCAAACTGTTCAACGTGTGCTGCCCTCAGGGAAATTTTATGAGAAGCTAGTCCTTTTAGCGGGTGTTGGCATGGTGTCAGCATGCCAGCTCTTTTCAGTATAGACTGGACTGCAAGGTGGTGTGACCAGAGGCCAGTAACTTAAAATTCCTGAAATTGTCATTTTTATTTAAAAAACTTGTGCGCCTCAGAAGTAGGCATGCTGTATGTAGTATTAAAAATTATTATTGTTATTGTTTATGGTGGGTGAGGAATGTTTATTAACTTCCTCACCATCCTTTGGAGGGAGCTGTATAGCAAGCTTCATTGTGCAACCCTTGTGTCACAGACTGAAATGGCCTGGATTAATTTTTAAGGTTGTTTTCCTTAGAACAATCTGGGGCCGTGTCCAAAGACTTAGAAAAAAATCTGTTTCCACGATCCCTAAAATATTGACACCAATTCTCTCACTTGCAAGGATGCTGGCCATGGTTTAGCAAAAGGATCCTGTTTTCAAGCAAAAGAAACCCAAACAATAATTAGACTTTAAATAGTAGGGAGACCAGCACAGTTGAAAGTTCCATGAAGTCTCTGTACAGTCATCCCTGGAAGTCCAGGGTACTCAGGTGTTCCCGAAAAGTCCTCGGCCTGGTTGGAATCTCTCAGCTACACTGGCTTCTGTAGTGCCAGCTCCTGCTCTTTGCTGTTTACAGGTCTCTGGTCATCCACAAAGCGCTTCTTGGACCCACTTCTGTTCATTTCCTCGTCTGGCAAAGTCTTTAAACTGACTTTATCTTCCATATTAGAAAAAAATTGGAAGCTGGACTTTAAAGACAAATACTTATTCACTTTGCATAAATCATGTCTTTAGCTTTGCAAGGGCATTTGTTACTGAGGATTTATGGACACTCATGTGTTTTGTCCTCCCGCTTAAGGTAGAAATGATTGCCTGACTTAAAAAAATCTGCCAATCTGCCTTCTGTAGCAATCATTAACCTATCAACGAGTAGATATGTTTTTTTGTTTGTTTTTTTGTCTACCCAGCATCTTTATTTCCTACTTTAGGTAAAAGTTTCTATGTTAGGTTCTCCAGAGAAACAGAACCAATAGGATATGTCTATCTCTATCATCTCTATCTTTATCTCGAGAGAGATTTTAAGGAACTGTAATAGTTGTAAGCTCTTGTAATAGTTGGAGGCTGGCAAGTCCAAAAACTGTAAGGTAGGCAGACCCTGGGAAAAACTGATGTTTCAGCTTGAGTCTGAATAGGGTCTGCAGGCAGAACTCCCTCTTTCTCAGGAGTGGGGAAAGGAGTGGGTAGAGACAATGTCAGGTTTTTTTTCCTCTTAAGGCCTTCAACTGATTGGATGAGGCTCACCCATATTATGGAGGATAATTTGCTTTACTCAAAGTATATGATTAAAATGTTAATCTTATCTAAAAAACATCTTAATAGCAACATCTAGACTAGTGTTTGACCAAATATCTGGGTACCATGGCCTAGCGAAGTTGACACATAAAATTAACCATCACGGGACTTCCCTGGTGGTCCAGTGGTTAAGAATCCACCTTCCAATGCAGGGGATGAGGGTTCGATCCCCAGGCCAGGAACTAAGATCCCACATGCCGCGGGGCAACTAAGCCCAAGTGCCACAACTACTGAGCACATGAGCCACAAGTACTGAGCACATGAGCCACAGTTACAGAGCCCACACGCTCTGGAGCTTGCACACCATAACTACAGAGCCCACGTGCTCTGGAGCCCACGCGCCACAACTAGAGAGAAGCCTGTGTGCCTCAAAGAAGAGCCCTGCATGCTTCAACTAAGACCTGCCACAGCCAAAAATAAAATAAATAAATAAATATTTTTTTTAAAAAGGTAAGTTGGGTCATCCTCTTTAAAAAAAAAAATTAACTGTCACATACCCCACCTTACTTTCGGAGACCTGCTCTCCTGACCCTTAGTCCATGGGCCTCAGATGGCGTTGCCTTCATTTTTGGTTCCAAGGGTGAGCATGCGACACAGGCTCATACAATCATAGCATAAAATTACCCTGGCCAAAAGGACTGCTTCAAGGATGGACAAAACCAAACCCAGGTCAATGAGAGCCCTTCCTGGGATTTCTGCTGGAACCACCAGGAACGAGTCATTGTCTCGTTTTCAGAGTCTGGGTGTTAAGTCCTAGTAAGCTTAGAGCTGCAGGGGCCTCTTTGCTCCCATATGGGGAAAAGTTGCTTGAAACTTAAGCCATCCTAGGGGAAAGAAGACATGGCTGAGAGATGGAGAACAGAGACTATTTCTTGTAGACATTATATAGACATTATTTGAAAATCTGACTTTAGCTACCTTGATCCATGGATTTATTATTTTTAAGATATATAAGTTAACACATCCCTCTTCTTGCTAAAGCTAGTTTAATCTGAGTTTCTGTCACTTGCAACTGCAATAGTTCTGATTAATACACAGTCTGCTGGGCAATGTTCTAGGTGCTTCCCAGAGACAGCCACTTGCAACAAACTTAGCTGTTTCTTTTCATATTTATCTCTACATAGCTAAACAGTATGCCTTTACTGCTACTTCTTGATTGGTTGATTTTAGTCAGTAGTGATTGATTTCCTGTTACAGTGATGAATTCCCTCCTCCCTCTCCATTTCTCCCTCCCTACTCCCAATCCCTCTACAGTTACTATGTTCAGTTAAGTCACTAGTTAGGAGTTACATTATTCTGACTTTGGCCAAAATCAATTTACTCTGTATAATATAAAGAATCAAAATTTTCTAACAAGACAAAGGATTAAAAAATAATTTATGAAGAATTTTGCATAGAGTCTTTACAACGTGTCAGATAAACTTGAAGAGAACAGAGAACGTATGTAAAATTCTAATTGTTAAATTTTCTGTAGGCCAGGAAGTAAGGAAACATTTACTGGTGCCTGCTCTGTGCCAAACCCCATGTTGGCAATTTTATTGGTTATCTTTTTGATGCTTACAATAACCTATGAATTTGTGTTAATTTCTCCTTTTCATAGATGAGAAAACTGAGGGTCAGAGAAGATGATTATCCATGTGAAGAAGATAAAAGGTGTCGTCATCCTTTTGAATAATATGGGAGCAATGCATGTACTCACAGAAGGGAGGCAAATCCTTTTCGGGAAAATTTATTTACTTATGGAATAAAGGCGAAGGGACTCAGTTTAACAGGCTCATTTTGCTCAGCTCTGTGCCTTTATTCTGAATAAGCACAGCTGATGACCCTGGTGGATATTATGGGATTTGGGCTGGTAGATCCCATTTTAGAAGCTGTAAGAATTCAGCCTTGGAACATCAGTGACTGTTATGAGGGGCAGAACTGGGGGCTTGCCAATTGGTTCAGTAAAAACCAAAGTGAAAACTAAAACTTTCATTTAGAAATCAGTAGAACTTCAAGAGATTCAAGATGTTTCAAGTGTGGGGAAGAGTTGGGGAAGCAGCTAGATTCAGAGATGGTAGAGGGACCTTGATATATTAGAAAGAGCTCTAGAGCTGTTGTCTAGAGACCTGAATTGAAATCCAGCTCCAGCAGTAACTTGACTGTGTGATCTTAGGCAATTCATTTGATCATTTTTCTATTTCCTTATATACAGAATAGTTGTAGAAATTGCCATCTTGCTTCCACTTCACTATTGCTATGAGAAGCAAATGAAATATACGTGAGTAATTTGCAAGCTGCCAGGTCAACGTAAGCATAAGCTGTGTTCATCTCAGAGTAACCAAGGACTAGTAGGGCATATCTATCAATGATTCATTTGTACGCTTGGCCACCCAGCACCCTGAAAAATGGCTTATTTAAAAAAAGAGAAAGCTAAAATACATAAGTTTCGTTCAAGAGTCATGGCCACAGGGAGGGCAACCTGATTCAGAGCAAAATATAACTTGTCTACTCTGGGGAGGGATGGGTTGAGGGTAGTTTCCAATAAATAAGCAAGCCAATACTAACAAGCATGGCTTCTCTCAAACGTCTGGCAAGTGTTGAGACCACAAAGAAGTTCTCAGCAGGTGGGTGGCAGCCGTTTCAGCAGGGATGGGAAATGACCTTCGGTGTCATTCAGAGCACTTTAATGCCCCCTTCAGCATGTGAGACCTGCCAGCAGCATCACAGAGAAGATGAGAGCTACTGAGAAGGGGCCGCCCCATGGGGCCTCGCCAGCGGCGGCCTTGGTGGGCTCTTGTCAGCAGCAGCAACTGGACCTTTTACCAGAGTGAATAAAAGTGGGAAAGGAGGGAAATGTTTCCATGTGACTGAAAAGGAGGTTAGTTCATGTAGCGCGTGGAGGACAGCCCCAGGGAAAATCTTCTGTGACAGATTTGAACGTGGGTGGGAAGTTTGGTCAGACAGCCCTCTCAGAGAATTGGGAGCAGAGCCCTCCAAATGTTTACCATTTCATGGCTTTTACTGTGAATCCTAATTTCACCCCAGCAGGAATGGCCAGTAACTTGAGTGTTATTTGTTAGGTAGCTATGCAAATGTAAGGGATCATTCTGAAGGCATTTTACAAGTTTCTTTGTGCTTCTATCTGCTAGGTAGACCTCAGAATGTGTAGAAAGTAGGGACCCAGAGCCAGCAAGCTTTTATTTTATTGCTCAAAGTGAAGCTGCATTGCATACTCTTGGATCTCAGATTTGTATCTTAAAGTTTTGCTAGGTTTTCATTTATGTATGTCAAATTAATGCTTTGAAATCAGAATGTTCAAATACTGAAGATAACTGTGTCATCAAACTGAATAGAAAATGCAGAAAATCGTAATTTAAAAACAAATTACTGTGCATTCATTCAACAAATACTTGCTGAAAGCACACCAGGCAAAGCGCCAGGAAGTCACTCATTCATACGTTTATTTAATAAACATTTAGTGAGCACCTCATTCTTGCCATTGGGAGACAGTGGAGACAGGAAAAACAATGTCACTGCTCTCATGAAGCTTAATTTAAACGAAAAAAAGTAGTCAATCAACAAAGAAGCAAATAAATATCATATAGCAGGGGTAATTAGGTGGTTGCTGTAGATTGGAACATCAGAGGAGGTGACTTTGCTGATACTTGAATGCTGAGAAGGAATCAGCCATGTGAAGGAAGATGGGGGCAGTGCACTTGAGGCAGAGAACATGAGGGCAAAGGCCCTAAGGCTGGGATGAACTTGACCTATTGAGTGAGCAGAAACGCCTTCAAATGAGGTTGGCATGGCATGAGTTAGGAAAAGAAGGCTTGGGTCAGATTTTGCAGCACTTTGGAAATAGGTTAAAGGGTCTGGGTTTTATTGTAATTGTAATCAGTTGCTGTTGTGCAGAGAGGCACTTTGCCTTGCAGAAGTAGCAGCAGGGTGCTGCGGCAATAACCCAGATGAGAGGTGATGAAGGGTTGGCCACTGATGATAGCAATAAGATGGTGTAGCAGAGGGATTCAGGATATAAATTAGTAGGTAGAGTTGATTGGATTTGCTGATTAAGGTCCTCTGTGGGGGGTTTAGGAGAGACAGAACTCAAGGTTGACTCCTTGAGGATAGAATGTGAACCAAGATAGACATGACCCCTAACTACATGGAGGCTGGGGAGACATTTAATTAAATAACCCCCCAAATACAATGAAAAGTGTAACCGTGACAATGTTTCAAAGGAAGGACTTTCAGTGCTGTGAGATGGTTGAAAGACAAGTGTGATTGGGGGAGGGAGATCTGGGAAAGCCTGTTTGGACTAAAAATCTCAATGTGAAGTGACACTCAGAGGGAACATCCCATTTCCTCCAGCCCGGGATCCTCTCCTTTATCTGGGGGAGGCTGTTTAGCAAAGGAAAGAGTCAGACTTGTACCCAGAGCAACTTCACTCCCATACTCCCCCCTCCCCTTATTCCCACAGCCCACAAAAAGATTTTGTTTTGTTTTTAAGAAGATGCAAGAAGAAAAGAGAAAAACTGTGTGTGAGAGAGTTCCCAGAAGTTGCCTGCTTACCAGGCTCCGGCAAAGAGGCTGTTCTTTTTACTGGTTAGCAGGTCCACTAAAAAGAGCAACAGCCTTTCTTTCCCAGGCGTCTGCCAGCCCCGGGGTGGCAATGCCATTTCTTTTCCTCTTCCTATCATTATTACCTTGTGAGCCCGCCTTCACCCACAGCTGAGAAAGGTTTGAGGTGATTATTGCGTGGGATTTGGCGTGAGGATCCTGAGTTTGATACCTGGCTCCACCACTTAGCAGCTGTGTGTGCGTGACCTTAGGTAACTTTCCTAGGGCTCAGTTTCTTTACCTATAAAATGGGGTTAATACCAGCTGGTGTTCCCCCGCCCCTGGTCCCCTGGAGGGATCAACATCCTGACTTCTAACACCATTGTCTAGTGCTGCCTGTTCTAGAACCTCATAAAAATGGACTCTGTGTCCGGCTTCTTTCATTCAACTTTATGGTACATGGAGCTGTGGTTTATTCATTCCTTTGTATGAATTCATCACAATTTCTTTCTTTATTCTTTGGTCAGTGGGCGTTTGGCTTGGTTCCAGTTACAAATAATGCTTCCAACACACAGCTTTTGGCTTTTGGTGACCACGTTTGTGTCTTTCTGTGGAGTATGTATCCAGGAGTGCTGGGTCATAGGACCTACATAGGTTCCGTTTTAGTAGATTCTTTGAATTGGTTTTCCAAAGCCGTTTTACCAATTTACGCTCCCATCAGCAAAGTATGAGCGCTCCAACTGCACCACATACCGACTTCGTATTGTCAGTACTTTTTATGGTAGCCATTCTAATGATGTTTATTGTGATATTTATTGCAGTTTTAATTGCATTTCCATGATGACTGATGATGCTGAATATCTTGTCATGGGCTTATTAATCGTTTATCTACTTTTTGTAGTTTAAATATCTTGCCTCATAAATAAAAAAATAACATGGGGTAACAGTAGTAACTGCCCCATAGAGCCGTGGGGTGACAGAGTGAAGTAGTGAGAGTTCAGCTTTTAGTGTAGCGTCTGCCTCATTGTAAGTGATTAGGATGTGCTACTACAACAAATTACCACAAACTGGGGGATTAAAACACTACATTATTATCCATGTTCTGGAGGCCAGAGTCTGAAATGGGTCAAGGTGTCAGCAGAGCTTCCTTCCGGAGGCTCTAGGGGAGATTCCATCTCCTTGCCTTTCCAGCTCCTAGAGGCTGCCTGGATTCCCTGGCTTGTGGGCCCCTTTCACCTTCAAAACCAGCAACTGCACCACTTTGACCTCTAACCTGGACAATGGGAGAAGCATTGGGAAAGTTGGGGAGCACTCCTGGAGGGAAGCAGTCCCGGCCTACCGTGGGAATGTAGGGGTCTCTGGCCCGTTCGGGGAGTGAATAGGAAGGGATACAATGGTGATTGGATTGACATTAGATTTTGGCAGGTCTGAAGCATTTGGACATTCTCTCCAAGGTAAGAAAGAACTAATACAGACTTGAAATGGATTGATGGCATGTTTCAAGAGATGGTGTTTTGAGAAGGTTAATTTGACTAAAGGTCAGGACTGATAATAAAGGTGGATGAGACTGAGAACTGGGAGTTCAGTCGGAAGGCTGCTGCTCTGGTGCTGGCGGGAGGTCAACAGATCGGTAGCTGGGGTGAGGGGAGTGGGCATAACAGGAAGGAGCTGATCCTGAAGAAATGACAGTGACTGGCTGTGGGTGGTGGAGAGAGAGAGGAAGGATTGAGGCAGGCATTGTTTCAGATGGCAGGTGTTAATATGAGGGGCAGGATCCAACACTCCGTGCCTGGCATGATGGAGTGAGTGTTAGCCATAAAGATTGCATGGCAATTTGCATTATGTCAGCAAACCTGTTTTTATACAGTAATGTTTGGTGACTTTGCAATAGAAAAGAAACTTGGCATGTAGACGGCATGAGTCGGTTCTTTCAAATGAGATAAAACTCTAATACTTCAATACTTATTGAGCCCCCATAAGATCTTCCCACTGTCCTCTGTGGCATAAGCGTTCACTTAGGGCAGGAGAGGGCATTTTCTCCTCCCATGAAGTGCCTAGATGAAGTTCTATAATAATCAAAAGGGAGCTTCCCTGGTGGCACAGCGGTTAAGAATCCGCCTGCCAATGCAGGGGACATGGGTTCGAGCCCTGGTCTGGGAAGATCCCACATGCCACAGAGCAACTAGGCCCGTGCGCCACAACTACTGAGCCTGCGTACCACAACTACTGAAGCCCGCGCGCCTAGAGCCCGAGCTCCGCAATAAGAGAAGCCACACAATGAGAAGCCTGCACACTGCAACGAAAGATTAGCCCCTGCACGCCGCAACTAGAGAAAGCCCTCGCACAGCAACGAAGATCCAACGCAGCCAAAAATAAATAAATAAATAAATTTATAAAAAAAATAAAAATAGAAATAAAAATAATCAAAAGGAAGACTAAAATTCGAATCCCTCTCTTGTCTTGAAAGGGAGAGAGGTGTAAAACCACAGTGCAGCCTTCTCTGTTGTCTGAACCCCTGAGGCCAACACACAAGGGTTGAGGGTAGGCTATGGGGATAGTTAACAGAGCTGCTTCTGGGCCTGTGACATCAAGAGCTGACCCCAGGAGGACACAGATGAATGTGGCCAGATCATTCCAAAGGTGCATGGAAGGAATCCCTGGTATGAACAGGGAGATAAAATACTGGAAAGACCCCCAGGTCTGACATGGGGAGGGTGGTCAGGATTCTTGAGAATTCCCAGAGGACATTTTAACGTTGAGCACTTTTGCCAAACCACCAGTTCGGCCCCACTGAGCATTTGTGTTAGACATGAATACGGATCCTTCTTTCTCCCTTAGCGGCTGACGTTGTGAGTAGAGTAGAAGGACCTCCCATATATTTTCCTGACTCTCCCCAAAGTCACAGGGATGGGCCCCGGGTGGCCCCGGGGGCTGCGGTCACCTACTTGAAGCCGAGTCTACGTTTTGTGTGGCTTGTGACAGTCCTGCTGGGATGCTGGGTGCTAAAAGAGGCCCTGTGACAGAGCTGCCTCCTGCTCTGCAATTGCTTGGTCTGATCAGCATGTCTCACAAGGCCAGAAAAAAAATTCCCCCTAAGTCATCAGATAAATTATTAGCTCTCTCATGTAGACATTGCTCAAACTGGGGGCCGCTCTGGTTTATGCCTGTTTCCTGACACAATTAAACATATCCTGGTTTGGGTGATAAATGATACAGTCACCCGCCAGTGCATGCCATCCTATCTCACTGTGCAGTTAATGTGTTTAGCTGAGCCCAGAGTTCCCTTATGCCTGGAACTTCCCTTTTGCTCTGCCTGCAGAAGAGTCATCCTCATGGATTCCATATTTAGAGAGGATGACTCAGACCTCAGTCCTGCCTTGGAGAGGTGTTCCTCCAGAGGGGCCCAGAGAGAGCTGCACGGTGACTGGCAAGAAACTGACTTGTTCTTCTGTTTATACACACAGGAGAGGGAGACTTATTCATTTGTCTCAGCTGCTGCCCTGAGTCCTGAGGGCCTGGTCGCATTACTTAGAGGAAGTGCGTGAGTCTGGCTCAAGCTGATTGCGGTTACTCTTATGTGCGCTGGGGAGAGGACTGTCCCCACCATCCCAGTCCTCTCAGGAGCCTCCTAGAAGGCTGACTCTCAAGCCGTGATTCTTTCATCCTAATTACACACAGAGTCTAACAAGATATCAGAAGTACGTAGCAGATGAATAAGAAATAAATGCAATTACTAGAGCCTAAGAATTATTTCAATCTCGCAGCTATGCCCCAAGCCTTTCTGGATTTTACTGAGCAGACCAAATTTTGTTCAGCGGCCAGAAATGCTGCTTGCAATTTACCAAATCCAAGGCACTGTTTTCCTCTCTGAGGTTATTTATAAGTTTTTTCTTCCTTTATTAGGAAAGTTTTTTTTTTTTTTTATAAAGCAGAGTCTTATAAAGACATGTTTATAAGGAACTTTATAAAGGTAATGATTACCGAAATTAAGATGAGTAATTACGACCTATAATCAACTTAGAAAAATGGTTTGCTTTCATGAGGCAGCAGCAGTTACTGCTGTCTTCCTTCTCTAGTCTTCAGGCTTGCGATTAATTGGTCTTTGGTGGAAGGAAGCGGCACCTTAGCTTAAAACAGTTCCCTGGATTGATTATACTTACATTTCTAGACAGAATCTTGAAGAACGTGTTTGTGTGAATATCTGTATTTAGGAGTATAGGCATCCATTTCAGTGATCAGTATGACCACAGCAACAATGGTGAAAAATGGTGTTAACACACCTAAACAATTTAGAATAACAAATATATTTTTGGATTTTTAAAAACCTCTTCTTTATCTTCTTCCAACAAAACTTTCTAGCTTTGATCAAAGATAAAAGCTATACTTTTTGCCTCCTCAGCTTACTTAGTAAGTGAAACTTAGGGATTGCCTTGTGTCCTGTGAGAGTCAGCCTGTCTTTCAATTATCTAGCAAGCCACCCAGCCCAGGCAAATCCTGCCACTCACTTTGGTGGTCCGCAGACAACTTTTTTTTAACATCTTTATTGGCGTATAATTTCTTTACAATGGTGTGTTAATTTCTGCTGTGTCACAAAGTGAATCAGCTATATGTATACACATATCCCCTTATCCCCTCCCTCTTGCTTCTCCCTCACACCCTCCCTATCCCACCCCTCTAGGTGGTCAAAAAGCACGGAGCCGATCTCCCTGTGCTATGCGGCAGCTTCCCACTAGCTATTTTACATTTCGTAGTGCATATATGCCAGTGTTACTCTCTCACTTTGTCCCAGCTTACCCTTCCCATTTCCCATGTCCTGAAGTCCATTCTCTACGTCTGAGTCTTTATTCCTGTCCTGCCCCTAGGTTCTTCAGAACCATTTTTTTTTTTAAGATTCCATATATATGTGTTAGCATACAGTATTTTTTCTTTCTCTTTCTGACTTACTTCACTCTGTATGACAGACTCTAGGTCCATCCACCTCACTACAAATAACTCAACTTCATCTCTCTTTATGGCTGAGTAATATTCCATTGTATATATGTGTTACATCTTCTTTATCCATTCATCTGTCGATGGACACTTAGGTTGCTTCCCCATCCTGGCTATTGTACATAGAGCTGCAATGAACACTGTGGTACATGACTCTCTTTGAATTATGGTTTTCTCAGGGTATATGCCCAGTAGTGGGATTGCTGGGTCGTATGGTAGTTCTATTTTTAGTTTTTTAAGGAACCTCCATACTGTTCCCCATAGTGGTTGTATCCATTTACATTCCCACCAACAGTGAAAGAGGGTTCCCTTTTCTCCACACCCTCTCCAGCATTTATGGTTTGTAGACTTTTTGATGATGGCCATTCTGACTGGTGTGAGGTGATACCTCATTGTAGCTTTGATTTGCATTTCTCTAATGATTAGTGATGCTGAGCATCCTTTCATGAGTCTGTTGGCAACCTGTATATCTTCTTTGGAGAAACGTCTATTTAGGTCTTCTGCCCATTTGTGGATTGGGTTGTTTGTTTCCTTGATATTGAGCTGCGTTAGCTGCTTGTATATTTTGCAGATTAATCCTTTGTCCGTTGATTCGTTTGCAAATATTTTCTCCCATTCTGAGGGTTGTCTTTTGCTCTTGCTTATGGTTTCCTTTGCTGTGCAAAAGCTTTTAAGTTTCATTAGGTCCCATTCGTTTATATTTGTTTTTATTTCCATTTCTCTAGGAGGTGGGTCAAAAAGGGTCTTGCTGTGATTTATGTCATAGAGTGTTCTTCCTATGTTTTCCTCTAAGAGTTTTATAGTGTCTGGCCTTATATTTAGGCCTTTAATCCATTTTAAGTTTATTTTTGTGTATGGTGTTAGGGAGTGTTCTAATTTCATTCTTTTACATGTAGCTTTCCAGTTTTCCCAGCACCACTTATTGAAGAGGCTGTCTTTTCTCCATTGTATATTCTTGTCTCCCTAATTAAAGATATTCTTGCCTCCCATACATGCTTGGGTTTATCTATGGGCTTTCTATCCTGTTCCATTGATCTGTCCTTCTGTTTTTTTGCCAGTACCATACTGTCTTGATTACTATATCTTTGTAGTATAGTCTGAAGTCCAGGAGTCTGATTCCTCCAGCTCCATTTTTCTTTTTCCAGATTGCTTTGGCTATTTGGGGTCTTTTGTGTTTCCATACAAATTGTGAAAATTTTTGTTCTAATTCTGTGAAAACTGCCAGTGGTAGTTTCATAGGGATTGCATGGAATCTGTAGATTGCTTAAGGTAGTATAGTCATTTTCACAATGTTGATTCTTCCAGTCCAGGAACATCATATATCTCTCCATCTGTTGGTATCATCTTTAATTTCTTTCATTATGTCTTATAGTTTTTTGCATACAGGTGCTTTGTCTCCTTAGGTAGCTTTATTCCTAAGTATTTAATTCTTTTTGTTGCAATGGTAAATGGGAGTGTTTTCTTAATTTCTCTTTCAGATTTTTCATCAGTAGTATGTAGGAATGCAAGAGATTTCTGTGCATTAATTTTGTACCCTGCTACTTTACCAAATTCATTGATTAGCTGTAGTAGTTTTCTGGTAGCATCTTTAGGATTCTCTGTGTATAGTATCATGTCATCTGCAAACAGTGACAGTTTTACTTCTTTTCCGATTTGGATTCCTTTTATTTCTTTTTCTTCTCTGATGGCTGTGGCTAAAACTTCCAAAACTATGTTGAACAGTAGTGGTGAGAGTAAGCACCCTTGTCTTCTTGGTCTTAGTGGAAACGGTTTCAGTTTTTCACCATTGAGAACGATGTTGGCTGTGGGTTTGTCATATATGGCCTTTATTATGTTGAGGTAAGTTCCCTCTATGTCTACTTTCTGGAGGGTTTTGTTTATCATAAATGAGGGTTGAATTTTGTCAAAAGCTTTTTTCTGCATCTACTATGATCATAGGGTTTTTCTCCTTCAATTTGTTAATATGGTGTATCACATTGATTGATTTGCGTATATTGAAGAATGCTTACATTCCTGGGATAAACCCCACTTGACCATGGTGTATGATCCTTTTAATGTGCTGCTGGATTCTGTTTCCTAGTATTTTATTGAGGATTTTTACATCTATGTTCATCAGTGATATTGGCCTGTAGTTTTCTTTTTTTGTGACATCTTTGTCTGGTTTTGGTATCAGGGTGATGATAGCCTCGTAGAATGAGTTTGGAAGTTTTCCTTCCTCTGCTATATTTTGGAAGAGTTTGAAAAGGACAGGCTTTAGCTCTTCTCTAGATGTTTGATAGAATTCGCCTGTGACCTTGGTTTGTTGGAAGATTTTTAATCACAGTTTCAATTTCAGTGCTTGTGATTGGTCTGTTCATATGTTCTATTTATTCCTGATTCTGTCTCGGCAGGGTGTCCATTTCTAAGAATTTGTCCATTTCTTCCAGGTTGTCCATTTTATTGGCATAGAGTTGCTTGTAGTAATCTCTCATGATTCTTTGTATTTCTTCAGTGTCAGCTGTTACTTCTCCTTTTTCACTTCTAATTCTATTGAGTCTTCTCCCTTTTTTCTTGATGAGTCTGGCTAATGGTTTATCAATTTTGTTTATCTTCTCAAAGAACCAGCTTTTAGTTTTATTGATCTCTGCTATCATTTCCTTCATTTCTTTTTCATTTATTTCTGGTCTAATCTTTATGATTTCTTTCCTTCTGCTAACTTTGGGGTTTTTTTGTTTTTCTTTCTCTTATTGCTTTAGGTGTTAGGTTAGGTTGTTTATTTGAGATGTTTCTTGTTTCTTGAGGTAGGATTGTATTGCTATAAACTTCCCAGTTAGAAATGCATTTGCTGCATCCAATAGGTTTTGGGTTGTCGTGTCTTCATTGTCATTTGTTTCTAGGTACTTTTTGATTTCCTCTTTGATTTCTTCAGTGATCTCTTGGTTATTTAGTAGTGTATTGTTTAACCTCCATGTGTTTGTATTTTTTTTTACAGTTTTTTTCCTGTAATTGATATCTAGTTCTATAGCGTGGTCGGAAAAGATACTTGATACAACTTCAGCTTTCTTAAATTTGCCAAGGCTTGATTTGTGACCCAAGATATGATCTATCCTGGAGAATGTTACATGAGCACTTGAGAAGAAAGTATATTCTGTTGTTTTTGGATGGAAGGTCCTATAAATATCAATTAAGCCCATCTTGTTTAATGTGTTATTTAAAACTTGTGTTTCCTAATTTTCATTTTGGATGATCTGTCCATTGGTGAAAGTGGGATTTTAAAGTTCCCTACTATTACTGTGTTACTGTAATTTCCCCTTTTATGGCTGTTAGCATTTGCCTTATGTATTGAGGTGCTCCTATGTTGGGTGCATAAATATTTGTAATTGTTACATCATCTTCTTGGATTGATCCCTTTATCATTATGTAGTGTCCTTTGTCTCTTGTAACATTTTAAAGTCTATTCTGTCTGATATGAGAATTGCTGCTCCAGCATTCTTTTGATTTCCATTTGCATGGAATATTGTGTCCCTAGGTCTGAAGTGGGTCCCTTGTAGGCAGCATATATATGGGTCTTGTTTTTGTATACATTCAGCCAGTCTATGTCTTTTGGTTGGAGCATTTAATCCATTTACATTTAAGGTAATTATTGATATGTATGTTCCTATTACCATTTTCTTAATTGTTTGAGGTTTGTTATTGTAGGTCTTTTCCTTCTCCTGTGTTTCCTGCCTAGAGAAAATCCTTTAGCATTTGTTGTAAAGCTGGTTTGGTGGTGCTGAATTCTCTTAGCTTTTGCTTGTCTGTAAAGGTTTTAATTCCTCTGTCAAATCTGAATGAGATCCTTGCTGGGTAGAGTAATCTTGGTTGTAAGTTTTTCCCTTTCATCACTTTAAATATGTCCTGCAACACCCTTCTGGCTTGCAGAGTTTCTGCTGAAAGATCAGCTGTTAACCTTATGGGGATTCCCTTGTGTGTTATTTGTTGCTTTTCCCTTGCTGCTTTTAATATTTTTTTCTTTGTATTTAATTTTTGATAGTTTGATTAATAGGTTTCTTGGTGTGTTTCTCCTTGCATTTATCCTGTATGGGACTTTCTGTCCTTCCTGGACTTGATTGACTATTTCCTTTACCATATTAGGGAAGTTTTCAACTATAATCTCTTCAAATATTTTCTCAGTCCCTCTCTTTTTCTCTTCTTCTTCTGAGACCCTTATAATTCGAATATTGGTGCATTTAGTGTTGTCCTAGAGGTCTCTGAGACTGTCCTCAATTCTTTCCATTATTTTTTCTTTATTCTGCTCTGTGGTAGTTATTTCCACTGTTTTATCTTTCAGGTCACTTATCCTTTCTTCTGTCTCAGTTATTCTGCTATTGATTCCTTCTAGAGAATTCTTAATTTCATTTATTGTGTTGTTCATCACTGTTTGTTTGCACTTTAGTTCTTCTACGTCCTTGTTAAACGTTTCTTGTATTTTCTCCATTCCATTTCCAAGATTTTGGATCATCTTTACTACCATTACTCTGAATTCCTTTTCAGGTAGACTGCCTATTTCCTCTTCATTTGTTTGGTCAGGTGGGTTTTTACCTTGCTCGTACATCTGCTGTGTATTTATCTGTCTTCTCATTTTGCTTAACTTACAGTGTTTCTGGCCTCATTTCACAGGCCGCAGGTTCATAATTCCCATTGTTTTTGGTGTCTGCTCCCAGTGGGTAAGGTTGGTGCGGTGTTTGTGTAGGCTTCCTGGTGGAGGGGACTGGTGCCTGTGGTCTGATGGATGAGGCTGGATCTTGTCTTTCTGGTGGGCAGGACTGCATCTGGTGGTGTGTTTTGGGGTTTCTGTGAACTTATTATGATTTTAGGCAGCTTCTCTGTTAATGGGTGTGGTTGTGTTCCTGTCTTGCTAGTTGTTTGGCATGGGGTATCGAGCACTGGAGTTTGCTGGTCATTGAGTGGAGCTTGGTCTTAGTGTTGAGATGGAGATCTTTGGGAGAGCTCTCGCCGATTGACATTATGAGGGGCCGGGAGGTCTCTTGTGGACCAATGTCCTGAACTCAGCTCTCCAACCTCAGAGGCTCAGGCCTGACACCTGGCCAGAGCACCAAGACCCTGTCAGCCACATGGCCAGGTATGTGGGGAGTTTCTTTCCTTTTGGGAAGTCTGAGGTCTTCTGCCTGTATTCAGCAGGTGTTCTGTAGGAGTTGTTCTACATGTAGTTGTATTTTTGATGTATTTGTGGGGAGAAAGGTGATCTCCATGTCTTACTCTCCACTATCTTCAGATGGATGAATCTCATTCAAAGATTCAATGCTTACAACTTTACATCCCCTAAATCCAGCAAAAGTCACTTTCAATGAAAACCTACTGCACAGTTGCTTAGGATTATTTTCTGTTGTCTGAAACTCTTTTTGTGCAAGTCTTCTGGGACTGCTGCACAGAGCCTACTTCCATCTCAGCAGAAAGCCCATTCTAGACTCTCTCGTGACTCACATCTCAGACCTCTGACTTCTCAACCATCTCTGCCCTCCATGTCCCTCTCTACAGACCTCACGTCGGCCAGGCACTCCCCAGAACTAAATAAGGGACAGGCTCAGTTTGAGGGCCAAGAGCCAGTTGACCAGCTGCCTGGACCATGGGGAGGAGGGAAGAGCCAGTATCGACGGCAGCTCCACTCCGCGCCACTCCCGCAGACATCTTATGGAAGCCTCTCATTTATTTAAGGCAGAGTCTCTGGTAGATTGCAAAAATGGCCACAAATTCCTGCACTGCCTATATCCACAAGCTTGAAGTATCACTTCATAGCTCCTCCCACTAAGAACTAGAATCTTTCCCTACTCCTAGCATCTGGGCTAGACTATGGGACTTGCTTTTGCCAAAGAGATAGTAGCATAGCAAAAATGACACAAGCAGAGATTTGCAAGATACCTGTGCATTAGGCCTTGCCATCTTGCTGCTCTTGGGGATTTGAGCTGCCATGTGAAGCCTGGGCTACCCTTCTAGGAGATAGGAGACATATAGCTCAGTCAATCTGGTCACCCCAGCAGCTAGTTGACTCCCAGGAGCACAAGCACCCAGTTGACTGACTCTTGCTCATGTTTGTGTGAGTGAACCCCACTCAGATCAGCAGATGAACCATCCAACTGAGCCCAACCCCTATTGCTGACCCTCAGGATTGTGAGCTAAATAACATTGGTGTTCTAGGCCACTCAGTTGCAGGTGGTTTGTTACACAGCAAATCCAAACTATACAGCTCTTAGCTGGTTTGAAATCTCTTGCAGAGAGAGCCAAACTAAAGAGGGAGAAGCTCACTTATTAGGCAAATGCTATGTGTCAGACTCAAAGCTTCATATACAGTATTTCATTTAAACCTACAAAGTAGGCCAAATCCATAGCTGAGCCCCTGGGAGCTCTGAGAACAAAGAAGAGAAAGGGAAATCTCTCCCAGCAGCCTCAGAAGCAGTGGATTAAAGCTCCACAATCAATTTGATGTACGCTGCATCTGTGGAATAAGTGAATAGACAACGAATCATCGCAAATTAAGGAGGTGGACTTTGAGAGCAAAATTTATAATTTTTTCCCCTTTTCCTTTTTTTGTGAGTGTGTATGTGTATGCTTCTGTGTGAGATTTTGTCTGTATAGCTTTGCTTCCACCATTTGTCCTAGGTCTCTATCCGTCGCTTTTCTTTTTTTCTCTCTTATTATTTTTTTATTTTAATAACTTTATTATATTTTATCTTACTTTATTTTACTTTACTTTATCTTCTTTCTTTCTTTTTTTCTTCCTTCACTCCTTCCTTCCTTCCTTCTTTCCTCCCTCACTCCCTCCCTCCCTCCTTCCCTCCCTTCTTTCTTTCTTTCTACTTCTACTAATTCTTTCTTTCTACTTTTTCTCCCTTTTATTCTGAGCCATGTGGATGAAAGGCTCTTGGTGCTCCAGCCAGGGGTCAATGCTGTGCCTCTGAGGTGGGAGAGCCAACTTCAGGACACTGGTCCACAAGAGACCTCCAAGCTCCACATAATATCAAGTGGCGAAAATCTCCCAGAGATCTCTATCTCAACACCAGCACCCAGCTTCACTCAACGACCAGCAAGCTACAGTGCTGAACATCCTATGCCAAACAACTAGCAAGACAGGAACACAACCCCACCCATTAGCAGAGAGGCTGCCTAAAATCATAATAAGGCCACAGACACCCCAAAAGACAACACCTGACGTGGACCTGCCCACCAGAAAGACAAGATCCAGCCTCATCCACCAGAACACAGGCACTAGTCCCCTCCACCAGGAAGCCTACACAACCCACTGAACCAACCTTAGCAACTGGGGACAGACACCAAAAACAACAGGAACTACGAACCTGCAGCCTGCAAAAAGGAGACCACAAACACAGTAAGATAAGCAAAATGAGAAGACAGAAAAACACACAGCAGATGAAGGAGCAAGATAAAAACCCAGAAGACCTAAAAAATGAAGAGGAAATAGGCAGTTTACCTGAAAAAGAATTCAGAATAATGATAGTAAATATGATCCAAAATCTTGGAAATAGAATAGACAAAATGCAAGAAACATTTAAAAAGGACCTAGAAGAACTAAAGATGAAACAAACAATGATGAACACCACAATAAATGAAATGAAAAATACTCTAGATGGGATCAATAGCAGAATAACTGAGGCAGAAGAACGGATAAGTTACCTAGAAGATAAAATAGTGGAAATAACTACTGCAGAGCAGAATAAAGAAAAAAGAATGAAAAGAACTGAGGATAGTCTCAGAGACTTCTGGGACAACATTAAACGCACCAACATTCGAATTATAGGGGTTCCAGAAGAAGAAGAGAAAAAGAAAGGGACGGAGAAAATATTTGAAGAGATTATAGTTGACAACTTCCCTAATATGGGAAAGGAAATAGTTAATCAAGTTCAGGAAGCACAGAGAGTCCCATACAGAAGAAATCCAAGGAGAAATACGCCAAGACACATTAAACTGTCAAAAATTAAATACAAAGAAAACACATTAAAAGCAGCAAGGGAAAAACAACAAATAAAACACAAGGGAATCCCCATAAGGTTAACAGCTGATCTTTCAGCAGAAACTCTGCAAGCCAGAAGGGACTGGCAGGACATATTTAAAGTGATGAAGGAGAAAAATCTGCAACCAAGATTACTCTACCCAGCAAGGATCTCATTCAGATTTGATGGAGAAATTAAAACCTTCACAGACAATCAAAAGCTGAGAGAGTTCAGCACCACCAAACCAGCTCTACAACAACTGCTAAAGGAACTTCTTTAGGCAAGAAACACAAGAGAAGGAAAAGATCTACAATAACAAACCCAAAACAATTAAGAAAATGGGAATAGGAACATACATATCGATAATTACCTTAAATGTAAATGGACTAAATGCTCCCACCAAAAGACACAGATTGGCTGAATGGATACAAAAACAAGACCCATATATATATGCTGTCTACAAGTGACCCACTTCAGACCTAGAGACACATACAGACTGAAAGTAAGGGGGTGGAAAAATATATTCCATGCAAATGGAAACCAAAAGAAAGCTGGAGTAACAATTCTCATATCAGACAAAATAGACTTTAAAATAAAGACTATTAGAAGAGACAAAGAAGGACACTACATAATGATCAAGGGATCGATCCAAGAGGAAGATATAACAATTGTAAATATTTATGCACCCAACATAGGTGCACCTCAATACATAAGGCAAATACTGACAACCATAAAAGGGGAAATCGACAGTAACACATTCATAGTAGGGGACTTTAACACCCCACTTTCACCAATGGACAGATCATCCAAAATGAAAATAAATAGGGAAACACAAGCTTTAAATGATACATTAAACAAGATGGACTTAATTGATTTTTATAGGACATTCCATCCAAAAACAACAGAATACACATTTTCCTCTAGTGCTCATGGAACATTCTCCAGGATAGATCATATCTTGGGTCACAAATCAAGCCTTGGTAAATTTAAGAAAATTGAAATTGTATCAAGTATCTTTTCTGACCACAATGCTATGAACTAGATATCAATTACAGGAAAAGATCTGTAAAAAATACAAACACATGCAGGCTAAACAATACACTACTTAATAACGAAGTGATCACTGAAGAAATCAAAGAGGAAATCAAAAAATACCTAGAAACAAATGACAATGGAGACACAATGCCCCAAAATTTATGGGATGGAGCAAAAGCAGTTCTAAAAGGGAAGTTTATAGCAATACAATCCTACCTTAAAAAACAGGAAACATCTCTAAAAACCTACCTAACCTTGCACCTAAAGAATTAGAGAAAGAAGAACAAAAAAACCCCAAAGTTAGCAGAAGGAAAGAAATCATAAAAATCAGAGCAGAAATAAATGAAAAAGAAATGAAGGAAACGATAGCAAAGATCAATAAAACTAAAAGCTGGTTCTTTGAGAAGATAAACAAAATTGATAAACCATTAGCCAGACCCATCAAGAAAAAAAGGGAGAAGACTCAAATCAATAGAATTAGAAATGAAAAAGGAGAAGTAACAACTGACACTGCAGAAATACAACAGATCATGAGAGATTACTACAAGCAACTCTATGCCAATAAAATGGACAACCTGGAAGAAATGGACAAATTCTTAGAAATGGACACCCTGCCAAGACTGAATCAGGAATAAATAGAACATATGAACAGACCAATCACAAGCACTGAAATTGAAACTGTGATTAAAAATCTTCCAACAAACAAAAGCCCAGGACCAGATGGCTTCACAGGTGAATTCTGTCAAACATTTAGAGAAGAGCTAACACCTATCCTTCTCAAACTCTTCCAAAATATAGCAGAGGGAGGAACACTCCCAAACCCATTCTACGAGGCCACCATCACCCTGATACCAAAACCAGACAAGGATGTCACAAAGAAAGAAAACTACAGGCCAATATCAGTGATGAACATAGTTGCAAAAATCCTCAACAAAATACTAGCAAATAGAATCCAGCAGCACATTAAAAGGATCATACACCATGACCAAGTGGGGTTTATCCCAGGAATGCAAGGATTCTTCAATATACGCAAATCAATCAACGTGATACACCATATTAACAAATTGAAGGAGAAAAACCATATGATCATCTCAATAGATGCAGAGAACGCTTTCGACAAAATTCAACACCCATCTATGATAAAAACCCTGCAGAAAGTAGGCATAGATGGAACTTTCCTCAACATAATAAAGGCCATATATGACAAACCCACAGCCAACATCGTCCTCAATGGTGAAAAACTGAAACCATTTCCACTAAGATCAGGAACAAGACAAGGTTGCCCACTCTCACCACTCTTATTCAACACAGTTTTGGAAGTTTTAGCCACAGCAATCAGAGAAGAAAAGGAAATAAAAGGAATCCAAATTGGAAAGGAAGAAGTAAAGCTGTCACTGTTTGCAGATGACATGATACAATACATAGAGAATCCTAAAGATGCTACCAGAAAACTACTAGAGCTAATCAATGAATTTGGTAAAGTAGAAGGATACAAAATTAATGCACAGAAATCTCTGGCATTCCTATACACTAATGATGAAAAATCTGAGAGTGAAATCAAGAAAACACTCCCATTTACCATTGCAACAAAAAGAATAAATTATCTAGGAATAAACCTACCTAAGGAGACAAAAGACCTGTATGCAGAAAACTATAAGACACTGATGAAAGAAATTAAAGATGATACAAATAGATGGAGAGATATACCATGTTCTTGGATTGGAAGAATCAACATTGTGAAAATGACTCTACTACCCAAAGCAATCTACAGATTCAATGCAATCCCTATCAAACTACCAATGGCATTTTTCACAGAACTAGAACAAAAAATTTCACAATTTGTATGGAAACACAAAAGATCCCGAATAGCCAAAGCAATCTTGAGAACGAAAAATGGAGCTGGAGGAATCAGGCCTCCTGACTTCAGACTATACTTCAAAGCTACAGTAATCAAGACAGTATGGTACTGGCACAAAAACAGAAGGATAGATCAATGGAACAGGATAGAAAGCCCAGAGATAAACCCACGCACATATGGTCACTTTATCTTTGATAAAGGAGGCAGGAATGTACAGTGGAGAAAGGACAGCCTCTGCAATAAGTGGTGCTGGGAAAACTGGACAGGTACATGTAAAAGTATGAGATTAGATCACTCCCTAACACCATACACAAAAATAAGCTCAAAATGGATTAAAGACCTAAATGTAAGGCCAGAAACTATCAAACTCTTAGAGGAAAACATAGGCAGGACACTCTATGACATAAATCACAGCAAGATCCTTTTTGACCCACCTCCTAGAGAAATGGAAATAAAAACAAATATAAACAAATGGGACCTAATGAAACTTCAAAGCTTTTGCACAGCAAAGGAAACCATAAACAAGAGTAAAAGACAACCCTCAGAATGGGAGAAAATATTTGCAAATGAAGCAACTGACAAAGGATTAATCTCCAAAATTTATAGGCAGCTCATGCAGCTTAATAACAAAAAAACAAACAACCCAATCCAAAAATGGGCAGAAGACCTACATAGACATTTCTCCAAAGAAGATATACAGACTGCCAACAAACAGATGAAAGAATGCTCAACATCACTAATCATTAGAGAAATGCAAATCAAAACTACAATGAGATATCATTTCACACCAGTCAGAATGGCCGTCATCAAAAAATCTAGAAACAATAAATGCTGGAGAGGGTGTGGAGAAAAGGGAACACTCTTGCACTGTTGGTGAGAATGTAAATTGATACAGCCACTGTGGAGAACAGGTTGGAGGTTCCTTAAAAAACTACAAATAGAACTACCATATGACCCAGCAATCCCACTACTGGGCATATACCCTGAGAAAACCATAATTCAAAAAGAGTCATGTAGCAAAATGTTCATTGCAGCTCTATTTACAATAGCCCGGAGATGGAAACAACCTAAGTGTCCATCATCGGATGAATGGATAAAGAAGATGTGGCACATATATACAATGAAATATTACTCAGCCATAAAAAGAAACAAAATTGAGCTATTTGTAATGAGGTGGATAGACCTAGAGTCTGTCATACAGAGTGAAGTAAGTCAGAAAGAGATAGACAAATACTGTATGCTAACACATATATATGGAATTTAAGAAAAAAAATGTCATGAAGAACCTAGGGGTAAGACAGGAATAAAGACACAGACCTACTAGAGAATGGACTTGAGGATGTGGGGAGGGGGAAGGGTAAGCTGTGACAAAGCGAGAGAGAGGCATGGACATATATACACTACCAAACGTAAGGTAGATAGCTAGTGGGAAGCAGCTGCATAGCCCAGGGATATCAGCTCGGTGCTTTGTGATCGCCTGGAGGGGTGGGATAGGGAGGGTGGGAGGAGGGAGAGGCAAGAGGGAAGAGATATGGGAACATATGTATATATATAATTGATTGATTTTGTTGTAAAGAAGAAACTAACACACCATTGTAAAGCAATTATACTCCAATAAAGATGTTAAAAAAAATAAAAAATAAACCTACAAAGTAGGCATTAACAATTTCCATTTAAAAATAGATAAACTGTGACTGTGGGAGATGATTAACTTGCCTAACCTTGTATGTGGTAGAACAAGGATTCCAAACCAGGTCTGTTTGTCCTGTGTAATTTGGCTTTGCCTAGAAAAAGACCTTGAATTAAGGATTCAAGTACAATTAGTTTATGTGGGATGTGAAGAGCAAGTGAGAAAATGAGAGGAAGACAGACAATGCAGGGAACTTAATTAGTAAGTTACTAGTGTGAGCAACTGGCCTTTCTTCATTCTGTGTAGTACATGTCTCAGCTATTCCCACCGAAGGGGCAAGGGAGCTGGAGTACTTATGCACCAACTCCTGTAGTCATTGGTTGAAGGTAGCCAGGGGGTGGTCTGCCTGTGTGGGGCATTAGTTATCCAGCACTGCATAGACATGGGGACCTGGTTGTGGCAGTCATAAGAATCACCTGAGCAGTGAGGTACACATGCTGCTAGCTGGAATTCTTGATGTGTGCTGAAGTGCTGGGCCCACAGGTATGTGGACTGGTCACTGAAAGGATCTGCTACAGCCTCCCAAGATTAGCCTCTTTTTGTTTCACTTGTTACCATTTCTTCATCTGCCATAAAATTATTCTGCTATAAGAGTAGAGACAGATAAAGAAAAGGGGTACAGAGAGAGACACAGAGAAAGATAATTGCTACCTAAAATATCTAGTGGTTTAAGGTCAACAAATTGCTTTGTGGCAAAAGTTGGAATCTTTGTGCTCTGAGCAAGGTGGCTGAAAGCTAGTCAACCATGTGAAGGGGAGCAGAGTATAAGCCCCCAAAATATGCCTCCTTGGCATAAGGATTATCTTGAGCTGATTATTTCAAGAAACTTCAGACACAGGAGAAATTCTGAAAACCCGAGTAAAAGTTACCCTTTTGTAAAAGACATTTACATTATAAGGAAAACCTCCATTTGTAAGGGTGTCCTCTCTGTACAAAAAGAGAAAGATGACTAAAACAACATGAAACGTTTCAATGGAGAAGGTACCTACTGAAGACAAATCTGCATGACAACCTTACCCTTATTTCCTGTGCTTTTCCTGGTCACCTCCCCTAACTGCGCCTCTCCCTGCAGCATCTTTGTCTTTAGCTGGACATGGTATTTAAGATGGTAGCTTGGGCCATTTCAGGGAGTTACTCAGTTTTGCTGGGTCTCTCCTATGTGAACAGGAGGAATACATATTAAACTTTTTCCTCCTCTCACTCTGTATTACAGGGGCATCTCAGCCAAGAACCTAGAAGGCAGAGGGAAAATCATGTTTCCTCCCCTACATTTATAACATTAATAATGAGGAATAGCAGACAACCAGCAAAAGAAAAACTTGTATTTCCTGCTCTCCTTCACTATTTAACTTTCAGGCAGGCAACATTTTAAATACGTTTGATACCAGTAGCTTGTTTCCTTTTTGTTCCTCTATCATATCATTTAGACAACTAGATGCTCACTACGAGCTAGCACTACTGGGTACTGAGTTACTCCCCTGAACCCAACACGCATGGTTATCTATAATTTCGGAAGAAGACAAATGCAGTATCATTTCACATGTAAGTGGGACCCTTGTTGGATTATTCTGCTCAGGCTGCCATAACAAGATACCACACTGGGTAGCTTAAATGACAGAGATTTATTTTCTCATTTCTGGAGGCTGGCAGGCCACGATCAATGTGGTGGCAGGTTCGGTTCCTCCCGAGGCCTCTCTCCTAGCCTTGCTGACAGCAGCCTTCTCGCTGTGTCCTTACACGACCTTTTCTCTTATTTGCATGCATCCCTGGTGTTTCTTCCTCTTCTTGAAAGGGCCCAACCCGACTGGCCTCACTGTACCTTTACCACTTCTTTGAAAGGCCCTCTCTCCAAATACAGTCACATGGGTTAGAAGCCACCCATATGACCTCACTTAATGACCTGTTTAAAGATCCTATTTCCAAATACAGTTACATTCTAAGTTAATAGGGTTTGGGACCCCAATATATGCATATGGTGGGGGACACAATTCAGCCCATCCTACTTGTACATAAATCCACTTTTATTGGGAAGTCTCCAATACATCAGTTTAAGTACTTACTTCATTTACTCATTTATTCAGTAGATCTTCCATATCAGAATACTATGTTCTTCTTTTCATTCCATCCTCCATAGCAATAAAAAAGTGCTAATGATAGATACTGTATTAATGTGTTACCACTTCTGTGGTACTCAGAGAATTTGAGAGAGATTCAGCCTTGGGGGGAAAAGTGGGGAAAGGAAAATTGGGAAAGGAAAATATTTTGTCGGGAGAATAAGTCAAAGCCCCCCAGATGACAGCATATATGAAAGAATTCATGCCACTCGTCTGGACCAGACACCACACCTTGGTTTTCCATACTCTGGAAAACTGAATAAAGGAAAAGGAGCTTATATTACAACCCAAGTAACCAGCTGTATTCCAGAGGCATTTTCTGATTAAAGTTTGTTGATTACTGAGTGCTGTGTGTTAACCAACGATGTTATTGTTGAAGTTCCCATGGTTAACCTTGAACTTCAGAGCTTCTAGACAATTCCTTATTCATTAACCTTTGGTTTTAGTAGTCTTGATCAGGGCCTGTCCAGGCTTATTGAGGAAGGAGGTAGGAGTCTTCTCCCTGGAGTACTCAGGGTTGCTAATGTTTGCATCGATTTTCTTAAACAAGGAGCATTAGAAGGGCAGTAGGCAGTCACCAAGTGTCAACTTGAGCTGTTAAACATGTTTCTTTTTTGTAAAATTAAAATTCCAAGCTAAAGATGCCTTATCTTTAAGCAGTCATTAAATACAAAATAAGATCAGAATTTTTTGAAAATCTTGCCATAGAAAGAGACTATTGCCCTCAATTCTACCTTAACTAATCATCAATGGAAAACTTTAGGGTGTGTTTTGCGGTACAACATGCACGCTCTTAATTAAGGATTTCCTCTATGTGCCTGTTATTCTACCTGAAATCTGTTATGCTTGAGATACGCCTTCAGGTTAAGGCACTACAGGGATACAAATGGGAGGGGTCACATGGTGACCAAAATCCATCAGCTCTTGGTGCAACTTACTCTATTAGATTTGCTTTGGAATGAAGTTCTGAGGAACTGAGACATGGAACAGGTAAGTTTTGATGAGAGGGGAGTCGGAAGAATGGGATACTATATAGGAAGACAGACTCACAATGATCATCAGGGTGGGTTTAGCTGGCATCTAATGTCTGAGACCAGGTTATAACAGGAGAGGGAGTTAGCAATGGAAGGAAATTATAAATTAACCTCTGGTCACTTCACAATTGTGTTTGGCTGGGTATGTCTAAGACTCCTTTCCCAGGTAAAGATGAAGGTCAAAGTGGAGGTGTTTTTCACTCACCCTGAGCTTCATCCTCAATCATCTCAAGGCATTGCCTGCCTCCAGAAATTCACCCTAATAAATGGGTGGTTGGTGACAGCTTCTATTCTGTCCAAATTATCTCTTCAGACTTTTCCTTGCATCTCTACTCAAGTGTAAGATATAAGTCTTCATCTGTTTGCAACTTTCCAACATAATGAGCATCAGGACATATTAGATAGCCAGTGATGAATATGTGTCTCAAAGTAAGAATTTTCAGAGAGAGCATCCAGCCAGATTAGTTCTCCGTGGAGCAGGCAGTTGTCCTCACAGTGATTTGCAAGATGCCATTGAAACGACCCTGTACCCAAACTCTCCCTTCCCCTCCCACATAGCCTCAAATCCCAGTCATTAGAGATCAGTTCCCGTAGATTAAAGATGAGGTTTCTAGGAGTTTTTTGAAAATTAAATCCCTGTGGGTAGGCCGTGAGGTAAGATGGGGAGGTGGCATTTCAGCACAAATCAATTCATCAGCCACCAACAACTCAGTTCCATAAAAGAACAAAGGCAGTGATAGATACAGAGCGTAGGTTGATGAGCAAAGAAGGCATGAGTCCAGAGCATGTGGTACGCTGTTGGAGAGGAAAGGGAGAGTGCACCTCAGTGGGGGCCCAGTTAGCTAGGGCTTATATGGAATACTCAGGAGGGAGGCATCTGATCTGTGTTTTGACAAGCCTAGAAAAAAGTCAAAGAAATTGAAGAACAATCTTACTTAGTTCACAGTTTGGCTTAGGGTTTTTCCTGCCCATACTAATTTAAAGAAGCTCTGACATCTACTGGACCAAGTACTATGTTAGAGGTTTTCATGATTTTTAATAACACGCAGTGGGCACCATTCTAAATGCTTTACATGTATTAACAAACTTGATTTTCAAACAGCCCTTTGTGGTTGGTACTATTAGTTTCCCATTTTACAGATGAGGAGACTGCAACACAAAGAAGTAACCCAAGGTCAAGTTCACATAGATGCTAAGTGGCAGAGCTTGGAGCTGAACCCAGGCTATCTAGCTCCACAGTCATGTTCTTAACAACAACACCATTCTATCCTTCATACGTGTTATTTCTTTTAGGCATGACATTTGCCACTCCTATGGCTGTTCCTTCATTCAAAAACTGTTTATTGAAGTGGGTGCTAGAGGGTGGGGATCAACTATCCTGGTTTGCCTGCACCCTAGGCATTTCCTGGGATGCAGGACCTTTAGTGCTAAAACTGGGACAGTCCCAAGCAACCTGGAATTATACATCACCTTAAGCTAGGAGTATGATGTGATAAAAATAAACATAGGACCTGCTCTCATAAAGCTTACCGTCTAGTGGCAAATAATTACACGTGTGGTTATAAATTTAGATGTGTCTGAAAGAAAAGACAATGTTCTCTGAGTGCAGGTAATGGAGGAATCAAGGGAATAATGAAGATGGTGACTATTGTAACAGAAGCAGAAGGGTTCCTCATGTTTGTTATCTGTCTCTATCTCTGGGCCCAAGAAGAGAAAGATATGAGTTAATTTTTCCCTTTGGAGTGATTTTTATTATTACTACATTATAAAACCAGAAAAGAGCAACCAATAATCAAGAGTTATACCTCTAATGCCTCATTTATCCCAAGGATACATTCCTATTACATACTTTTTAAACCTGATGTGTTGCACTTTAAATAATTATTCACCACACATGTGTATTTTTTAATCCTGCTTTTGTTTTGATAAGTTACAGCTGCAGAGAGCCCCAGGCACTGTTTTTAAAGAGGATGAAGGTACGGCATCAAGAAGCCTCCATTTCTAATCAGCAAAATCCATTGTCGCGTGGAATTAAAATTAAATATCATTACATGTTTCACAAGAAGTTTAGGAGAATGTGAAGTTTAAAAAAACAGAAAGGTTAGAGGTAGCAGGAATGTCATATGTGGGTAAGAACTCCAAGGGCAAACCTCTTCTGGCTTTCTGTGATTGGAAACAAGGATGTGGATCTTCCAGAGCCTGGAGACCTACTGGGGAAGGATGGCCACTCTACCACGACATAGTCCTCTATCAACTTATTCATTTTCAGGACAGCACTGGTTAGTCATGTGTTACTGAGAAAAACTGAACCAGGAGGCACCTTCATTGCAGGTCAAGTGAAATGGAGAATTAATTTTTAAAAAAGTTATGTGCTCATGGGTTAGGCTGCTCAGGCTGCCATAACAAAATATCACAGACTAGGTGGCTTAAACAACAAGAAATTATATCTTACTGTTCTGGAGACTAGAAGTCCAAGGTCAGGGAGCCAGCAGTGTCAGCGTCTGGTGAGGCTTCCCCTTTGGGTTGCAGATGGTCTTTCTTCACTGCATGCGAGCGAGGAATGAGGCGAGAGAGAGCAAGCACACTCTCTGCTGTCTTTTATAGAGGCACTAATCACATGGTGAAATCCCCGCCCTCACGCCCTCATTTGAACCTAATTATCTCCCAAAGATCCAGCCTCCAAATTGGGGGTTTGGGCTTCAACATATGAATTTGGAGGAACACAATCCAGCCCATAGCAGCTCGTATTTTCGTTTAGAGGCAAAATTGGAAGGAAAAGTCTTAGTTTCAAGAAATCAATAAAGAGGCAAGAGGTGTTTTCAGCTGGTTTGGAGAAGATGATTTAAGCTCTGAATTGAAGATACAGCATATCCCTCACCTGGAGAGGGTTCTGTCACAGAAGCAGTGAAGTGTGGTAGGTGGGAGGCTGGATTCGGGAGCCGGCCCACCTTGGTTTCAGCCTCTGTGCTGCCACTTAGCAGCCAGATTAATGGGAATCACCTTGTTTCAGGTTAATGGCAATAGTGATAGTATTTAACACCCAGTGTCGCTGGATGATTAAACGGTCAATGGAAAGTAAGGGATACAGAGAGCCTTCACAGCAAACACGAGTGAAGGGGTCCCTAGGGGGAGACTGGGAGATCCATAAGCTAGGGATCTAACCAGCTGTTGAGGCTGCACTGGACAGGGCACAGGCTGTACATTCAATCTGCTGAGATTGTGGTTTAATCAATATACAGGAAGAAAATTTGGCCTCACACTGATATGTCGTTGAAAACGAGAGAAGTACGTTCAGAGTTTTTTCAGATGATTGTGGATAGTTTTCTCTGATATGGTGCCAAAACTTGACAAGTTGTATTTCCTTAAAGGTTCTTTGCTATGTGGAATCTGAAACCACGTTAATAAACGTTCCTACGCTATTACATTAAAGTCTATGGGTCTGTCTTGCACTTTGAATGGATCTTTTACACACGCATGATTTTATAACACTGTGCATTCGTGATTTGGAAAAAATTGATTCATAGAATTATATTGATCTTCCAAATATCTGGACATTTAATTATATAATATAAAAAATCATATTCATTAATATCACCACTGATCTTACCAAAATAATCTTTAAGAATTGGGACATGTCCAGCTCAGGTAGTGGATTCAAGTTTTCTGAAATTCCTATTTTTGCCTGAGAGCTCCAATGTTATTATTGGCAACAAACACTGTCAGTCGTTTTCCTTGAAGTGATAGATTCCTTTTGTTCATTTTTAAGAAAATATCTGGATGTCTGAGTAACTATAGTTTATCTCGCGGTTGTTCCAAGTCAAAATTATGTTCCATGGAAAAATGCAGCTATTTCAGCTCACAACTCAAACATTTACACAAGTGCTTTTCCTTGAGACAACATGGCACTCCTGGATGTACAGAAGGGCTTTATGTGTACTTGGCACCATGGCCTTGGTTTGTATTATACTAAGCCGCAGTCTCATCCACTATTGCTTTTGCAAATACCGACAGTGAAAAAGTCCTTAACATTATTAGGAATCTAGCTTTGACCTTGCCGACTCTCGGAAAGAGCGCCCTAACGTGTTAATGCCAAGCCTCTCCGTGTGGTGAAGTGCAGTCTGCTGAAAATCCTTCGGCTCCAGTCCTACCAGAGGGAGAACTGTAGAAAGCCTGGTTCTACAGCGGGAGGACCATAGCAGGATCAGCGTGAGGTCAGAGGCGGGATTGCAGACGCGAGTTTCACCGCAAAGAATTTAAGCTCACAAATGGCAAAAGGCAAAACCAGAAGCAGCAGGCGGCACACGAATCATACCTAAAACTAAAACAAAACAAAGCACTATGGACAAATCCGCTTAGTAAAGAGAGGTATGAAAATGTCGGCAGGAGGCAGAGAAAGATTATTACAGAGTATCTAGCAAGTAGTATTGCCAGAAATGTAATTTTTAGGGATTTTTTTCAAGCAACCAAGTTCATATCGTTTTTTGGCTTAAGATCTCAAAGCCCATTATCAACATGGTTTTTCCTAGTGGGGTTAAAGGTAAGAGTATCTTCTGCTTCCTCTGGTTAATTGACATTAGTATGATTGTTATACTTGAGTTCAGTATAACCAACATGTTCCTTTATTAATTGTCTGTAACAGAGTGATGAAATGCCTGGAAAGGCTGGTGAACTTTTTTTTTTCTTTTTGTGGAGAGCTGTGTTTTTATTTATTTATTTTTAATTTTTTTTCTTTTTGTGGAGAGCTGTGTTTTTATTTTTAATTTTTTTTTACATTTTTATTAGAGTATAATTGCTTTACAATGGTGTGTTAGTTTCTGCTTTATAACAAAGTGAATTAGTTATACATATACATATGTTCCCATATCTCTTCCCTCTTGCGTTTCCCTCCCTCCCACCCTCCCTATCCCACCCCTCTAGGTGAACTTTCTTGAGGAATAACCCCATGTCTTTTGCTGCCGGTGGTTGAAGCTTGACTCTTGCTGAATTCCCAAGAACACTGCTGTGCATAGTGAAATAAGACCTACTGTTTCCTAAGGAGTGGGGATGGTTGGCCCTTGTGATTTAAAACATTTTTCACTAACGGTCTCCTTTTGGCAGCTGGGGAACACAACTGACATTCATTCTCTTTGTCTACTAGATTGCCTAGTCATTGTCAACAAGATCTAAGAGAATTAGAACTGCATTTGAGAGTTGTTTGTACTCAGATCCCAAGGTGGTCTTCATGACTATAAGAGCTTTAATTGTGAAAGAGAAGGAAAGATGTTGACCGTTTGGGATGGCTATTAAGAGGGTCTTCGGTCTCTAATATAGAATTTTTGTATATCTTCTGCTTTATATGGTATATCTTATATGGTATTTAAGTTATATATTGTATATCTTCTGTTTTAATTCCTTCTTGACTTTTTCTGTTTATCACCATCTCCCCCATGACATCCTCCTTTCTTTTCCTTGAAGTGGTCGCCTATGTGCAGCTAGGAGAAGAAAATAAGCAATAGATAATTTCTGCTTTCTTTCCCCCCTTCTTTCACACTTCTCATACTATTTGTTATATACATATTTTCTCGTATACTGAACCACTTATCACTGCTTGCCTGCCACTTACAGTGTTTGTATCCTTATTGGTTAGTTGTTGTGATGCTTAGAGTAGCGTCAAAGTCATTCTTTTTAGAACTAGAAGCGGCCTAGGAGATCACCTAATCTAAACTTTCTTATTTTTATAAGAGAGGAAATTGAGGACCAGAGTGATGAAGTGATTTATGCAAGTTCATAAAGTAAATGGCAAACCAGATGCCCTCGGTGCAGGAGTGAGGCACTAATGTCTACTGCGTGACGTCTGTGTTTCAGGTGCTGTCCAATTGCTATCTCATTTCATCATGGTAACCACTCCCACCTTTATAAATGATGAAATTGAGGCTCAAAATACTTAAGACATCTTCCCACCCCAAACCGTAGAATGCCAGGCAGCCTGACTGCTCATTCCACATTTCATCTCCCGTCTCTTAGCTTTTGCCTTTGTCCCCCCAACTAGACCAAGTAGTAATGTGTCCCATCAGTTTACGGGCTTACACTGGTAAGAAATGTGGTTAAAAAATAGTGTTGAAGGGCTTCCCTGGTGGCGCAGTGGTTGAGAGTCCGCCTGCCGATGCAGGGGACACGGGTTCGTGCCCCGGTCCGGGAAGATCCCACATGCTGCGGAGCGGCTGGGCCCATGAGCCGTGGCCGCTGAGCCTGCGCGTCCGGAGCCTGTGCTCCACAGTGGGAGAGGCCACAACAGTGAGAGGCCCGTGTACCGCAAAAAAAAAAAAAAAAAAAAAAAATAGTGTTGAAAAAGTAGCAGGCCTCTGTTCCTTTAAGACTTAGAAAACTGATCTATGAAAACAAACTTTCTTGGAGACCTCAATCATGTCCCACAAGTTCATTAAAAACATCTCTTCAATACCACCCCACTGTAGAAAGAAACCATTAAGTATAAAATTTATGCTTTGGTATTTTAATCAAGTCAGAAACCTCCTTCTTGGCTGCCCAACATGGGAGTTAAAAATCTGCATTTAAATTATGGTTCCAAAATATAAATCCCAAGGACCCAAGAGGCTCTTTCCCAGAGGAACGGTATACAGAGAGTATGGACTTTTTGCTTATCTTTGATTCTGCCGGCTCTCAGAAAGTTCAGGGATGAGCCGGAAGGAGGAGCAGCTTTAGGAAATAACAAGAAAATGCTTAGGGATTTGGTTTAGAACTTCATTTAATGATAAGATTTTTCCACTCATTCATAAGGGCTGAATCTGCATAATCTGACATGAATTATGGTGTGGGACTGCTAATAGGCAATCTATTCAACAGCTGAGGAAGGGTTATTGCTTTCTGTCAACAGTCACACTTATTTGTTTTGTGGTGATGGCCGGCAGCTGCTGGAGAAAGAGTAGGGTCCCTTAAGAGATGTACGCATGGGCTTCTCAAATGCTCAGGCTTTGCTTAGCCTCTGCATGTAGGAGCATCCAAAAATAAAGGAAAGCTCAGCTTAGGAACTGCTTTGGTCATAAAGGAAACCACGGGTATATAGTGTGTAACAGAGAAACTTTTATTTGTTACCTCATAAACTTTTCCCCAAAGTGTCTTCCTGGTCTCAGGCTTTTCCACTTGTGTACAACTCACACATCACGTTCAGATTAGTTTCCCTAAAGCCAGTTCTGAAGGCATGCGACTAGCCTGCACATATATACTCATCGCTGACTTCACATTGACCATGGAATCAAAATACAGGTCTCTGCCTGGCCTTTGAGTCAGTCCTCCACAATCTGGACCTCAATACCTTTCTATCCTGACCTCCTCCTTCTCTAGGTAATGGATCCACATCCAAACCAAACACCTCTTCTCAAGTGTACCTTGTACTCTTTGGCTTCTGCCACTGCTCACGAAGGCTCCTCTCTCCCTCCCTTCCTTCCCTCTTCCTTTCCATCGGCACCTCCAGCACTACCTAGAGCAGACCTGCAAAACATGAATCACTCAATAATGATTGTGAATGAAGTGAAACTCTTTGGGACTCAGTTCCTCACTGGAATTGTTCTTAGCATCAAAAGTTATATGTGGAAATGCTTTTAAACTGTAGGGACTTCCCTGGTGGTGCAGGGGTTAAGAATCCGCCTGCCAATACAGGGGACACGAGTTTGATCCCTGGTCCGGGAAGATCCCACATGCCGTGGAGCAACTAGGCCCGAGCGCCACAACTGCTGAGCCTGTGCTCCAGAGCCTGTGAACCACAACTACTGAGCCCTCGTGCCACAACTACTGAAGCCTAGAGCCCGTGCTCTGCAACAAAAGAAGCCTGTGCACCGCGAGGGAGAGTAGCCCCTGCTCGCCGCAGCTAGAGGAAGCCCGCACGCAGCAATGAAGACCTAATGCAACCAAATAAATAAATAAATAAAGTGTAATAAAAGTATGGGTTTTGTCTTGAGCTTTCCGATGATGGAGGTAGCAGATAAGAAACCTCCACATTCCGCATGGACTGAGTTGGCAATGTGCTCAGTCAGTAGGAGGGGAACTTTCCAAGTCACTGGCAAATGTTGACGTAACTTCTGGGGCCACTCAGGTCTCTGGGGAAGGGGGCAGCTGGATGATTAATCAGACAGGATCAGCCAATCTCCTCTCTTTCTGGTTCTCATCAGCACCACCCTTTCCCAAACTCCATTCTGTCTACTCCTGCGCACCCTGTGTTCCTTTTTAATACTCCATGGAACTCCTACCACAGAACCTTCCTTCCTGTACTTATTCAGAAGACTCCAGATTTTGCTTTGCAAATAAATATAAGAATTTCATCTTGCTGCACAACTGTCCCCTGTAATCCAGGAGTCACATGATTTTGGTATTTCTCATACCTGCTTAGGGAGAACAAGCAGCTCTTTGCCTTGTCAGTTAAGTTTTAGTGGCACTCCTTCCCCTGTCCTTGCCGTCATCTCCTGCGGAAACTAAGAAGTTCTTTGAAGATGACCTGGTTACAATGCCTTGATTAACTCCTCCTTTCTACAGCCCTGCCTAGCTGTAACTGTGGCATGCCAAAGCAAAAATCTTAATGATTTACACCAAAATCAGATGCTGGAAAATTGCTTTCGAGGCTGCTATTGAAGATGATTTCTCAGAAGCTATGTTGGTGGTAAACATTACTTAAAGGTAGCAGAGCTGTGTCATCCGGGTTTAGGAAAGTCAAAAAGTTACAAGTGGAAAAATTGGCTGAACAATTCAAGGGAGTAGGGTTATAGTTTTTGTTTTGTGTGGTTGTGTGTGTGTATGTTGTGCTTACATATATTTCTTTTAATGTATCCGTTTGGATTAGGTTTTGCTTCACATAACATTAAAATCTGATATGAAACTCTTGAACATTATAGAAATTATTTCTTTTTTAAAACAAAACAAGTAGTAGGTAGTGCAGGCCTGGTGTGTGGCCCTATGAAATCCTCAGGGACCAAGGCTTCTTCAAGGACTCACCAACCTTAGGTTATGTATTTCATCCTCATGGTCCCAGATGACTGCTAAGGCTTCAGTCTACACAAATGAGTGTTAGGTACATAATGAAGAAGAGGAGGGTGTACCCCTGTAGGTTTTATAGAGCCATGTTGGAAGTCCCACACGACACTTCAGGTAACACTCCATCGGTCAAAACATAGTTGTATGGAGACACCTAACTTCTAGAAAGGATGGGAATGGAATCTCTTAGTGAGGCAGCAAGAGGGGACCAGCTAAAATCAGAGTTCTGTTGTTAAGGTAGAAGGGGTTGATAGATATTGGGAAATATTGAACTATTTCTTTCACATCAATCGCTATTTCCCATAATCCTTCAGTTTCAACTCACTTTTTTACTCAACTTGTCTCCTGAACACATTTGCTTTTTCCCACTTTTCCTTTGTTCCTGTGGGGTTTTCTCTGCTTGAAATGCATGTCCTCTGCTGCCTCCAGCTAGTGACCGTCACCTTTTCCATCAGTCTTTCCCTGAGTGCTACCCTAAAAGGAAGCTCTCCCCTCTTGGAATTCCTATAACACTTATTTTCTCTGCCACTTAAATAATACTTATCACACCTTACCTTATAGGACAATCATTTGCATATATGTGTTTATATGTTTTATTAATATATGTTTATCACAGTCTAGAGACTACAGAGAGCTGAGGGCCAGTTTTAGGCATGATTGTACCCTCAAATATATAACACTTTGCTTTGATCATATTCACTCATTCAACAAAAATTTATTGTACAACTATCACGTGCCAGGATGCTGTGGCCGGCGTGACATGTCTTTTAGGGGAGATAGACTAATATGTAATTACAATGTAGTGTGGTAAGTGCTTAGTAGGGAACTTGCTACAGAAATAAATTAATTTTATCCCTTGCTTCACTTATTTTACAGTTCTAAATTGAGAAATGTAAGAATAGTCTTATTTGTCTTATTTATTAGAACAGATAAACACATTTTTAGAAAACCACAGCAATGAGCTATGAATATCTTGAAGTAATATGATATCCATATTCTTAAGAATATCATCTGTAATAAGTAAATAATACAAAACACTTAGTGAAGAGAGAGAATTTGGTCTCCAGCTGCTCTAGAGTACTCTCTCCCACTTTCTCCCCTTCCCTTCTAATTTTTTTCCTTCTCTTTCCTCGTTCCCCCAAAGGATGTGGGGCAACTTATAAAAATATATAGCATGTAACAAAATAAAATACAATTAAATATAAGAGAGTCAAGCAAGTGGATTAAAAGAAAAGTTGGGGGACTTCCCTGGTGGTACAGTGGTTAAGAATCTGGCTGCCAATTCAGGGGTAATGGGTTTGAGCCCTGGTCCAGGAAGATCCCACATGCCGTGGAGCAGCTAAGCCCGTGCACCACAACTACTGAGCCTGCGTGCCACAACTACTGAGACTGTGCGCCTAGAGCCCACGCTCTGCAACAAGAGAAGCCACCGCAGTGAGAAGCCCACGTACTGCAATGAAGAGTAGCCCCTGCTCGCCGCAACTAGAGAAAACCTGTGTGCGGCGATGAAGACCCAATGCAGCCAAAAATAAATAATTAAATAAATATTTTTAAAAAGGTGGAATGATAAGATGATGCTAGAAGTGAGGTTAGTAAACAGAACCAACTGATGAATGTTCTAAGGACTTTTAAATTTTCGCTAGGCGTACACTCAATTTAGATTTAAAATTTTTAGCAGCCAACTCAGAGAGGGTGGCATGATGCAGTGTCCATTCTTAGGTGATAAGTAGGAGTAGATGAAAAGTCTGACGGATGCACGTCTAAAAGTCATTTCATAACTAATTATCTGTAGGGGTTGCGTGAGGGTCAGTGCTAGTTACAGGGGTTCTTCTGCCGCTCTGGCTTTGGTGGGTTAGATATGCAGATGGCTACGAGCATTTGCTGGGAGAGGCACATTCTCCCGAGCTGCCTCTGGACCCGGACTCCTGTTCACTGTCCCCCACCGCAAGCTGTCTACACCAAGTTGCAGGGCTTCAGGCTGGCATTCAGGGCAACTCTGCCTCCTTGCAATTGCAGAAATTCCTATTATCATTATTTCTAAGCCAGGGAATTTGTTTGTTTTTTAATGAGCCTTGCCTCAACGATAAGCATGACAGAAGGTGGAAGAGGATGGTCCTCTCTCCCAATCTGGCTTTTCAGAGAGAGGAAAGATTATAGTTCTTAAAAATGTGAAGAATTATGGCTATGAAAACTGAAAAACATTTATTAAAACGTATAACTTAGGGGCTTCCCTGGTGGCGCAGTGGTTGAGAGTCAGCCTGCCGATGCAGGGGACACGGGTTTGTGCCCCGGTCCGGGAGGATCCCACATGCCGCGGAGCCGCTGAGCCTGCGTGCCCAGAGCCTGTGCTCTGCAACGGGAGAGGCCACAGCAATAAGAGGCCCACATACCGCAAAAAAAAAACAAAAAAAAACGTATAACTTAGCCTATTACTACCGTATCCAGTAAGTCTCGAGCCCCCTTCATTTGATGGCTGCTTTATGAGAGTAATTGATATGTTGAGTTCACTGTGCTCAAGAAAAGGGGTTTGCAGCCTTAAGTTTGTGTCAGCAGTCCCTTTAGAGCTTTATAAAAAGTACACTTACCCAGGCTGCATACCTAGAGGTTCTAATTTAGTAGGTCTAGGACCAGGTCTGGGAATCTGAGTTTTAATAGGTCTGTGAATCTGAATTTTAATAACACTCAACAAAAGATTCCATAAACTGCCGGGGCAGAGATTTGCTGTTTAGACCTCATTGGATAACTCTGACATACCACTTAGGATGCCAAGGGGACTGATAAGCCAAAGGTGATCCTTCAGTAGCCACATCTAGACAACGGGCTAATGGTGGTATTCTGGCTTCGCTGAGTTCTTCCTGGTCTGTAGTGCTGCGTCATATCTGGTCTGCAAGCATCCCTGGTGGTATGTGCTGGGCTTCCAGATTTGGTTTTCTTGTTTTCTGATATGACAGGCACTGTGGCACCTTGAAAAGCACACTTAACCTTGGAATCTGGAGTCTTGGGTTCAAGTTCTGGCTCTGTTACATATTAACCCTACAATTGTCAAAAGGCCATTTAGCTTTTCTGAGTCTCTGTCTCCTTTTAAAATGGAGATAAAATTATCTTCCCATCTTATAAGATTATTGTGAGGATTCTGTCATATAAAGTAAGAAAATAATTTGTGGACTGTCAAGTGCTCTGTATATGTAAAGAATTATTTTTAAGGAGATCCCTTTCCATCAACCCATTGACAATCTCTTGTTGATAAAACAGCTGTAGCCATTTTTGAGTTTTCTGGCTTGTCACTTCACAACACTGTAGTGTTTGGGGTACCAGGACTGCACTAGGCATAGCTAAGAGGCCATCAGGTGGGTGTCAGTGCCAGAACAGCTAGATGCACTGAGAAATCTCAAAGACTGAGGCAGACACTTACTGACTACTCCCAACTTATAACTCCTCCTTCTCTAAGCAAAGCAAGAGGGCACCTGTATACATACCCCTATCTAGGGATAGACCATGACTCAACAGGACCAAGCAGATTCTTAGAGCAGAAACTAGTCCCAGGCCATTATGAGCATTGAGCTGAGAATCTACATGGGATTCTTTGTGTTTGGAAGAAAAAGTTAGGGGTTCAATGCTGAGAATCATTCCTTGACAAGGGCTGCTCAAAGGACATATCTATTCAGAATCTTTTTTGGTGTAAACTGTGGGTAGGCACACCTATTTGCAGTGGCTGGGAAATCTAAAACCTATTAGTATGTTTTCCAGCTGAGAGAAAAAAATCTGTACTTGTGTTTGCCATTTCCAGTAGTTTCTAGAAATCATGGTATTGAAAGAAAGGGATAGCTGATTCTTGTGGCTAGGTTTACTAAGTTCCAGGCCTTGTCACCTTAGGAAGGTATAGGTTGAACAAGTGCCAGGGTTGAAAAGGGGCTAGAAGTAGGTATTTGATAGCTGTTTCTTTCATTCCCTGCTACATGGCGGAGAATTTGCATCAATTATAATTCAGTTTGAAAAATGGAAAGAAAACCAAGTACAACTAAGTGTTTAACCTTGAGGATGAAGTTTGGTAAGTGGTGGTGGGGCTCTTCTCGTATTCTTCATATAAGCACTGCTAGGAAATAACTCTCAAATTAAACTTCAGGAAAGGGAGGCAGGTGGGTATGGAGGAGAAGGAAGATCTGGGAACATTCCATGTGGAACCAGCCCCAGGAAGGGTTTTGGGGAAGCTCATCTTTACTACCTACCTTCTTCCTGACCCTCTGCACCCACTGTTCCCATGATGCTGTCTGGCTGCCAAGCCCTTCCTTTCCTGCCCCTTCCCCATTTTGACTGACCTCCCTTTCAACACTTAGAATCATCCCTGTCAAATCCCATTTCTACTGTGCCTTATTTCAGGTTGGTTTTGGGAAGGAATAAAGTAACCTGATGAAATTGATTTGAGGTCACCTTACATTTGGTCTAATAATCTGTGCAGGATATTAAAACCTTCATTATCCATTCCATTGTAATAAACTCAGATGTAAATTGAGACTGGACACAGGAAAATACCCAATGTCTCTGCTGATGTATGCCCTGTATAAAATTTGTGGATTCTAAATATCAGTTTGGTCTGACACTACTTCAAGGACTTCTCCCTCTCACATTGTTTTATTTTATAAATTGATTTGAAGTTATCCTCATTGTTTTGACTTGTTATGTAAGTTTCAATTTTGTTGCTTGCTGCAAAATGCCCATCGTTATCTAATGAGATGGAATTTATTTCATTCTCTCAGTTAATGATTCCCCTTAAAATATAATTAGGATCTGAAAGAGATCATTTTATAACATCAAAGCTATTTGGTTTCAAAATCTTACTTCTGTTTTAGTCCAGGAAACAACGTCCAAGGATATCTGGACCACTGATTTAAATCCCTCAATCTTCTTGGAGAATCACTGCATCCAGTGGGACTTAGTACCTTCATTTATGGGAAGGCTTTGGCTTCATGACCCTGTGCAAAGTTGTGTATAGGAGAGAGGTAGATGAGCTTTCTGCTCAGGCAGAAAGTAGAACCCAAGGGACTTTAGTTTGGCAAAATAATTATTATTTGATATCTTTCATGATTTTTTTTTTTTTTTTTTGTGGTACACGGGCCTCTCACTGTTGTGGCCTCTCCCGTTGCGGAGCACAGGCCCCGGACGCGCAGGCTCAGCGGCCATGGCTCACGGGCCCAGCCGCTGCGCGGCGTGTGGGATCTTCCCGGACCGGGGCACAAACCCGTGTCCCCTGCATCGGCAGGTGGACTCTCAACCACTGTGCCACCAGGGAAGCCCTTTCATGATATTTTATTGAAAATATCTTAACTTTAGTCACTTTTCGCACTGGAAGAATTCACTGATTACTAATTTAGAGGAGTCAACCTTATTGATTTATGTCTCCTTAAATTTGCATACTCAGATTCTGTGTTGACAAATTAGACTTTGAACTTGTGCTTTGCCACTAGTTGAACTTTTCAGCAGATATAAAAATTAATGAACCAAAGCCTCTTCTTCTGGAATTTATTTTAAAAGAACCATGTCCATAGAATAAGAGCTTGTGTTCCTCCCCTGCATTTCCACCCTAAGGAAACCATATAATTCATTGAGTGTTTGTAATGTTTACTGGCTGATCAGTAAAAATGAGGTGGAATGGTGGGTCTGAGTGCTGCCACCCATCTGCTTGTCTGGTTTGCATTAAAAGCATTCTTTATTTAAAAAGGGATTTTACTAATGAGCTCACTTGATCATATCTCAGGGACAGGTCAGAATGAAAGGAGGTTGATCAATGTAGTAAGAATTCCTGAACATTATTTACATTCATTTGTGTTTTCGGATCCTCAGGGAGCCTTGGGGTACAACATTAAAGAGGTTTTCTAGCTGCTATTAAAAGCTGAATATTTGGGAAGTGGCTTACATAAACGTTTCTTGAATCTGGCCCTATAAGTCAGTGATCCCCAACCTTTTTGGCACCAGAGAGTGGTTTTGTGGAAGACAATTTTTCCACAGAAGCAGGAGGGGGATGGTTCAGGCCGTAATGCGAGCGATGGGGAGCGATGGGGAGCGGCAGATGAATCTGTGCTCACTTGCCCGCTGCTCACCTCCTGGGAGTTGGGGACCTCTGCTCTAAATGGAATATGATTTGTTTTTCAGTCTGTTTATAAGGAACCTGCTATTTTGATGCCAGGGTTAAGTGAAAGAGAAGAGATGAGAGAAATATGTACAGCTTTTCCTTTTGTGTACAGCTGATAGAACTCAGGATCAGCAATGGAGAATGCTCTTGGGAAGGTTTTTCCAGGATTGACTTTGGTTTATGCCTAAATTCTTTCTCACAGTCAATGAGATAGGTAGCTATAACTAGAGTTCAGTGCCTGTTCATGGAACAGAGAGAAGGTACATCTGCCTGGTACTCTTAACTTCATTATTAACATGCCCCAAACCCAGCTATGTATCTATTGGCAGGATAATTTCCACACCGAAAGCAAAACTAAACAAAAACAAAAGAAAGATGAAAAAAAAAAAAAGCATGGGTCCATAATATACAACCTTTGAGAATATCAAAAAACAAAACAAAACAAAAACCTTTGAGAATATAAACTGAGGGGAGAGTGGTTTTCTATAGGCCCCTGTGCAGGCTGGTCACTAATCTTATTGCTGTTGGTGGTTCCACCACTGGCTGACCTTATGATCAGAGGAAGGTAGGGCTGGAGCTAGCAGTAGGATAGGGTCAGAGGTCACAGCCACAGAGAGTGTGAAGGAAGACCAGGGCACAGTGTCATAGCAACTGCATCCCTTCTTGTGTTGTAGGAATCGTAGAAATTGGGTTTGAAGGAATCTTACAGATCAGAGTCTAATACCCTCACTTTTCAGCTGAGGAATCTGAGATCCAGACATTTAAGTGACTTTCCCCAAATCAGACAACTAGTTGTTGCAGAGCTGTGACCAGACAGAGGTCTCCAGCCACCCATTTGCCAACCCCTTTCCCACTGATATTCTCATCCCCAGATGCTGTCTTTTAATGGCAGGTTGCTCATGGCTCTAGTGAAAAACTGTTCAGTAGATGACAAAGAGCCCCCCCATTCGACAAATATCTACTGAGTGTGGACTGCCTGCCAGGCCCTGCCCTAGGCACTGCTGTCTTTAGAGCAACCTATTCGTGTTCTTCATTTTTCCCTGTGACTTTCCTTTCTTCTCTTTTATCAGCGCCTCTCTGAGACTCATTTTCACTGTTTACATTAGCTTCCAGTTAGTTCTTGAAGGTGTGGTGGTGGTAGCAGTGCCACTGACAGTTTCAGAGGAGAGGGTATCTGATGTCTATTGGAAGTGATTATTCATAACTTTATATTAAAAATGTCTAAAAGGCCCACAAAGGTTTGTTTTCTGAGGTCTTTTAGAAAATCAGATGGGCATAATAGATTTTCACAGAGGAAGGAAAACCAATAAATCTTGGCTGCATTTAGTTTCAAAAGCTGCCTCCTGCATAAGAATTTGCATATAGATTTCTCAAGAAATTTGAAAAAGGCGAACAGTTTGGAAGTGAGCTTAGAACAATATCTTTTATATCGTGAAAAGTAGATAGATGATTATTTTCCCCCATAAAGTAAATATGATGCTATTTATTTTTCTAGGACTCTCATGATATCCCAAGTGGAAGATTATCTTAACAATATGCAAATAATCAGAGGTAAGCATTCTTTGTTTCTATTTGCTGCAGAAGAAGGATGTACCTCTAATACTTCCACTTAACGAGGAATATAAATATTGCATTGATAGGACTATGACAGAAATGTATTTCATATAGAAATAAGTCACTTCCATAGCTCCGAGTTTGAAATCATAATTATCTCAAGAATTTTCCTATATATGAGACAATTACCTACCATTCAGATCAACACAGGACTCATTTCACAGTCCATGAACACTCTTTATTTTTCACCTTCAGGAAAATTCTACAAGTATTAAAATAATTTGTTAATTCTACATAGACTTAGCCTTCATAGAAGAGCTGTTAGGATGCAGAATTAGTTGTTGCATTGTTAGAAGTTGCATTAACCGACACAGAATTTGGGGGATGGGTTTCTGCAAGGAGAGATTATATCTCGGTCATCTAACCAACATCTTTTCACGGGGAATCCTGTAGAGAAGGGGAGGCTTGGTGTGTGGCTCACTGTAACTTCGTTTATTTTTTCCTATCTGATATACTTGCATTTAATTTATTTTTTAAAATCTCCAAATATTTTTGAGTCTGTTTTAGTGACTTACCATAGGATGAGGGTGAGAATGAGCAAGTATGTTTTGTTATGGGCAGATGTGATATATAGAAAAATTCCTCCTCCACCCCCTGCCCCCAATTCCCAGAGCCTGTGAATATATTACCATACTTGGCAAACAGGATTTTGTGGATGTCATTAAGTTAACAGCCTTGAGATGTAGACATTATTCTGGGTTATCTGGGGTGGGGGATGCAATCTAATCACACAGGTCCTTAAAAGAACCTTCCTGGGCTGTGATCGGAAAGAGATGTGATGATGGAACAAGTCAGAGAGATGCTATGGAGGAAATGGGCCACTAACCAAGAGACGCGGGCGTCCTCTAGATCTGGAAGAGGCAAGGAAATGGGTTATCACTTAGAGCCCCCGGAAGGGAACGTCACGGTCCTGCTGACACCTTGATTCTAGCCCAGTGAGACCCATGTGGCAGTCCTGACCTCCAGAACTGCAAAGTCATCCACGTGTGTTGTCTTAAAGTCACTACCTTTGTGGTAATTTGTTACAGCAGCAAAAGAAAAATGATGCAATAGAGATTTGATTTCACAAGAGAAAATGTGGGACAGGGATGAATGGGCTTTTCTTTTGATGGAGAAGTGGTAACGTTTGGGACCTGAGAGTGTTAGTAATAAATCTGGAATTTTAAATGAGGATTTTTATAGATAATTTGGAATTAGGATGGTACAGTGAAACTCCAGGTTTCCACATAATCGTGCTCTTTTCTTCGTAGTGAAATGTCAAACTTCACTAACTTCTGTGTGGGCAAGTAGCAGACAGTACATTGAGGGGAAATTGACCCAAGTTATGGGGTAATAATACCACCCAATTATATGTTTTATGGGCTGTTTCAGCTTCTGATCCAATATCTTTAAACATAATTTTTGAATCTAGTTGCTAGGGCAACCTAGACAAAAGACGTACATCAACCTCAGGCATTGTGTGCCCATTAAACAAGTCGAGTTGGTGTAGAAAAGCAATGGTGAGTTAGGATGCCCTGTCATGGTACAGTGTTTTCTTCACGTGAGCAGAAACTTTTAGCCAGGAGAAAGCTAGAGGGAGAAAGAGATCCTGGACTCAAGAGAGGCTGACATGTGGGTCCTAAACCAATATGATTGGTGTCCTTATAAGAAGAGGGGATTCGGACACAGACATGCATGTGCACTGAGGAAAGACCGTGTGAGGATACAGAGAAAAGGTGGCCCTCTGCAAGCTGGGAAGTGAGCTGTCACCACAAACCGACCCTCCTAAAACCTTGATCTTCGACTACTAGCCTCCAGAACTCTGAGAAAATAAATGTCTGTTGTTTAAAAAAAAAAAAAAGAAGCTGACATGACTTTCCTTAGATTAAACCCTGAAGGAAAGAAGAGAAACAAATCCTTCAAAGCTGTGCTACACGATCTGGGATATAAATACCCTTAGGGGTGAGTGGCTGATTCTGTGAAGTGTGTGAAGCTACAGGACATAGGGGAACATCTTCCTGGAAGTCAATTAATGGAATAATTTTGGGAAAAACATTTTTAAAAATGCAAAGTAATAAATTATGAAACCAAAGTCATGATTTATACCAATATTTGAAGTAAAGACCTCAAAGGAATTTCATGCCACCACAGACCATGGAGGTTTACCCTGTGCTGGTGGAAAGGTGTAGGAAGCACTGATCAGAGACAAGTAAATAACTAACTCTTCACCATTCTACCTCCTCTTCTTCAGCCTCTCCACGGGGAGTGACTGGGATTTTCCAGATACTAATTTCTAAATTATAACACTCAGTGTGTTTTATGAACTAGTCCATCTTGCACCATTTAACTACAGTGTGTGTACGCTTCATAACTTGACCTGAATCTTTCTCTCCAGACCACCTCCCACCTCTCATATCATTCACCTTGTGATTCGGTCAAAAGGCTTTTCATCCATGCTTACGCCCTGTCCCAAGTTGAGTTTTCAGGGCAGCAGACTCTAGGAGGGAGATTCGTGTGCATGACGTTTATTATGGAGTGCTCTTTGGGATTAATGACTGATGTAGACAAAGAAGTAGGATCGGGCAGAGGGAGAAGCTGGGCTGAGATACAGCCTCAGTGAAAGACCTCAGTTGACCCCAGGGGGAGCTCTTAAACTGGGATGACTCCTCAGAATTATACCAAGTTGGGGTGAGGGGCTGAGCCTTTATCCTTCTGTGTAGAATAGTTATGGGGTTCTGGTTGCCTGGGAATAAGGGTGCTAGATTTAGCAAATAAAAATACACAACGCTCAGTTAAATTTGAATGTCAGATCAACACTGATCAGTTTTTTAGTACAAGTGTATCCCATACAATATCTGAGACATAACTACACTAAAAATTATTTGCTATGGATCTGACATTCAAATTTAACTGGTGTCCTGTATTTTATCTGGCAACGCTCCCTGGGAAGGGAGCATGGTCATTCAGAAAAGGAAAGAACATTCAGAAAAGGAAAGAATCTGGCAAGGCCTCTGGAAGAGGGTGGTATTTGAGCAGGACCCCGATGGGCAGGCTGGATTTGGACACACAGAGATGGACAGCCCAGGAGAGCACACCAGGGGTACATGGGGGTCACTATGCATTTGGGCCAGGCACAGATTGCCTCAGCAGATCCCCAAAGAGGCGACAGGTGAGGCAGGAATGTGGGCAGCACTCCTGGCAGTCGGGGGCATACATCCTAAAGGGGGACCTGGGGGTGCACCTCAGCATCCACTGTAGACACACATCACTTCCCATCGTGCGTCACTGAGACTCAGCTGTCACTGAGAGGTTGGTGTGCATGGGCTTTTATGAATCAAATAATGATATTCGGTAGGAATAAAACAGGCAGGCTTTATGATTCCTCTCACTCACTTAAAACAAGAAAGGAACCTGTTCAAGTTGAGCTAGATGAATGACCTCCCCATCTCCAATCCCCAAGAGAAAAAAAAGATATTCTCCTCGAGGCCCAATATGTGGTTTTATTATCAGCAACCAGGACTGACTTGAATGGACATCTGATTCTGTTATATAATAGTTTCAGGAAGAATAGCTACAGAGCATTGGTTATCAAGCTAATGTTCTCAGATCTGTAAATGGCTCTCCACAGTTAAATCCCTTGTGGAAAACGTCCCTGTTTAGCAAGTTAACTTATTTGCTTGTTTCAGTTTATGTTTTGCAATCAAGATGTACTGAAAGGATGTCACTGTATGGGAGTCTTACTGAGATGTCGTGTGGCTCAGATGAACATTTGGGAATCCTGCTTTAAATTTTTTCTAGGCTAAAATCTTTAGGGCTATTAATCTATAGCATAAACATTTGGGGCCCATATCATCTAACTGTCTTTATGTTAACATGGACACCTAATCTCTTCCTGAGAAAAAACTGGGTTCTGGCTAGGGTTGATTTCTTGGCCTGTCTCTGCAGGTATTAAAACTTATTTTCAGGAATACCTCATTTTTAGACCACTTTTTCTATTCCTAACCCAGCTTAGCTGAACCAAACCATATAGCTGTGCTCTTCACGGGAACATGGAAGAGCTGTTTTCCAACTGCTTTCAGGAAATATAACCCTAACTTGTAGCTTCATCATAATTATCAAATCTTTATTTAAGAAGGATTGTCCAAAAATATGCAGTTTATTGCTTCCTTTAGACGTTTTGGAATTCGTATCTTGACTGCTGAAAGCTACATTCTTATGCCATATCGTTTTGACTTTCATAGAATTGCTTTCACAAATTTGTGTTTTAATTTTATCCTGTTTACCTTGAATATAATATAAAAGAGTTCTACGAATCCTGCTTATAACACTGATATATTGATAATAATACTCATTATTAATTATATGATAATTTAAGGATTCACTCATTCAATAAATATATACTGAGCAACTTCTATGTGTCAGAAATTCTTTTGAACCCTGGGAATGCAGATGAATGAGATAGACAAAAATGTCTGCCCTCATTGAATTTATATTTAAGTTAGTGGAGGGAGAGACAGATTAAAAAAAGATAAAGTCTGAGTTGATGATAAGTGCTATGGGAACAAAAAAGGCTAGAGGGCTTCCCTTCACTTCCCTGGTGGCGCAGTGGTTGAGAGTCCACCTGCCCATGCAGGGGGCGCCGGTTCATGCCCCGGTCCGGGAGGATCCCACGTGCCGCGGAGCTGCTGGGCCCGTGAGCCATGGCCTCTGAGCCTGCGCGCCCGGAGCCTGTGCTTCGCAACGGGAGAGGCCACAGCAGCGAGAGGCCCGAGTACTGCAAAAAAAAAAAAAAAGCTAGAAAGGGGGATGGGGAGTTGTGATTTTAAATAGGTGGTCACTGAAGGACTCTTCACTGACGACCGGTATGATCCACATATTTTGCTGAGTATTTTACATCAGGATGTTGTTCATTACTTAACCCTGTGAAGATGTTGTTCATTATATTACACAGTGTCCTCTTTATGAGGCCCCGTGGGAGAATTTTCCCTTTGGTGGTAGAACTTGGAATAGTTGGACTTCTCCTGAGTAACTGGTTTCTTTTTATCTTCTGGGCACCAAGAATCATGTAACAGATCATGTTTACCTTTTGTTTAGACTACAAGGAAACTTGAAACTTTGGCATGAACTGGGAGTACTGACCTTGCTCTTGGCTTCGTCTTACCTTTTCTACCTCGTTTTAGCCTTTGTCCCAGTTGACTCGCCTACTTATTTTACATTTCATTCTATGTTATATTTATTTGGGTAAGCTTCCTTAAATATTTTTTTGAACAAAGGCATGAATAAAAATAATACCCCAATACTTATGTGCACACACACATAAGCACACGTAAGTAATCAAATCATCATGTGAAGGTGTCATTCATCTTCCTTATTTCACTGTACCTGGAGTTCTTATTTGAAAAAGCTTTTCAAGCTTCATGGGACCTTGCTTATATAGGTGCTCAATAAATATTTATGGAATTACAATTTTAGTAGCAGTTACAATTTAAATGAGAAAGATATTCATGAATATCTTGAGAGTTTTTCCATTTGAATAAAAGACAAGTACAATTTTTCTGGCTTAGTTTTTAAAATAATGATATTTAAAATATCATAAACCTTTAATATAAATGAGTGGGAGCAAATCTGGAACATGGCCAATATGTAATAATGACCCTTCTAAACCACTTTCTAAAAGTTTTAAATCAGTGGGTTCTAATAATTCTGGCATGATGAAGCCCTTTGAAAACTATCACTCTCTCTCCAGGCAAATTCAGTAACACAAATAATTATATGCAGTCTTACCTGAGTCATGGACATGCTGAAGTCCATCTATCCACCAACCCCAGGGTCTGAATGCTTATAATATTTTTCTTTTTAAGTAATACTATATGTTCTTAAAATTTTAATATCAAAGAGCAGAATTACCTTTAACTTCAGCACCAAAACAGCTATTGTTCACAGTATTTGGACATATTTATTTTCGATCCTTGTATTTTCGTTTTTTAAAATGTGTTGGGCTTATGTTATTAATATGATTTTATATATTGATTTTGTGGCTTAACAGTATAATAAGCAGTTCCCAATGAAATGAAAAACTCTTTGTAGACATCATTTTTAATGGTAAATATATACATATATTTATAAATAGTATATAAACTGAAATATTATATAACCATTAAAAATTATGTGTAAAAATACAATGTGCTTAAGCGTTTTTCTGATGTTTTAAATTTACTTCCCCGCCTCCCTTTTTTTTTTTCTTTTGGCTGCACCGTTTGGCATTTGGGATCTTAGTTCTCCAACCAGGGATCAAAACTGAGCCCCCTGCAGTGGAAGTGCCTGGAGTCTTATGGGCCTCCAGGGAAGTCCCCCACCTCCCTTTTATTTGCTATAATGTTGCTGTGAACATCTTAGAACAAATGTTTGTTGATATACCCAAAATTTTCCCTAAGGATTCCTAGAAGGAGAATTACTAGGTGCAAATGTATATTATAACTAATATTAATGATATACATGGACAAATTTTTTTTCCGAGAGATTGTTGCAATTACATGGCACCAGCAGTATGTGAAAACACCAAAGTATCTACCTTACCTCACTCTTGCCAGTATTGGGTGGTATCATTAAAAACAGAGACTTAATCAAATAAAGACCTCCTTTAATGTGCTAGGTGAAAAGTGGTGTCATTTTTGCTTTAATCTGCATTTCTTTGATTATTAATGAGGTTTACTTTTGAAAATATGTGTTCAGGAGTTTACCTTTCTCTTTAATGATCATGTGTTTGGTTGAAGGGTGTTATTTTCTTTCTTATTTTTTTACATGATTTTTATACAGCAGAGCCTTTTAGTAAAGTTTAGTTCTTTTTCAGGGAAGTCCTACTTTTTAAAAGTTTATTCCGAGGTATTACAGTTTTTGTTTTTGGTGCTGTAATACAAAGGGAATTTTAAATTATATTTTCTAACTAGTTATTACTGCCATACATAAAGGTGATAGATTTTTATATGTTTATGTTCCAATAAATTTTCAATTGATCCTCTTGGAAATTTTAGATATATTATTATTTCTTGTTTGCAAAGAAAGATTCCTTTTTTATTTCTCTTATTTCCTGTTCTGAGTCTTATACTGACTAAAGCCTCCAGAATATTAAATAATGGAGATGATATGGAGTATCATATACTTTGCTTCTTATTTTAATGGGGATCTCTCTAATATTTCATTGTTAAATATATTAGTTCTAGGCTTAAGATAGATTGTTAGGGACAAGCTTGGAATTTTATTAAATGCCTATTCTGCATAAGCTATCATGGTTTATCTATTACTGGTTTATTGATTTGTTATTTTTAATTTCTTAATATTGAACCACTTTTGCATTTTTGGGATACATTTTACTTGATCATAGTGGGTTATGCTTTTAAAGTTCAACTGGGTTGAATCTGCTAGTTTTTTATTTAGAATTAGCATGCTAAAAAATGATACTAACATACAGCTTTCTTGTTTAAAACATTTTTGTCAGGTTTTAGGGTCAGAGTTGGTTATGCTAGGTTCACAAAATGAATTGGGTCACTCTTCATCTTTTTTTGTCCTGAAAAAATTACATAGCCTGGGAATTATCTGTTCTTTCAAGTATTTGGATATGTAGCTGTAAAATATTTTAACTGAGACCTGTTATGGAAAATGATGATTTGATAACTTTTTCAATTCCTCCTGTGGTTATTGACCCCTTCAGGCTAATATTTTTCGAATCAGTTCTAGAAGATTAGACTTCCCCTACCTCCATTTTCTTCCTCATATCTATGTTGTACTATTTAATTTAGTAGGTTCCTGTCTGTTCTAATGTTACTGTGAGTTATACTTTAATTAATGTATAGTGAACCATAGTCCAGTTTAATGACTTTTTCCCTTGACTTCTTCCTACTTTGGTAATTATATTGCTTCAGCTGCTTACTTATGTCTTTGTTCCTTCCCTCTCTCTCCCTCCTTTTCTTCCTCGGTTTCTTCCTCTTTCCTTCCCCTACATTTTGTTATTTTTCTGATCTAGCAATAACTGGCTTATTGAAATCTGTGAAACGTTTGGGACACAATTATGAAGCGCATTATTTCTCTCAGGTCTCTGTCTTTAAATGTGCCCTGCCTACTTCTCTTCCTTCCTCTCTGATGATATGACCACCATGTTAATTTCAGTCTAATGCAAAAGTCTAATTTTTCAACCATTTGCAGCTTTCCCCAGCTCCCCCTCCCCAAGAACGCTAAGCTCAGGACACTGATGGGACAGGCAGGGTCTATTTTTCCCCCCACTATTTTCTCCTCTTTTCCCTTCCTTTTGAAGCTCTTCTGGAGTCGGGGCCGTGGGTGTGTATATAGGAGAAGCAATAAGAGGAGAAAGCAAAAATCGTAAAAATTAAAAAAAAAAAAACTGACCTTGCATCATGGTAATCTCTTGGGTAACACCATCTGGCCTTAGATACTTCCTGTGTGGTAGCACCCTGTATTAGTCAGGGTTCTCCAGAGAAACAGATCAATGAGATGTGTGTGTGTACGCATGCGCAGGCACACGTGTGCAGGGAGGGAAAGAGAGAGGGAGAAAATATGAGGGATTGACTGATTGATTTTAAAGAATTGGCTCACATGATTGTGGGAGAGGGCAAGTCCAGAATCTGCAGGGTAGACCAACAGTCCAGAGACCCAGGGGAGAGCTGGTGCTGCAGTTCGAGCGCCATAGCAGTCTGATGGCAGAATTCCTTCTTCCTGGGGGGAGGCCAGTCTTTTTTCTCTTAAGGCCTTCAACTGATTGGATGATGCCCACCTACATTTGAAGGCTCATCTGCTTTACTCAAAGTTTACTTAATTAAATGTTAATTTTGTTAAAAAAGACTTCGCAGAAACATCCAGAATAATGTTTGGCCAACTATCTGGGTACTGTGGCCTCTCCAGGTTGATGCATAACATTAATGGTCACAGACCCACTGCATAATTCCTCTCATGAACCCTGCCCACGACTCTTACCCCAGCAGCACTCTTCTTCCTGTTGGGTTTCCTAACCCTAGAAAGCCACTCTCCCTGGAGGACTATCTTCAACCATGCTCAAGCCTGCCTGCCTTCCTGGGGTCCTCCTGGCCCAGAGAAAACTCTCTCACCCTTGTTCCACTACACTGTTGCCTCTTTTCTTCTTTTCCCTTCCATGCTCCTCCGGCCAGGCTCCAGCTTTCAGAATTGTTCAGAGGAGTATCAGACACCTGTCTCTCTGTTCTTTAAGGCCCCAGTCTCCCTGGGATGCATGTCAAACTTCAAAGAATTTTCTTACCTGTTGCTCCTCTGCTCTGATGGCAACAACAGGAAGGGTTTACAAGTTTCCATAGTTTAGCATGTTGTGTACTTGACAGGAAACTGAGATGCAGGTCTGCTCTTCTTAAAGGCACCCCCAATCTTTCCAGATTGTTTTCATGGATCTGGGTGATCGTACTCGCTACCCTCCTCCACAAGGGGAGAGAAAAGCCTCAGCACATTTTCCTAATGAAGTCTACTCTAAAACCTCTCCCAATTCAACCAAGCTTCCTTCGAATTGTTCATTTTTCTTTATGTCAGCAGGGTGGGGTGTGGGCGTCTTATAAGCTTTGGAGGCGGATGAGAGCTACTTAGTGCTTTCTTTAGAATTTGGTGATACTTGGCTTCTAATATACTCAGTCTTGGGGCTCTAAATAAATTCTGAAACAACAGGAAATGTCCCCTTCAACCTCAAAAATTTATCATTGCTATTTTTTGTATTTTTAATCTTTCTTTGTTGTTTTTGTTTCACCATAATTTTTATTAACATAGATTTGTGTTTTAAAATATTCTAATGATGGGACTTCGCCAGTGGTCAAGTGGTAAAGAATCCACCTTCCAGTGCAGGGGACACGGGTTCAATCCCTGATTGGGGAGCTAAGATCCCACATGCCGCAGGGCAACTAAGCCCGCATGCCACAACTACTGAGCCCATGTGCCTCAACTAGAGAGAGAAAACCCGCATGCTGCAACTAGAGAGAAGTCCGTGCATCACAATGAAAGATCCCACATGCTGCAGCTAAGACCCGAGGCAGCCAAGAAAAAAAAAAAAAAAATTCTAATGACAAAAATTTCTTTCAATAAAATAACCAATTACCTTTATACTTTTTTCATCTACCTATGTTTGGGTTTCCTTGATGCTTATTTTATTTTTTCTATTTTTGTGTCTCTTTATGCTTTCCAGTGTTTTTTGTCTTTGACTACATGTGCTACGTAGTTTGTCTTCTGTTGTGTTTTTGAAATTAAACGTTTTCCTTTTACTTGTAGTAGTGATTGACTTCAATATTACCAAATATCTAATTAATTTATATTTCTCTCTTTATAGAAGTCAAGAACAGAATGATAACTTTGACTCCTTATGCCCAGTGAGGGATTTCATATGTCTATACCTGCAAGTCCCACATTTTCTGTTCTCCACTTTCTTTTTTTTAAAAAAAATTATTTATTTATTTATTTATTTGGCTGCACCACGTCTTAGTTGTGGCATGTGGGATCTTTTAGTTGTGACATGCGGGATCTTTAGTTGCAGCATGTGGGATCTTTTAGTTGCAGCATGTGGAATCTTTAGTTGCGGCATGTGGGATCCAGTTCCCTGACCAGGGATTGAGCCTGGGCCCCCTGCATTGGGAACATAAAAGTCCTAGCCTCTGGACCATCAGGGAAGTCCTCTGTTCTCCACTATCAATGCTTGTTAATTTAAATTGTTATAAAGGAGCCATATTTTTATTAAATATCAATTATTGTTTTTTTTAAATTTTTATTTATTTTTGACTGTGTTGGGTCTTTGTTGCTGCACACAGGCTTTCAGTTGTGGCGAGCAGGGGCTACTCTTTGTTGTGGTGCATGGGCTTCTCATTGTGGTGGCCTCTCTTGTTGTGGAGCATGGGCTCTAGGTGTGCAGGCTTCAGTAGCTGTGGCACACAGGCTCAGTAGTTGTGGCCTGCAGGCTCTAGAGCACAGGCTCAGTAGTTGTGGTGCTTGGGCTCAGTTGCTCCGCGGCATGTGGGATCTTCTGGACCAGGGCTTGAGCCCATGTCTCCTGCAATGGCAGGCAGATTCTTAACCACCACGCCACCAGGGAAGCCCTATTGTTTTTTTAACAAGAGAAATCAAATAAAAATTTAATAAGATGTATACGTGGGAGAGACCCAGAAAAATCAAATAACTTACCAAAATGGCTGAAGCCCTCACCTTAAACGCCATCATCAGCTAAAGACAAAAGAGTTCAATTATTGTTTTAACCATGGAAATTATCTTTTGAGACATACTGGTAACTTGGACTTTGAATTGAATTTTTCAAGCATTTTAAGAACAGCTGGTTATTTTTTGTGCTCACTGTCAGTCTATTTATATTATAGTTTTTCCTTTCTTGCATTTATAATCTTGAGTCATCAATTGTTTACTTATATTGTGTTTTTGAGCAGTTTTTAGGAAGGCTACTGGTATACTTCCACAATCTTTGTATAGCTTGCGAGGTCTTTGTTTTTTTCACATCTAAATAAGGCTTTTCCTATTTTTGAATTCTTCAGTCAAGACAAGAATTCCCATAACATTTTATAGTCATTGTTTAACTGTACACCAGTATTTAGTATTTCCAAGAAGTCTAAGGTCAGCTTGATATTTAATTGTATCTTCCGTCTGAAAACGTCTAGTATTTTTTTTTTCCACTGACGTTTAAGACTTTCACCAGGTTAGACCTAAGTGTAGGTCTTTTAAAAATTAATTTTCTTAGAAATATTCTTAGTTTTTTCAGTTTCCAGATTGGGCATTCTGATTTAAAGGAATTTTACTAATTGAGAAATTTTACTAATAGTATTCATTGAAATATTTTTTAATCTAAATAAAGAAAACTCCATCTCAAACTAGCTTAAATAATAAAGTGTTTATTAGATCAAAAGCTAAACAATCCAGAGATAGAAAAGTGTACAAGCAACATATATCCTGGATTCATGCTGTTTTTAGGTTGTCAGTTCTCTTGGCTCTGCCCTTCCCTAATCCTTTGTAAGCTGCATTCTCAGCAAACATTCTCACATTTAAGTGACATGTTGCCAGCAGTTTCTAGAGCTACCAGCTTCCTTATTCACGTCTAGGAGGAGAGAGGACATCTGTTCTCACATTTGCTGAATAAAAGTTCTGTGTTTGACTCTGATTGGATAATCATAGGTCACATGTCTGCTCTGAACCAATCACTATGATGGTGGGTGGGGCTAGGGCTGCCTTGACCAGTCAACCTCTTCCTTTCATTTCTGTTATCACCTCTCTCAATGTTTAAATTTCTTACATCTTTCTTTTTTGTTCTGGGAGACTTTCTGAGGTTTGTCCTCCACACCTCTGAATGGGTTTTCTTCTTTAATCAGTTTTGCTTTTTACAGCCTTCAACGTGAATTTTAATGCAGTTTCATCAAAACTTGTACCCTAGTTTTTAGTCACCTCCTTTTTATTTCTGTCTTTATTTCAATCTGTTCTCTTCTATTGGCTTCCTGTACTTTTTTTTTTTTTTTAAACTCAGAAGCTCTCTTTGTATTTTTTTTGGAAGCAGATATTGTACAGGAATATAAAAAAATATGTCTGTATAACAATGTGAATGTACTTAATGCCACTGAACTGTACACTTAAAAATGATTAAAATGATACATTTTATGTTATGTATATTATACCACAATAAAATTATATTATGTTTCCTACAGAAAATAATTTTCAGTGTGTATTCTCCCTATGTGTATTCAGAGTAATATTTTCTTTTCCTTGCAAGAAAATATTTTATTATACCATATGTGTTGTTTATTTGCTTGTTTTTCTGTTAACTTATCTCCAACATTGTCAGGATTTATCCAGGTTTAATTTTGTCAAAAGTCAGGGTTCATGCAGAGTCCCCAGTATCTTTCTGAGTAAAAATGACTCTTCTTCTCTGATCTAGACCTGGAGTGTTTTACATGTTCAGAATCCCCAGTACCAGTTCTAATTTTTGATAGGAATTGACTGGGATCTTCTATTCTTCCAGCTCTTTTTTTTTTAATTTAAATTTTATAAAACATAAGAGATAGTATTTAATTCTTTTGTATGTATGGAATTATTTATATAGTTATCCCTCATTATCCACAAGTTCTGCATCCACAGATTCAATCACCCTCAGGTCAAAAATATTAAAAAAATTTCCAGGAACTTTCAAAAAATAAAACTTGAATTCGCTATGTGTGGACAACTGTTTATATAGCATTTACATTGTATCTACACTATTCACATAGCATTTGCATTATAAGTTATCTAGAGATGATTTAAAATATTTGGGAGGTTGTGAGTAGGTTATATGAAAATACTACACCATTTAATATAAGGGACTTGAGCATCTGCTGATTTTGGTAGCCATAGCAGGTCCTGGAATCAATCAATGCCCTCTGGATACCAAGAGATGACTGTATGTGAGAGATTACACACTTTTCATAAAATGCTCCCATAAATTCTAACTTTTCTTTTGTTTACAGAGCATTTCTGAAGATATATACACATCCAGAATAAAATATGCTGCAGCCAGACCCTCCACCTGTGCTGGGAACTGAGATCTGCAGTTTCTCAGTATGAGTAAAAGAAAAGTGACTGTTTAGAGGTGGAGAAATATGAAAGTCATGAAGCCAGGTCAGACAATATTGGCACTGTGTGTGTGTGTGTGTGTGTGTGTGTGTGTGTGTGTATACGGGTGGGGGTAGTTGACTGCATGAGTTCTGGTCATTGTAGCTACTGCATGCTGGCATTGGGACAGACCTTAAGAGTGAGTAAAATTTTTTCCTAATTTATTTGATGTTGTCCTGGGGGTTCTCTTTCAGAGATCTAAATTTGTTTTAGTTAAGAATCAATTCTTTAAAAATTCCCATTGATTCTGCAACTAGTGTAAATGGTCCTGGCTTTTGTCAAGTTTTCTTCAAAGGCAGGAAACATCTTTCCTTTCAGATCCACAGGTAGAATGAATGAGAATGGTATAATTACTCAGAAGAAGATCAAGTTAGACGCTGGGGGCAGACTAAAGCTGGAAACAACGAGAAAGTCTGGTATCCAAACAGGAAAGTGGGGTGGTGTTCAAGCTGTGTGGCAAGAATGTGTAATCAGCATTGGTGTTGAGAGCTCTGATCTGAGCTGGCACCAGTGTTGTTATAGACACTGAATGAGATGCACATGTGGAAGAACATGGAAATGAGTGAAAAACTCTAGAGATTGTTATTTATACTATTGTCATTATCGAAGAACAACTTCTCAGTCTCTTTTCCTTGTTTAGAAGAAAATGGGAACTTTTAGAAAATCTGCCAAGTTGTGCCTAATGAAGTTGGTCAGAATCCAAGCAGAGTTATAAGTACAGCAGAGGCCAGAAGAGGCAGGTGCCGTGGAGATGATGTTAAGTGGTACATAAGAGGTGTGGGCTACGTCGGGGAATTGCAGTTTTGGCAAGAGGTGGACTAAGGCAGTGTCCAAAATCTCCCACTACAAATACATAGAAATACTAGATAAAACAATGTTGAATACATAGTTCTGGTCACAAGAAAGAAAATACCACATGTCAGAAATGAAGAAAAAATGAAACCGGAGTGTTATGGATGTTGATGTATCTGTCCTGATATGGGTATAGGTTGGGGTGAGAGTTTCTGTCTTGGTGACCTTAAGCCAAAGTGAAAAGATGTTTTGTAAATGCAACCCTTGCATAAAGCAAAAATCCTCAAAAACTGTACCCTCGATGTAAACAGTGTCTAGAAAACAGTCCACCATTGTAGGTAGATAAAGAGGATATTCCCTCTCTTGGTCTGAGCTCTGGATAAAAAAAATTCTCCCAAGAAGAACTTATAACTCAGGCCTGTATCTCACAAGTGTGGTTCCTAAAAACCACTTAGGTGTCCCCCAAATCCCTAAACTGAAAAATAATTAGAGTTAATCACTATGTATTGATATCCTGGGGCACCTGGCTGTAGCAAAGATAAAGACACTTTGAAAATATACTCCCATAACTGGGCCTGCAGGTTTTTCGTAGAAAAGTCAAATCACTCTAATTATTATCTCATAATCAAAATATTAATTCATGTGAGAAAATAATCCATCATGAGAGCGAAGGAGACAGAGAAAGGGAGAGAGTAAGTCAACAAAATACACAGGGAGGTAAAGTCCTTGAACTAAATTAAATAATCTGAATGAAAATACAAAATAAATGTTTGTAAGGATTTAAAGAGATAAAAGAAAAAAAGTCTATATAAGTAAGTAGCATAACACTCTGGAAAAATTATAAAAACATTTGAAAAAGAACCAAGTAGAATTTCTAGAAATGAAATTTTAGCCAGTGAAATTGAAAACTCAGTGAATGGGTTAAACATCAGATTAGACACTCCTGAAATGATAAGTACTTACCCAGAAGGCAGAGCTGAAGAAATTATTCAGAATATATCACTGAGAATTGCAGAGATGGAAAAATCTGAAAGAGAGGTTAAGAAGCACAATGTATATAATGAGAACACAGGATGTATCTAACAGGAGTTCCAGAGGAAAGAATAAACAGAAAAGAAGAAACAGACATCTTTGAAGAGATAAAGGCTAAATATATTTTAGAATTAATGAAAGATATGAATCGTCATATTCAGTAAGTGTAACTAATCCTGAATAGGATGAATAAGAAATAAAGCTATTTAACACTACTCTGGTAGACTATCAAAGGAAAGAGGAAATCACAGAAGCAGCCAGAGAGAAATAAGTTATTCTCAAAGAAAAAAAGTTTATCACACAGAAGTTTTCTCAGAAGTACTGACAGACATCAGAAGACAATAGAATAATAATTTTAATACTGTCAAGGGAAAAAAATAGAATATAGAAGTAGAGTGACCAATCATTCCAGTTCATCCAGGACTGTCCTGGTTTTAGCACTGAATTCCTGTTTTGGGAAATCCCCCAGCCTAAGGCAAGCCAGGACACTTGGTCACCCTACACTCTATGCAACTGCTCTATGCAATTAAACTGTCACTAGAGAGTAAGAGTGAAAAAACAACATCTGACAAAGTTCACCTATTGCAGACCAATGGTCTGACAGGATCATTGAAGGATAGCCAATGAAGGATAGAGTTTGGCAAAAAAGAAAACTGAATCCAGATAGAGGGAGTGGACTATATGAAGCAATGGGGGACAAATAAGTAAAATATCGCTTAACATAAATAAGCATTGACTAAACAAAATAATAATTAAGGTGACTATACATTTTGGAGATATAAAAATGGAGAAAAAAACTCTGACAACAATAACATGTAAGAAGCTGAGGTGGGGAGTATAGTGAGGATAGAAGTTAAACTTTCTAGAGTCCTTGAATTAGGGACAAGATAGGATTATTGGCTAACTTTACTCTTTGTTAAGCATGTACATTAAAAATCTCTGGTACCTCTTCTCCTTGCCCTTTTCTTCCCAAACAATCCAGTTTCAAAGCTATCAGGGCAAGACAGGCATCCACGCTGGGGCAGGCAGGTACTAGTCCCAGTGGCCCAGGGTGGGGTGACAGAGCCCAAGGAGAGTAAGGTGGGCATCTACACCATGGGCGGCCTGGTGCGTGGTGTGGAAGCTTGAGTGGGGTGAGGGGGGTGTCCCTGCAGCAGCCTGAGAACGGCGTCTGCACAGGGGCTACCTGGCCCAGGGTGTCAGAGCCCAGGACAGGGAAGGAGGAAGTCTCCCTATGTGGGAGGTGGTGAAGTTGAGTAGGGTGACGAGGGTGTCCACATGGGAGTGGAGATTAGTTACATATGGGGTGTTGTTCAAATAAATAAATATATTAAAATAATTGGGAGCCAGATACCCCACTATCAGAGAGAGGGAGAGAATTACTAAGTAGAAAGGGACAAAACCACAATCATGTAGTTGTTGGATTGGAATTGGAGACATCTGCGTGGAGTCAAGGTTCTCAGTATAGGTAGATGTAGGAACAAACACAGATATACGTGTACGTATGTATTACATGCATACATATATTTCTAAGCTCACTCCACTGGGATGGCCTGGGATCGAAATAGGGGACACCTGGAGCATCACACTGAATGTCACTGTCACGTCAAATAGCTATGGTAACAGTTTACAACACAATGTGTGTAAACCAATAGAGGTTACCAAATGAGTACAGTGAACTTTTGACGAGCAATGGAAAATTTACATAATTTCAAAATCCCCACAAAATACTGATTACTTATAAAACCAAAAAGAGGTACTTTCCAATAGAGTGGGCTGGTAGACACAAGCTCAATCAAGTGAATGTCATCAGTACTGAGACAAATCAAAATCATGTGCCAACTGAAAATAATGCAATAATAATGAAACAGCCTCACTTCCAAGATGTTTCTGCCAAAGATGCATAATCATCAGACAAACCACGGTTCAGGGGACTTTGGCAGAATTACCAGCTTTTTCATCGAGTTGTCAACGTTGTGTAAGTCAGGGCAAGAAGGAAGAACTGTTCCATATAAAAAGAGAGTAAAGAGGCACGACAAGTACGTGGAGAACTTGATTCTGAATTGGATCCTTTTGCTGAGCAGGACATTATTAGGACAAATGGCAAAATTTGAGCGGGGTCTGGGGATTAGGATATTGGTGTTAATTTCTTCATTTTGATGGTTAAATGACGTTTCAGGAGAATTACTATAATTGTTATATATATATAAATATATATATATATATATATGTTTTGCAGGAAACACGTACTAAAGTATTTGGGGACTGGTGGATGACAGGCTCATGCTGGCAACTTACCTTAAATGTTTCTGGAAAAATCATACTGTACTTGCAACTTTTCTGTACATTCAAGATAGTTTCAAAAACAGAATGTTCTCCAAAACAATTTTTTTTCTGGCAACATTGTGGACTAGATGTCTCAAGAAAACCCTTCCAGGACTGGGTACTTAAAATGCCGAATTCGAAACAAAAAGAAACAACTTCATAAAAGCGTGAAGTAAAAGAGAAAAACACTCAGAGACCAGAGATGCAGAAAGGCGTGATTCCCCAGGAGTGAGTGAGCTCCGGACCCCAGATCGCACTGTACCTGGAGCCTGAGCTTTATTTGGAAAGAAACAGGAAAGAAAACAAAGATAGGAAAGAAAGATAGGAAAGAAAGAAAAGAGAGGAAAGAACAAAGTAGGAAAGAAAACAAAGATAGCTCAGTGCCCGAGAAAGGAGAGACCTCTGATGAACAACTTGAACCTGCTGAGGGTGAAAGAAATGTTCCCTGCAGAACGAGACTTACCTGTCTCATCCGTCTTGGCAAAGCATAGCGTGGCATGGTAATTTAAAACATCTTCTGGGCTTCCCTGGTGGCGCGGTGGTTGAGAGTCCGCCTGCCGATGCAGGGGACGCGGGTTCGTGCCGCGGTCCAGAAGGATCTCACATGCCGCGGAGCGGCTGGGCCCGTGAGCCATGGCCGCTGAGCCTGCGCAACCGGAGCCTGTGCTCCGCGGCGGGAGAGGCTACAACAGTGAGAGGCTCGCGTACAGCAAAATAAATAAATAAATAAAATTAAATTAAATTAAAAATCTTCTGAGAATTCTCAATCATAAGTGTGCATTCCATGGGGTTGGTGCTGGAATTCACATTACCTGTGTGATCTGAAACACCACTACCCCCTCCCCGCCCACAGGTGTGCTGAGTTTAGAGCGGCCCCGGTTAAGTGTTATGCAGTTAGCCAGGTTTTCTAAAATACTGATCCTGGAGCAAGGATTTAAAGTGCTGAGGCTTTATTTGGGAAGTGCAAATCCAGGGCAGCTAGAATGAAGGAGAGGGAACCGAGGCAGAGGAGATGGGAGGTGATGTCATGAGGTCCTCCTGCCCTGGCCATCCTCAGTGAGGAAGTCTGTGGAGCAGGTGCTCAGAAATGAGGTTGTGCAGAGAAAATGCCTCAGAGCAGTGAAGATGGGTTGAGGGGAGGAAGGAGGAACAAAGATTTACCCACCTGGTGCCTTCTATCTCCTGCCTCCTAACTGTCAAAGTTCTCCTCTGGGAAGGCCACTCCAGCACACTTCTGGGTTGAGTCATCCGCCCGCTCAGCACGGTTCAGGAGGCCAGATCCATGCTCTACGTGGGGTGTTTCATTTGGGGCCAGAAGTGGTGGGAGAAGCAGAAACTACCCGTGTGACTGCTGTTCTGGGTCACACGACAGTGATGAAGGGGAGGTCCGGGCACGCACAGGACAAGTGCGTGTCAACCCCTGGGTGTGGCAGCATGGTCCAGGAGGCAAGGGAATCTGAGATGCTGTGAATGACTAGGGTCAGATGCAGTGTCTTTCTTGTGGCCTCTCAGATCTAATCACGCTCTCCCCTTATTTTAGGCTCCTTTTTGTAATACAGTCTCCATTTTTATTCTTGGGCTATTCTAATTTCTTCTCAGAAAAGAGAAGAAGTCCTCTTCAAAGTGGTAGCCAGTTGTGATGTCTTGGAGGATATATGGCAACAGGTGAGTGTTTCATGTCTGACGGTCCTGCTCCTGTAGTTGGTCTTGACGCTGTACTTTATATTCCGTCTCCTTTCACCACCACCATCTTGGATTCCTCGCGGCTTGGTCAGCAGTTAAGCTGGGTTGGATGGCTTGCCTGGCGTAGTGGCCCAGACCTTCACCCAAACTTTTTGCTGTTCTGCCCTTGCTGGGTGGTGGTGTACAGCAGACAGTTTTGTGTCCTGCTTATGCACCCTCAGCATTCACCTTTACAAACAGAAGGCTGCTTGCCGAGAACACCTGCAAACTCTACGACTGAAGAAGCCCATACTCCAGGAGAAGACTGGCAGCATCATAAAGAGAATCCCCTGGAACCAGTCCTCAACCACAGATGGACCTGGAGATGGATAACAGCCCGCTCCCCACTGTGTAGCTTTGTGTGTTCCACACTGAGTTAGAGTTGCCCAGGAGGGCTGCATGCCTGTTGCCCGCAGTTGTAAATTGGTTGATAATACTGGTTTTTCTCTTCCTGTCCTGCTTCCCATTTCCCTACTGGTGTTTTCTGGGCTTAGTCCCAAATAAACTACTCATACTCAAATCCTTTTCAGGGTTTGTTTCTGGGAATCTCACATTGAGACACATTAGCTGTAATTGCTCATTGACAGTTAATACTAGGCTTGGTAGTACTATGAGATACCCAGTGAACCCCAAACCCCAGTGTTCAGACATGCTCATTCCTGCTCCCATTGTGAAGTAGCAATCCTACTTCTTCAAGGGTACCAGTAAGCCACCAAGCTTACAGTTATTTCTTTGCCTGCTGGCTAAGCGGTACTGCACCCTTCAGTTTAGTGTAAGTCTTACTGATGTCCCCTCCTCCAAGAAAGCCAGTACCTCTAACCCTTCAGAGTCCAAATTTGGGGTATGAATTCCACAAGTGGGCCATTGGGTATGATTATGAGAGGGGCTGCTTTTAATTTCACTCCTTGGTTACCGGAGTGGACTGGTTTTCTTGTGATCAGAGACTAAAATACATTGGCTGTTGGTTCACTTCCAGCCACTGGAAACTAGAGAACATGATTTGTTAATTCAATGCACATGCTACATTCGTGCTCCCTAACTTCACATGTGTTGAACCCCAGCTGGCAGCGTAGCCAGCCTTCGACAAGCTGTCCCACCATTCCACCAGATCGGCAGCTTCTGGTCGATGGGTACATCGTTAAGACCAGAGAATCCTGTGGCCACAAGCCTATAAATGCATCACTATTGCTATAAAATGAGTTCCTTATTCTGAGGTGAGGTTCTGTGGGGTTCCATATTGGTAGAGAGCATGGCGCTGGCAGAGGCACTGTGGTCAAGAAGGGCAAACACATAATGCGAAGTAAAGGAATTGCTGCCCCGGGAGTCAGAAGAGATGTTGTAACACCGACCCACCACCAGGTGGCTGCCTGACCTCCTCAAGGAATGATGCTTTATACTAGGCCACTTCAGTCTCTCCTGCTGAGTGCTGGACATTCAGCAGAGGCTGAGGTTAGAAGAGGCTGCTGTAGGCTGAGCTAATGCAGCCTCCTGTTCTTTCACTTGCCCCTTATCCACAAGCTCTTTTTAGCCCTTCATATGATCTGGATAGGAGCTGGCCTGTATACCGCATGAGTCACAGATTACGCCTTTCAGGTTCTACTCATTGGATTGAGGTGAAAAGCAGGTAGTTCCACACCCGACTCTCTCCTTGGTGGGTGTTCACAGAACAGGCTAGGACATATAGCGCCATTCTCTCCAAGACGTTCTCATCACAAATTCTCTCTCCTTCATCCGCAACAAGCTGGCCCTTTTTTACATTCAGTACAGATGGAGGGTGTAAGAGTAGTGAAGCCATGGTATGTTTTGTCTTGGTCTGACATCTCACTTTGATAACTGATATCTATCATTTTAGGATCTCAGGCGAAGCTTCTGATTTTAATATTCTATAAAATGTGCATAATCTCAAATCTAGCAAGTCAGCTTAGAGAAATTTTCACATATGTATAAGATGACGTGCAAGGAGCTTCACTACAACACTGTTTACCATAGAAAGAAAAATGAGAAGAAAACAATCTAAATAACCCTAAATAAAGGAAAGGGCTGGTAAACTCTAGTTATTCAAACAATGGAAGACTATATAGCAGTTAAAATGAATGGATAAATATGAATAAAAATGAGTTCAAAAAGCAAGTTGGATCTATACAGTATAAGACCATTTATTAGAAACCCCACAGAAAACTGTGGTTTTCTGTGTATTCAAAACTGTGTATTCAAAACTATGGTGGTTTTGAATACACACATATAAAAATATTAATTATAAACATAAAAATATTGCATATCAATCTCCAGGAAAGGAGAGGGGAGAAAAGAGTAGGTAACAAAAATCATACCCTTTAAAGAAGACAGAAAGATATTTTAAAACAAAGATAAAATATTTACATTTAATTATTTAATTTACATTTAAATTTAATACAGTAATAATATAATGTGATTACTATTTAACAAATTAATACATTTAAATTTAATATTAATTTAATCTTGACAATTTAAAAGAGGATTTTATAGAGCTTTTGAAATTATTCACAATTAAATTAAAAATTTTAGAAAAAATAATGGCTGGATGTTGTCAAAAGCCATAAACATTAGTTCCTAAATATTTTAGTATGAGGATGATTTTTAACATAAAGTTTCACTTCTTATTAATTATACCAGTATCCCTGCATATTTGAATAACAGTGGCACTGTGGTGTAAAGTAATATTTCTTCCATTTCTGAACAATGAATGATGTTAAATTAGGAGCCATTTGTCCTAGAGTTGTCAACCATTTAGCTTTTTCTCTATGTATCAATGTTTTTTCTAAGTTGGACACGTTTGGAGTTCTATTCAAAATATAAATCTTCTACTCAGTTTATTCTAATTCATTCTCTGCATAGAGATTCCCCTTCAGTGACTTTAGGAATCAAGCCCTGAGAAATGTCAGTTATTGGATCCCACCTGCTCCTTCCTCACTCCTCCCTGCCACCATGGGCCTCAGCTCTCACCTGTGGACCTGTGGCTCCCACTGGGTCTCTGAGGTAGGATGTTCCTGTCTGTTCTCACGCTTCTACTGGTCTTCACACCATCAGAGGCAACAGAGGGCAGATGTTAGCCCAAACTATGACTTTGGCAAAAATTATTTTCAGAGTCTCCGACTGTTCCCTGTTAATCACTTCAGACTGTTCATTTCAGCTTAACAAACATTTATTGAATATCTATTATGTGCCAGGAACTTTTCCAGATCCTGGCAGTAAAAAAGATAATTAAGATATAACTCTTGCCTTCAAGACTTGAGTCTGGTGACTAATGACCTCTCTAAGGACCTTTCCTGTTTTGAGAACAGGAAAGATCTGGTTTCGATTCATCTTGACTTGTCTGCTGAGGCCCACGCTCATATTTCTGGCTGCCCGGTAAACCTTTTCTCTAGGTGTTTCACGGTAACCACAAATAAAAGGTGAAAATTGTTTTCTCTTATTTTCAAACTCTTTCTCTTCCTGGCATCCCGTTTGTCTCTGACCTGACTCGAAGCCTCAATTTTCAGTCCTCCACCATCATTCCTTCAATGGTTACAGTTATTTTCCATTTCCGGGGCTGCCGCTCTCAGTACTCAGGCTCTGGCCACCTCAATTCCGGACTACCCTAATCGCCTCTTAATTGGTCTCCCTGACTCTGTTCTCTCCCTCTCTGATCCATCCTACTATTGTTGGCAGACTGGTGTTCCTAAAATACCCCTTAATTACGTCACATCTCTGCACCCAGACTTTCAGTGATTCCCTAGTGACTGGCCTGAAGCCCGTTGTTCTAGGCCTGCATTCACTGTCCTTCATTCTAGGGCGCCGACCTACCTTTCCAAACTTACTTCTGTATATTCACTTTCTTGAACCTCACCTTCAGGTAAACTCAGCGCTACCATTGATACTTTGAAGCATAGGAAGTGGAAAGGAGACTTCTTTGCAAATTTTATTTGATCACCGCTTTGAACTGTTCCCATTATTAGTCAACATTCTTTGCTTCTGTCTCACATTTCTCAGCACATTTTCAGCATCGTTGTCTTACAGCCGTGGATCCCTAACTATGGTGCACATTGAAATCATCCGGGGCCTTTAAAGACTACCCACGCTCGGATACACCTCCCAGAGACTCTGAATTACGTGGTCTGGGCATCAGGATTTTAAAAGGTCTCAGGTGACCCTAATGTGCTAGACTGAGAACGTGGCTTCCTGGAAAGGCTGCTGTGAGCCAACTTTGCCGGTGCCGTAGGACAAACCACAACAATAATAACAGCAGCAGCAGAACAAGGTGATGATATATTTGTTGGCCACTGTGCACTGCGATTTAGGGAGAGACCTGGTATTGGGTCACTCTGGTATGGGCCTGGGAATCTTACTGATACCTGCCTTCATTAACACACAACTTGAAGAAAAAAAAATCTAGGCTTCTAAAAGCATTCTTCGAGGGGGTGGGCTTATACTCTAATGTGGATGCTACCTTTTTCCATCTCCATAGGAGGTCGCTAAGAAAAGCACAGACGGGCTCTCACATTACCACCATGGGCAAATGAATCATGTTCTAAGTGCAGATGGTCAACAGAATAGCTACTGCGTCAGAAAAGCTAAGAAAATGATTTGCTACAGGCCGACAAAGTCTTCTGATCTTTCATGTTTATTTTTAGATAAACAAGAAGCCTATTTTGTGTTTGACGCTGACTCGGTGCCTGGAATATTTTAAGCACTCACAAACTTTTCTATGTGTCAGATTATGCCGGACTATAATATTCCCTAAAATGATATATTTAAAATGAAAGAAACTTCCAGGGGACAATGCTATACCCTGTGTGATGAACTTCAACTTTACAAATGGACAGTTAGACTCATGTCCAAAATGTATCAGGCTTCACATAAAATTACATGAAATTTTATTCTGGTTTGAAGATCAGAATTCCTCCAATAACCTTTAGGTAAAATTAGCAAGAAATGTCATTGGGAAGGTATGTTAGGACTTCCGTTTGGGAATACAAAATCATTGTTCTTCACTGAGCTGTGGAGTAGTTTGAAGTTATTAGAGGTCTCAAGTGATGATTTTGACCATTCTATGCAATTGGGGAGTTGATGGGTCTCAATTTTTCAATCTGTGAAATAAAGTCGTAAGAATAAGGGGTGGTATCGTAAGTCATGCTGTGGTTTGTTTATATGTTATTCTCATTGTCTCTAGATGTTAGGTTATTGTATAAAAGTGTTGTTATATTCCTAAACGGCTGGAGGTCTCACTGTATCTGTGCCAAGTGACTACGGATGAGGTTAATCCCTAAGGGGGAAGGTCCTTACAGGTGGGGGGTTGGGGATGTGGCTGTTTGATGGTGTAGAGAGGACTGGCACCATGCCAGAGAATGATTTTGTCTTTTTGTGCTGAAATTACAGCAAAAGTATAAAACTGAGGACAAAACAGCTAAGTACCCCATACCCTGAAGATAGTTAGCAAAGGGTCACCACCTCCGGGGCCCTTTGGGTTTGTTTACTAAGAGGTGGTTAAATCCGCCTCATGAGCATGACCCCTTGTCCCATCCCTGTCTGCATGGTGTCACCAGGGCCCAGGTAAGAGGTTTCCAGCCTCCTTCCCCATGGGAGTTTCTTTCTTCTCCAAGAAGCCAAGGGAAGGGCTTTCAAGGGGCATCAGTCATAGGGTTTGAGGGCATCGTATCTTCTCCCTGATGGAGGGGTGCTGAACTCCAGAAGTTGCAGGCTCATTCTGTGCTGACCTGGGCATGGTACAGAGCAGGGCGGGAAAGTTTTAGGTGAGTCTGACACACGCCTCTGTCCGTGTGTGAGGCCTGGGGACACGGCCGCTACTAGTCTGGAGATTCCTGAGCAGGAAGCTTGTTGGAAGAGCTGTCCCCAGCTGGGTAAGGAGCGGCCCGGGTGTGAGGAGAAGGTGCTGGAGGAGAACAGGATGGGGCCACACCCACCCTAGACCTTCTGAGGGCACAGAAGGGACCACCCAGAGGTGAGGGGAAGGGCGGGAGCACAGGGATGCCCAGTGGCTGCTGGGTCAAGCGAGGGGCCACCCAACCCGAGAAAGGGCTGGAGGCATGCGCTGTAGATGGAGCAGATGAGAGGTGGGGAGGCCTCTTTTCTGGGGGGCTCCTCAGGGCTTGGGGAGGGGCAAGGTGAAATTAGCATTGCCCCAAGAACACCATGTGTTTAGGCAGAGACCGGGAGGCCAGGACATCTGCCCTCATGGACATGATCACCACTGCCTTCACTTATTTCTCCTCCCTGCCCCTAAGGTGATAGAAGAGCCAGATCTTGAAAGGAGAAGAGGAGAGAAGTTATTTCAGAGTCAAACCGTGTTCATCCTTTACGGCAAGAACCCAGGACCTATGGATCTAGCTATTTTGAAGAAGGGGAGGTGAACAATTTTTAATTAGCTAAGGTATTAGAATTTTTAATATAAGTAGTGTTAATAATCAGAAGGGACTGCTGAGTTATGGACGGTGCCAAGAGGTCATTGCTAGGAAGTAGGACAGGGTTATTGGAAAAAACACGATTGAGAGAAATTTGAAAAAAGTAACAATTTTGTGTTACTAACCATTGAGTTGAAACTCCTTCATAGACTGTCTACATTTGACATGTTGGAATGTTCTTAGTAATAGTGAACCTGAGTTTGGGATTTCCAGGGACCAGGACAAAGGGAGATCAGGAGTTTCCTATATCTATTTTTCAGTGAAAGTAGCTGGAGTGAGGTTTGGAGTCACAAAAGATGAGCATAGCCTTTTCTTGGAAGCCTATGCTCTGGGATGCCCAGGGCGAGGTGATGAGGGGTAGGGGGGAGGAGCCAGTCAGGGAAGAGGCCCCTTTATAAGAGGGAGAAGCAGGAGCAGGAAGGCAGGCTGGGCAGGAGTCACACTCTGACCCTCCCAAGGAGGAGGGAAGGGTATCCTATTCAGCAGTGGTTGCTTTTGTTCCTGTCTTCTGGAGGCTTAACTTGCTGCTGGTGAGGACTTGGGGCAGAGGTTTGGGGCAGGACGCAGAGAGCAATGTTTCTTTTCCCCACCATCAGCTAAGTAGAATTATAAAGTTGTTCAAACTCAGAGCTGGAAGGTATTAAGGAAGGACATTCGATACCCTTTTTTTATATAATCCTTGTTTTGCTAGTACCTAATATAGGATCACAGACCCCTGCTCTTTCCCCCTCCCTCTACAGTCCCTGTACACTGAAAAACAAGTGTCTGATCAAGCTCCTTGTTGGTTGCCATAAGGTTCTTGCTATTCCACTCCTGGCACACTGCTCCAGCCCCATTTGCTTAGAGGTACCTTGAGCTGCCTTGAAAGTCCACTGAGTACCACACCCCACTCTCTCACCAGGCACCTTTGCCCCTGCTGCTAGGGCATCACTTCTCAGAGCAGACATGGCCACTGCTGCCCAAGCTCATGACCCTTCGAAGAGCCAAGACGTTTTAAAAAACTGGATCCAGGTTGTTGTGTTTGGCTGCCTCATTCTCTTGGGATGTACTCTCTCCCCAGAAGTGCTTCGTCTTTCTTTCCTCAATTATTTTTTGGCAAGTCCCCCATTAGTTTACTGGACGTGTCCCCACATATCTGAACTGCAGTGGTGAACATAGTTTAGGCTTAAGCTGAATGCCCTTCTTCAAACCATGAAGAAATGGAAATTGAATAGTCAGGAAAGTAACTTACCCTGGAGCCTCATGGTGTGTGTGACTAGAACTAAAATGTCCAGTAAGCATGATCATTATCTATGCTTAGAGGAGCTGGGGGTGGAGAGAAGCAGTGAGAAGGAGGAAGAAATAGATCCAAGTCAGCTTTCTGGAACCACAAGGAGATGGTGTGTGGACTGACAGCTGAACAGAGAACCCTCCAAATGAAATATTGTCCATGTGAGGCCATGGACCATCCTGCCTGATATTAGGGGACAGCCAAGATTTAACATGACTACTTTGCTTTTACAATAATGTTAAAGTCTTGAATTATTTTTATTTTATGACTATTATTCTTTTCCAAATGTGAACACTTTCCTTGGAAAATAATGAAAATTATTTTTCACATTGAGTGAATCTGGAGATTAATGGTCTCAGTCTTGGCTTTGTATTTGATTAAAGGAATCTTATTTATGACCCAAGTCTGGATGCCTAATGATATCTGGAGCTGCAAATAGTGGTCTTGTTTTAGATTTTTGATGAAGCATTGAATACTATTTACGACTCTGAACACTTAATTTTGATTGGACAGATTTACTGTTTCAGAGAATAGTTTCCTGGAACTGTCGTGGGGTGATTATGATGTTTGCTACAGAGTGAATAGAGAAACTGTACTTCAATATATTAGTGATGAAATCCTTCTCTTCCAATGCACTTATTTTTTAAGGCTAAAGGACCTATTCTCTGAGGTATGGATGTCACATGATTAACGTGTTGGAAAATTCTAAATCAAACTTCAAAGAAACATTGTTCTCTTATTTGATTAACATCCATCTAGAATTGCTCCAGATTATATTTTCTTTTCAACCCAGCGGTGAGACGTAATCAGTGTTTCTGATTGTTGGCTTTTCAACTGTGGTGAGGACAGCAGAAATACATATTTAAAGAATTCTTAGTCCTTGGTGAAGTGGGAGAAGGGAGTAGTCAGAGGTCACTAACGCTTCACCCCTCAGTAGGAGTGGGCCTGGGAAAGGTGGTCATTGAGCCCCTGGACCAAGCCATCATTGAAATACACAGCATGACTTACTTTATCCTCAGTTTTAATGGTAAAGGGATGGGTAGGATAGGCAAATTAGAAAATAAAAATCAAGAGCTTGGGAAGTGAAGTTAGTCAGAATAGAATTTGATTCCTGGATCTCCCAGCAACTAGTCTTTGACGTTTTCTGTGTTTTTTGGCTTCTCTGAGCCTTAGTGTCTTCACTGGTAAGTTATTATTTGCCTGACAGAATTGTTATGAGAGTTAAATGAAGTGATCCCTGAGTAGTATCCAGCCCAGCGAATGACATACGGTAGGTGAATAATGAACATTTGCCCGCTGGACCACCAAGCATCCGTTCTTTTGGCGACAGTATCTGATTTTCCCTTTTGAGAACCGTCCTCTTCCTGTTGTCTGAGGAAGTGCTGCCAGTGGAGCTGATTCTACTACCAGCTTCGGGAGTATAATGTGTGACTCAGACCTGGTCAGGTAGCATCAATGCACCCTTGGCTATATGACTCCTTCAGGAATCAACATAAATCAGGCCATTCAAAAGACAATCCTATGTGGGAGCTACTAGGGAGAGATACCTTTTCCCCCTCTGAACTTGAACATAGAGAAAGACTGAAGCCGTTGGCAGCCATTTTGCTCCCACAGAGCCTCAGAATTAAGCTGATATATGGTAGAGAGCAAAGCTGAGAAATACAATTTAAGACATAATTTGAGCCACTGATCCCCAAATGCTTCAGCTAAATTAATTAATATATACTAATTTTTTACTTAAGTTATTTACTTGCAATCAAGAGTCCTGACTGATATAAGGAACATAATAAAGTTTTGTCATTCTGCACCTCCCTATTCCCCCAGTTAAGGCCAGAACCCTGCAGAGGAAGCATAAAAGCATTAAAGTTCTCCCAGAATTCCTAACAGGAGGCAAAAAATGCAAGGAAGTGCTTTCCAGACTCTGCAATTTCATATACATAAACAACTTTGAAAATATATTCCATTAAAAAATAAAATTCATAAAACACCAACAACTACCATGTCCTCTCACTATTTTCTCATAAAAGAAAGGGCATTTTTAGTATTCTAAAATAAGAAGTACGGAATATAATAAAGGATAGTATTTAAAATAGAATAAATCTAGCTTTAAGAAAAACGCACTGTGCCATCCTTATTTCTTTCATTTACCACAGAGCAGCGAAAATGTCAGTGGTTTTACAAGTTCTAGGTCTGACATAAGACATCCTAGAATCAAATCCTCACTAGCTGTTCCTTAATTATTCTGAGTTTCAGTTTCCTCATCCTTAAAATAGAAATAATACTGACCTCTGACTCATCAGGTTTTGGAAGAGCGCAACAACAACAAAAATAAACAAGCGGGACTACATCAAAGTAAAGAGCTTCTGGTAAGGATGAAAGGAGTGAATGCATGTAAAGTTTTTAGAATAGTGCCTGACACATGGATAGTACTCAATAAACATTATTATTACCATTACTTATCAACACTCAGTGTAAGTCCCTGGGACGGATATCAGATTCTAATTTCAGCCTGGACACTAATTCTGTGATCTTGGGCATGTCAGTTCAGCTGCCTGGGTTTCAGAGGGTTTTTCGGAAGAATGCAGAAATCTAATGCAGGAAACAACGCCCGTTCTCCGATTCGTCTCCTCTCACGGGGGAGTGAGCCACCATGACTGGTCACTCAACGCTCACGCGGGACCAGATTGGCTCCCCAGAGGGGAGATGAATCATTCATCCTGCCCCACAGTGTTCCTGTCAGCAGATGGCTGCTTTTCTCTCTGGATGGACGGAGAGACATGGGAGAGAAAAAACCTGATGGAGGAGTGAGTGGAGGAGGGATCCAGGGTAGGAAGTTTCCAAAGATGACGTTGGGAAAATCCCAATGATGCCAGCCGCGGTGGGCAACAGATTTAGGGATGACAGGTTACTACTTCCAACCACTCCACTGCCCTCTACTGGCAAAGCCTAGTGAGTGGTGAGGAAATCTTGGGTATCCTGCTTGTCTGGGAGGGCAAGTCCATCCTTGAGCGTCCTCTTTCGGGCGAAAAGTAAAGACAATGCGGTAAAGCGTTGTGCCCGTTAATTTTAAAAAAGGGAAAAAATGGTTCAGGCAACTCATATAGAGTTTAAAGGCTCTGTTAGCTGATGCATATCAGGGAGCACCTCAGGGTTAGAAAACTTCCTCATCAGAAGCGGGGCTGGAGTTTCAACAGAGACAGGAGAAGAGTTGGGTATGTGATCCTGGTCTTGACTCAGGGAGCAGTTTTCTTCCACTGAAACTGCTATAAAACGTGTAGTTGGAACGTTGGGAGAGGATTGCATGTCCTCACACCTCTTTCTTGGAATCCTTGGCCTAAGTCTCATGTTAGCTGCTGTCAGAACTGTTCTTTGAAGAGCTCTCTGCCTTGTGGCTTGTCTCTTAACTGTCTCATGTCACTTAAGGTTCAGGGGAAGGGGAGATAGGGGAGAAAAAAGAGGGAGAGAGGAAAAGAAGAAAGAAAATAAAGAAGGGAAGTGGACAAAGTCAAAGCAGGCAGCTGGATCTGTTTTAATTCTTTTTCAACTTAGAAGGAAACTTTCCCCAGTCTTAAGATTGTTTTCTTATTTCTCAGGAGGCTTTAATGTGTATTTTCTTCCTTCGAACTTATCGTTTTCATTCTTATTTCCTAAGTAGTCCAGTAAGTGTTTAAAAAATTCCGTTAAGAGAGAAAGAGAGCTAAATCACACAGATGTGTGTCATATTATTCTTTAAACTGTAGGTATGTGTGTAAACATTATATACATTTCCTTATGCATGATATATTCCACAATAAAAATGTCAAAATAAAGAGAGGGAAAGAAGGAGAAATATTTAATTTAAGGCTGGAAAGGAAAACAAAGTCAGTATCTTTCGACTCTCAACTCATCCTCATTTGGGTCAGTTATACGTTTTAGGCTTAGTGTCGATGGGGGAGGAACAGATAGGAAGCAGTAAAGAAGTTCAGGAACAGCAAGTTCTGGGAATCGTTCCACTGAAGCGTGCTCCAGGATTTTGTTCATGCAATGATAGTTTTTGTAGTCTATGACAATAATGAACTTCCGTCAAACACTAGTGAGGAGCAATTTGGAGTACAGCAAAGAGCAAAGTGGCTCCAGTGTTAAGATGGATGAAACATCTCGCTGATGAGGGGTTTTACGTTTATGGGTCAAATCCACATTCACACGCATGCACTGCTCCTTTCTCCTAACTGCTTTATGATTCTCTTTTAAGATGTGCATTCATTGTGTTGCTTACATAAGGAATGAAGTGCTACTTTCTCGAGAAACCTGCTCCATGGGTATATCTTAATGAAAAAGGGTTGAACTGGAAATTTTAAGCCTGTACTTTTAAAGGCCAACAGAGGTACCAAACTGGAGGCAGAGTACAGAGGAGAGGAGGGTATGGAAGTCCTGAGGAAACAGCCAGTAAGACTATCTTCTGCTTTAACCCAGGACTTCAACCTGAATAGGGATGTGTTATGGACTGGATGTTTGTGTCCCTCCCATATTCACGTGTTGAAATCCTAATCCACAAAGTGATGGTATTAGGAGGTGGGGTCTTCGGGAGGTGCTTAATGCACCAGAGTGGAGCCGTCATGAGTGGGATTAACACCCTTATAAAAGAGACCCCGGAGAGCTCCCTTACCCCCTCATTCATGTGAGGACACAAAGAGAAAATAGCCATTTGTGAACCGGGAAGGGGGCTCTTACCAGGCACCAGATCTGTAGTGCCTTGGTCCTGGGCTCCCCAGCCTCCAGAATTGTGAGAAATCAATGCTCGTTGTTTAATCCTCCCTGTCCATGGTGTTCTTGCTATAGCAGAGCCCAAATGAACTGAGACAGAATGGAGGAGATCACATCTGGCACAAGCTTATTCCTGGTGGTACTTCTTCCAGTGTCCTTGAATCTCCCCATATTCTGATTTTTCTCTGCCCTTCTTCAGCCCTTCTCATGTTTATCACCCATCTGGGATTCCACAACCATCTCACCTCACCCTTACTGCTCTCTCCCTCTCCTTCTCTCTCTCTCTCTTCCTCTAGTCATACATGTCAAGCTTCTCCAGAACTAGCAGTCATAACTGGACATATCTTGTAACCAGATTCAAGTTTGGCAGCATGAAGAACCTCATTTGTTTATTAGCTTTGGTGTTCACATTTCAAGTTAATTAAATCCAACCAACATTTTTGAGAACCCAGGATATGTAGATATGGGGACTAGCAAGACAAAAGACATGGTACACAGCTGGTTGTGCTTTGGGGCCATTCCTATTACCATTGCCAAGTCCTCTGAATAGACTGACTTCTGGGTGTACTTCGGCTTGTTGGATAAATCGAATCCACTTTTAATAATATCATTGATGATAATTGTTGCTTAGTAAAATTTATCGAGAAACAGTAAAAGACCGATTGAGTATTTCAATTACATTTTTGCTCATAGAAAACTTGGCCATAGAAAAAAGTAAGTCTCAAAGGAGTTGAGTGCGGGAAGGGTGGAAATCAAGAGGGTCAGTGAGCTGCTGGCGGGATGGTATGGTGCTCGTGAGCAGTGTGGTTGCTTAAAAACCCAGACTCTTCCCTGAAAGACCCCCAAGTGCTAATGGGAAACAAGAAGGAAGGGAAAAAAATGATGCTTTACCCTACGTGATTTTAATTCTCAACAAGGAAATAAAAAATGAATTTTGTCCCAAAGACTTGATCTGTGGCTAATTCAAGTCCATGTCATTTTTCCCTTGTTCTGGAAAATGGGGTTATGTAGAACATGAATCTCATTCCAATAAATATTGACCTCTGTTATACAAAATGCAAATGGTTGAATCTCATAGTTTCACACTGTTATTTAATTGAACTTCAGTTATCTAGAAGTGAAACATTATTCAGTTTTCAAAATCTATTTAATTTTTATGTTTTGCCTTTTATGTAATGACTTTATTCATTATGATTAAGCTGCTTAGATGAAAAGAAAACAAATCAGTCACTTGAAGCAACTTCAAAATTCTGAAGAATCAACAATATCAAGGTGGTAGATTAAACTTTTAAACGTTTGATTTAGATGTTGGCATGTTGCTAATTGTCACGTCGCGGGTATCTGGGTTTGAAATCTGGCTCCTCCACTTACCACATTACCCCAACAGATTTTTCAATCTCCCCATGCCTTATTTTAGGGGCTAATAAGAGCACTTAATTAATAGGGTTGTTGTGAGGATTAAATGAGTTCCTCAAATAAAGCATTTAGAAGAATAGCTGGCATGGAGTATCCTCTGTAAGTGTGTTTTAATTCCCATCATCATCATCATCATCATCATCATCATCATATCCTGGCAGGTTGATTGACTCAGCATCAAACTTTTTTTTTTTGATGATGAAGAGTGAATTTTCATTATTTATCTTTCAGAGAAGTTCAACCAAAATTGTCTGTGATGATAAAACTGCAGCCCGTGGTTATAATCATTGTACAAATGTTCAACTCATGCTGCTTGTCATTTTCTGGGTTCTCCTTACTATTTCACGACCATTTAATTCACAGATGACTCAGATGACTGAAAGGACATTAGTCCTTCTGTCTCCTTATTTGCTCAGGGTTGAAGCAAGTAGTATTTGTCTTTTGAGAAGAGAAATTGGCAAATGGTTTATTTTAGAGGCGTTCTGCTCTGTTCTTGCTTTCTCGCTTTGCAGGGTAAAACAGTAAACTCCCTAGTGGGTGGGACAGAAGGAGGTCTCACTCTGACTTTCATCCAGTGCCTCTCCTTAGCCAGGCTCCAGAGCTAGGGATGTTTAAATTCATTCCAGAAGAAATGGCTTTGGGTTTGGCTTCAGAAAAGGCAAAAATAATTGGATTAATTTAATAGAGATTAAAGACCATTCATAGTCTTCAAGTATACACATAATGAATATGTAGAGAATGCTATAACCATTTAATTTATCTACTAAGGACAGAAAAACGTATTTGTTGGCTTTTCAGGAATACAATTTTATGTATAAGGTAAGCAAATTCTACAAAAGGGTTTTCTTGGGCCAAGGAATTTTCCCTTTTGTGGGTGGGGTCCATGTTTCTTATTTCCACCTGTTAATGCAGGACCTCTATCTAAAAAGCCTTCCCTACTCACTACCCTTACTGCTAATACCCGTCCCCGGCTTATCTCACATTTGCTAATTAATAAGCTACTATGCATTGACTGTGATTTTTTTTCACCTCTCCCAGTCTGGCCCTGTGGGTGGAAGCTATTGACAGGGTTTTCACTGTCTTTAAAACTGCCTTTAGTGAATAGTTACTGCCTTCAGTGTCCCCATCTGAGCTGTCATTAATTTAAGGTGACTCCACTAGGGGTGCTTGGGAGATCACCAGGGGCCAAAGGGCAGGAATGTTTTCTGGGATCTCAATGAACCAAAGCTGTGCTGGATTCTGTACAGAAGTGAATCTTGCCTCCTTTTCTCTTAGGTTTTTCACATGGCTCCCAAAGCAGAGCTACTTTTAACCCAATGTTTTATAGAAATATTAGTGAACAGTACTTTCATTTACTTTGACCTGTAGCCCTATCTGCTTCCTGGTTTGCTGAGCACAAATCAACCAGAAATGATCTAGAAGGCAAACCTGAGCCACAGACACCATGCTGAAGACAGCATCTCCCCTCCAAAGGCTGAGGCTCTACTATTGGACCACGTCTCTGTGTCTGACATCTTGGGAAGAGTTTTCCTCTGACTTCTGATGGGTTGTCCATCGGCATCCATCGGCATTCCCTCATGTCCAAGGGAAGGTACTGTCTAGGCTCAGGCTGGACTTAAGCTCCGAGGACTTTGATGAAACTAAATAGAGCTTCTTGCTCATCAGGATGGTTGTGAGTTGGGGAAAGACCAAGACTTTAAAATATCATGAAACACCAGCAGACAAGGAAATTTAAATTACAATGTCAATGGATCACCAATGTTAGACTCTAGTATACGCATTTAATGATAGAAAGGAAATGTACTAATTTATAACTGATTATCTCTGGGGTTGTGGAATCAGAGCTGATTTTTTTTTCCTTTTTTATGTTATATTTTCACTTTTGTTTACAATTATTATACATACTTTTAATCATCAGAAAAATATTAACTTTCTTTTTCATGAGAATAAATACCAGCAATTTAAGGCTAGCTGGCAAACGATAGAGCTGGAACTGACAGATAATGATGATGGTGTAATACAAAGAGCACATCCCAAATTCCTGAATACTTTCATATTAGTTCCTTGATCTGTTCTCAGTCACGCTGAGAAAATCAAGGCAGCTTAGTGGGCCCAATAAGAACAGTTATGTTTTAATCTCTTTAGATGAATTCAGGTTGGTTTTGGTATTTTCAAGGCCTCAAAACATCTAGGCAAAAGGTGAAAAGCGGTCAGTCATAGCTAGGTGATTTCAGTTTTGGCTTTCTGTTCGGGTGCTTTGATATTGTATAGGCAGAGTGATAACGAGAGGAGTTTACAGGAAATAATCTGCATAGGAACAAAATTCCATCTTCTTTTTCCCCCTTTATTAAATAGGGCCAAGGGGCTATCAGGAGGGGGATCTCTAGGAAAGAAAAAGGAACAAATATTCTCTTTCTCACAGAATTCTGTCGAAGAAATAAATTCTTAATTTAGGCCAAACATGTTCAACCAAAATAGAGTTCCCTTGCTTAGTACTAAGTGTTTATTGCATCTAAGTCTTTAAAGAAACACAGTATTAAAATAAACCTAGTAAGAGTTTGTCCTACTAGTCTTTTAGAAATAATGAAGACTAGTAGGAGATCAATTAAAAGCATCCAGAAATGAAAATGTTATGTGTCTCAAAAGTAAACTCTTTTTCAGGGCAAAGGCCCCTCAGGAAACTCCCTAGTTCTCATCACTTCCTTTTGTTCTGAAACCTTCAAGGACTCCCGTTAAAATATTCACATTTTTTTTTCAGGAAGAAGAATATTTCATTTAAAAAAATCATAGTAGAGGGGCTTCCCTGGTGGCGCAGTGCTTGGGAGTCCGCCTGCCGGTGCAGGGGACGCGGGTTCGTGTCCCGGTCCGGGAGGATCCCACATGCTGCGGAGCGGCTGGGCCCGTGAGCCATGGCCGCTGAGCCTGCGCGCCCGGGGCCTGTGCTCCGCAGCGGGAGAGGCCACATCAGTGAGGGGCCCGCGTACCGCAAAAAAAAAAAAAAAAATCATAGTAGAATATGATAGATGTAGAAAGTACACAGAAAATCCAAATATTGTAGCAAAATGTTCACTGCAAGTGTTTTTACATTCTAAGAATTGTGTCAGAATTCATCTTAGAAGAAGGAATATCCTTTTGTTTGGGAAAACAGTTAATAGGTTATGTGAAGGCAAGGCCTAAGCATGACCTGAAAGGAATGAGTAAGGGTAAAGAGAACCATAATAAAGCAAAAGGGTAGTTTTCTTCGTCTGAGGGGTTCCCAAGATATTAACTGACTGATTTTTCAGCCTCCTCTGGTGGCAGATGTGGAGTGGGACAGGCTGAGGCCTGGGAATGGGCTTTGAGGCTCAGAACCCCAAAAAACTCCTTCCGGTGGACTCTAAGAGCAGTAATACGGCTTTTGAGTTTTGTTTTCCTTTTCTGCTTTATCATTCTCTTAGGATATTCTCAGATTTCAGTAAAGCTAAAATGCCTGTCTTGTGTGCAAGCTGCCTTGGGGAATGCAGGCCGCTGGCTGCGTTCCCTCCTCCAGCTATGGAGAGGTTAACTCATGGAGAAGCAGAAGACATACATCCAGGAGCGATCTGGGAGAAAGAGGAACAGCCATCTTGATTCCAAGAAGACAAGAATCAATTAAGACATGTAAGCACTCCCAGAAAATCCCCAGAAATATTTAGAAAGTGACTAGATTTTCTGTTTATAAGTTGGGCCTATTTTATTTGGATATTAAGAAATGGGCACATTTAAAAGTCTGGATAAGTTGGAAGCACTCAGATGCTATATGAAATGGGTAAAAGTGGTGATGCTTTTGTCAAAGGGGGACTCCTGGCTTTCAGGAAGGGGTTGTCCGAGCCCACAGAATGTTAGTACTGTTCTTGATATATTGCAGATGATCAATAAAGGTGGGCTGAATGAATGATTAAACAAATAAAGGACCAATAACCAAGAACATGAGGTTCACTATTTAAAGATAATGAGTAAAAGAGGTTTTGTCAAAGTCAAAGTAACTTACTGAAAAAATGAAATATTCAGACAATTGTGCCATTAGACAAGTTGTTTAGGTAAAAGAAAAAAATCATTTTTCCAGATAATGATCCAAATAGGATAATAATCATCCCATTTCAAGATTAGGAAAATATAACAAGCTGGTTATGCTATCTAGAAAAATGATCAATTGAATCACTGAATTTCTTATGAATAGGTTTCTTTATACCAAGTAAACAGGATTTTTAAAAGTTATATTATCATCTCATTTTTGAATTGGCTGAGAAAATGACTTGTCTGCTTTAGTATGTATGACTGAATAAATACAATTTACTCATTTTACAAGAACATAGTTCTCATAAACACATTATCTATCAAATCCTCATGGTTTAAAAAATTATTTATGTGTGTGTCTATTTATTATTGGAACAAAAGAGAAGGACTAGGAAGAAAAAGTATAACGTACATAAAAAAAATTTGAAGACAGAATTATATAGGTGAACTAGAGCTGCCTTTTTCACGTTAGAAGAAGCAAAGGAAGGGCTTGTTAGAATTAAAACTCATGAATTTTGGTTTTTCTAATGAAAATGATAAATAGGATACAGGACGGGCAGTGCCAGCTCAGGATCCCCAGTTGCAACACAGATTGGAAGGAAGGCCATAATGACAGAGTGGGTTCACCTGTGGGACTTTGGGCAGTGTTTCGATGGGTTTTGGTCATTGTCTCCATGGTATAAGCCTAGGGAAGAAAAAAAGAAAGAATTGATTCTTTGATTATAACATTTATCAAGACTCTAGCCTTCTCTCCAGATCTAAGGTTAAAACTTCTATTTAATTCACTATTGTCAACCTACTATATGCCAGGCATTGTGATGAAAAAGTATGTGGTATATAACAGTAAACAAAGTGTATGATATCTGCCCTCATAAAGTTTAGACTAGAGGGATGCAACCAATACATAAGTGCATGGCTACAAACTATGTTGTGTGCTAGGAAGGAAACCATGTGATGTTCTATGAATGTATTGTGGGGGGAAGCTGGGGTTGGTGTAGGATGAGGTGTGGATAAAACATGATAGTCAGGGAAGTCTTTTGTGAAAACATGACTACTGACCTGAGATCTTAAGGACAATTGCCTTTATTTTAAAGAATTTACCATATGATCCAGCAATCCTACTTCAGGAGATATACCCAAAGGAAGTGAAATCAGGATATCGAAGAGCTAATTGTACTATTATGTTCATCGCAGCATTATTTACAATAAGCAAGAAATGGAAATGACCTAAGTGCCCATCAATGGATGAGTGGATAAAGAAGATGAGGTATGTATGAATATTATTCAGCCATGAGAAAGAAGGTAGTCCTGCCATTTTCGACAACATGGATGGACCTCGAGTGCTTATGCTAAGTAAGATAAGCCAGACAGAGAAGGAAAAATACTGTATGATTTCATTTATATGTGGAATCTAAAAAAAAGAAGTCAAACTAATTGAAACCGAGAGTAGAAAAGTGTTTGCCAGGGATGGGGTGGGCAGTGGGGATAGGGAGAGGTTGGTAAAATGGCACAAACTTTCAGCTATAAGATGAGTAAGGTCTGAGGCTCTAACGTAAATCACAATGACTATAGGTGATAACACTATAATATAATTGAAATTTGCTGAGAGAGTAGAACTTAAATGTTCTCACCTATCCCCCCTCCAGAAAAAGATAAATATGTGAGGTGTTGGATGTGTTAATTGACTAGATGTTGGGAATTTTCACAATTATATGTATATCAAATCAACACAATATACACCTTAAATATCTTACATTTTTATTGATCCATTATACCTCAATAAAGTTGAAAAAAACCTTGATTTTCTTGGTTAAAAAAAAGAGAATTTATTACCTCCTAAAATCCTCCCAGCAATCTAAGGGGTCAAGTGCTTCCTTTATGGTTGGGAACATTGAAGTACCCATAGGATAACTGAATGAGTCAAGAGCTAACAACAAGTAAGTGGCTTATGTGATGTGAAAATCCCACTTTGTTGATTCATAGTCTCATTTATCTCACCAGAGAAAACAGACTGTCTCAATACATAGCAATAGCTTGGTTACAGTAAAACCCCAGGTAGACACATTTCTGGGAATGTTGTAAGTCTACATCAGAATGTTTTCCAGCAAAAAAAAACAGAAGTGGATTTTAATTTTCATATCAATCGCATTTGAATTTATAAAGATGAGGATAAGAACCTGCTGCATAAAAAATAAATAAAACAAAATTCAAAAAAAATTAAATATGAAGATAGATTTCTTTTTAAAGTCTTTCTGGGTAAATAGAGCCTATAGTCAGGATGGTACAAGGTTATTTTCACATTTTGTTTTAGCAGCTCTTATTGTTTTTAAACTCCACGCTGACTTTTTTCTTTTCCCAAAGTCTATGGTTGACTAAAACCAGACTGACAGCAGCAGTAGTGACTCTGAGATCTTTATTATTCCTTTCCAGTGTTCTCATTCCCCTCATGCATGCCACTCTCATTTTTGTGCTGAGATATTTTAATGAGTTTCTGAATGATTGTTTCCCACTTTTCCTAATATCCCTGCTCAGGTCACTAAATTAGAGGAAAGTATTTTAGCAAATGGGAAAGGAAACAAAAAGTATCATTAGCGGGAGGACCGCTGAAGTCACAGCTATTACTAATGTGAAATGTCTGTTGCCTAGAAGTGTGGAAAAGATGCTGCCAGATGGAAGGGTTAATTGCTAGATGCTGGCTTCAAAAGAAGAGAGGGCTACTTAGAAGATCCATTTGTCAACAGCGGTAAAGAACACATTTCTTCTCCTAGTGCATTCTGCGATCACAAATTGCCCTCTCCTGGAATGTATTGGGTGGGAGAAACAATTGCACAGATCTTGATTTTCTAACATTCCTATGGTGTTTCATCATCTGTAGACTAGGAATCTGGCTACTGGCAACAAAATGCCAGAGTTCTCATGTTTAAAACCAGAGGGCTGGGCTTCCCTGGTGGCACAGTGGTTGAGGGTCCGCCTGCCGATGCAGGGGACACGGGTTCGTGCCCCGGTCCGGGAAGATCCCACATGCCGCGGAGCGGCTGGGCCCGTGAGCCATGGCTGCTGAACCTGCGCGTCCGGAGCCTGTGCTCCGCAACGGGAGAGGCCACAAGAGTGAGAGGCCCACGTACCGCAAAAAAAAAAAAAAAAAAAAAAAAAAAAAAAAATTAGACGAGTATTGTAAAGGAGTAGTAACCTTGGATATAAAGTTGGAAGAATTAAGGGGTTTGAGACAAGTCTTATGTTAATTACAGGGATGTGTATCTGCACAGGCAGAACAATGGACCAATACCTTCATTACCAAGACTCCTGGTTCTAGACTAAATTGTTACTTTCAACTTTCTACTTGGAAGCATTTTTTTTAATTAAAAAGTTTTGTTGACAATATCCAATAAAGTCCAGGGGATCTTTGCCTAGTCCTGGCCGAAAAATGCTTTCGTAATATAACTCCATTTTAATTACATATTTGTTTGCCTCCCCCCCAGACTGTAAATCTTTGAAGGCGAGAACCGTGTCTATTTCCTTTGCCTCTGTATCCTCAGCGCTGAGCACAGTATATTTGATAGCATTAAAAAAATTGTGCATACCTGTTAATGTTATTGTATCATTAATTATGAATAGTCCTATACAAAATACAGCATTTGCCTTTAAATGAAATTATTTGCTGCATTTTTATCTTGTGATTGCATTGTATCCATGTCCAACTTTTTATTCATAATAAAAATTATTTCAGCTTTTAAAGTAGAAGTCAGTGGGAAATAAGGTAAACATTCTTGCTGGAATATTTTGATTCTGTGCACTGAATGGATTTGAGTGATGGGACATCTCTGATGCGGTAAATTCTTATTTGAATCATTGGCAACATGACTTGTTCTCAAGTTAGCAGCTTGAACACCCATACCCTACAGCGATACGTATTTTAAAAATATTTTCTCAAATGAATTGAAATGGGAATCTGAAGAATGTTAGTTTTCGTGTCATTACTTCAATATTGAGTGACCTGGGATAAGAATGTCCCAGTGCTTTAGTTTCCACATCTTTTAACCAGGATTAGTAGCGTCTGCACTTAGGATTTAAACACATATAAGATGATAACGTTATCAGTTCCAGCAATTGTGCCTAGGTAGGTAACCTGAATCATGTGTGACAAAAATAGGAAGGGTCAGGCTTCCCTGGTGGCGCAGTGGTTGAGAGTCTGCCTGCTGATGCAGGGGACACGGGTTCGTGCCCTGGTCCGGGAGGATCCCACATACCGCGGAGCGGCTGGGCCTGTGAGCCATGGCCGCTGAGCCTGCGAGTCCGGAGCCTGTGCTCCGCAACGGGAGTGGCTACAACAGAGAGAGGCCCGCATACCACACACACACACAAAAGAAATGAAGAAAGGGAATAGACAGATGGCAGCTCTATGCTCCTGGACCAGTGTTCTTACATAAGAGCTGGTGAATCCTGATTCAAATCCCAGGATGGCCAGACTGTATTCTGAGGAACCAGGAAATTGGGAGCATCTGGTTGAAGTGATAAATGTGTGGGGAAGAGAAAATGAAGCTTCTGGATGGCAGGTTTTGAAGCACAGGTGCTACCAACTACATTATCACCCAAACCTGAAAACTTGAAGCTAAGTATGTACAGAGCATTGGTACATGACATATGGTGTTTCAAATATAAAACTTATAGACCATCTGTCAAATCTAGTGGGGCTTTACTCTGGAAGGATCACTGAAGATTGGAGAACCTGCTACATTTTCACACCCAGAAGTAAATAGACAATCAATACATATTAATTGAGTAGTCATCATGGATACAAGTCTAGTTGCTGTAAAGAGTTACAGGAAATGCAGAAAATATGGTCTTGCCCTTCAAAATGTAAGGGAAGACAGTAACAGAAGGGCAGGCAGCGTACATGGCTTTAGGTTGCTTCTAGTTCTTAGGCTTCAATTTCATGGTCCATCATCACTACTCTTGTGCATTCTCCATAAATTCCCTTGCCTCCTCTGGCTTCTTCCTTGCTTGGCAGAGCCACAACGCTGGATAAATAGAATCTCTCTGCCATGCAACTGAACATCTCTGGAGGAAAACACACAGTCACGTTGTCTTGTCTCACTTTAAGTTCATGACCGTAAACCTCAGTGGGTTCTTGAAGTGGTTAGCCCATTGAATTATCCATCCCCTCTACCCCCCCTACCCTACTCATCTAGATGGACTCTTTCCCACCTTCTCTGCTTTGCTTCCCTTTTCTCATTCTCAGGGATAAACACTTATTTTACTGAGAAGATTGAAGCAATCAGGAGACAATGTCTAAAAGCCCACATCCTATTTACCTCCCTACCAACACCTGCATCCATACACTCAGCTTTCTCGCTTGTTCCTATATAAAGTATCTTTGCTTCTATCCAAAGCTAGTTGCTTCACTTGTTTGGAAGACCTCATCCCCTTTTGCCATGCAAGGATATTGCTCTAGCAATTCTTTATTCTTTCCCTTATGCATCATTTCCTCCTTCCTTTGCTAGACCATCCTCACCAGCATTTAAACATACTTTCCTCTTAAATGAACCAAAATCTTCTCTCTCTCCACTCCCTCCATCAGCTACTACCTTTCTTTAATCACTTTTGTATAAAGCTCATTGCTTATAATTTCTCATTTTCCATTCATTCTTAAACCACTTCAATCAAGCTTTCATTTTACAAATTCCAGTCAGACTGCCCTCATTAAGGCCACCAGTGACCTCTACCTGGTCAGTTCTAACAGTCAGTCAGTCCAGGACCTCCTCCCACTGGCAGCATTTGGCCCCTTCCTCCTCCTTGATACACATCATTCACTAGACAAATCTTTCTTTGACTCTTACCTCACTGGCTGCTCATTCTTAGTTTCCTTAGTTGCTTTTTCCTCTTCTCCCCGGCCTTTGATGTTGGAGAACCCTAGGGCTCAGACCTTGGTCCTCTTCTTTTCTCTCTGTTCGCTTACTCCTTTGGTGATTTTATTTAGATCCATTTTATTTAGAACCGTGTAACATCCATATAGTTCTACATAACATCTATTTGCTGATGATCCTTAAATTTGTACTTCTAGTCCAGAATTCTTTCCTAAATTCTACATTTATCTACCCAACTGATTACTCACCTACTTGGCATTTCTATTTGGGGACCTAATAGGTATCTCGGTCTCAGCTTGTGTGAAACCAAACTCTTGATTGTTATGCAGCTGATCTCTCTACCTACTCATCTGTAGCCTTCCCAAACTCAGCTGATGGTAATTGATGACTCCAATCACCCTTGCAGTCATCTTAGGCTTTATCTCTTTTTCTCACCCTCCACATTCAACCTCTCGGATAAACCTTCGAATTATATGCAGAATCGAAGCATTTCTTACCAATCCACTGTAATTAGTCTCACCTGAGCCATCATCTTCTCTTACCTGGGTTGTAGAGAGAGCCTCCTGAGTGATCTCTCCTCTACTTTTCTTATTCTCCTACAGACTATTTTCAACCCAGTTGCAGAGAATGATCCTGTTAAATGCAAATCAGTTCATGACCCTCCCTACTCAAAACCCCATGTCACTAAGAGCAATAGCCAGGATCCAACGTGATCTGGTTGTCGTTATCCCCCAGACTCCTCTTAACACTCCCCCACTGTGTCACTCGCCTGAGACACACCTGCCACCTAACTGCTCCTCAAATGTATTCTGTACTCTCTCACTTATGAGCTCTTCCTGGAATGCTCTTCCCCCAGATGTGCTCTTGTTTCCTTCAAATCTTTGCCTGTATATCTACCTTTCTCAGTAAGCCTACCTGACCACTCTCCAATACCGCAAACTACTCTGACCCCCTACACTCCTGATGCTACTTATCCTGCTTGACTCTTCCTTTTTGATAACATGTACCATCTTCTCACGTATGATATATAACCCATTTATCAGGTTTATTGTTTATTGTATGTCTCCCCCCCAACCCCAGTAAAATTCCATGAGGGCAGGGATTTTTTTTTTTCTTTTACTGATTAATCCCAAACTCCTAGAACTCTGCTTGGCACAGAGTATGTATTCAATAAATATGTGTTGAATAAATGAATGAATAGTGGTAGCTCTGATGTCATCACCTATACTAAAATTTACACAAGTGCTTCTTTGCTTCTCTTTTGTCTTCTGAGCATATGTCTCACATATTCTTGAAAATTACATAGCCGTAAATCCTAGATGATTATTGAGGTAGAAAATTACATGCTTCCTATTTCATATATAAAAATGTAAATAGAGTCGATATTTTTACATGAAGTCTTAAATTTCTATGTCCCTGGACTTTTGATTTGGTTCTAGCAAATTATCTTGCATGTAGGCCTTGGAACCACAGTCCTTCACAATGAGCAGTTCCAGTAGAGAAAGGAATTCTGCAAACTCAAATGCAAAGGGCCAATTGTAAGAGACATTTTGGGTAAATCTACCTATTGAAAACATTTACAGGAATGAAATTCTGTTGTGGATTTAGTAATATGAACGTGTACTTCAAGCCCTTCTGTAAAAAAAACAACCCTTTTGAGACATCTGGACATTAAATTTTAGTATATTTAGTACAGAATGTAGACTTCAGTTTCTAAAAGCCACTCATACTAATTGATTATCATGGATGAGAGTATCCAAATTATTAATTGTAAGTTTGAAAAATATATTATTGGATTTATCTTTATAAGACATGAATCTTGTCTTTTTTTTCACTTTGTGCATGATGGTAAATGAAATGATGATTTTATGTATGAGAAATTTGTTTTGGCAAGTATAAGAATGTAAGGGAAAAACCCTATAAACTCATTCTCCTGTCTTTAGATAAGATCAGTCCTTCCTAGAGGAAGTGTGTTGGTATATTTATACTTGACGATTTATTTATTCTTTTTTTAAATGAATTAATTTATTTTTGGCTACATTGGGTCTTCGTTGCTGTGCGTGGGCTTTCTCTAGTTGTGGCGAGTGGGGGCTACTCTTCGTTGCAGTGCACGGGCTTCTTATCGCGGTGGCTTTTCTTGTTGCAGAGCACAGCCTCTAGGTACGCGGGCTTCAGTAGTTGTGGCACGCGGGCTCTAGAGCACAGGCTCAGTAGTTGAGGCGCACGGGCTCAGTTGCTCCACGGCATGTGGGATCTTCCCCGACCAGGGCTTGAACCCGTGTCCCCTGCATTGGCCTGCGGATTCTTAACCACTGCACCACGAGGGAAGCCCTATACTTGGCAACTTATATTTGTATTTTTCCCTTAATTCTTATTTTCATTTAGTCTATTTTCAAAAACTAAAGTTGTTTTCATTACATCTAAAAAATTACATCGGAACTAGTTTTTCAATCTAATTCACTTCTTGGATTACCAAAATCCAATTACCAGAGACATTTCAGGATGCTTTGTTTGTCTTTGGTTTCTCTCTGACACCTTGCTAGTGTCTGGAACACAGGAAGTCGTTATTAACTAGATAACTAGAATAACTAGAATTAACACATTTGAGCATCTTAGGTCGATTCAAAGGAGTTTTCAGTGCTAATATGTGTATTTCAGAGACATTTACTTAAAATGTGCTTTGAAAAATGTTTTGTAAATTAGTTTTTATTAGAAAATTTAGAAAAATTAATAAAAATATTCTATTCAATTGTTTAAACAACTCTAATCAGACGTACTGCTAAACTTCAAAAGTCTGAAAGACTTCTTTTAACTATATTGGTTTTATTATGATTCTGGTGATTTTATTGCTAGTTATGTTACTCTTCTGATTCTATTTGTATTAGGAGGTAATGAAAAATTACTTTTATTTCATGTTTATGGGTATTGGATTTTTTTTCCTGTAATATCCTTCCAGCTTTTATTTTTTATTATGTTAAATCTAAAATTCCATATCTAAACACATTTTTCATAAGTATTATTGCTGATTATAGTATATTTTTATGGTTATTAAAATATAGTTTATTAAATCATATGTGCTTTTACTGAAATTTTAGTTTTTTTAATTATTCTGTCTTACTTTCTTAGAGTATAATTCCCACAGGATTCATATATGAGAAGAAAATAGTTTGTTTTTATCACTTTATTATAAATGTCCATACTGTTCTTTAGAATATTTGTGCTATTTTACATTTTCACCAATTATGAGATTAAGGTCCTGTCTGGCTGTGTGGTGTTGAGCAGTTATTACTATTTTTAAAATCCATTATTACAAAGAAGATTGATATGCAATGACATCATTTCCTTTAATTTCATTTTCATCTAAGTTTGAATATATTAATTCGATATACATTTTAATAGGTTATTTTATTTTTATTTCCTGTACATGTATTACTTTCATTTTCCTATTCTTTTTTCCTGGAGATCCTTTCACTTTTGTGATTTACATCTTTCTTTTTTTATTATTTCATACAATAAGGCTTTTAGTCAGTGATAGAACCTTGGGTCTTAAGAAATACAATTATAAAAGTAATATATGTTCATGAGAAAAATTGAAGCAGTACCAGAAGATGAAAATCAAAGTTAAAAGTCTTTTTTGGGACTCCCCAACCCTCATTTTCAGACTCCATTTTTGTTTGGGACTGAGGTTACCTCTATAATACTAAACTATATGTTTATACTAGCATTTATTGCTTTATCAGATTTAAATATTATTTACCAACTTCCCAATGTAAAAGAAAAGGAATTTAGATTATTTACAGATATATGTTTTTGCATGCAGCATTTAGTCCTTCAACAAATATTTACTGAGAACCTTCTATGCTGGAGATAGAGCACTGAACAGGATAGAATTGCCTTCTATCCTCATGGGGCTTACAATCTAATAGGAGAGAGAAAGAGATTAAACAAGTAATTGCAGATGTGATGAGTGTTACCAAACAGGAAGCATGATGAGCAAGCGAGTTTATAAGAGAAGGCTTACCTTAGTGTGTGTTGGGGGAAACAACAAAGAAAGTCTCTTCTAAGGAAATGTCATTTAAACAGGAAGGAGGCACAGGAATTAGCTAGCAAAAGAGCAGGAAATCTGACATGTGTGAGGATCACATATAATTTTTATACCATCCTTTTCTTCAGCCAAACTGTTAGTGATATAGTACATATGTATATATAATTTATCATCTCAAATAAGAAACATAAGCTTCTATTTCTTGATCCATCACTTTAGACAATATTGTTTCCCTCCCTGCTATTTAAGATGAAATTAACATTCTTAGCTCATGTCTACATTGTCCTTCTTAATCTTCCAACTTCTGCAGGTATACTCTTTATATTTTCAACAATAATAACATTTTTCATTCTTTTCTGTAACTTTAATTAAGGCTTCTGTGCTTTGTCTATTGACTTCAAAAATCAAAAACCAATAAATATTTATAATATAATAAGTACATAAACATTATTCACTGCAAAAACCAAGAACTGTGTTCGAACCTGAGGGCTAAGCCTAAGTCTCTTCAGAAAAAATATCCTTATAATCCAGGGCAAATTAAATCCCATTTTTTCAAGTGCATCAAATGATCAAAATTATGGCATATGTTGGTTGATTTCCTTTCTGAACCATAGGTTTCTTATATACTTTTGTTTTGTCTGCAAACAATTATTTTTTCCTGAATTAAATGTCCTACTCTTTTCTGAATTCTTTTGTGCTTTGCTCAATAAATTTTTCCTTCCAAAAATAATACATGAGAGGTAGGCGTTTGATGTCTTTGCTGGTCAGAGGTTTATGGGGAGGAGTATTATGTCGAGGCTGTGGGGTGACATAAAGGATGGGAGGCAGAGAGCTGGGCATTCGAATGTGTTGGCTACAGTACTCAGCCTTATTGTTGATTCAGATCCTCTGAATTCAGATCCTCTGCCTCGTTTTGACTTTAGGTCCTCTTTTTCTCTTCAAATCCCTACCACTTCCACCCTCTGATTTACAGAGCATTAAGTTTGCCTGTTGTCTGTTCCCTTTGTTGGTTGGAGAAAGGGCCCTTGGGTCTTCAGATTTTGAGCCATAAGCTACAATAATTAGATCTGAAAATGTAATTGAAGCAATGAGGTGAATTGAAAGAGCACCGAGGTTGACCATACACTCAGGTTTCATTCATTTAAGAAATGACTGTTTAGTCTCTGTGATGTATTACTGAGTATCCATGATCTATTGACATCTAGCCCCATTCTGGGTGCTGTGATATAGCAGAGAACTAGATAGACAAGGTGCCTACCATCAAGGAGCCTGCATTCTAGTGTGGGGTGAAAGACACTAGGGAAGCAAATAAGTATATAAGATAATTTCATCTCGGGTCAGTGCTAGGAAGCAAATAATATGATAGACAGCGACTATCATAGCACAGTGACTAATTTAGATTGGGTGGTCTGAGAATAATAAAAATAGTGTAAGAGGTATGTTAAATAAGCATGACTCATAAAGTCATCAAAATGCAAATTTGTTTTTGTCACCTGCTATCCTTTAGAAATTTTATTTGTGAAAGTAATCTTTCCCTGACTCTGGATAAAATCTTGACTTTTCTCTTCTCTCTTAGCAGATGTCACAAACACAAGCTTAATTTAGTGATTAGGATGCCCACTCCTAAACATTAACCTATCCTTAAATATTCATTCAAACTCATCCTCAAGTATTTATTTCCCCCTTTCTGCATGCCAGGCCTTTGGGGGAAGTGGCAGAATGGTGGTGGTGGCTGACTTTTGCCCACTTTCTCTTTATTCATCTTCACCGTGATACTGTTGCACCAGGCGTATGCTCTCAGCCTGGATAGAGCAGGTGGGGGCTGGCTAATGAGAAGAGATAAAGGTACAGGGTAGTTATTACTTGGTTGCTTGGCTTTTCCTATGTTGCTGTTGGTTTTATAAATGATTAAAGCTCGCATCTCCTGGGTGCTTTCATATCTTCAGATATTCCTTCCTGGGCTCCTCTGACTGCAACTCTGAGTGATGCACTCTGAGGAAGTGAGGTAAAGCTAACTCTGCATCTCAGTTCTGGTTCTGCCACCCAAAGAGTTAGTACAGCTCATCTCTTGCCTTTAGATTTCCCAGGTAGGAATCAGACCTTGTACACTGTGCACTCTCTAAAAGTTTGCAGATGAAGATCTTCTGGGGGACCTGAGGCTGACAGTGAAGGGCCACCTCTGCTCTCTGTCCCCAAATGGAGAATAATAGGTTCACAGCACAACTTTCTCCAAAGAGAATATCCTCACAAGCCCTCCTGCTTTCAAACATCTTCTTCTGATTACTTTATACTTTAAGTAAAGTATTCAAGTGGGTAAAGTGTTCAAGAGTTATAAAACTATTTCTCAAGATAGCTTAAAATCTTGATATTTTGGTCTGATATCTCACTTGGAATTTCATATCTTCTCCACCTTGTTGTCTTGTCAAAGCCTAATCATCATCCTCCTAAAATAGTCAATGTTTATTGAGTGCTTACAACGACTTAGTCACTGTTCTATGTGCTTTACGTACATTAGCTTACATAATTCTCACAGCTATCAAAGCTATTAATTACTATTAATACTCACATTTTATAGATGAGAGAAGTGAGATTCAGAAAGGTTAAATGACTTGCATACAGATGCTGAGCTAGTAAATGGCAAAACTAGAATTCAAACCCAGAGAGTCTGACTCTGCAGCCCATGACACACACACAGTCTTTTAAGCTGGGAAAACCTATCCATCCAACCCTCATTGATCTGAGACCTGAATGGTCAGTAAATGCCAGCAATGCATTCTGGGGGCAGAATGTTCTAGGTAGCAAACTGTAGACATGTACTGGGTTTCCTCTTGCAGTTCTGTAGCCCATCACCTTCTTGTTTTTGCTTTTAGTTAGTGCTTGATTCTCTCTTATAAGTAAGCCAAGTATCAGCAGACCTTTCTGATCTTCCTGGTTTAGCCATCCAACGACAGCCATCTGTCACCTTGGATAGGGGTCTTTTCTGCATATATATCCAAAGGAAGTGAAATCAATATCTTGAAGAGATATCTGCACTCCCAAGTTCATGGCAGCATTATTCACAGTAGCCAAGACATGGAAACAAGCTAAATGACCATTGACAGATGAATAGATAAAGAAAATGTGGTATATATGTGCAATGGAATATTAATCAGCCTTTAAAAAGGAAGAAATTCTGCCATTTGCAGCAACATAGATGAACCTGGAGGACATTATGTTAAGTAAAATAAGTCAGAGAAAGACAGATACTGTATGATCGCACTTATATGAGGAAGCTAAAATAGTCAAACTCATAGAAGCAGAGAGTAGGATGGTAGTTGCTAGGGGCTGGAGGGGTAGAGAAAGTGGGAGACGTTGGTCAAAGGGCACAAAGTTTCAGTTGTAAGACAGGTAAGTTCTGGAGATCCAATGTACAGTAATGTGATTATAGTTAATAATACTGTGTTGTATACTTGAAATTTGTGAGGTCTTAAGTGTTCTCACAGAACACACAAAAAATGGTAATTATATGAGGAGATGATATATTAACTAGATTGTGGTAATCATTTCACAATGCATACATATATCAAAACATCAAGTTGCACACCTCAAATACATACAATTTCTTTTGTCACTTATACTCCAATAAAGCTGAAAAAATAAAAAAAAAATAAGTCTGAGATAACGATTGAGTGATAAAATCAATCTTTGGGTGACTAATTGCAGCTTTCTCCTAGAAGGAGGAGAAGAAGTTAACAAATTTAGATTGTTGAATTTTAACTCATTTGAAACAAAGTACTCATGTATATTTCAAATTTGCTTTGCATTTTTACTTGGTCTAGTTTCTCATTGTATTTTGAAACAAAGAAGTTTATATTTGTTTAAAAAATCAAGCAAGGAGACCAAACTGCTTGGTCTAGGATAGTCTAAATGAGCCCAGTTATTCACCAGTGGTTCTCAACTGGGGTCAGAATGCCCTCTGGGGCATTCAGAAATGTCCAGGGCTTTTGGGGTGTCACTGTGCCTGAGAAATATACTAGCATTTAGTTGGTGGGTCCACAGATGTTAAATGTCCTGAAACGTACAGTCCCCCATAATGAAAAATTGTCCTACCTCATTGCTCTCATGGAGCCCTCCTACTGGTAAATATCATCATGGAGGCAGCTGACATAAGTGAAGACAGAGTGCTGAGTTGGGCTCATTCACCTGCACAGAACTAGTCCTTCATTTTCTTACCCTGTCAGTAACAAAAATGCCATTCATCTCTCTATCTGCAAACAATACCTTGGCAGCTGGAGTAAATAAACAACTTGCTTCTTAAATATAATTAACTCTTCCCATGTTGATTAGAAGTGCAAGATCGTATACAATTACGATGTTGTCAAAAGAGATGCTGGTCAGGGATGTAGGTGAAGTGTACTCTCCTAATACTGTGGCTCTGGGAACAGGATCAAGAGCTGCAGCTGCAGTTTATTGGACTCTACTTCCTCAGACTCCAACAGAAGTGGTTGCTGCAGGATGGAGAGCTTAGCCTCAGAGGCTCTGAGAAAGGGTTTGGACCAGATTGCTTTCATTGGTCCTCAGCAGCATCACATTTCAGACAAGCAAGGATGAACTAGCTCCTTGTTTTAAATTGGCTGTCTCAGGTGAGTGAATAGTTAAGTTTCTTGGCATGGGTTTGCAAGGATAAGAAGCTTATTTTTGTCGCCTGTCTCTGATATCAAATGATGTTCTAGAAAAAAATAACATTCGTTTGTGACTTAAGGTTTATCACACAATCTTGTATATATTGGTGGCAATTTAATACCTAATTATATTTAATCTGTTCTACTAATACTCTTCCCTTCGTATCTCTTCCAAAATGGCCCTGGAACTTTACATAACAGATAACGGGTTTTCACTTTTGATTTCCCCTTAACTCTGAGGAAAAGGCTTTCTGATAATGTCTGAAAGGCAAGTAGATATAACTTTAGCAAATACTTTATCACTGAATCTCATTATAAGCGAACATTTATCCATTTCTATAAACTTTCAAAGAGCAGCATCATCTCGCCTCCACATTACCAACCATTTCTCTATCCATATATTCATTTTAGAACACTTTTACTCTGACCCTATTTCTTATCATGCAAAGTAATTATTAAGTAAGACTTTTACTTTCACATGTAAATCATCTTCCTTTAGCTCACATGAGTTTAATTATCTCCTAAAACTTTCTCTTGACTTCTGTTGCTCAAAGAGCCCAATAAAGGATCGTTTGAATTCTCCACATAACTGACGATACCTCATTTCTCTTAGAGACCTGCTGACTTGACGTTAGACCTAAGTCCTGTCTCTTTGACGTGCATGAGATGAATGAGAATCACAATCTATATTATTCTCAGAGCCATCAGATTGTTGCCAGGTAAAAAAAATTAGGATAGAGGACTTATGATGAAGAGACAGATGAACTATCTTGGTCTTGCTGATATGGCTCTGCCCATATAGCTCTCGTGTCGTACAGGGGGATGAGTATTGGCAGGAACCATTTGGGAACCTTAACAGAGGGGGTTAATGAGGAAATCAGGCTGGAAAAGAACTAGCCACAAAGGATGGCCCTGAGAGGGAAGCCAGTCTGTCCAGTACTGGGGTTAAAAGGATACAGGAGCTCAGGCTGGTTGAAGCAACCGTTGTGTCTAAGAGGACTAATCCAGTCAGTCAGGGCATAGTAGGTAGGAGATCCAGAAACTGGTCAGTGTCAGAACATTCATTTATTCCCATCTGTGGAGGTGGTGGTTGGGAGGTGTGGAGAGCAAGGTCATTTTCAAGAGAGGAATGGGTAAGAGGAACTAAGCAGGGTATTAGGGCTTTCAGTTACCTGTGGTTTAGGTCCTGAGACAGAGCTGTCAGAACCGGAGTGTTAGGTAAGGAGTTAATGTGGAAGCCTGGCTTTTAGATCCAGCCCTAAGTGGTATGGGGGAAAGAAAGGGCTACACAGTTACGAGAGCGTCCCACAGTTGATGGTAAAGGAGCATCAAGGATCTGAGCCCTACCTACTAGATTTCAAGGTTTTAAAATGTTTTTACTAATTTTTTTTTTCTTTTTTGGCCACACCGTATGGCTTGTGGAATCTTAGTTTCCTGACCAGGGATCGAACCCGGGCCCTCAGCAGTGAGAGTGCAGAGTCCTAACCACTGGACCGCCGGGGAATTCCCCCTAAATTTTTTTTTTCTGATTTAAAAAAGTAATATAAACCTTTTTTCAGGTACTTGGAAGATGCAACTAAGTATCACAAGAAATCAAAATCCCTCATTACCTTACACCAAGGCATAGTTGCTCTTAATGACTTACTATACTGCCTGTCCATTTGTCTACCTGTCCATTCATTTATCTTTAGCATTTGGGGTTAGACAGAATTTAATAAACTGTTTTAAGTTGGGCATGTTCCTACATCATTACATATTGTCTAAAGGCAGATTTAAAGAGTTTGCTAATATTTTATTATAGAGCAACAAAATGATTTATCTTAATGTTACACATTTATTCATTCAGTTAATATTTATTGAGCATCTGTTTTGTGCCAGGCACTGTTCTGGGTGCTGGAGATACTTAAGTGACCAAGACAAAGTCCCTGCCTTCCTAGAGCTCATGTTCTAGTTAATTGATGTTCCAATTGTTTTCATGTTCTTTGTGTCATTATGAATAATGCTGAACACAGATAATCCTTGTCACATCAATCTTGGACCCCATTTCTGATTATTTCTTTGGCCATAATTATTTCTACAATATTTTCAAATTTTATCCAACTTTTTAAAGTGAACAATTAAAAATATAAAAGTGTTAAGTGAATAATGCTATATTGATGCATATATGTACATACATGTATATGCATACACACACATACGAAAGGAAATTGCAGGCTCATGCCACTTCATCTCAAAATACTGAGCATCTGCCTTCTAAGAACTACAACATCATTATCACCTAAAAGAATTTAACAATCATTACCTAATATCAACTAACATCTTGTCCATATTCACATTTTTCCAATTTCTCCAAAGTTTCTTTTATAGTCTAAAATAAACCCAAACAAGGGGATGTGTTGCAATTTGTTGTTATATCTTTTTAGTCAGTCTCTTTCTCAGTTTTTCTCTCTCGTTGACGTAGCTGAAGATTCATGTGCAGTTGTAAAGCATAAAATAGAGATCCCTTGTACACTTTGTTCATTTTCCCCCAGTTATAACATTTTGCAAAACCACAGTATAATATCATAACTAGAATTCCGACATCAATACAACCCACTGATCTTTTATCAGTTTTACTTGTACTTGTGTGTGTGTGTGTGTTAAGTTGTATATAATTTTTACCACCTGTGTAGATTCATTTATCCACCACTACAGTCAAGATCCTGAACTGTTCTACACCATAGGATCCCTCTTGTGGCTCTTTTTTTTTTTTTTTTTTTTGCAGTACGTGGGCCTCTCACTGTTGTCACCTCTCCCGTTGCGGAGCACAGGCTCCGGACGTGCAGGCTCAGCGGCCATGGCTCACGGGCCCAGCCACTCCGCGGCAAGTGGGATCTTTCCGGACCGGAGCACGAACCCGTGTCCCCTGCATTGGCAGGCGGTTCGTAACCACTGCACCACCAGGGAAGCCCCCCCTTTTTTTAACACTTAAAATCTGAAGTGTTTTTTTCAGTTAAATTCAACCAACATTTCTTGAATTCTTACTACAAGAAGGGCACTTCCCGATAACTACGGCTGAAAAGATATGGTGTCTGCCCTGAGGAAACTCTAATTTGAAGAGGAACAGATATATATATAATTGTACAGCCTGGCAAAAAGTTGTGGTCATTTCCGTTAACTTTGGGGGTGAGGAATTAATGTTCCTTTAGGCAAGTCTTCAGCGTACAGGAGATGTGGCATTAACTCTCCAGGAGGGAGAGTGGTGTCCTCTGTGTTCGTCTGAGCTCCTGTGGGGTGATTGATCATAGAGACCCAGACCTGGAAGAAAGACAAGATATTACTGCAGGTCCCCTGAGGTCACAGGCGGCTGGGATTGGATAAGCAGATTAGATCTTAGGACACAGCAGATGAGACTCAATGTAAGAAAATGTTCCTTGGAAGGTAGTTAGAGGTCATTGGTGGCTCAGAACTCTGACAGAGCCTGACAGACAGACCTCCAGGAGGAGCTATATCATGACATGGGCAGGAAGTTTTGACTTGGAGTCAGTGTCCTGGTCATAGCACAGGAGCCTCTGACTTGCTTTGGTTTCCCCATATTCCAGAGAATGAACAGTTTAATGTTACAGGCAAAATAGCAATGTGATGACATTTGACCAACAAGGGTGAATAAGCAGCAGCAGCTGATGGTGGAGTCTGGTCCTGCACTCTGCTGACCAGCACAGAGGACAGGACATCCCACCAATAAGTGCTTAGCTCAGCAGTAGCTCAAGAAAAATGGCCTCTTGGCGCCATGATATTCTGTCAGGAGAGAAAACAAATCTGCCTGCCATGGCCTGCTGTCATGAATCTGTGTAAAAGTCTTAGAGGGAGATTCAGGGTCATCAAACCTCCATACAATTACTTTAAAGTATTGGCTAGAGTTTCACTACAAATGATATCTTCCTTAGACTTATAGGCTTTAGAGAACTAAGGTAACAGATATTGAACATTGGAAAAGATACTTGTCTTGGTGAGGATGTGCTGATGCAGGATGTTTCTTCCCTAAAGCCTCAACAGAGCTTTTCTTTTCCTCTACATCATATAAGTGTTAATAATTAATTCGTCTTGTCTTTCATTTCCTATTTCTATGAGAATTGTCTAGTCCTGGTTAGGGACGTGTATGATGCACAGTCACAGCCCCAGTCTCTTTGGCTTGATGGTGAAGGACTATTCCAGCAACCTGACAAGGATCAGGGAGGATACCTAGTGACCAGGTGGAGGGTGAGACCTTCCTCTTACTGAGGTCAGGCAAGTGAGAGTGAGGCCAGGAAGAGACACTAAGGTCTAGCTCTAGCCACTCACATATTTTATTTTATTTTATTTTATTTTTTTATTTTAATTTTTTTTTGCGGTACGCGGACCTCTCACTGTTGTGGCCTCTCCTGTTGCGGAGCACAGGCTTCGGACGCACAGGCTCAGCGACCACGGCTCACGGGCCTAGCCGCTCTGCGGCATGTGGGATCTTCCCGGACCGGGGCACAAACCCGTGTCCCCTGCATCGGCAGGCGGACTCTCAACCACTGCGCCACCAGGGAAGCCCCAAGCCACTCACATATTTTAAAGAGAAAATGGCAATGGATAGAACGCAGGTAATTATGGGCATATCACTTATAATCCTTTTCACTTAAAGCAGCAAATTGGATTCTCTCCAAAACACCATTCCTGGTTAAAGAGTGAGGCAATTCTAGGAGTGGTTGCCAGGCAGTGGATATGTTGTTGTCACTCCAATGTGGTCAGACATCCTAATCCCCACTGCATTTTATGACAAACGACAGTATTTTAAAGAAAATACCATGCACAGGCTATATCTGTACTATAAATATTTCTGTAGGGATAGCACAGAGTCTTTTTTGTTTTTAAGTAGACTATTTGGAGTTTATAGGAGGGCATTGGGCATTACTCCCCCTTTGTTTCATGGTTTTGTCAGATTGTGAGTCCACAACCCCAAGTCAAACCATTTGAAATGTACAGGGGGCAATTAATTAAGTGATGTATGGCTTATATGATGCTCCCCTCCACTGCCCCCAAATACACAAATTACTTAAAGGAAAGAAAAAATCCTTAAGCCAACTATTTTTTAAAATTAATTAATTAATTAATTAATTAATTTTTGGCTGCATTGGGTCTTTGTTGCTGCGTGGGCTTTCTCTAGTTGTGGCGAGCGGGGGCTACTCTTCATTGCGGTGGGTGGGCTTCTCATTGCGGTGGCTTGTTGTGGAGCATGGGCTCTAGGCACTCAGGCTTCAGTAGTTGTGGCTCATGGACTCCATAGTTGTGGCTCGTGGGCTCTAGAGCACAGGCTCAGTAGTTGTGGCGCACGGGCTTAGTTGCTCTGCGGCATGTGGGATCTTCCCGGACCAGGGCTCGAACCCGTGTCCCCTGCGTTGGCAGGCAGATCCTTGACCACTGCGCCACCAGGGAAGCCCCAAGCCAACTATTTTGTTATTGGAAGCAATCAGATTTCCCCCACTGAATTAACAAAGCTTTATTATTCAAAGATGCATTCCAACCAAACTGAAGGGCTTGGACGTTCTTGGCAAACTATGTACCTGCAAGGCTAGTTCACAGACATCACTATCTGTGAGGGTAGTTTAGGAGTATGGGGGCATCAGGGCCAAGCTAGGGGTGAGGGGTGTTACCACCCTAGGAGCCCATGTGAATACTTCATTGGGAATCAGGAATCAAGACATAAAATAGGGATTGATGTGGATAAGACATTAATAGGTTGATGGGCCAGAATATTTTATTGGTATTTCAAAATCTAGCACTAGGAAAGAGAGAAATACTGAGGGATAAAGGGAATCAGAGAGGGATGGAGAGCCTTGGCACTCTGTCCTTGTCGAGAGGCCCACAAGATGGTAAAGAGGATCTATGAGTGATTTTTGATGTTTGTAAAAATCTAATAGAAATCATGCATTTATTCATAATAACATTGTACAGACTAATTAAAATGTTAAGATTCTTTGCTTTGGGCTGGGATTATATAAATCCATCGTTGTAATATGTTTATCTCAATCTATCCAGAGTTCTGACTATTGACAGCTGCATTTGTTAGATTAATGAAAAGGGAAAATAGATTATTCCTTAATATGTGCCTGTTTGTAGACAAATTTTTTTTTTTTTTTTTCGGTGCACGGGGCTCTCACTGTTGTGGCCTCTCCCGTTGCAAAGCACAGGCTCCGGACGTGCAGGTTCAGCGGCCATGGCTCACGGGCCTAGCCGCTCCGCGGCATGTGGGATCTTCCCAGACCGGGGCACGAACCCGTGTCCCCTGCATCGGCAGGCGGACTCTCAACCACTGCGCCACAAGGGAAGCCCCCAAATTTTTCAAATCATGAGGTCTACAGGAGGAAATGATCAGAGGAGCCTTGGTGGTGAAAGAGTTGATAATTACTACCCTAAAGAAGGCTCTGTCTGGTGGATCTGATGAGTTTCTGCTGTACCTTGGGGCCTTGGGAATGCTCAGTGATTATATATATTTAGTCTTTATTCTAGTTACAAGACAAATATTTCTTGAGCTTTCTGAGCAGAGATACATCTGAGCTAAATAAATACATGAAAAGTCAGCTTAGTAGTGAGCTTAAGGTAAGTGATAGTTGCCATCTCTCAATAGAATTAATTTTACAGGGGAAATTCTTTTTATAAGGTTCAGGGTCTTACTTCTTACAGTTGGAAATACAAGACGAATGACTAGACACTGCCCTGGCCCTTTAAGGAATGCCTGGGGTGGGAAGAGGCCCTCATGAGCCCCAGCTGGGCTATTGGCCAGCTTCACCTTCTTAGGAGAACACCATATACCATTTAGAGGAGTGTCTCTTCTGGCTTCTTATCCAGGACAGAATCTAGTATCAGAACATACAGTAAGGTTGCAGGGAAAGCTCTTGGGTCCCTCAAACCAAAAGTTTTCAATGTGTATTTATGTATCAAAGACAAGGATGTTCATTTCCTTCTAAAGTAAAATCCGTTTAGTGAGTCAAAGTAAAGGATGATTGATGACTAGTTCATTTTGAATTTGATTGCAGAGAAGATAAGCAGGACGTTCATTGGATACCCCAAAGAGCTTAAGAAGAGAGGGGAAGGAATCAAAAAGCAAAAGCCCTGATCCTGGTGACCTCCCTCTTTGCCCAGAGAGGGCTCTGTGTGGTGGTTTTCATTGTTCCAAGGCCCGTGGAGGCTTGCGAGAAGGTAAGCTCTGTCACAGTATGTGTGTGGGGGGTTCAGCTTAGGTAGGCATGGTCCTCGGAAAGCTTCCGCTTCAAGTTTTTGACTCTCTTAGTGAAAAGGCAAGCAACAAATAGTCAGCTTTCCCTGAGGTGCCATTTCTCCTGTCACAAATCTGGCTTCCAGTCAGGAGAGCACCTCGGATGTATCAGTCGGCTCCACAGACTGTCTTGTGCCTCAGAAGCTCAGAGAGCGTTCTTGGCAGGACACAGCCATGGATCACCTAATGACTAAATTCTGCAGTTTTAGAGCCTGAGTCCACTGAAGATTTCTAGCCATTTCTTTTTCTTTAAAAGGCCTGAGTTCTTTTTTTTTTTATTCAGAATGGAATGGAATATTGCAGAGGAGTCTTTAAAAACAGATATGAGGTGTTTTCTTCACTGGAGACATTGCTATCATCCTAAGATAAGGGAAACCTGCTACCTCTGAGATAATTCTGACATCCCTTAACTGCATTAAAGAGATGCAGGAAATGGTGATTTACTGTAATGGCGAAGGGTGTATTGGATGCAATGCTATTCAATTACAAGGAAAAAAAAACAGATTAAGCATTAAACAAAAGCCATCAGTCAAAGGAAGAGCTTTTGGGGGAAAAAAAAAAATTTAATGAGAACTATGCGTGCTAGAAACAAAGAGAGGAGAGGATATATAAAAACGCTGTTTGTTTTTTTAGCCCCAGGTGAAAGATTGAGAGATTGAGAAAAGAAACAGCTTTCAGATTTTATGAAAACTGCGCTCTTCTTTCCTTCACTCTGCTGCCCGCCACACCCGCCACCGCCAAAAAAAAAAAAATCAGATTAGCCTTTGAGAAAAAGTTTAATTAAGCTTGTTCTGAGAAACATCTGAATTATTTCCATTTTCTTTTAGTGGGCCTTTGGGTAGCACAGTTATTGAGTACTGTATATTCCTTTTGTTGTCTAACTGTACCTAAAAAAGATTTTATCCGTCCACTTAGAGTTCCTCTTTAACTGAAGGCTGTTCAACCTTGCCCCAGGGTCCCGACCTCTTGTCAAGGTGACAGTGCTAAGTACCTCTGCCCTCACCCAGGGCGAACCTGCAGCCCAGCTCTCTTTCTCTCTTTTCCAGAGGTGGTAGCTGCCAACCAGCGGTTTAATATTCTCAGCTTCAGTTGTTTAGTTTTGTATTCAAGTCAGTGTTATTTCTTAAGGAACAGTAAAAATGAGGTGTTATTACAAAGTTCCCAGATTTAAAATAAGAATTTTATTTTAGCACTTAATCTTTATGCACTTGTTATGCCTTCCGCGTTGCTGCAGTGTCTCAATGTTTTATTATGATTAGCATGTGAACAGCCTGAGGGAAACATTTAAAAAGACATTGCCAAACATTCTCCATCTTTCTGCACATAAGTAATTTAACAGCTAATTATTCAAAATTCAGCTTCCCAGGGAGTGAAACCTCGGGGTTAAATAATTATTTTGCTCTGTTCGGATAAGGTAGAGGAAAAATTCAACCAGTTCAATGGTAAGAAAGTCTGTTTTTCAAGGTAATAAAATAATTTTCATAGTTATCATCTTTTGTAAAAAAATAGCTGTAGCAAAAGGGAAAAAACTTCAGGAAAGAATGAGAATGATGAATAATGATCTGGAAAGTGATGCTATGGGAAAAATGGAAACAATGGAGATACGTTTGCTTTTGGAAGAGAAGATAGAAGTAACTACCATCTAGGAAGAGTTTTAGTCACACACAAAAAAAGCAAAAAACGAAGTTTTCTATCAGCAAAGGACAGAATAAGATGAAAAGGGCTTACACTAAAGCGGGAGAGATTCCAGTTGGATGTAATGAAGATCTTCAGGACTGCGAAGGGATCAAATACTGAAATGGAATGTTCAGGAAGACTACTTATTTTCTTTCCCCGGTGACTTTAAAGAAGAAAAGAGACAATTTTTGTTTCAAATTGTTTGGCTGCATAAAGGTAGAGACACAGGTGGATAGTTTCTGGAAGTCTCTTAAAGCTTAACAATTTCTATTCTCTGACAGTTCCTTTAATGTTGTTTTTCTTTTGAGATATGTTATGCAAAGGAAATGAATGTGTCCTATCTTGATTAGCAGCATTCCCATCCCCACAGTCCTCCATTTGACAAATCTCAAGGTCACTCTTTCACTCCTTCCCTCTTACACGCCCACGTCTGTCCTCAGACTGACCCATTACAAAAGGCTACAACATTTAAATGCTGGGCAAGTGTCAGGTACTATGCCAGGTGCTGCTTTACACAGCTACAATCTAATCCTCACAAAAAACTCTTAAGAGAGCCAATATCAATCTTCTGCTAGATAAAGTATAAATGAAGAAATAGGAACTAAGAGATTTGCTTAAGCTAATTATAGAGGGAAACTATTTTTCTCCTTTTTTTAAAAAATTGGAATATAGTTGATTTACAACGTTATGTTAGTTTCAGGTGTACACCAAAGCGATTCAGTTTTCAAAATCTGAAAAAGAATAGATATATATTCTTTGTTAGATTCTTTTCCATTATAGGTTATTACAAGATATTGATTATCGTTCCCTGTGCTATACAGTCGGTCCTTGTTGTTTATTTTATATGTTAATTCCAAACTCCTAATTTATCCCTCTCCCCTCTTTTCTCCTTTGGTAACCGTAAGTTTGTTTTCCATGTCTGTGAGTCTACTTTTGTTTTGTAAGTAAGTTCACTTGTATCATTTTTTAAGATTCCACATATAAGTCATATATGATTTTGTCTTTCTTTGACTGACTTAGTTCACTTCATATGATTATCTCTAGGTCCATCCATGTTGCTGCAAATGGCATTAATTCATTCTTTTTTATGGCTGGGTAATATTCCATTATATATATATATATATATATATATATACACACACACACGTATATACCACATCTTCTTTATCCATTCATTTGTCGATGGACATTTAGGTTTCTTCCATGTCTTGGCTATTGTAATAGTGCTGCTATGAACATTGGGGTGCATGTATCTTTTCAAATTAGAGTTGTCTCCAGATATATGCCCTGGAGTGGGATTGCTGGATCATATGGTAATTCTATTTTTAGTGTTTTAAGGAACATCCATACTGTTCCCCATAATGGCTGCACCAATCTACATTCCCACCAACAGCGTAGGAGTGTTCCCTTTTCTCCATACCTTCTTCAGCATTTATTATTTATAGAGGGAAACTTTAAACTTCAGTCTTCAAATCTAAACTTTGCACTCTTTAAACATGTCAGGAAATGAGAAACACCTGGAAGCCATTGCTTAACTCCTATGCTGTGTAACTTTGGGAAAGTTACTTAACCTTTCTGACCTCAATGTCCCTGTTACCTTGGGGCTTAGTTCTTTTTTTGACTAGGATATACAGGAGTCCTACGGAGAAGTGGAATGATAAGTTAGTTTTATGTCATATGGGATCCAGCCTGATCTAGTTGACAATATTTTACTGCATGTATCTCATTCACATTTCCCAAGAGAGAAGATCCAGTTCCCAAGAGAGAGGTCTCAGAGCTGGTTGTCTTCCTTGTGACCAAGTTTTATGTAATTACTTTTGATTTCTGCACTCTATCCTGATGATCAGTTGTGACCAGGGTGACTGGTTGACATCACTCCCTGAACATGACATGAGTCAAAGAAAGTCTATATAAAGAATATAGGAGGTACTAAATATCGATACAACAGGAATCACATTACCATACATAAAATTTCAAACTGACATGTTGTATACCTTAAATTTATGCAATGTTATATGTCAAGTATATTCAATTAAAGAAAAAAACAAATACAGTTTGAATGGATTTTCTTAGAAGGGCTATTTGTTTGTGACTTCTCTTCAGTATATTACTTATAAAATTTAGTTTGTAGAATACTTGAAGATCATCTGATCCAGGTATAGCAAATATCGTATAACCTGTCCCCAGTTGATTGGATGTGGTTTCCTGGAAAACAGAGAGAATGGATCTGAGACTATTTGCAGGCTCATGCTTGCCGTGGTCATGAGGGAGAGGGAAGCACTTATGTCTCTTAATTGTCATCCCTAATATACTCAAGTTTTAATTTTATAGATGAGATAACTACAATCTAGATAGATTTCTGTCTTGACCAATAATGGCTCCAGGGAGAATAAGCACAGGAAACCCTGCCATAATGCTATAAGTAAGGTCTAAAAATTTTCAAATGCATAACGTGCAGAACCTCATTATTACAAGAATAATGAAAAACAATACTTTTTGGCCAGCTTTCTAGTTGCTATATGAAAAAAAGGAAAAAATCCCTTATTTTCATCTATCAGCTATATAGATATAGACTGGTTATTACAAATAAATATATACTGAACATTCATTTCTTTCTCTCCCATTCCTACTGTGGAAGATAAGAACATTAGCCTGCTTCTTTTGAGAACAGGGGTTGGGAGCCAATAGTCAATCACTTTGTATTCTAGTTAGCATCGTCATGGGCATGTTATGACAGGATTTTACTGTAATTTAGTACTTTTCAATGAAAAGTATTCCAAATGGTACTGAAGAGAAAATGCACACCTTTGGGGGCTTGGGAGTATAGACCCCAGTGGCTCTCTGCAAGCATAAAATTTCCAAGAAGACTAGTGCTTATTTTAAAATTTACTTGAACTGTAGATTCATTCAATAAAATATCCAAATTTGTTTTAATATAATTAGTTTCAAATGAAGCTGGTGCTCTAGGAATAATAATAATAATAACTGACATTTATTTATCCTGTGGCTTATGTACATACTAGCATATGACTATATGTGGTTTCCAGACTGAGAGTAATGGAAACAAAGGATTACATAACTCAACTAGTAAATTTTTAAAAGATTTAAGCTAATGAAGGTCTGAAAGTGATTGGCTGTTGCATACTTGCCCAGATTCCCTCTGTCCCTTTTTCAGGTTTACATGTTTATACTAAACCTTTCCATTTCTCTTCTTGTTTCTCCTTTTATCATCATTTATTTAATTCTCTTCATCCTAGAAAATTGTCACCTGGCCATCTGTGACTTTAGTGCCTCCTTTGAAAACAGAACTCCATTTTCAGGTAAAGTGTTATGAAGGATCCCAAAGCATCAAACATAACTGTGGGATGGAGTGAAGCAAGAAGGGAGCCTTAGCCCTCAGTGTCTGCACCTCCCTCACCTGGGATGGTCCCTTCCTTACCTCCTTAGAAATCTGGGACTCTGATCATCACAGTTTGAAAACACTTTTCTTTTTTTTCTTTTTCGTGGCCAAACATAACTATTTATTATTTTTTAAATAAATATTCAGTTTCTTCCTTTAAAGAAAAAAACCCCTAGAATTTAAATATTTCCAATCCCATCACATACAAGTCTGTATACATTATTTACATCTCTCAGTTAAAACGTATTACAGATTTTCTGACATTCAGTATCCCCTTTTACTTTATTTTATTATTTTTCTATTTTTTTGCCACACCACATGGCTTGTGGGATCTTAGTTCCCCGACCAGGGATAGAACTTGGACCTCCAGCAGTGAAATCACCAAGTCTTAGCCACTGGACTGCCAGGGAATTCCCTCAGTATCCCCTTTTAAAACAAAAACGATGAAGCAGTTAAAGTTTGATCAATAGTAACTACAATTTGAGTAATCTTGGCACAGTTTACAATATAGCGCCTGCTGCATTTCATGTTTTAGATTCAGCTACTTTAATAGAGAGAAATCGTCCATCTCCATTAGAGCAGGATCCTGTCTTACTCATTCTCTGCAACACTTGCACAGTGTGAATGCTGCCTCACACTTCCATTTATGGCACTGGCGGTATTCTTCTGGTTTTGTCCTCATAAATGAGTCTATTAAAACTTTAAGTATTCTCATGTTTATTGTATTCTCTCTCAACCTAGATTTCATGATGCTGTTCCTAGATAATTTTTAGTAATAATGTACAGGGAAAGTTCAGATAAAACAAAAGTTAAGTTTTCCCCATGAGACTAGTGCCCTTACCACCCTAGTAATGCATGTACAAAAATAACAAATCCAATTTAGTGGCTATAAAAAACTATTTCCCCTAAAAATAGTTATCTCTGCAGAACAATTTAGAAGACAGCTTTCTTAAGGATTCCAGTTAGTTATTAAAACATGCTTCATTTTATTTTATTTTTGTATAAAGAGAGACAAAATTTAACCCTTCCAATCTCCCGGAAACTTGAGAAAACAGATTATTTGAAATTCTTTAAAAGTTGCTCTAATTGTATGTTGTTGCTTCAATAATGAATAGAAATGTTAATTAACAGTGTGCTTATTTTATATTTCTAAAAGCACAGTGAGTGGAGAAGTAGATTAACACTCGGGGAACTCTGTCAGGAGGAGGTTAGCAATTTGGACAAAGAGGCTGTCACACTACCATACTCCCTGAAACATCTTATCCTAATTATAGTCAAAATTGCTAAGAAAATTTAATGAACTTTTTGAGAAGTGGCCTTTGAACCAGTTCTATAACGTTATTGGAAATATTCCAACACAAAAGCTGCTATAGCATGTTTCTAAAATATTTATTTTCTTCTTTAAAACATCTCTGCTTTTTTCATTTCTACTATTTTGCTTCTTAATTATTTTTATTATCAGCTTATCAGGTTAAGCACTTTAAAGTACCTGAAGTAAGACTATGTTAATTGATTTGGGGATTCTCTAAAAATATTTTTAAAGTGTCTGTTTATCATTTGTTTTTTTCTTAGAAATTTAGCCTATGAAACAAACTGCTTCTGAGGTGGGAAAATGTACATCTGTAATGTACTGATATGTTTAGATTGAATTACTGTCAAAATATATTAAATGTTTTAAAAAATATAGGAATTGAGTTCCTTTAAAATGAGGTGTCCTTGTATTGGATATTTCCTTTAATATATATTGTAGAAAAAAGTTTCACCTAATAAAATTGCTTTAAATACTTTTCTTTGACTTTTAAAGATTCATATTTAAGTTGTAAACTTTAGGACTTTTATTACAAAATATACACTTTTTCCTTGATGGTTTGTTTACCCATTTGATAATAAGATTAAATATTTTTTATTTATGGCTAAACTTCTACTCTAGGAATTTTAGGATATTACATCAAGGTTAGGCAGACTTCCTTCTCTTTGCCAGGACACAGTTAATTACTTGGTCCTTTTTTTTTTTTTTTTAAAGCAATGAGCCTTATATAATATGAAGTTCCAGGCAGAAGTGTTTTCCAAGGAAGTCCCTTTTATTTTATACTTACAATTACATTAACTAACAATCAGATAGTCCCACTGGTTGCTCAGCCCTCTGCTGGTGAGATCTCTTCTTTTAAAGTTTGAGCAGTGTCAAATCCTCTTGTCTTAGTTTAAAAAGGTCAAAAGTGGTTTCTCATGGTCCAGATCTTTGCTTTTATCTTGAACACTGCTCACCTATGGCCGGGGTCACCCTTTACTTTTTTTAAAAAATGGAGATGATTGTCTATTATCATGTCTAGTTACAATGTTTCCTTCCCCTAAAAGACAAGGTTTATATTCTAATAGACCGTTACAAAGTAGTAAGTATGATTAGTCAATCAGGACAAGAGCAATGTTTAAGAGTTTATAGAACTTTCATGTTTTTATTCCCTTTCTCTGCTGTAATTTGAATGTATTGTGTTATCTTTGCAAGGAAGGGGCTGACCTTGTAGTCCTGTGGAAAAGGGAGGTATTTGACAGTTTGTCAATCCCATCCCTTCCCAGATACAGAGAGTTTTGTCACATGGCCAATGATCAGGAATCTTGGTCTGCAGAATATTTAAAGGTTTTTTTTGGGTATAGTTTATATGGCAGATACTAAATTGTTACAGATCTCATGAGACAAATCAGAGGATTTGAGAGAATAGACACCAAATGAGGATCTTATGACATTTTGAACCAAAGCAAGGACAAACAAATTGAATAAGTTCCTTTCTTAAAACTACTTATAAGGAAACAGGTATTATACTAGCTTCAGAGTGGTACCCTGGAGTTCACAACCAGGTATGCTGCCCTATCTAGAAATCACAGTAGGAATTCTATATAGGGATATAATAATTATTGGTATTTAAGAGAATTGCTCCTAGAAAGGTAAGAATCTTCTTTTTGTGACAACAAAGATTCTGTGAAAATGCAGTGTGATTAAATACATATTGAAAAAAACCTACTGCCATTGTTTACCCTTGATCGTGCAGTTGGCTGGTAGAAAGATGCTGAGTCACTGAAACGAACAATTTAAACATATGCAATTGATCATCCTCACAATAGGAAGAAAAGTCATGCTATTTACTGTTTGCTTGTAAAGATGCTATAGGTATAGCCCCTGGTTGTTGGGAGGAGGTCATGCAGAGGACGTGACCAGAAGATGAACCCTGAGCTGCATCCGGGCAATGCGAGGCTCTTCACCCCTCCCCTGTCCTTGGAAGGTACATTGCCCACCGTTCCTGAAGTGGGAGCCATTTTCAAGCAGACTTGAGAGAGTAAGGTGTTGTTGAGACCACCTGGGCTGAATAGGTGGCTGAACCCCGTTAGGGCCTCTTTGTAAACTTTTGAGATTCTGGCGGGCGGCCCAGAGATCTACTCTTCTTGCGGCACCTAAGACAAGCCTCATAGGTAAGTTCCCTTTTTTTTTTTTCTGGCGGTACGCGGGCCTCTCACTGTTGTGGCCTCCCCGCTGCGGAGCACAGGCTCCGGAAGCGCAGGCCTCAGCGGCCATGGCTCACGGGCCCAGCCGCTCCGCGGCATGTGGGATCCTCCCGGACCGGGGCACAAACCCGTGTGCCCTGCATCGGCAGGCGGACTCTCAACCACTGCGCCACCAGGGAAGCCCGGTAAGTTCCCTTTTTTATGCAGCCTGCCTCCTACCAATCTGGAATGCTTTACCTCTTTCTTCAGCGTCTCCTTGCCCCCTGACTATAGGGCCAGGTTGTGAACCAACAGTGGTCCAGACCATCAGAGATGATGTTATATATTCTATTTTTATAGTTTCTTCATGGTAGGTTTTTGGGGAGAGGGTGGAGACAGCAGCCCATGCTAGCTGTCAGAAAAGAGAAACTCAGCTCAAGATTTTCCCCTCATTTTATGAGAAGAAAATTTTCTGATGCACTGTAAGGAACTGTTTTCAAGATCTTGTGTATATGTGTTATGTCAGTTTTTGTGGGAATAAGAGCCATAGCTTTCACTAATTTTCACAGAAGGCTGTGGCTTAGATAAAGTTAATTTCTTGGTGTCTGTGGTGTGTGAAAAGGAGATGCCATCCTATTTCCTACACAAGGATTACTTGAAAACTGTATGGAAAGATTTCAGTATAACCAGAAACAGACAAGCCATTTTCCATGCATTAGGAAAGTCCTTAGGAAAGTGAAGTTGCTCAGGTTATTATGATAAAATCAAATGTTAATCTGTAAATGACTTCTTTTTAGTATTAAAATAAATCCTTTTATCCAGAAAAAGCAGAATGAGTGAAAAAAAAGTAATTGTTATTGGAGCCTTTCTGTCCCATGAGCTACCCCAAGATGAGTCAACCACAGACACTGGTTGAGATCTGATACAACCAAAGTTTATTTTATGTCCTCTGTCAGTTCAGGGAAGGGAAATCTGGTAATATGATTAATAAAAACATATTATTAATAGACGGATTAAGCTTAAGTTTGTAAGCGCAGTCAAGAGTACATCCTTAAGTATTTTTTTCTGTTTAATTTTGAAAACTTTATAAATAGATAAGGGAGTACAATAAAATAAACTCGTTGCATTGGACTCATACTGGAATCAGAGTTATCTGTTCATTATACACATTGAGTTGCAGTAATCCCTGTAATTATAGTTAGAGATTTTTATGCTGTGGGTTTTTTTTTTGGGGGGGGGGGCAAGGGTTTTTTCCTACTTTTTTGAAGAAGCGTTGTATATTTTATCTTGGGTACCTAATCTCAAAATTGAAGCATTTTAGAGCCGACAGGAATGCAAAGGACAAGGCATCCTTGCAGCCATCTGAAATAGTGGGAAGACTTAGGATTTTAGAGTCTCAAAGATCTAGGTTTGAATGCTGGTCTTGCCACTTGTTTTTTCCATGTTCTTTTATGGATTTACTTACTATTGATTCAGTGTCAACATTTGGCATTGACTGGAATTTACCTCCTGCTGTAGTTTAATCTCAGATACTCGATCCTGGTAAGACTGGTTCAGAAGAGCCAGGAGCTGTTTATGGTCCTCATATTTCTCAACGGTGTGATGATCTCTGAAATTCTGCAGACTTTCCTTGTGGTTCTTGTGCTTTATGACTTGTGTAACTTGGCTAAACTTCTTAACCTCCGAGTCTCAGATTCTTAGCCATAAAATGAGGGTGATATCTACCTTTGTAAGAGCTGGATGTGGTGTGTTTAAAGCCTGTAGCACAGTGTCTGGCTGCAGTGGTTAGCCATTTGATTCTGACATTTTACATCAAGCTTGTACTGGAAAATGTTTAGGAAAATGGAGGTCATCACTTTGTGAGAAGATCTGTTACACTGTAGCTCAGTTCTCATCCAGGTCAATGACTGGTCCTGGTTTGCATTCCCAGCAATAACAAACTTAATTGCTCTTAGATAGAATGAGCTTCCAAATGTTTTTTTTTTTTAGGATGTTGGGGGTAGGAGTTTATTAATTAATTAATTTATTTTTGCTGTGTTGGGTCTTTGTTTCTGTGCGAGGGCTTTCTGTAGTTGTGGCAAGCGGGGCCCACTCTTCATTGCTGTGCGTGGGCCTCTCACTATCGCCTTCTCTCCCATTGCGGAGCACAGGCTCCAGACGCGCAGGCTCAGCAGTTGTGGCTCACGGGCCTAGTTGCTCCGCGGCATGTGGGATCCTCACAGACCAGGGCTCGAACCCGTGTCCCCTGCATTAGCAGGTAGACTCGCAACCACTGCGCCACCAGGGAAGCCCCCCAAATGTTTGAGGACAGACATTGCATCTCTTCTCCTCTAGATTTTACAGTCCAGTTCATTGAACTATTACTGCAAAATATTATCTCAAGACCATTTATCCTTCTAGACACAATTTAGAATATCAATTTCTCTTTTCAGTGTGGAATCTAAAACAGGGTTCAATATTCTGGAATTGATACGAGCTCAGAATAGATAGTCTATCATTGGCAAACTGAGCCACCTTAGTTAGAAAATTTTTCACTTCAAATCTTAGAGCCTCAGTTTTCTCATTTATAAAATGAGTTGTTGTAACTAAACAACACGTAGGATTGCTTCTTACTCAGTTACACATTTCAATTCATATGCATGGATATTATATTTCTTAGATGGTAGAGCTCTTTAATTTCACTAACAATGTTTCTTTTTAATTGAGCATCTGCTTTGTGTTAGACTCAATGAGCTACACCACAAAAAAAAAGCATAAAAATATCCCTCCTCGGGCTTCCCTGCTGGCGCAGTGGTTGAGAGTCCGCCTGCCGATGCAGGGGACACGGGTTCGTGCCCCGGTCTGGGAAGATCCCACATGCCGCGGAACAGCTGGGCCCGTGAGCCATGGCCGCTGAGCCTGCGCGTCCAGAGCCTGTGCTCTGCAGTGGGAGAGGCCACAACAGTGAGAGGCCTGCGTACTGCAAAAAAAAAAAAGAAACAATCCCTCAAGGGGTTTATGCCATCTTAGTGATGACATGAAGCAGAGAATTTTTGAAAAGAGTGAATAAGAAAAGTGTCTAGTCTCCAGTAATTCAGCTTCCACATAGTGCATAGTTTTTATTTTTAATAAAAGTTGAAGTATTGTCAACAGCAATACTCTACTCATTAACATAATAAAACTAACATTAGAAAATAAAACGTCTTATGAAAATCTATTTGAGGCTGTTACTGTAGAGACTGTGGAAGATGCTGAGTGGTGTATTGCCATTGGCATCTGCTGGCAGAGTTGGAATTAAGAATCACCATCACCAAGCACAGTCCTTATTTTTTTTTTTTGCGGTACGCAGGCCTCTCACTGTTGTGGCCTCTCCCGTTGCGGAGCCTGGGCTCCGGACGCGCAGGCTCAGCGGCCATGGCTCATGGGCCCAGCCGCTCTGCAGCATGTGGGATCTTCCCGGACCGGGGCACGAACCTGTGTCCCCTGCATCGGCAGGCGGACTCCCAACCACCACGCCACCAGGGAAGCCCCAGTCCTTATTATTTACTCAAGTCTGAGAACTATTCCTCCTTTCTGAGATAGTATTAACACCAGATCAAAGACACGGTGGTTCTCTGTGGCCTGGGTGATTTAACACATAGGTGCTATCTGATGAACCTTTCCTCCTCTCTGACTGGGGAGCATGGAACATTTATGGACACCACTTACCCTGTGACCCTGAGGCCCTGCACTGCTGTGTTTGTTCCCTCTTTCCCCAACTGTTTGTGTTGGCCTGATATTGATGGATATTAACTGGCAGAAATAGTTGATAGGAAATCACATTTCAGCAGCAAATGAGACTGCTAGAAAAACAATGAAAGGAAATCAATTGCCTTTAATGTTTTATTTTCAAAAACTGAGAGCCATGTTTTTTTTTTTTAAGATGAAACTTGTTCCAGAGGTTTCTCTTCCTTAGTTGTTCCTTCCCTCTATGGCCTCAGTAGGCTCCTGGGGTCAAGAACCAAAGAGAATCCATCTTTTCCAGGGGACCCAGGCAGCTTTTTGCCTGGGGAGACTCATACACCCTGTGTCCCAGGCTGAGCCTGAAGAGAGGTTGCAAGTATCTTTCTCCCTCCAAAGGGGATCAGGGCAGAGTCCTGGCATTTTTGATGACAACACATTCTTTACTGTGTCTGGAATGTTTTCCCCCGGGCTTGTTTCATCTTGAGCTCATTTTGCTGTAATTTATTCTGTGCTGTATGTTTCTGCATCTGTCCATTCAGATAAGAGGCAAGTGTGTGTGTGTGTGTTTTGAGTTCATCTTTTTGTCATTTGTGTAGCTGATTAAAAGCTGTAGATAAATAGACTATTCAGCAACAAGTGAGGCTAATCACAGATAACACGTGGCAACCTCAGAAGATTTAATTCTGCCTTTTGTTTGAAAGGCAGAAAACTTGAAAGAGTGAGTGTATCTCAGCACGGTATGTGAGGATCACAGTTCACACTGGGAACAGTTCTTTCTCGGCAGGCGGATTTGTGTGCCTGACAGCGTTTGCTGTTTTTGGGGATGGACCCTTCAAAGTCCCTTCTCGCTCTTGCATTGTGGTCTATTTGAGGCTGTTGTCCTCCAAATGCCATCCTGTCATGAGCAGTTCCACTTGCCCTACTGTGCCAGCAGACATTTTACTAGTCTGTAATTAAGAAACTCGGTTTTATATGAGTCGTATATGATCTGTTTATTTGTCAACTCTGCAGATAAACCCCTCTACCCTGGAGGTATCCCAGGGACAGGAACCATCTGTCATCACCTCCAGATAAATGTCTAAAGCCGCTTGGTTATTAGTTTTCTGCCTGCTTTAATACCTGGCTTTACCGTTAGTATCACTTATGGTTCGTGGTGTGCCAATTATGTGCAAGGCTTGAACAAAATGGAAATTGCCTTGGTTCCCATCTGGTTTAAAATGATGAACTCTTAGGATCTATTGTGGAGCTGAATAATGAGTTGAAATAAATGCCCAAATAATTCAACTGAAAAAGTTTTATTTAAGAAAAGTAGTTTAATTTTTATAATATTTGATTTAATTGAAACAGATTAGCTTTGTGGAATAAATTCACTGGGTCATTGATCAATGCCTTAATTCACTTAGCACAGATGGTTAGGCCAGATATTGTCAGAGAGCTTATGGTGTTATATTGGGATATGGGAGTCCTGTGATAGATACAAACTTATCTATGAAATCTAGGACTAGAAGTCCAGCTAAGTGGGAAGCATGTGGCAGATGTTATTAGTAGCTTCCTAACTAGTCTGTTGCCACTCTACCCATGTGTAGTAGGCTGACTAATGCCCCCTCCCCCGCCCCCAAGATAGCCAGGTCCTACCTAATCCCTGGAACCTGTGAATGTGACCTTATATGGTAATAGGGACTTGGCAGATCAAGTTGAGGATCTTGGAAGGGAGAGAGCATCTTGGATTATGCAGGTGGGCTCAATGTAATCACAAGGGTCCTTATAAGAAGGGGGCAGAGGGAGAGTTTACCACACACGGAAGAGAGCAGGCAATGTGCCGATCTCAGCAGAGAGAGATATTTGAAGATGCTACCCTGCAGGTTTTGAAGACGGAGAAAAGGACCCTGAGCCAAGGAATGTCAGGAAAGCAGATCCAGAAGCTGGAAAAGGAAGGAAACAGTTCTCCTCTAGAGCCTCTGGTGGGAGCCTGACCTTGCTGCCACCTTGGTTTCAGCCCAGTGTAACTGACTTCATACTTCTGATGTCTAGAACTATAAAAGAACAAATCTGTGTTGCTTAGAGCCATCCAGCTTGTGGTAGTTTGTTATAGCAGCAATGGGAAACTAATACACCACCTCATCCTGCACATTTTGGATAGATTAATGTTCGTAAAACACAGCTTTGTTAAAGTCCCTTCATCATTAAGTTTAATAGTTCCATTCTGCTTCATAAGCACTATTGAATACCTCCTAAGTGGCAAGTACTATGCTAGTTCTGGAGATGCAGACATCAAGAAGCAATAGTTCTTGTCTTCTAGTGGCTTATATTCTGTTGCAGAAAACACACAAACTGGCCAAAATTGAAATAAAAATCAGTCAGAGATATTTTATGAGCATGCACAGAACCCTTTGGGAGCTCAGAAGAGTGGCAACTCAACTCAACTGTCCTCCTGGACTACAGGGTCCAGGTTTGGGCTGTGTTGTTGATGATGAGAGATTATGCTGGGGAGAAATTGGAGGAAAAGCTATAGGTTTGAATATACCTCCTCCAAATTTGTATGTTGAAATCTTAACCTCCCCCTGCAGTGTGACTGTATTTGGAGTAAGGAAGTAAGTGAGGGTAAATGAAGTCATAAGGATGGGGTCCCGATTTGATAGGGTTAGTGTCCTTGTAAAAGGAAACACAAGACCGTGCTCCCTGCCATGTGGAGACACAATGAGAAGGCAGCCGTCTGCAAGCCAGGGAGAGGACTGTCACCAGAAACTGAATTGGCCGCATCTTGACCTTAGACATCTCAGCCTCTACAAGTGTAAGAAAATAAATTTTTGCTGTTTATGACACCCTGTCTGTGGTATTATGTTCTGGCAGCCTGAGCTAGCACAGCATCCATGCTCCTTTTTAGAAGGAAATTGAGGATCAGAAATATGACTTCACCCTTTAAAAATGGAGATAAGCTTTTAATCAGTAAAGTGCTTACTAGCTAGATTGAAGACTTCTGTCAAGTTTTGGACATGCAGAGAGAAGATAAGAATTCTCCTAGTGTTAATAAACTTTTCAATTTACTTTCTTGTTATACACATTAAGATGCTTTAGAAGATCCGTAGTTCTAAATGTTTGTGAAACATTGTTTGAGTAAATTATTTAAGTCATAAAACAATGGCTATTGTGAAAATTAATGATGGTTCAAAAATTGCATCCATTGATGTAAACAGTAATTTTACTGTTTCTTAAAGGAGCCCTGTATTCAAAGATTATAAATACCTCACAACTAAAAGGTGGAAGCAATTCAAGTGTCCATCAATAGATGAATGAACAAAGGTGGTATGTACATACAATGGAGTTATTCAACCTTAAAAGGGAAGAAAATTCTGACCCCGGCTACAACACGGATGAACCTTGGGGACATTGTGCTAAGTGAAATAAGCCATCACAAGAATAATTTTACTAAGTGTTTCTTAAAGGAGCCCTGTATTCAAAGATTATAAATAGTTTATGATTTTCTTATTATAAGAGTCATTCCACTCTTTACTTCCTCACAGCAGGATACATTTGAAAATAAAATGATACCTAACTTTTTTCCCCCTGAAACTCAAGCATAGCCTAATGCTTTTTGTTATGTTTTCTTCTTTTTCCACAGAAGGAAGAGGTCAGACCATGGAGAGATTTGTACATGGCTCTGCAGGGTTTCAAATTTATCCTGTTGGTGGAAGCCCATGAAAGAGATTTTAAAAAATTAGTTCTAATCGTAGTAAAACACATATAACATTAAATTTACCATCTTAGCCATTTTATAAATGTGCATTTTAGTAGTGTTATGAAACCAATCTCCAGAACTCTTTTCATCTTGCAAATCTGAAACTCTATATCCATTAAACAACTCCCAAATTTTCTGCTACCCCCAGCTCCTAGCAACCACCATTCTACTTTCTGTTTCTATGAATCTGACTGCTCTAGGTACCTCATGTGAGTGGACTCGTACAGCATTTGTATTCTTGTGATGGCTTATTTCACTTAGCACAATGTCCCCAAGGTTCATCCCTGTTGTAGCCGGGGTCAGAATTTTCTTCCCTTTTAAGGTTGAATAACTCCATTGTATGTATATACCACCTTTGTTCATTCATCTATTGATGGACACTTGAATTGCTTCCACCTTTTAGCTGTTGTGAATAAAGCTTCTATGTACACGGGTGTGTGAATATCTCTTGGAGACTCTGCTTTCGGTTCTTTTGGTTGTATACAGAGGTGGAATTTATAGATCATGTAGTAATTCTATTCTTAATCTTTTGAGGAAACTTCCTGCTCTTTTCCACAGCGGCTGTACCTTTTATTTTCCCACTAACCGTCCACAAGCGTTCCAATTTGTCCACATGCTCCCCAGCAGCTGTCGTTCCCTGTCTTGTTGTTTTGTTTTGTTTGATAGTAGCCATCTTAATCGGAGTGAGGTGGTATCTCATTGTAGCTTTTGATTTGTATTTCCCCAATGCTTAGTAATGTTGGACATCTTTCCATGTGCTTATTGGCCATTTGTGTATCACCTTTTGAGAACCCTGAAGGAGGTTTTAAACAATGACATGACATAGTGAGGTGTGGGTTTTGGAAAGGTCACAAGGACAGCTAAGTGGAAGATAGATTATATAGGGAGATGACCAAATGCAGGGCAACTAGATAGGAGGCTCTAAGTTTCTATATCGATACTTCATTACTTTCAAAGAAAAACCCTTCGGTTGGCATTTAATTTTCTCCACTCACTCTCAGTCTTTTTTCCAAATCTTACTCTTGCTATGTTTTTTCATGAATTCTATGTCCTCTTCAAGAGAGGCTGTCTGTCCCATTAGAATTCCTGTCTCATAACTTTGTGATTTCTTTTTGTATCAGAATTGTACTTATCTCTCCTTTTCCTACCTGAGTATAGCTGTAAAGCAGTTTTCCCTTATCTGCGGGTGATGCATTCCAAGGTCCCTAGTGGATGCCTGAAACCTCGGATAGTAGTGAACGCCGTATACACTATGTTTTTTCCTATACGGGCATACCTATGATAAAGTTTATAAATTAGGCACAGTAAGAGATTAATAACAACAATAGTAAATTAGAACAATTACTACAATATACCATAATAAAGGTATGTGAATGTGGTCTCTCTCTTTCTCTCAATATCTTATTGTACAAATGGAATGCCTTTTCCATCTTAACTAAGCACTTACGCACTGTGGCCATAACTTTTGCAGTGGAGGTGTGTTGGGGGCGGATTTCTCCCTCTATCCCTCTTGAGTTCTTGTGGCTGGACTAATAATAAAATTGACCCAAGACAGATTAACAGGAGAAAGAAAAACCACATTTTAATTCATGGGCACGAAGGTCCCATAGAAATGACCCAAGTAGGCAGCTTTTACACTTTTTAGACAAAGCAACAATAAATTTGTGAGGAATTGACAGGGTAAAGAAATTTAGGTTTGGGTGCTTAATAAGTGAATAAACAGAGTTTGGGTTTGAGGTAGAAGATTAAAGAAGTGACAAGGTTTGTTTATATACAGGCTTCTGGCCTCTGAACTCCCTAGCCCTGATGATAAGGGTGCCTCTACCTCCAGATGCAGGGGGTACACTTTTCACATGAGAGATTTATTTCCCTCTTTTCAGGGAGATGGAAAGGAGAGTCAGTCAGATTTTCTTTCTTGCATCGGCTGCATCTCAAACAACTTCAATTCAAAATAATCAATATGCCATTGTGTCATATTTTAAGGCGGCCCACACTGAGCCCTTACAGGTGTGACGACAAAACGAGCCTGAATTTCTTTTTCCTTCTTCACAGTCTCATGGATGGAAGATTCGTTCTTACTGTAGGTCTTAACACCAGCATACCATTTTTTTCCTCTTATTAAGTTGAGAACTTTCGCCTTCTGACTTGAAGCAGGTTTTTGGTTGGGGGGTGTGCTCACCGTGCAGCTCTCGGGATCCTAGTTCCCCGACCAGGGATCAAACCTGCACTCCCTGCAGGGGAAGCACGGAGTCCTAACCACTGGACCGCAGGGGAAGTGCAAAGGAAGCACTTTATGGCTTCTCTTTGGCGTATCTGAATTGCCAGCATCACGAATTGTGCTTGGGAGCCCTTGTTAAGTAAAATAAGGGTGACTTGAACACCAGCTGTCATGACAGTCAGTCTGGTAACAGAGAAGGCGACTAAGTAACAGAGAAGGCGACTAAGTGACTAAAGGTTGGACACGCTGGACCAAGGGATCATACACATCCTGGGAGGGATGGCACTGACATCGTGAGATTTCATCACAGTACTAGGAACGCTGGGCAATTTAAAACTTATGAGTTGCAGGGACTTCCCTGGTGGCGCAGTGGTTAAGAATCCGCCTGCCAATGCAGGGAACACGGGTTCGAGCCCTGGTCCAGGAAGATCTCACATGCTGCGGAGCAACTAAGCCCGTGTGCCACAACTACTGAGACTGTGCTCTAGAGCCCGCGAGCCACAACTACTGAGCCATGTGCCACAACTACTGAGCCTGCAAGCCTAGAGCCTGTGCTCTGCAACAAGAGAAGCCACCGCAATGAGAAGCCTGTGCACCATAACAAAGTGTAGCCCCCACTCACTGCAACTAGAGAAAGCCCGTGCATAGCAACAAAGACCCAAAGCAGCCCAAAATAAATAAATAAATACATAAATTTATAGAAAAAACAAAATAAAACTTATGAGTTGTTTATTTCTGCAGTTTTCCATTTAATATTTTCTGAGTGTGGTTGATAGTGGGAAACTGAAACTGTGGAAAGAGAATCTGAGGTTAAGGGGGGACTACTGTATACCTTTCCTTATGTCACATCTTAGTTCTCTTCCTCCTCAAATAGCATTCTGATTGCCTCAGTTTGGTGAGTTGTCTTTCTCTCTCAAGCATGGCTGTAGCATTCATTTAGCACTTCTCATGAATACATCACTGTGAGTTATATGTGTGTATAGAATGATAAACTTCTTGAGAATGTAGATGTTTTCTTGTGTCTATATGTGTCTATGTCAATATCAGACCTTACTTTGGTCTGTTTGTAATGAGCAGTAAGTGTTTGTTGCTATGATAAAAATGAATAAATGAGTTTGGGAATACTTTGAATTAGGTTGCATTTATACAACTAAAATTATCTGTGTAATTTGGCTTTTTACGCATATAAAATGGTGCTTCATCAATTCAGACTCAAAATATAATTGCTTTGAGAAAATATTCAGAAATGGGAGGCAGTAGAGTGCCAAGCAATATTTTAGGAAGGAAAACTCACATTACTTTTGAAATCTTCTATGGGCCAGATGCTACACATGTTATTTAATCCTCACAGTAATCTTCTGCACTAGGGATTAATATCCCCTTTTCAAGATGAGGGGCTTAGGGAAGTTCAGGGAGATTAGCATGAAGAAAAGCTGAAGTAGAGAGACTGAGCAGTTTGTGTTGTGATGGTCTTGGGCAGAATGATCAAACGAAGAATTAGCCCAGGTTAGTGAGAATGGGGAGGTGGAGAACAGATTCTAGAAATGTTTACGAAGTAAAATAGGCAGCTTTTGTGTTTGTTTGGGAGGAATAAGGAGACAGGAATCTCAAGTTTCTGGTTCAAGACAGTAGAATTTGGTGCCATTCACTAATGAGCAGAAAAAGGAGTACTTTTTGGGCCACAGAACTGAGGTTCCTGTGGGATGGTCAGGTGAAGTCAGGTGACAGAAATACAGGCCTGGAATTTAGGAGAGAAGTCTCAGCTGAAGAAGCAGCCTTAGAATCATGTGATAAATGTATTCAGCCATTAGCAAATACCTATTGCCAATACCAGCCTAACAACAGCCAGCTCAGGGTGTAGGCAATCAGACGGTGCGGTGTCTGCACAGAGTACAGCTGAATTGAGTTGACCTTTTTTTTATTATCCTCAGTGCCACAATGCCAGTAATGAAATACTGCTCCCTGAAAAAATCTTTTGTGAATCTCAATTCTAAACAATTGCTGCAGTTACTATTGATTTTAGCAATATATCTGCAAGCTTCGAATTAGCACATTTTAATTCTTATCTTTCACAAACATTGTCTTCTACATGGGGGAATTAATTCAGAGACCTCCTTGTTATACATTCGTCCCCCGACACATGGGAACTCAGCTACATGCTTTTGTCTCAAGAATAAGTTATTTGTTTGGAATCACTTGAGCTACACTTGCGTATGGGTTCTTGTCTTCGTCCTCTCTGATGCTACATATTTTTGCATTTAAACAGTAGATTAGATGTAAACAGTGCTGGCACAGTGAATTGTGAAGGTGAAGAACAGAACTTGGGTTATACCAATTCTGCCATAGCATTTGACACTTGGAATTTTTACATTTGTGTTTCAGTTTAAAACAGTGTGAAATTGTTAAGTCTGAATTTTAGCTCATATCTGTAATATTTTACTCAGTTTGAACAATTTTTAAATTTTTTTTAATTTTTAAAAATTTTCATCTTTATTGAGGTATATTTGACAAAATTGTAAGATATTTAAACTGTACATCACAGTGACCTGACACACATATACATTATGAAAGGATTACTCTATCTCATTAATTAACACATACATCACTTCATATATCTATCTGTCCCCTCTCCTGTTTTTTTTGGTGAGAACATCTGAGTTGCACCCTGCCAGCAAACCTCTATCATAAAATACAGTGTTAACTACAGTCACCATGTTATACATTAGATCCTCAGACCTTATTCATCTCATAGCTGAAAGTTTGTATGCTTTTACCAATCTCTCCCTCTTTTCCCCACTCCCTGCCCCTGAATAGTGTTTTAAAATGCAAATTTATTCTTCATTGTGCATTGTATTAAAATTAAAAGCAAATCAAGAAAATAATGATTACTACTAATTATTTTGAGATGATTACTGAAAATAATTTTGTTGCATCGAGGAGGAGAGTGTTAAAAAATGATTTGATCTGGGGGATTTCCCTAGCAGTCCAGTGGTTAGAACTCTGAGCCCTCACGGCTGAGGGCCCGGGTTTGATCCCTGGTTGGGGAGCTAAAATCCCACAAGACTCGTGGTGCGGCCAAAAATAAATAATAAAAAAGAAATCTGATCTGAGTGTCAAATAAGATAGGACCATACTTCCAGCGTCTAAGGAACTGTTCTAGGCTCTGTAGACTTAGTAGTAAATGAAGCCATGAGAATTTAGAGGTTGGTGTGGGTGAAATGGCCCAGGGAGAATGTGTAAGGGAGGTGAAGAGTACTCAGTGTTGATCTCTGGAAAACGCCAGCTTCTGAGAAACAGACTTCAGAAGAGGAGGCGCCCAAAAGCTGGACGAGGAGCAAATGCAGTAGGAGGAATGCTAAGAGGGAGTAGAGTCAGGGCCGTCAGGGGAGAAGTTTCAGCAAAGAGGAGGTGGTCAGCAGCATCCAAAATGACTAAGAAGACGAAAAAAAAAAAAGAAAAAGAAATGGCTGGGAAGTTCACATTGGCTTTGAGCATTAGAAAGTGATGATTTATTCTAGTCTTTCTTTTCAATTGTGGTCAGCAGTTCATTCCTAAAACTGTTCATGAGGAAAAATATTTCTACATATTGAGGGAATCACACAACCACCACACAGCCACCCTCAGAAGGACTTCACGAGTAGGTCACTGCAACATCAGCTTATCATCGGAGTTAGGAAAATGAGGCCTATGGCTAAAATAACTTGACACTTTATCAAGAAATTCTTTACTGATTATAAAATGAATACATGCTTATTGCAGAGACAGCCATAGAGAGAAGCAGAAAAAGAAAAATGATTTGAATTTTATGACATTGACAAATCTTTTTGTATATTTCCCAAGTTTATTTTTCTATATAAAAATATACTTTCCAAATATTTTTTGAATCATATTACAGTCACGTATTTGTATATAACTTTTTAAATACAGTACCATATGGTAAATAATCATGCCTCTGAATTCTTCAAATACATAATTTATTAACAGTTGCATAATACTGTATCATATGGCTGTACCATCATTTATTTAAAGATTTTCTATCCATGGACATTTAGTTTTTCCTCCTTTCTACTATTATAATCAATGTTGCGATGTACTTTTTTTTTTTTTTTTTTTTTTGCGGTCCGCGGGCCTCTCACTGTTGTGGCCTCTCCCGTTGCAGAGCACAGGCTCTGGACGCGCAGGCCCAGCGGCCATGGCTCACAGGCCCAGCCGCTCCGCGGCATGTGGGATCTTCCCGGACCGCAGCACGAACCCGTGTCCCCTGCGTCGGCAGGTGGACTCTCAACCACTGCGCCACCAGGGAAGCCCGCGATGTACTTTTTTGTATATAAAATGTAGACTGCATTTCTGATTACTTTTATGAAGACCGTTTTCTAAATATAAATGTAAATACTGGGATAAAGGACAAACCTTTTTTAAGATTCCAGGTAGATATTCCCACATGCCTTTGTAGAAAACTTATACCAATGATACTCTTAATAAAAGTGATTAAGAGCTTGCCTCTCTTCATTTTCATAACTCAGCCTTGAATATTTTTCTTTAAAATATTTGTCGAGTTGGTAGGTATGAACTATTAGTTTAGTTTAGTTTAGTTTTGAGTTTTTTTGATTATTAGTGGAGTTGGGTTTTTAAACCTTCTGTGGATTGTCCTATTCAGGTGTTTTGTTTGTTTCTTTTTTTTTTTAGTATATTGAGAAAAATAGTGTTGATTTATATGAATGTTTCACCTATAAGTATATTTGTCTGTTATTTTGTTAGTTATATTATGTACCTTTGAATTTTATTAATGAATTCTTGAATTGATGCTTTAAAAGTGCATGCATTCAGATGGAACATAAGAAAGGTGTCAAATTCTCCCTAAATTGACATACAGGTTTAACAATTTCTACCAAAATCTCAGTAGATTTTCTTGTTGAGATAAACAAGCTTATTCTAAAATTTATAGTGTAAGGAAAAGGCCCTAAAATAGCCAAAACAGTTTTGAAAAAGAAGGTAAAGTAGGAGAAATCACTCTTCTTATTGTTAAGGTCTACTATACAGCTATAGTTATTAACACAGTCTGGCATTCGTGGAGGGGTAGAAGATAGACCAATGGAAAAAAATTGAGAAACCAAAAACAGACCCACACAAATATGACCCATTAATTTTGGACAAAGAAGCAAAATTAAGAGAGGAAATGTAGTTGAGATTTATTTTTAAGTCAATTAAGGAGAGTTTGATTCCTAATAATATAAATTATTAACATTTATTTTTATAACTTGTTTTTGACTTATTTATACGAAGTTAAGCGTTCTTTCTGATACATCCTGTTTTAAATTTTACTAATGGATGCCTTTACTTTTTAAAACCTCAAAAACATTTCTTTTTGCAAAATATAAAACAATTAATAAATTAATTTTGGATTTTCCTTATGCATACAGGTTAAATAATTTGTCCTTTTCTTACTTCTTCCTGGTTTCCAATAATGTCTAGCTTAAGTGAGATTTTGGTAGATTCACTCGTTATTTTAATAATATATATATTCCCTATTAACAATTATTTTGTATGTATATCTGTTGTTTTCCCATGCGTAAAGTCCATATGATCACTATGAATTCTTTTATACCAGTTTTATTCATCCTTTTTAAAGATTTCTCTGAATCCTTACATATTCACGAATGCCTTCCTTTTGCTGAAACAAATGAAAACAGCTTATTCTGATTCACAGTTATTCTCATCTAAAATTTAAAAATTATTCTATTTCATCTGGTTGGGGTGTGGAGAAGTCTGAGTTTAGCCTGAAAATTATTTTTTCCTTTGAAGATGACTGTCTCTTTCCTGCTTAGGTGCTTACATGATTATTTTCATCAACTCTCTAAGATTCTACCAGGTTATGCTCTGATACGCATTTTCTTGATTTACCTGGTACAGGGTAGGCTCTTTCAATTTGCAGAGGCCCATCTTCTTTAAGCTAAGGCCATCTGCTTCTAATATAAATTGTGGTTTTAACCCAGTCCATATTTTTGGCTTTGTTTTCCTTCTGGGATTACGTGCATTTTCACGTTCATATAACATACTCAATTTTATAATAATAATCTTCATTATCTTATAATTTGTACCTTAAATATACTGGTCTGTATCCTTGAAATACTTCTCAAGTTTGTACTCCATACACTAATTTTCTTTTCAGTAGGATTTGTTCTGTCTGTGAAGCCCCCTTTGTAGATTCTAATTCTATGATTATATTTTAAACGACCTTACGGTGTTGCCTTGTTAAAGCTAGCTCCTTTTTCAGTTCACTTATTTTTTTCCACAACATGCCTTTGTCTTTGTCTTATTTTTCTCTTATCAGAGTTGATAATAAAAACTTACTTTTGTGAAATAAGTACTTTGCTTATGCTAAGCACTTTTCCAAATTTGATACCCTTTCTATTTTATTAATTTTAAAAAGAGGAGCTTGATAATAAATAGTGTTTCTGGAATACTTTAGCCCCTCTCACTGTCCATATTGGTTCTTGAATTTATTCTTTCCCAGTTATCAACTTGAAATGTACTCCAGTTTCTAAGACCCAACAGGCATTCATTGGGTTCAAGGCTACTGAACTCACCTGGGCTCTTTGCAGTGTCTCTCAAGTTCTCTGTGCAGTGGTCAGGTGGTATGTGTCACTTTTCTTCACATATTCTGTGTCAACCTTCTTCCTTCCCCTTCTATCAGATGCTCCTCAAAAGGCTATTAATTTTCCTTTTATTTCTTCTATTCTTATCTTGTGTCATTAGACCCAGGGCTACCATGTTCTCAACACTTATCTTTTATATCAGCATTTTATATTCTGCATTACATAGTCCAAGAGTCTGAAGGGAGAAAAGCTAATATGTCTCTTTCTGGTTCAGAACGTGGATCCCAGAAGGTCAGAGCAGTTACAGCTTAGTGTGCTTTTAAGGCAATCTTTGAGTCCTAAGCCTCAGGAAGTAGTTTTAAATTATGAAACTTGTAATTAGATGTATTACTCTGTTATTTCAGATATTATCTGTATGATTCATGCCAGATTTTGTCTTTTTTTACATCGTTATATGTATTAGTTTGTTCAGACTGTTATAACAAAATACCATAGACCAGGTGGCTTATAAATGACAGAAATTTGTTTCTTACAGTTATGGAGGCTGGAAAGTCCAAGATCAAGTTGCTGGCAGTTTCAGTGTCTGGTGAGCGCTGTCCTCGTTCATAGATAGCTGTCTATGTGCCCTCGCATGATAGAAGGGGGAAGGGAGCTTCCTGAGATCGTGTTTATGAGGGCACTCATCCCATTCATGAGGGATTCCACCTTCTTGTCCTAATCACCTCCCAAAGGCCCCACCTCCGAGTACCATCACTCTGGGGAAATAGGTTGCAACATACGCATTTTGTGAAGACACATTCAGTCTATATCAATAAAGGTATGTAAATTGGAAGTTTGGTGAGGATGAATCAGTCTACTATCCTGTTTCCATGATCAGAATGTTTGCGGTTGGTAGTCATATAAAATGGTATGAAGAGGCAAGTTAGCATTATGCAATACAATTCTTAAATGAAAAACATGAGAAAGAAGGCAAAAGAATCTAAAGTCACAAAACAAGAAATTTTCAAGGTTAGAATTCAAGATTGCTGTTAGAATATGAGTTTATAGCGCTTTACTTTGTCAGGTAAACCTCGCTGCTCATATTACTTTGATCTTGATAAACGCAGATATCCATTTCTCCTTGTATCCCCAGTACCTTACATAATACTCACATTTAGTTGATATTTCACACACCTTCTAAATTGATTGATGGAAGACAGGAATTAGGAAGATGTTCTTTATTGTAATTATAGGGAAATTTTACCTATGTACTCCTCAACCAATGACTTTCCAGGTTATCCAAATGATTTTTGATTGTGAGAGAAGTAGTAGAAAAAGACGATTTGAATTTGGTGTGAGAGTAAGTCTGAGAAAGGGTATGAGTAAACTCAAGATGGAAATGGAGAATAGGTAAGGTGCAGCAGCAATGGGGAATCGTGAAGCTGAGGTTGAATGGTGCCATTGCTTTAGTGTTTGGGATTGCAAAAGATGGGATATATAAGATTGTTTTTAATATCCTATTACTATGCCTACAGCTCATTCATTCAACTAATATTTATTGAAAACCTTTTTCATGCAAGCGCCCATTCCAAGTACTGGAAATATAACAGTGAATAAAGTAGGTAAAATCCTACCCTCAAGAAGCTAACATTTGAGGAGGGTGTGTGGTAGAAAGGCAAGGATACATAATGTCATATCACATGCTAGAAAGTAAAATGGTAAGAACATAAGAGAATGGGTACAGCTGCAGTTCACATAAGTTGCTCCCAGCCAAAGTTGATCGCCTCTATTATTTGAATGGCAAATTGAACCCTTGGGCTTCTCAGAGGCATGGATAATTGGATTTATACCAGCAATCTTGCTTACTATTAACATATTTATTTACATGAACATGATGTAGCTTAAGCCAGTTTTTAAATTAACACATACACCTGGCACAAGTTAGTAGTTATTTTAGTAATATTTTATTTTTTTTAAAATGTACCTAATCCATCACTGACTCTGTACCTGTGTTTGAGTTTAACAATGTACCCTCAATATTTCCTTGTTTGTTTGAGGCTTATTCATGGCTCTGAGACCCCTAGCAACCCATTCTCAGTGTTAAAGTTCCTACAGTTTTCCTGTAACTGAAAGTCTCTACAGGCAATTCAGTCCTGCTGTCCTATATTCAGCATGCTTACTCCGTATTTATCTGAATCATGGGAAGATTGCTTTATACTCTATTTAGCCCCTCAAAGGCCAGAAAGGAGAGATTACCACACAGGGTGCACACTGGTCACTATCCCGAATCCTGCCTTAATTGTTCTTTTCTAATCACTAGGGAAACCTCTCTCCTTCCATCAGGTATTTGTTTTTACTGATTAATTACTTCCATCTATTTAAAACTAATTTCCTTGGAAACTCCTCTAGCTGACTTCTTAATTATGTTTTCCCCAAGTCTGGCCATTGTCACAGGACTTACTTGGTATTAAAGAGATTATGTTTCTATTTCCATGAATATTTTAATACATTAAAACTGATCTTAATAGTGTTTAAAACAGAGATGATAGTTTGGGGCATGGAAAGCAAATTGCAGGGCAGTGGAGGTATGGTAGAAAAGAAAATTTAAAAGAGAGCGGGGAAAATGAGCAACAGTGAAGCATTTGGGAACAAATGAAGGTAAAGAATGCAAAATAATTAACAAAGTTAAATAATATATTCGGGGTAATTCAAGCAAATTTTACATGTTAGTGTTACAATTTTTTCTGGAAACTATATACCCCTGAGATACTTCTGAATTTTGGGAGCAAAAAACCAATGAGTATAGTGAACAGATAGTGTCAGTGGTTTTATATATATATATATTATATATATATATATACACATATATATATATATCTCCCTTCACACAAACTACCTGTGAACAAGGGAACTACCCCTGACAATCATAGTGTATGTGCGATTAAGCACCCCAGAGGCCTGAGTTCCTCAGTGAATTGGTCCTACAGCATCTATTTCCATAATAGCATTATGATAAAGTTTACCTGTAAAATTCTCAAAGGGGAGGGTAAATAAATCAGAGGGAATTTTAGATGTGGGTTCATTTAGAATATAGGATTGGGATGGTTAAATGGTACAAATTTTTAGTTATAAGTTAAATAACTCTGGAGACCTAACACACAGCATGGTGACCATAGTTAATAACAGTGTATTCTATACTTGAAATTTGCTGAGAGAGAAGATCTCACATCTCAAGTATTCTCACCACACGTGTGCGCGCGCACGCGCGCACACACACACACCCCCCCCCCCCCCACACACATATACACACAAAGGTAACCATGGGAGGTGATGGATATTTTAATTAGCTTGATTGTGGTAATCATTCTACAATTCTACAAAACATCACATTGTACACCTTAAATGTATACAATTTTTATTTGTCAGTCATACCTTAATAAAGCTGGGAAAAATACTCCCCTTAAGCCTGATTTCAAAATACCAGCATGATGTCACTGAACACAGCGCTGGAAAGAAATCTACACGATAGGCTCTGACTGGCAAGTGTGAGCCAGCTTTAGCCCAACACTTAGTGTTTTCCCTAAGTGGTTTGTTTTTATGCATGTCCATCTATACAGTTTCATCGGCAATTCAGATTTGTTTATATGTGTAGAAAACCTAACTGATTTAGAGCTTTTCCTCTAAGATTCTTGTTTGTGTTGTTATTGTTATTATGTTGCCACCTTCGGCTCCATTCCTTTTGTGGAAACTGGACTAATAATACCTACCTTTCCTACCTCATGATGTAGTGAATATAATATGCTTTACAAATAATGATTAATTGCTCAGACTTATTATTCTCTTTTTTTCCTTTGGCATAATGCTTCTAATCAGTAGCCTTAGGTCTTCAAATTTAGTGAAAGTTATACTGTGAGATAATTTAGATTTAATGAGATTTACCTGATGAAGACAACTCACTTTTGATTAGCTGGAAAACCTGTCTAGTTCTAAAAATGGCCAGGTTGCTGTCAGTTAACAATGCCCTAACCCTTAGCTTTGTGGCTGAATGCTTTAGTTGCTTTTCTTTCCAAATCATTGGAGCCAGTTGGTCCACTGATCTTTATGAAAATGAAAACCGCATTGTTTTTTCCTCTTACCTATTTGAATATTTGTCATTTTTAGTGAGGCATCAACAGGAATGTGTGTGTGTGTGTGTGTGTGTGTGTGTGTGTGTGTGTGTGTGTTTGAATTTATGTGTTTGGCGTTAAGATGGGGTATTAGACAGGGTTTTATGCTTAAAAAATAAACTTTATGGAGGAAAATTCTAATATTCTAGAAACAAATTCTTCTTTTGTGCTATGCTCAATGGAAATATTTAGACCTAACTCATCTTATTTACTGTATGTTTTTTATTTTGCAGTATTTGGTGCTATGGTTGACTGGCCACTTGAAACACTCCTCTCTATGGTTTCCCAGACATTGTTCTCATAATTTTCCTCCCACTTCTTCAGTTTATCCTCATCAAGTACTTTAATGGACTCCTCTTTCTTTGCCTGCCCTGAAAATATTGGAGTTTCTTGGACACTATTCTTCACCTGTTTTTTCCCTCCCTATTTGGCGTGCTAGTCTCATACTCATGGAACCCAGCCTGATTTTCCAAGTCATCCTGTTCACCTACTCTTTCTAATTGGTTGTTGCTCATTAGGTAGTAGATAAATAATGGAGACCTACTAGTTCTCTACTGTAACTTCTTTGGTCCATAATTAAAAATTAGAAATGAAACTACCTTGGGACTTCCCTTGTGGCGCAGTGGTTAAGAATCCGCCTGCCAATGCAGGGGACACGGGTTCAAGCCCTGGTCCGGGAAGATCCCACATGCCACGGAACAACTAACCCTGTGCGCCACAACTACTGAGCCTGCGCTCTGGAGCCCACGAGCCACAACTATGGAGTCCATGAGCCACAACTACTGAAGCCTGTGTGCCTAGAGCCCGTGCTCCACAAGAGAGGCCACTGCAATGAGAAGCCCGCGTACCACAACGAAGAGTAGCCCCTGCTTGCTGCAACTAGAGAAAGCCCGCGCGCAGCAATGAAGGCAAAAACAAATAAATTTACTTAAAAAAATATGAAACTACCTTTAACAAAAACTAAAACAAACTTTACTAAGAAAGAAAGGTATTCCCAAATGTCTTTATCATGGTTGAGCTTTAGGTGTACTTAATTGCTCCCTAACTTGGTTATTCTCTTTTCTAATGACTAGGACATGTACAATAAAATAACCATGGTGTGGAAGGAGAAGGATTTTGGTGAAGGGTGGTGTGAAGGAAAGTACTTTGTAAATGCATTCTGTTATAATCCATCTATTTTTCACTTTAAAACCGTCTGTAATGATTAGTCAAATCCATTTCACCTGTTTTTACTAATCAATGTCATTTTAAGACTTACTTGTCCTCCAAGCCGCATGTAGCCTGAACTATAAGAGATGTTGGCTGGAGTTGTTTCTAAGAACTTGGAGTCTCAGCTGCATCTAATCTAGTGCAGCTGAGCTGGTTAAGGCTGGATGGGACCATTGACCCTCCAGCTGGGCATGCGAGGGTGTCCACTGGGTGACTTTTCCAACCTGCAGAGAGCTGCATCTTACTTACGCCTGCGCAGAACAACATTCCCGCACCTTTTCCCAATCACCTTGCCCCATCTGCCCCACGTGCCCCGTGTGCCCCCAGGTGTTCCACGGGCCCCACGAGCCCCATGCCTCTTACTGCCCTGCGTCTTTATTCCTCATCCTGTGAATACTCTGAGCCCTTGCCTTTGCTGAGGTGGGTTTGAGATTTGTTCTCCCATCTCCTTGCTTGGCTGCCTTTTGAATAAACCCTCTTTTTGCCTCAAACATCTGAGTCTCAGCGTTTTTGTTCGCTGTGCATCGGGCAAGACAAACCCGGTTTAGTGACAACTTGACCCCTCTCCTCTATTTCTTCTTGCAGAGAGCTGGGCCAGGGTTTTAGTTTCCCCTTTCTCCCAGATTCAACATGGAATTCATGAAACTTCAAAATCAACCTTATATTTCCAGAAAGAATGGAAGCAGTTCAGAAATTTGCTCATCTTCCTAGGTAGTTAGTGTTAACATTTTCCATAACAATTATGGAAAAAAAACTGTACAAAGAACATTTTCTAAACATATAACATTAATTCACCAAAAATTCTGCTTAAAAATTATGTAATATCCTACTGCTCTTCCTGGAGCTGTCGTTTTGGTGTTTGGGTTATTTTTTTCAACGTTCATTTGTATGCTAAGTGTAGTCCAGAATGTATAAAGTCACCGTAGGTAAATTTTCTCGTCTGAGTTTTGACCTTGCTTTTTCAGTCTGCAGTCTATCAGAGGAATATGTCTTCATTTCTTAATTCCTATCAATTTCATGTCTCCCTCTGTCAGATGCATCCTCAGGACTTAAAGATTCAGTGTGCATTACTCTTATTTTTAAAGCTATCATCTAGTTTCCAATCCCCAAATACCAGCCACTCACCTTCCCCTAAGACTGGAGGTAGTTCAGAATCCTCTCAGTTCATCCCACAGGTTTTCATTCAGTTTACACGTTGAATGCCTTCCTCATGCTAGCCACTTGCCGGGTGCTTAGAATACAAAGATGTTTAAGTCACAGTCCCTGTCCTCAAAAGGACCTCATCATCCAGCAGGGAGACAGGCACGAAAACAGGAAATTACATTACAGAATGATAAGTGCTGCTGGAAAGGAAAGCACAAGGGACAGTGATCCAAGAAAGAGAAGTTAATTCTGCCCATGGGGTAGGGAGAGCTTCATGGAACAGCAGTGCCTGAATTTTTCCTTGAGTGATGAGTGGATTACTAATCTCCGTTCAAGAATCTTGTTCCAGTTCTTCAGTGGGGAACATTGCAAATGATCCTGAGTTAGAACACAAAGTGTGGTCTAATATAGTTCCTCTGGAGACCTAGTCCCTAAACTCATTTTAATTTGTAATACCTAATTTAAATCTTGAGCTACACTTGTGGGTTCCGATTTCTGCGCTCTCCACATATGGGTTTTCTTCTCACTGATTGTCATTCTCTTAATGCTTTTTAAAAGGGTTCTTGTGGTAGACAGAATAATGGCCCTCCAAAGACATCCACGTCCTAATTCCCGGATCCTATGAATATGTTACCTTATATGGAAAAGAGGAGTTTAGTAGATGGAATTAAGGTTGCTAATGATCTGACTTTAAGAAAACTGTCCTGGTGCCAACAAACACATGAAAGAATGCTCAACATCACTAATCATGAGAGAAATGCAAATCAAAACTACAATGAGATATCATCTCACACCAGTCAGAATGGCCATCATCAAAAAATCTAGAAACAATAAATGCTGGAGAGGGTGTGGAGAAAAGGGAACCCTCTTACACTGTTGGTGGGAATGTAAATTGATACAGCCACTGTGGAGAACAGTATGGAGGTTCCTTAAAAAGCTACAAATAGAACTACCATATGACCCAGCAATCCCACTACTGGGCATATACCCTGAGAAAACCATAATTCAAAAAGAGTCATGTACCAAAATGTTCATTGCAGCTCTATTTACAATAGCCCAGAGATGGAAACAACCTAAGTGTCCATCATCGGATGAATGGATAAAGAAGATGTGGCACATATACACAATGGAATATTACTCAGCCATAAAAAGAGATGAAATTGAGCTATTTGTAATGAGGTGGATAGACCTAGAGTCTGTCATACAGAGTGAAGTAAGTCAGAAAGAGAGAGACAAATACCGTATGCTAACACATATATATGGAATTTAAAAAAAAAAAAAAATGTCATGAAAAACCTAGGGGTGAAACAGGAATAAAGACTCAGACTTACTAGAGAATGGACTTGAGGCTATGGGGAGGGGGAAGTGTAAACGGTGACAAAGCGATAAAGAGGCATGGACATATATACACTACCAAACGTAAGGTAGATAGCTAGTGGGAAGCAGCCGCATAGCACAGGGAGATCAGCTCGGTGCTTTGTGACCGCCTGGAGGGGTGGGATAGGGAGGGTGGGAGGGAGGGAGACGCAAGCGGGAAGAGATATGGGAATATATGTATATATATAACTGATTCATTTTGTTGTGAAGCTGAAACTAACATACCATTGTAAAGCAATTATACTCCAATAAAGATGTTAAAAAAAAAAAAAAAAAAAAGAAAACTGTCCTGAATTACCTGGGTGGGCCCAGCGTACTCACAAGGGTGCTTAAATGTGGAAGAGGGAGGCTGTCCGAGTGATAGGATGCGACAAAGCCTCAACTGGCCGTTTCTGGCCTTGAAGATAGAGGAAGGGACCACAGGTCAAAGAATGCTGGTAGCCTCTAGAAGCTGGAAAGGACAAGGAAATGAGTTCTTCCCTAGAACCTCCAGGAAGAATGCAACCCTACCTACACCTTGATTTTAGCCCAGTGAGACCCATTTTGACCTTCGGACCTCCAGGACTGTGAGAAAATAAATTTGTGTTTATTTGTGTTACCACAATCCATTTTGTGGTAATGTGTTATACCCTAGGAAACGAATGCAGCTGTTAAAGTTTATCTTCAATTACTCTCATTTTACACAGTACTCACACTCTATTTCGTCCCCTGATTTCAAAGAGCTTTCCTACTTCATAGATTTGGCTATCCAGTCAGGGCATCCAGTCTGTTAATCCAGCTCTCCAGATTCATTTGTTAATTAAGGAATCTTTGCCTAATTTCTATTTAGTGCTGTTTCAACACAAAACAATATTCAACATTTCACATTTATATCTTTTGATATTTAGTTCCAAGTTTGACATGAGACCTCAATCTCGAATTGTTCTATACCATGGCTCTTGCCAATCTCCCTCTCCCCTCAAAATCACTAACCTTTTTTTACTACCTACCCAAATCCCATTCTTCTTAAAAAGGCTCTGTTAGCTGAAATATAAGGGGGTACATTGGAAGCCTTTGTTGATAAAGCTGGGTGATTAATTCAGGGTCCAAAATTACTCCTAGTCTACTGAAAAAGGAAAAAGTTCCTTATAAAATAGTGGTAGAGGTTGGGGAGAGTGGGCCAGGGCAAGTATTGGTCAAGTATAAACATACTTCCAAACTGAATAAAAGGGCATGGTTATCTGTTTTGGTGCACATGGCCAGATTGCCATTCTACCGACAGTTTCCATCCTTCCCCTGTGGTGGCCCATCGTGCTGTGGAACACCAAGGCACAGTGGGAGGGATGTGCTCATTGGGAGATGTGTGCCCGACTCATTGTGAGACCCTGAGAAACACTGAGAAACACTGCTGGGAGACCAGTGGGTAAAATTTCAGATGACAGGAAGCTGAAGGAGAAAAAAAGTTCTTTGGGGGCATTTTTTAGACCATAAACTTGGCCATTCTGGGATCTAAAAGCTCTTCTGATAAGTCATTTGTGGGTAGCTCATTGCTTTGAAGAGCTGTTAGAAATAATATGCTTTCTCCAGCTTGCATCTTCTCCACCTAAAGGAACAAGTTACTTCAAGTTACAACGAAGTAGGAAATAACTTCTAAGAACACGCAGGCAGGAAGTCAGAGTGGACATTGGAAGCAGCATTCATCGACATTTTTAACTTACTGTAGTCTGTGCCACCTTTCTGTTGCCATATCTTAGAGGGACTTTAAAGTACAGTCCTCTCTTTCCTGTCCTGATCTTGCAGTATCCTGTTCAGTTTCTTTATTTCAGTATTTCACCTAAACTTTATCTCTTTATTTCCAATTTAGGAAAATCTCTCATGTCCTAAGAAGTGATTTTAAATGTGGGAAGGACCTGGAGTCCTCTGTGAAAATATAGATGTATAGTTCCAAGAATTTTTTTAATGTATGGTAATGGTTTTTAACTAATTAATTAATATTTCCTTTTTTAAACATCTTTATTGGAGTATGATTGCTTTACAATGTTGTGTTAGTTTCTGCTGTATAACAAAGTGAATCAGCTACATGCATACATATATCCCCATATCTCCTCCCTCTTGCATCTCCCTCCCACCACCATCCTACCCCACTAGGTAGTCACAAAGCACTGAGCTGCTCTCCCTGTGCTATGCAGCTGCTTCCCACTAGCTATCTGTTTCACACTTGGTAGTGTGTACATGTCAGTGCTACTCTCTCACTTCATCCCAGCTTACCCTTCCCCCTCCCCATGTCCTCAAGTCCATTCTCTACATCTGCATCTTTATTCCTTTCCTGCCCCTAGGTTCATCAGAACCATCCCTCCCTTTAGATTCCATATATATGTATTAGCGTATGGTATTTGTTTTTCTCTTTCTGATTTACTTCACTCTGTATGACAGACTCTAGGTCCATCCACCTCACTACAAATAACTCAATTTTGTTTATTTTTATGGCTGAATAATATTCCATTGTATATATGTGCCACATCTTCTTTATCCATTTATCTGTCGATGGACACTTAGGTTGCTTCCATGTCCTGGCTATTGTAAATAGTGCTGTAATGAACATTGTGGTACATGACTCTTTCTGAATTATGGTTTTCTAAAGTATGGTAATGATGGTTTTTTAAAAGTCAGTTTTCTATTTCAAAAGCATGAATAAAATGTTATAAAGGGAAATAATGATTTCCTGATTGTGGTAGGAGCTGAGAACTTGTGGCTGGAGTAGACGTGGGCAGGTTGTAACTGAAGAAAGTAGCCAATGAAAAAATAATGGAAGCTGAGAGGGTGAACTAGAAATCTGACGGAAGAGAAAATTTTCACAGTCCTAGGTCCACAGAGGGATACCATTTTTACAATAGGAAGAAAAATAATATCTCAATTTTAACTATATTTAATCAACGGTGGGGGGGGAACTTGGTATTCTGGAAAAGAAAAGAGGTGGGGAAGGACTTTACCCATCTTGGGAGCTAAAGAGGGGTGACCAGATGCTCACCTGTGCTATGAGTATAATTCTGGCTAAGTCAATCCCACCCCAAAACTCAGGTCTAGGAATAATACTGATATATCCATGTTAGGCACTGGTCTATAAAATCAATAGCTAATCCTCATAACAATCTTATGAGGTGGATACTATTACTATCACCCACATATTATAGGTGAGAATATTGAAGCATGACTACTTGCCAAAGATGTCAATGCTTATAAGTAGTGAATCTGAATTTGGAACCCAGACCACCCAGTGCCAAAGTCAGTAACCTCTATCGTTACACCATATTGACTTGAGAAGAGTCTTTGAACAATGGGAGTAATGATAGTTTGTCCTAAGCATGGATGGGTGCATTAAAGACTGAGCCATCCTCTCTCATGGCAGCAATGGGATGAGGGCTGAGGCTCAAACCTTAGGTCATCACAGCAAGGTAACAACAACCCAAAAGAATGAAGACAGCAATCAATATTTACAATGTAGAACTCCACCAAATGTTCCAGTGGTTTTAACAATGTCGGTGTTGCTAGGTTAGAGCTTGGGGCTGAGAGGAGAGGGGAGCTTGGAATAGGACTTAAGAGCTAGAGGGTCTCAGAAATTGACAATATTGTCTGAATGGAGAGGTGAGGTCTGGGAGTAAGAGCCAGGACTCTGGTGTGAAGGTAGTAATCGTTACCGTAAGTGATTCTGATGGTTTTGAATCCTATTTACAATGAAAGTAGCCTTGTATTACAGGTATTCGGAGTCTTCCAATCACAGGCAGTTTGGGGCTGCTGAGGCATACAATTCCAGAGGGCGCCTGTCTGTAGAGTATTTTTCCCCCCGGGGTTAGGGGGACTCTTCTGTGTCAGTGGAGAGAAGCCTGCAGAGTTTGTAGCAACAGCAGTTCGACTTCTTGACTTTGGACTGAGGACTGTGTGTAGTCCTCATGCTCTGCATATCTCAGAACTCTCTTTAGTTGATAAGGACTTTCCAACCAGCCTTTTTCATTATCTCCTGCCTGCTTTAACTTCAGAGGTATTCACATTCAGCAGTCTTGTCTTATCTGAACAGTGAGCAGGGACCAGCCTCGGGGACAATGGAAGCGGTAATATGCAGAGGCTTTAATTATATTCACACTTGAGGAAAGAAAGAACACTTTGCAAGTTATAAACTGTCAGCTGCGAGCCATGCACACATGTCTCTGACTTATTGCCGAGGGGCTCGTTCAGTGGGGGGTGCCTTGGGGGATCCTTCAAGTGCTCTGGGCAGCATCACAGTCCTGGCTTTCTGGAAAGAGTTGCTCTCGCCTGGTTACTTTGGTCACAGAAGTAGAAGGGATAAACCCTTTCAGTCTGATGTGACAGATGTTCACGGAGCTCCTGTGATGCACCAGCTTCTGTGAGGTGCTGGGAATGAGAGTAAAATGCTCCCTGCTTTCAGGGGCTCACAGTGAAGAATTAAGGAGGAACATGGAAGCAAATCAGTGCAAATCAGCATGAGAGATGCTTTAAAGGAGGTGCTTTTAGGGAATAGAGGGAGATGTGGACAACATGACTTTGGGGAACTCTAGGAGGCCTCCAAGAGGAGGGGATCTTCAGTCCCAGCCTTCAAATCTCTGCGGCCACACGAAATCCCTCTATCAGAGTTGATGAACCTTGGCTGCACTTTAGAGTCATCTGGAAAGCTTTTAAAAAAAAATCCCAATATTCAGGCTGTAGCCCAGGCCGGGTAACTTACACTCTCTGGGGGTGGGACCCAGGCATATGTACCTTGGAAAGTTCTTCACGTGATTCCAACATGCATCCAAGTTTGAAAACCACTGTTCTAAAATAAGAATTCAGAAATTCAAAAATAAAAAGGACCATATTACAATTTGGAGACTCTGTTAACTGTATTCTGAGAGGGCTGGGGGAAAAGGGAAAGGAGGATATGGTTATGTAGTAGAGATCAGTGGTTATATTGGGCCAGGTTGAAACACAAGAGCGTATTAGAATCTAATACAGTAAAATCCAGGAAAATACCATGAGCAGCAAGGCATGGAGTGTTTGTTGAAGCAACTTTCCAGTAGGGATCCTTATATGTATTTTGTATCTGCCTGTTTCATAAAAGTCTTGGGGAAGCTTGCATCTAAAAGTATTTGAGGAGAAACCAGAGAAGTTTATCTGAAAAGGCAGAGGAATTGCATACATTCAGGCACCAACCTTAAAATTATGGAAATATTGTTGTCATGTTGTACTACCCTAAAAACCCATTTAGGATTTTTCAATTGTTCATTTATTTATTTTTACCAGAAATTCAGTGAAAATAGGCCTTTCGGGGCTCATATATTCATGACTGCTTCAGTTAAATTTTAATAATGATAATATTGTCATTATATTTGATATAATTTATATTTATAGCATACCTACATATGCTGATACTGAACATATATTATTTTATTCCCATAATAGTCCTATAAAGTAGGTAACTGATTATTCCTATTACCTAGATGAGGATGTGAGGCACAGAGAGGTTCAATAAGTTGTCTGGGGTCCCACATAGCCTAAGTTCAGTCTGTCTGAGTGCTAACCATTCCCTATCCTACCTTGCTCCATTGTGTAAGGGAGAAGCTTGCTGTAGTTGGAAGAAAACCGGTTTGGGTATAAGAGATAAGGACTAACCTGTGTCCTGCAGAGGATGCCCCAGCTGGCTCCGGATCCCTGGTGATCTAGATGGGTCTTTTTAGCTCTTGACATGGAGTGGGATGGCTCTGAACCAAGCAGCGTAGTCTCCCTTGGAAATCCACTGGGTGGAGGAGGCAATTCTCTAAAAGGTAGGCACATTAAGGAGGGTTCTGAAGCTTGTCTAACTTAAAAGGAAATTGCCTGGGGGAGTCTGAGATGGAGGAAGAAATCCAGACAAGCTGGCATTAAAGTTTGGCGTTGCTTAGACTGTTTTATATCGTTACAACATAGAATAATTCAATCCTGGAAGATGCGATCTGTTTGGCATACGGTATCGGTCATACTGTAGATAACGAAGTAGCTGGGCACTGGAAGGTCCCCAGTTTGGCCCTACCCCTCTTGTAGAGTCCTTTATGTTCTCAGTCTTCTCTCTAAGCTGAACAGAACTTGTTAGGCAGGTGTGGGTATAAAGCTGGAGTAGAACCGTGGCCCCTGAGGACTGGTGAGAAGTGATAATCTCAGGAAGGTGGTAGGAGAATAGTGACCGAGTGCTTTCCTGGGGGGCTGGAGCTGGGGCCAGAGGGGAATGGTACTGGCACTCCCCTCCCTCCTTGCAGCTCCAGGTCCTGTGATCTTCATCATCACTGCCACTGCCGTTGATCGTGCCTCACCATCTCTCGCATGGACCAGTGCCACAGACTCCTGACTCTTCTGTAGGCTCAACTTGACCTTCCTTGTGCCAGTCCAACCTCCCCACCATGACCAGAGCTGTCTTGCCAAACCCCAAGCTGATCACAGTCAGCCCGATGGGCTCTAGGATCAATCTAACCTCTCCAGCATAGCATCGAAATCCCTTAGACCCTGACTTCAATCTTCCTGTCACCAAGGGGAGGCTGGGTCTTGTGAAAGTCCTGTCTCCCATCTGGATCCCATCTGCTCATTTGCCTGTAGGGATCTGGGAAAGACAAAGGCAGGGAACTGGAACAGAGATTAAATCAAGCTCTTCTCTCTCTCCATCCTACCTGTCCCTCATCCACACCTTCTTGAACCTTAAAGAAATTTACGTCTTTCAACTCCATAACTGCTATAATGCTTTCTCTCTCTATAGTCTGTGTCAAGAAGATTTTGTCAATCTAATCTTCTGTAGTTTGTATTTAAAAAAACAATAGAAGTATTGGATATGAGTTTTCAAACTAAAACACATACATCCCACTTACAAAAAAACAATCTAAAACAATCCTTATTTCCTCCTTCCTTATGAGCCACTACTGTCGGGTAACATCAAACAGGTTTTAATGATAAGCTATCAAAGATATTTATTAAACTCCTAAAATGGAGCTACCATCAAGCTTGGATTCCACACGATCTCCTTCACACGTGTTCATGTTTGCCTCTGTCTTTACAATGTTGGGCACCACTCCTGACCCCATCCAGAGGAGGTTTACAGTGAGGCCAATGGAGTTTAAGTTCCAGGGCCTTTTTTCATTCAACAGGGTCCCTTCCACATCTCAGGGGAGAACCCTAGCAATGTGTTTCACAGGCATGTGTGTTTGCAGAGTTGGTAAAAGTAAGATATTTAACAGCAGTTGCGATGATTATCTCTCCATCCTGACTTCTCTCTGTCATGCTTCCTCCGGTGTCCGGCAGTGCTGACATGGGTATTGTGGGGACTCAACTGAGGGGAGGTTGAAATGAGGACACATTTAATGAGCTCAGTCAGATACACTCATGTGTTCCACAGTCACTCTGTACAGTTCAGTTATTGTGCGTGGACTCAATATTCTGAAAGAGAGCCCACTGAATTTATACAAGTTTTGAGTTCCAGCAACCTGACAACACGATTCCTTAATCTAATGTTCCCCAGTGTGGTCCTTGGATCATCTATATCAGGATTGTCTGGGCTACATCTTCAAATGCCGCTTTCTGGTCTACACCTAAGATCTCCTGAATGGGAATCTCTTGGGACAGAGCTAGAGAAGGCAAGTTTCGTGGGATCAGGGACTTTGGCTTTAAGTCATGTGCATTTGTGTTTATTTGCTTACCACTGATTCCCTAGGACTGCCTTGGTGCAAAGTAGGTGCTTAATAAATACTAAATTTAATTTTTATGTCCACAAAGACTTGAGAATCACTGCCTCTGCCTATTTAATGTTTCTTACATACCAAGAGTACAGATCAAGATTTTCCAGTATGGGGCTGGTTTTTCTGAGAACGGAGAATGTGAGAAATAGAAAAGTTCTTGGAGACCATCAGTCCAGTGGCCATGGAAGGAAGGGAGGGATGACAGAATTACATGGGGTGATTTTTCAGATGAAGTTTTCCCATCTATCCCATATTCTGCTGTGCTTTCATGTGAAGGTATAGGGCAGGTGATGTCTGAATTTTTTAGACAATAAGATGGTGTGAGTTTGGAAATTCTTCATGGTGGTTCTCATCTCCCCTCCTCCAGTCAAGAACACTGATTTAATTCAATCTCTCTTTTAACAAACAGGGTCTCTGAGACACAGAGCAGTTTGGGTATGGTCTCCTATTTATTTGGGGAGCAGAGTAAGGTTAGGACTTAATTTTCAAAAGCTCCATGTACAGTGTTCTTTCTATTAGTCTATATGCAGGAAGTTTATATGCAGCTTCTACTTTTTCTTCTTTTTTTTAAAAAATTCTCCAATATTTGGAGGGCACACGCAACTTTTACCCTTGTTCTACATTGTTTTACATTGCTTCTCATGGTTTCTTGTGCATAAATGTGGTATTTTTATATTTTAAATTTACAAAGAACAGATGATATATCTTCAAATTCTTTTGTATTTCTGAAGGTAACTAGCCCAATGATGAGCTAAGGTGACAAAAATAGTCAATGATTATTTTATTAATATTTCAAAATTATTTGGTGTGATAAGATGCCATTAGGTACAACATTTCTAGTGCAGATGAAATTCTTGTTAGAAATACTGTTCATATTGTGAAATTCATGCTGATTAAAGGTCAACAAGGGCTGTGGGCAAGAAAGAGGGTACAGCATCAACAAATCATAGTCCAGAGAAATAGTTACCTTTAGGGGTCCAAGGTAAAGAGGCAGGGTGTTCGAACAGGGGTCCTGGGAATTCTAGGGCAGCCAGTACTCAAAAGTCAAGGCTTGTTTGCAGATGACTCCAGGGACCTGCTGGTTGGTAAGCAGGGCCTCCCTCACACCTGAAGGCTACCCAAAGCATGTTCAGGACAAAGACAGAAGACATGACCAGAACTAGGGTTTTGACCGTGAAACCTATGTAATTTATCAAGAACTTAGTTAATTTGTTGTAAATTTTATGCTTTTATATTTCTTCTTCTCTTTTATTTTCATACAATGATGTCTTTGTAATTTGTAGTCAGATTTTTAGATTAGTGACGAGCAAATGTAGTCAATTTAGTTAGACAGATTAAAATAAAAAGTATTTTTTAGGGGCTGTTAAAATTTGAAAGATGTTAATGTTCTTCAAATGTGCTTTCATTATTATTATAAATGTTGCTTAATCATTAGCTCTGTGCTGTTAGTTTGGGGACTGATTTACATGTTTATAATTATGGTAGAAATCATTTTGGCTACAGATAAATCTTTTTATTTACTTGAATTTTTTCCTCACACAGTGTTTGCCTTTTATAACCACATAAATTTTGATTTGAACCTGAAATAATTTAGTAAACTGGAGAGTTTTATTTTTGTCCAGGCCAATCTTTGTATCATAACCTTCATTTCTCAGGGCTTGGTCAAAGGACAAAGAAAAATGGACGTTATTATCTATTGCATTGAGATATCCCTTGCATTGCTGTACTGTTACGTAATATTTGATACTTTCACATTTTATCTACACTTACACATTTTCTCAAAAATTATACTGTCAACTACATGAGGGCAGGGACTATGTTTTATTAATTCTGTATGTCCTGTAGCAGCAGTTTTAAAACTAGCTGTATCTGAATCACCTGAGGTGCCCTTTAAAAACTCAGAGTATAGGGCCCCAGCTCAGAGATTCTGATTTAGAAATTTTGAGGAGAGTCGCTAGAATCTGATTTTTGAAAGCTCACCCAGATAATTTTTATGGACAGTTAGATTTGAAAATCACTGGCTTACAGCATGGAACACTACCTTGCATTCAGTAAATGCTCACAATGTTTCTTTGTTTATTTCGAAGCCTGAATCACTCAGGAAAGTGACATGAACTGGGTCCAACTTTCTTACTTCATTTTTTCCTCTTTTCTGTGCTTTACCATGCCTCACCAACTACCTAACAAAACCTTATTCAGATGCATTCTTTCTGTTTTTGTGCATAATCATAATAATAGCCAACACTTTTCATTCCCCTTTCAAAACTACTTGACAAATCTAATAGTGCTTTGTACAATCTGCATTAGTCCTTTGTGACAGAAGATGATCCTGTTGACTATGGTCACCAGCCAGAAGTGTTGGATATGGGAAGACGGATGTGTGACAAATGTCTGCTGCATACTGTGTATATATTAAAACACTGTCCTGCAGATCTTGGCTGCTGCTATTTTCAGAGTCTTCTGCTGTTTTAAACATGATCCAAATGATGTATTTGTTCCAGAAAGTCATCTAGTCTCTGATTACTCTCTCTGCTGTCTGGCCTTCCCATCACTTCTCTTTCTGATTGCCCTTTTTCAGATCGTCATATAGCAGTTATCCATTCTCAATTCGTGGCTGATCTAGTGAAACTGTGACAGAAAGCTCTGCAATTGTATGCTGAATGAATGACTTGCTTCAGCATCAAGTAGTTCAGACTCATTCCCATATTTTTTGGGGGGGTGACCTTGTCTTGCAATTTAAAGTTTAATAAGCATTGTTTGTGACATTGAGGAGACTTTTCAAGGAACTTAACTTGTTGGTCGTTTGGTGTATTTAGGTTCCTGAAGCTGTAGAGAAATGTGTTTCTGGCTTATACTTCCTAGGGCAGGAGTAGAGCCACTGAAAAAAAAAAGTGACAGAAATCGGCTGGTGGAGGACAAGGGAGAGAAACACCAAAGAGGAGACAGAGGAATACATAAGAGGGTAAAGAAGAGATGGAGAGGCTAAAAAAATAGTAACACATAGTAACCTAGGGTGGTTCTCTTAGTGGTGTTGCTGTGATGGGATAACTCACTGATAGCATTTCAAAGATTATATCTGACCTGTGATAGCACTTGAGTTTACCTGCCTTTTGCAAATTTGGACTGTGGATTTTAGGACATCATTCCCTATTCTTTATATCCTTTGAAGTGTTCATGAACAGATTATTTCCTTTATATCCATCTTAAAAAAAATTAGTCTAATACAGGGGTTTTTAAACATATGATTTGTGGATTCATGAGTTGGACATTGGCTCACAAATCCTCTACAATTTGTTTGTAAAATTTGTACTTTATCTGCATTTTTCTCCTCCAGGGAGAAGTCCGAGAATTCAGATTCGCAAAGGGATTGTTGTTCCGAAAAAAAAAATTTTTTAATAAAAAATTTAAGAGGTTAGCTAGTAGTGGACCCCAGCCATAAAAAACTATCACTATGTAAAATGTTCTCTGGATAACAGTGAGCAGAGCTCTGAATTAGCCTGATTACTGTAGCTGGTCCTCAGGCTGATGCTTCTCCCCTCTTACCTTTAATAGTTGGTTTGGTATGTGATCAACTCTCAACATCACCTTCTGTCTGTCATCTCATTTTTCCACTTTTCTATTAACAAAAACTCCAGTGCCTTTTTTTTTTTTTAAACATGGACAGTCTACATCAGAGACTCTTTTCAGGTCTGAGTTATAGGTGTTAAGTCGTTTGTTGTTTTTAGGGTTTCTCTCCTGAAAGCTGGCAAATATTTTTGCATTTGCTTTCTCACTTTTTTTTTTTTAAGTCTGTTGCATTAGTCAATTTACAAAGTATTTTATAACCACTTGAATGTAGGTGTTTTCCCAGGGTCAGGTTCAAGAACACAACTTCCAGTGCATACCCACCTCTAGATGACCATGGTTATCATTAGGACTTTTGGTAATGTTTAGAGTTTCCGGCCTGGAAGAGTTTGCTGATGACAGGAAGCGTATTCTGATGCAGCTTCAAGATCTCCTGATAGCTTTTTTTTTTTTAAATAAATTTATTTTATCTATTTATTTATTTTGGCTGTGTTGGGTCTTTGTTGCTGTGCACGGGCTTTCTCTAGTTGCGGCGAGCAGGGGCTACTCTTTGTTGTTGTGAGTGGGCTTCTCATTGCGGCGGCTTCTCGTTGCGGAGCACGGGCTGTAGGCACATGGGCTTCAGTAGCTGTGGCATGCGGGCTCAGTAGTTGTGGCACATGGGCCCTAGAGTGCAGGCTCAGTAGTTGTGGCGCACGGGCTTTGTTGCTCCACAGCATGTGGGATTTTCCTGGACCAGGGCTCGAACCTATGTCCCCTGCATTGACAGGCGGATTCTTAACCACTGTGCCACCAGGGAAGCCCCTCCTGATAGCTTTTTGAGCATAGCTACATAATCTCACCCTTATGTCAGTTTGTGACAGAAACAGGATTTCCATCAGTCTGGCAAAAACTTCTGAGCTGATGGGTCCTTGGCTTCAAGTTTATTAATGAGTAATAGCTGCCCATTCCTCTAAGCCCTGAGTTCCTGGGAGGACCCAGAAGAGACTGAAAATAGAAAGAAAAAGGGTATGAGGTCAGTGATGAGGTGCAACAGAATCAAACCTCTTAACCATCAGTGGCCTTAAGACAGTGGGATTGAGTGGCCGGTTAGAGAAGGAACAACCACAGCTTCCAGTGATCCCAGCTGTGACTTGCCATACTGCCATGGGGGAAGCTGTTGTGTATCCTTTAAATGGATTTTATTCTAGAGTCATTGCCCCAAAGATTTGTATCTTGCATTTATATATCTACTCAATTTAGTTTAGTTTTTTTTTTTGCAAAGCACTATTGAAGTCCTTATTTTGTGGAATATTTCATCGTTTGGAGTAAATTGTTTTAAAAATTGCAGCTCCCGCTCAATACTCATTAATTTTTCATCCTCAGACTGCTTACAACTCATTTCCTACTTTGTATCTTAATTTATTTCAGTTATTATTCAGATTTGCCTAAGGGTAATCATTTTCTCCCCTAATATAGTAGAGAACATCCTTATGGATTTATGTTTATATCTATCTCTAGTTCTTAGCAAATATCCATAAACCCATAGTAGTAAATAATCCCCCTGTGACTCCTAAATCTTTTTCTTTACACTCTTAGTACAGGGACTGGGATAGCAGTAGAGTAGGGCCTGAAAATGGCCTAGAAGGTGGGCTCTGACATCATTGAAGTCTACAGAAGTCAGGAAGTTCATGTATCAGGACAGCTCATCAAGTTTAGGACCTTAGCAGGGACACGGAGTAGCAAGGAAGAAATAAAGGCCAAAGGAGACCAGCCACATCAGAGTCTGGAGGAGCAGCAGCAAGAACACTGGAGCTTGGGAAACACATACATAGTCATGTTGAGTGACAAAGGCCAGAAGACTGGCCCAGCGGGTCAGATAAAAGTTATCAGTGCCCACACCCAGTGTCTGGACCGAAGATTCAATTAGGAAATCCGTGGCAAGAAAATGACCTTGCTGATATATATTTTGAGCCTTATAAGGACTCTTTATTACATGCTCTCTGCCCTGGACCGGGATGAGGTCAGCATGTGGGCAGTAGTGAGCCCACAGACAGAGAAAAATGGGGAACAAGCAGACTGAGCAGGGAGCCAGGCAGTTCCTGACAGCACTTTTGGCTGTATTTCATCTGGACCTGGTCAAATTGCTTATGTTTGCATTTTCTAGATGTCCTTTATCTTTTTGATTTATTGGTCAATAACATCTATAATGCACCATAGAGCTCAAGCATTCAACCCTTTTGCACCTTTTTATTTAGAAAAAGGGAAAACTCTGTTGGGATGCTTTTACTGCCTGCTATTTTCTGATTCAACTTTATTTAATCTATCCAAGACCAAATAAAATGCAACATCTTGTCCCATTTCTAGTAGATCCTGGATTGATGTTTTGCTGCCATTATCCCATGAATAAAAAAGGGTAAAAGGAGGTGCTGTGACAGGGTCTTGCAGTGTCAAAATGTTTACCTCTGGGTTCTTGTTGCTTTTGGGAACAGCCCCAACCTGACCCCTTCCTGTACAGATAAGCACATTTAAATGAGCCACATGCAAATCTAGGCATTGCTTTAGAGTCTAAAGTATAGATTCTCACTGCTGGATTGAGGATATATACTATAGAGAGTGGAGTTGGTAAGAAGCAGATGTTCACATGGCTAAATCCTCCTCCTCATTTGCCAGTTCGATTCATCTTCTGTGAAGGTTCAAGTGAGGAGTAGCTAAGGCTACTGATTGCTCTCCCACAGTGATTGAAAATAGATTTAAAACAGTTCCAGCAAGAGTGAAGGGATGAGAAGATTTCAGGAGTTAAATGGAACCTATTGCAAGGCTCTTGAGGAGTAAAAGTCTATTATCATCCTGTTGGCTTCATCCATAGAAAAATCTGGTTTTCTATTAGGATGGTACAAAAACTATATACACAGACAGAAAGATGCTCCATCGCATGAGTGACCGTGGATGTCACTCCAGGTATAGGAGGTGGGGTGGGCAGCCATGACAGCAGGAAGAGGAAAGAGTCTTGTGAGTGAGGTGCCTCCCTGGTGAGAAGGATGGAGTTCCATTAAACACAAAAAAATTCAAAGAAAATTTGAATTTCTTCAAATCGTGTCTGGTTTTGAGATACTAAACAGTCTCTCTCAACATCTCTCTGTCATCATTGCTATGTCTTTCCTCAGCCCCTTTTATTGTGGCATTGGCCTTCTTGCCTCCAGGCAGCCTTTGTAACTTAGCTATTTCCATTGGCTTTTGGTCCGAGGACATGATGACCTCACAGAGGGTCCTCACAAATTGGCCACCATGCTCCTAACAACCTTTTTGTTTTACTGTCTAGGTCTTTGACTGTACCCCCCTCCACCCCCACCCCCAAGACCTGGCCCATTCCATTAGGTCATCCTGCACATTGTGAGGTCTTCTGCCACCCCCCAGCCATGTCCTGACTAATTTTCTATAAATGTAGATTTTCATCTTCTATAACTCCGCTTCCTTGCTTTTATTTCTCTGTACCATATCTATCAACCCAGCTGAATGAAGCCAACCCAAAAACTTTGTAATTTTTCTCTTCAGTGAGTCACAAGATATGTCCTCTCTGGTTTGGCAGCAAATTAATTTTAAGAATTCGGAACTTAAAATTTTATATAGCATCATTGGCTCTGAGCTGGGAAGTGGGTATTATGACAAAATACGTGTGGTTCATATTTTGTGACTGGCAGGTGGGACTTCTGATATAGGGCTATTTTATTTATTTATTGCTTAGGATAGGACAATTTTTTTAAACATCTTTATTGGAGTATAATTGCTTTACAATGGTGTGTTAGTTTCTGCTTTATAACAAAGTGAATCAGTTATACATATACATATGTCTCCATATCTCTTCCTTCTTGCATCTCCCTCCCTCCCACCCTCCATATCCCATGCCTCTAGGTGGTCACAAAGCACAGAGGTGATCTCCTTGTGTTATGCAACTGCTTCTCACTAGCTATCTATTTCACGTTTTGGTAGTGTATATATGTCCATGCCACTCTCTCACTTTGTCCCAGCTTACCCTTGCCCCTCCCCGTATCTGCAAGTCCATTCTCTAGTAAGTCTGCATCTTTATTCCCATCTTGCCCCTAGGTTTTTCATGACCTTTTTTTTTTTCTTTTTAGATTACATATATATGTGTTAGCATACAGTATTTGTTTTTCCCTTTCTGACTTACTTCACTCTCTTTCTGACTTACTTCACTCTGTATGACAGTCTCTAGGTCCATCCACCTCACTACAAATAACTCAGTTTCGTTCCTTTTTATGGCTGAGTAATATTCCATTGTATATATGTGTCACATCTTCTTTATCCATTCATCTGCTGATGGACACTTAGGTTGCTTCCATGTCCTGGTTATTGTAAATAGAGCTGCAATGAACATTTTCGTACATGACTCTTTTTGAATTATGGTTTTCTCAGGGTATATGCCCAGTAGTGGGATTGCTGGGTCATATGGCAGTTCTATTTTTAGTTTTTTAAGGAATGTCCGTACTGTTCTCCATAGTGGCTGTATCAATTTACATTCGCACCAACAGTGTAGGAGGGTTCCCTTTTCTCCACACCCTCTCCAGCATTTATTTTTTCTAGATTTTTTGATGATGGCCATTCTGACCAGTGTGAGGTGATATCTCATTGTAGTTTGGATTTGCATTTCTCTAATGATTAATGATTTTGAGCATTCTTTCATGTGTTTGTTGGCAATCTGTATATGTTCTTTGGAGAAATGTCTATTTAGGTCTTCTGCCCATTTTTGGATTGGGTTGTTGGTTTTTTTTGATATTGAGCTGCATGAGTTGCTTGTATGTTTTGGAAATTAATCCTTTGTCATTTGCAAATATTTTCTCCCATTCTGAGCATTGTCGTTTCGTCTTGTTTATGGTTTCCTTTGCTGTGCAAAAGCTTTTAAGTTTCATTAGGTCCCATTGTTTAATTTTTGTTATTTCCATTTCTCTAGGAGATGGGCCAAAAAGGATCTTGCTGTGATTTATGTCATAGAGTGTTCCGCCTATGTTTTCCTCTAAGAGTTTGATGGTGTCTGGCCTTACATTTAGGTCTTTAATTCATTTTGAGTTTATTTTTTTGTGTGGTGTTAGGGATTGTTCTAATTTCATTCTTTTACATGTAGCTGTCCAGTTTTCCCAGCACTACTTATTGAAGAGGCTGTCTTTTCTCCACTGTATATTCTTACCTCCTTTATCAAAGATAAGGTGACCATATGTATGTGGGTATATCTCTGGGCTTTCTATCCTGCTCCATTCATCTATATTTCTGTTTCTGTGCCAGTACCATACTGTCTTGATTACTGTAGCTTTGTAGTATAGTCTGAAGTCAGGGAGCCTGATTCCTCCAGCTCCGTTTTTCTTTCTCAAGATTGCTTTGTTTATCCGGGGACTTTTGTATTTCTGTACAAATTGTGAAATTTTTTGTTCTAGTTCTGTGAAAAATGCACTGGTAGTTTGATAGGGATTGCACTGAATCTGTAGATTGCTTTGGGTAGTAGAGTCATTTTCACAATGTTGATTCTTCCAATCCAAGGGCATGGTATATTTCTCCATCTATCTGTATCATCTTTAATTTCTTTCATCAGTGTCTTATAATTTTCTGCATACAGGTCTTTTGTCTCCTTAGGTAGGTTTATTCCTAGATATTTTATTCTTTTTGTTGCAGTGGTAAATGGGAGTGTTTCCTTGATTTCTCTTTCAGGTTTTTCATCACTAGTGCATACGAATGCAAGAGATTTCTGTGCATTAATTTTGTATCCTGCTACTTTGGCAGATTCATTGATTAGCTCTAGTAGTTTTCTGGTAGCATCTTTAGGATTCTCTATGTATAGTATCATGTCATCTGCAAACAGTGACAGCTTTACTTCTTCTTTTCTGATTTGGATTCTTTTTAGTTGTTTTTCTTCTCTGACTGCTGTGGCTAACACTTCCAAAACTATGTTGAACAATAGTGGTGAGAGTGGGCAACCTTGTCTTATTCCTGATCTTAGTGGAAATGGTTTCAGTTTTTCACCATGAAGAATGATGTTGGCTGTGGGTTTGTCATATGGCCTTTATTATGTTGAGGAAAGTTCCCTCTATGCCTACTTTCTGGAGGGTTTTTATCATAAATGGGTGTTAAACTTTGTCAAAAGCTTTCTCTGCATCTATTGAGATGATCATATGGTTTTTGTCCTTCAGTTTGTTAATATGGTGTATCACGTTGATTGATTTGCATATATTGAAGAATCCTTGCATTCCTGGGATAAACCCCACTTGATCATAGTGTATGATTCTTTTAATGTGCTGTTGAATTCTGTTTGCTAGTATTTTGTTGAGGATTTTTGCACCTATGTTCATCAGATATTGGCCTGTACTTTTCTTTCTTTGTGACATCTTTGTCTGGTTTTGATATCAGAGTGATGGTGGCCTCGTAGAATGGATTTGGGAGTGTTCCTCCCTCTGCTATATTTTGGAAGAGTTTGAGAAGGAGAGGTGTTAGCTCTTCTCTAAATGTTTGATAAAATTCGCTTGTGAAGCCATCTGGTCCTGGGCTTTTGTTTGTTGGAAGATTTTTAATCACAGTTTCAATTTCAGTGCTTGTGATTGGTCTGTTCATATGTTCTATTTATTCCTGGTACAGTCTCGGAAGGTTGTGCATTTCTAATAATTTGTCCATCTCTTCCAGGTTGTCCATTTTATTGGCATACAGTTGCTTGTAGTAGTCTCTCACGATCTTTTGTATTTCTGCAATGTCAGTTGTTAATTTCTCCTTTTTCATTTCTAAGTCTATTGATTTGAGTCTTCTCCCTTTTTTTCTTGATGAGTCTGGCTAATGGTTTATCAATTTTGTTTATCTTCTCAGAAAACCAGCTTTTAGTTTTATTGATCTTTGCTATCATTTCCTTCATTTCTTTTTCATTTATTTCTGATTTGATCTTTATGATTTCTTTCTGCTAACTTTGAGGTTTTTTTGTTCTTCTTTCTCTAATTGCTTTAGGTGCAAGGTTAGGTTGCTCATTTGAGATGTTTTTTGTTTCTTAACGTAGGATTGTATTGCCATAAACTTCCCTCTTAGAACTGCTTTTGCTGCATCCCATAGGTTTTGGGTCATCGTGTTTTGTCATTTGTTTCTAGGTATTTATTTCCTCTTTGATTTCTTCAGTGATCTCTTGGTATTAAGTAGTGTGTTGTTTAGCCTCCATGTGTTTGTATTTCTTACTTATTTTTTTCCTGTAATTGATATCTAGTCTCATAGCATTGTGGTTGGGAAAGATATTTGATACGATTTCAATTTTCTTAAATTTACCAAGGCTTGATTTGTGACCCAAGATATGATCTATCCTGGAGAATGTTCCATGAGCACTTGAGAAAAATGTGTATTCTGTTGTTTTTGGATGGAATGTCCTATAAAAATTAATTAAGTCCATCTTGTTTAATGTATCATTTAAAGCTTGTGTTTCCTTATTTATTTTCATTTTGGATGACATGTCCTTTGGTGAAAGTAGGGTGTTAAAGTCCCTTACTATGATTGTGTTACTGTCGATTTCCCCTTTTATGGCTGTTAGTATTTGCCTTATGTATTGAGGTGCTCCTATGTTGGGTGCATAAATATTTACAATTGTTATATCTTCTTCTTGGATAGATCCCTTGATCATTATGTAGTGTCCTTCTTTGTCTCTTGTAATAGTCTTTGTTTTTAAGTCTATTTTGTCTGATATGAGAATTGCTACTCCAGCTTTCTTTTGATGTCCATTTGCATGGAATATGTTTTTCCATCCCCTCACTTTCAGTCTGTATGTGTCCCTAGGTCTGAAGTGGGTCTCTTGTTGACAGCATATACATATGGGTCTTGTTTTTGTATCTATTCAGCCAATATATGTCTTTTGGGTGGAGCATTTAATCCATTTACATTTAAGGTAATTATCAATATGTATGTTCCTATTACCATTTTCTTAATTGTTTTGGGTTTATTATTGTAGGTCTTTTCCTTCTCTTGTGTTTCCTGCCTAGAAAAGTTCCTTTAGCATTTGTTGTAAAGGTGGTTTGGTAGTGCTGAATTTTCTTAGCTTTTCCTTGTCTTTAAAGGTTTTAATTTGTCCATGTAATCTGAATGAGATCCTTGCTAGGTAGAGTAATCTTGGTTGCAGGTTCTTCTCCTTCATCACTTTAAGTATGTCCTGCCACACCCTTCTGGCTTGCAGAGTTTCTGCTGAAAGATCAGCTCGTAACCTTATGGGGATTCCCTTATGTGTTATTTGTTTTTTTTCCCTTGCTGCTTTTAATACTTGTTCTTTGTATTTAATTTTTGATAGTTTGATTAATATGTGTCTTGGTGTGTTTCTCCTTGGATTTATCCTGTATGGGAGTCTCTGTGCTTCCTGGACTTGATTAACTATTTCTTTCCCCATATTAGGGAAGTTTTCATCTATAATCGCTTCAAATATTGTCTCAGTCCCTTTCTTTTTCTCTTCTTCTTCTGGAACCCCTATAATTCAAATGTTGGTGCATTTAATGTTGTCTCAAGATGTCTCTGAGACTGTCCTCAGTTCTTTTCATTCTTTTTTCTTTATTCTGCTCTGCAGTAGTTATTTCCACTATTTTATCTTCCAGGTCACTTATCCGTTCTTCTGCCTCAGTTATTCTGCATTGATCCCTTCTAGAGAATTTTTAATTTCATTTATTGTGCTGTTCATCACTCTTTGTTTGCTCTTTAGTTCTTCTAGGTCCTTGTTAAACGTTTCTTGTATTTTCTCCATTCTCTTTCCAAGATTTTGGATCATCTTTACTCTCATTATTTTGAATTCTTTTTCAGGTAGACTGCCTATTTCCTCTTCATTTGTGAGGTCTGGTGGGTTTTTGCCTTGCTCCTTCATCTGCTGTGTGTTTCTGTCTTCTCATTTTGCTTACCTTACTGTGTTTGGGGTCTCCTTTTCGCAGCCTGCATGTTTGTAGGTCTCATTGTTTTTGGTGTCTGTTCTCAGTGGCTAAGGTTAGTTCAGTGGGCTTCCTGGTGGAGGGGACTGGTGCCTGTGTTCTGGTGGATGAGGCTGGATCTTGTGTTTCTGTTGGGCAGGTCTAAGTCTGGTGGTGTATTTTGGGGTGTCTGTGGCCTTATTATGATTTTAGGCAGCCTCTGTGCTAATGGATGGGGTTGTGTTCCTGCCTTGGTAGTTGTTTGGCATAGGGTGTCCAGCACTGTAGGTTGCTGGTCGTTGAGTGGAGCTGGGTCTTGCTGTTGAGATGCAGATCTCTGGGAGATTTTTGCCATTTGATATTATGTGGAGCTGGGAGGTCTCTGGTGGACCAGTGTCCTGAAGTTGGCTCTCCCACCTCAGTGGCACAGCCCTGATGCCTGGCTGGAGCACCAACAGCCTGTCCTCCACATGGCTCAGAATAAAAGGGAGGAAAAAAATAAAGAAAGAAGATAAAATAATATAAAGTAAAATAAAATAATTAAAATAAAAAATAATTATTAAGAGAAAAAACTTTAAGCAATAAATCAAACAAAAACAGAGAGGACCCTAGGACAAATGGTAAAAGCAAAGCTATACAGAGAAAATCACACACAGAAGCATACACATACATACTCACAAAAAAGAGAAAAAGGGAAAAATATATATATATCGTTGCTCCCAAAGTCCATCCCCTCAATTTGGTATGATTCGTTGTCTATTCAGGTATTCCACAGATGCAGGTACATCAAGTTGAGTGTGGAGCTTTAATCCGCTGCTCCTGAGGCTGCTGGGAGAGATTTCCCTTTCTCTTCTTCGTTCTCTCAGCTCCCAGGGTCTCAGCTTTGGATTTGGCCCCGCCTCTGCGTGTAGGTCGCCTGAGGGCGTCTGTTTCCGCTCAGAGAGGACGGGGTTAAACGAGCAGCTGCTTCCGGGTCTTTGGCTCACTCAGGTGCGGGGGAGGGAAGGGTATGGAGTGCGGGGCGAGCCTGCGGCAGCAGAGGTCGTCATGACGTTGCAGCAGCCTGAGGCACGCTGTGCGTTCTCCCGGGTAAGTTGTTCCTGGTTCACGGGACCCTGGCAGTGGCGGGCTGCACAGGCTCCCGGGAGGGGCGGTGTGGAGAGTGACCTGTGCTCGCACACAGGCTTCTTGGTGGCAGCAGTAGCAGCCTTAGCATCCCATGCTCGTCTCTGGGGTCCGCGCTGATTGCCGCGGCTCGCTCCCGTCTCTGGAGCTCCTTTAAGCGGCGCTCTGAATCCCCTCTCCTCGCCTACCAGGAAACAAAGAGGGAAGAAAAAGTCTCTTGCCTCTTCGGCAGCTCCAGACCTTTTCCCCGGATTCCCTCCTGGCCAGCTGTGGGGCACTAGCCCCTTCAGGCTGTGTTCACGCCGCCAGCCTCAGTCCTCTCCCTGGGATCCGACCGAAGCCGAGCCTCAGCTCCAGGCCCCGCCCGCCCTGGCGGGTGAGCAGACAAGCCTCTCGGGCTGGTGAGTGCAGGTCGGCACCAGTCCTCTGTGCGGGAATCTCTCCGCTTTGCCCTCCGCACCCGTGTTGCTGCGCTATCCTCCGCGGCTCTGAAGCTTCCGCCTTCGGCACCCGTAGCCTCCGCCCGCGAAGGGGCTTCCTAGTGTGTGGAAACGTTGCCTCTTTCACAGCTCCCTCCCCGAGGTACAGGTCCCGTCCCTATTCTTTTGTCTTTTTTTTCTTTTTTCTTTTGTCCCACCCAGGTATGTAGGGAGTTTCTTGCCTTTTGGGAGGTCTGAGGTCTTCTGCCAGCGTTCAGTAGGTGTTCTGTAGGAGCTGTTCCACATGTAGACGTATTTCTGATGTATTTGTGGGGAGGAAGGTGATCTCCGCGTTTTACTCTTCCGCCATCTTGAAGCTCTCCTAGGGCTATTTTATACAGACTCTTCAGAGAATCTGAATGAACTTTAGAATTAGCTTGAGGAGGAAGAGAGGGAAGGGATATTAAATTAAAGCAAGAGAACCTTCTGTTTCCCACCCCAGTTACACTGAAGTTAACAGGTAAACTGATTTGTGTGGCTCTCCAGATATAATAAGCAATAAATGAAAACTTCTCAGTGTTTGAAGGCCCCCTTTGTGGCCCTCCAGTCTGTTTTATGGAGGCTCACAGGAGCTGTAGCTCCCTCATGGGATTAGGAGCTTACAGTCCCTCACAGGAGTATGTGACGCACTATGCAGATATTTATAATTATATCGTGAGGAGGAAATTAGATGTGTGAGTATAGGTTTTGAAGCAGGAGAAAGTGCAGAGGCAAAGGAAGCGTAAAGGTTTGTTTGCTGTGACTCTTTGGCAAAACCTGTTCTGAATGAAAATGCCCTCAAAGAAACCAGAGCAAAACATCATCAGCCTGAGGTCTCTGAGTATATAGAGTTGTGCCATATCAAAAAGAAGTCTAAGCTTGTGATCCCTTTTCTCAGGTGGGATTTAGAAGGTATGTCAGTATCTACACATTCAGTTCTAAGACGGTGGAAAGAAGCTTTGAAGCCAATGAAAAGCATAAAGCAGGATTTCATTAAGAGGTTATCCAGGGGCTTCCCTGGTGGCGCAGTGGTTGAGAGTCCGCCTGCCGATGCAGGGGACGCGGGTTCGTGCCCCGGTCCGGGGGGATCCCACATGCCGCCGAGCGGCTGGGCCTGTGAGCCATGGCCGCTGAGCCTGTGCGTCCGGAGCCTGTGCTCCACAATGGGAGAGGCCACAGCAGTGAGAGGCCTGCGTACCGCAAAAAAAAAAAAAAAAAAAAAAAAAAAAAAAAAGAAGTTATCCAGGAACATGGAATGCTGGTGTGGGACATCAGGCTGGTGCTGGAGCATGGGACTGGGCATGCACCCTGAGCTGGCCCTGCACCCAGCCATGCCACAAGCTCTGAAATGACCGCCATGGAAACTTGGTTGCTAAGGGGTGCCAAGCTATGACTTCATCATCTTGGGAGCACTGGCCCCATCTGATGCCGCAGTGACTAGTCAGGGACTGATGGCTGCAATCTTAACACTTGAGTCTTACATCACCAGAGATGAATGAGCTCATTTCACACAAAGCCATTACAAAATCCATGGGAGTGACAATGTAGTTATAAAGCCTGAAATAGTGATAGGAACATCTACCAAAAGTCTGATCCAATGTTTCTTTCTTTCTTTCTCTCCCTCCCTCCCTCCCTCCGTCCCTTCCTTTGGTTTTCTTTCTTTTGCTGTGCCTGGTCTCAGTTACAGCAGGTGGGCTTCTTAGCTGCAGCACATGGGCTCCTTCATTGTGGCAGGCGGGCTTCTTAGTTGCGGCTGGAGGGCTCCTTTAGTTGTGGCTTACCAGCTTCTTAGTTTTGGCATGTGAACTCTTAGTTGTGGCATGCATGTGGGATCTAGTTCCCTGACCAGGGATTGAACCCTGGCCCCCTGCATTGGGAGTGTGGAGTCTTAACCACTGCACTACCAGGGAAGTCCCTGATCCCATGTTTCTGCGGCATAGAAAGCACTATAAATTTGGCATGATGATCATGTCATCTTGTGGTGTCCATACACTTGACATTTGGATTACAAAGGGCCCTTTGCTTCACCCTTAATAATTCTGAGATAGTATTTGTATGATTTACTAATGTTTTATCAAAAGTAATAACTATAGTATCTTTAACAATTTCCAGTTCATAGAGTACTTCCTTATATATTATTTTATGAAAGTATTTTGGAAGCTATTATGAAGTAACTTCTCTGTAAAATGAAAGACATATAAATGGTGTTCCCTAGTTGTAATGGCTTGAATTGTATCCCACTAAAATTCATAATTTGAAGTCCTAACTCCCAGTACCTCAGAATGTGACCTTATTTGGAAATAGGGTTTTTGCCAATGTCATTAGTTAATTTAAGATGAGGTCATTAGGGTGGGGCCTAATTTAATATGATTGGTGTCCTTATAAAAAGGGGAGGTTTGAACACAAGCTCACACAGGTAGAATGGCATGTGAACATGGAAGCAGGGATCTTGTGACTACAAGCTAAGGAACACCAAAGACAGCCACCAACCACTTGAAGCCAGAGGAGAAGCATAGAACAGATTCTCTCTGATAGTTCACAGAAGGAGCCAACCCTTCCAACACCTTGATCTTGGACTTCTAGCCTCCAGAAATAAGACAATTTCTGTAGTTTAAGCCACTCAGTGTGTGGTACTTTGCTGTGGCAGTGCTAGCTGACCAGTACAGCAATCGTCGACACATCCACGTTACTTGTGATTGTGCCACAGTTACAACCTTTTTTTTCCCCCACTTTTCTCTGGAGACATTTGAAATTTCTTTAATAGAAGGTATGAGTGCTGGGATGTTGGTAGCAAGAGGAAGGCCTGGGACAGAAGGGCAGGCTGAGGGCTGTCGCAGATGAGGAGTGCTGAGCTAGCAGGGGATAGTGAGTGGTATGCTGGAGGGAAGTGGCCAGAGAAGTTAAGGGCCTGTGCTCATTAAGACTCCATACTCAGACCCTTTTTCTTTTTATCCTGTGCCTTCTCCCTGTCGCTCTCATCTACCCTCATGGCATCAATCTCTATTCATTGTTTGATAGCTCCCAAATCTCTACCTCTAGCCCATACCTCTCTCCTGAGATCCATGTATTCAACTGATGATTGACCTCCTTACTGGAAGACCCACAGGCACTTACGACTCACTAAATGCAAGAATTAACTCTATTATCTTTAATCCAAACCTACACCTCCTACTGGCAATACAGTATGTCCCCTACATACGAGCCTTCAAGTTGCGAAGTTTCAAAGGCGTGAACTTGAGTTTGCATGTCCAATCACATAAGTTAGTTCACATGTTTGGCGTACATTGTCATGTGCGTGCATCCTCTACAAGTGGTTGTGCTTTTGTATACTTCACAGTACAGTACTGTATAGAGTACAGTAATACTGTATGTTTACTTCAAGCCCAGGATGTCCAGAACCAAGTGTAAAAGCAGCAGTGATGTAGCTGGTACTACTATACTTTTCAAGGTACTGTACTGTAATATTAAAAAATGTTTTCTTTATTTTTTCTGTTTGTTTGTTTTTTAAGTATTATTTCTGTGAAAAGTATTATAAACCTATTACAGTACAGTACTATATAGCCGATTGTGTTAGTTGGGTACCTAGGCTAATTTTGTTGGACTTGTGAACAAATTGGACTTACGAACACACTCTTGGAATGGAACTCGTTTGTATATAGGGGACTTATTGTATTGTTTACTGGCATGAACTCATATCACAGGTCACTCGATCCAGGATCCCTGGTGTCATCCATAACCCCTCCCATTCCCTTTCCAACCACATCCAAACGATTCCAAACAACTGTTCCTTCTGCTTCTCTCAGGTCCCTCAAATCCATCCATTCCTCTGCATTTTCAGGTCCTACCCTAATTCAGACACTCGTAATTTCAGGTAACTTTCTCAGTGTTTTTTTTTTGCATCACATCTCTTCCTTTCCTTGCTGTTGCCAGAGTCATATTTCTAAAATATGTGTCATATCACTTTCTTACGTAAGTCTTCAGTGGCTACCCAAAACATACAGGAGGACGTTTAAGTTCCTTGGCATGTCACAGCTTCGTTATTTGGTTCCTGCCCATTTTTCCAGTTTTATCATCTATCCCCTTTTGAACTCTAAGCCATAAGGAACTATCAACTAATTAGTTTCCTGAAGGTATCATGCTTTTTCACATGGATGTGAAGTTCCACTTGCTTTTTCCTTTTTCAGGAAAACCATTCCTTCTTTGATTGCTATGCCTGTTTACTGAAGTCCATTTATCCTTGAAGACATCCCAAATATGCTGTTTCCCTTTTTTTTTTTTTTTTAACATGCTGGGCATATAAACAGTGAGGCAGTCACAGTCTAGTTGGGGATATATACGTCCAACAAATAATCATAAATTATTTTATTTTCATAATTATAAGCACTGTGAAAGGGAGCATCTAACACGTAGACCAAACCTGAAATGATGGAAGTAGAAAGAGTCTCTGGAGAAGTGTCATTTAAGCCAAGACGTAAAGGATGTACAGCAGTTTTCCAGGCAGAGAGGGTGCTAAATGCTCTCTAGACAAAGGCAACAATATATTTGAAGACCCTGAGAAAGGAGGAAGTTTCCCTTTCTCAACTCACATAGCATCTTGAACATATAAAATCATCATATTGCTGTAATAATTTTCTGACTTGTGACTCCTTTAATTCACAAGTAGAATCTGTGAAGTTTCAAGTTCAATCCAGGTAGAATCTGTGCAAGCTCTGGTCTGGTGTATTAGCTTTCCATCCAAGTAAATATAAGTTAAAGGAGAAGAAACTGGGATTTCCTAAGATTAAATCAGTGGAGATAACTTAGGTTGTTAGGCCCTCAGGAATTTTATCAAGTTTTGTCCATCTAAAGAAAATCTAAAGATTTCGATTGGGAGTTAATATTAATGTTCATGAGTATAACAATATCCTACATTTATGCAGATCTTTGGACTTGATGAAGTAGATATAAAAAGTGATGAGTAATGTGAAGTCCCACTTCTTCAGAGAGAAAATAAAGGAGAGATAGATTATACCTCACAAAGGCTCCAAGGTCATCATTTCTCCCCTGTCTTGCTGAAACAGGAAAGTGACGGACATGATAGATAGCTGTTGGAGCTGTGATTTTCTCTTGCTCTATTGGAAATAGAATAGAAAGGCCAGGCTGACACTGATGGATATGTGCTGTGATGGTAGTTGGCACAGTATCATACTGATCATACTGATCATTGCCAAGATCGGGATGTGTTCTTGCACAGTCTTTCCTGTAGCAGGCACTTTGCTTCTCCTGCAGGACTCTTTTCTTCCTCTTGATGCCGTATTGTTGTGTGACTCTGTTTCAGCTGTTTCAAGTGGTAGACGGAGGCAAGAAGGAGACGGCCATGTGTGTCGAGTGGCTTAGAGGTTCACCTGCCTCTAAGGAGGGAGGGACCTGAGGATAGATGATGACTCTCCTGCCCGGAGTCCAGGAAGACTGCCTGAATGACTGATAAGCTCTGTGATGCCCAGGTCATTCCTTCTGCATACTTTGGACAGCAGCTATGGCCCTGCTGGGCGCTCAGTTATTTCCGGCTAGCTGGGGAAAGGGGATGACCTGATCCGTACCCTCCAAATGGCCCCGCTCTCCACTTCTCCCATCACCATCCCTCAGAATAGTAGGGTTTTCACAGCCTACATTGTCACAGAAGTTCAAGCCTGCTAGCACAGGAGTAACCTGATTTTACAGCCAAGTCAAGGAGGACTTCTAACAGGGCTAATGATACACTTGTCATCTGAGGAATTCAGAGCAGTTCAAAAATAATTTATAGTATAAGGAGTAAGAAATGTAAACCACTTTGTTGGAAAATGGACCATATCATACGTTTTCAGTGATTCTCCTCCTCTGTGACTGTAGGATGGCATCATAAGAGCGACATTTGTTTTCCTTTTATGCTATTTACCACACCAGGTTCCTTTTTCTTGCCATATATATTTAATGTTGACAGTGAAGAGATCACTAAAAGTAGCATTACAGGTCACTTTAATTACAGCCATTTCAATTGCTTATCAACATAGCAATAAAATACAGAAGTGTTACCAAGGCGTTGCTGAGTCGTCATCTCTTTTAATAGCTCTCTGTCAGTGTGGCCTGTACTGCAAGCTAATTATGAAGACTAACTCTTGCAGATGGGATGTGTGTACCTATTTTTAATGAATTGTTAAGCACTCAAGGAGGATGCCTGTTTGGAAACATAAGAGTCTTAATCTTAGTTTGATATATTTTACCTTATCTATTGTTTTATCCCTATTGAACTGCTGGGTATTTAGTTTGCTACTTCTTTTTTCCCCCCCTTTTTCCTTAATTTTCTTTGTTATGGTGGAGAAGAGATTGGGGAGAGCTAAGAAAGCAAGCAATTAAATTTTTCTGAGTCACAGCGAAGACCGTTTAGAACTTATTGGAGTCCCTAGGAAAGATTTTCTATATCCCCCGAACTCCACATACTTTATTTAATGTTGCACGGAATGTGGGTTATTGATCTCTGTACGGAGAGGGTGGTAATGAGGGAGGGAAGTATATTCCAGGGATTTCTCTCAATCTGCAGTGTTTCTCTAAGCAGGGAAAGACCCATGATGAATTGTCATGTCTTCAGCCTCCTTTGTTAGTCCATTTGTGGCATCATAGCGACAGGACACAGGGCAAACATTAGTTTTACATCACCTTGTTTAGGAACGTCATCATGAATAAGTACTTGAGTCTTCATGAAGCTGGCTTCTGTAACCAATGCATCATATTTAGATGCACTTCACTTTTAGAATATATCTTCAGAAATCTGATGTCAAAATCATGCTGTGGAATCATTCCCAATGGACCGAACTTGAAGCTTCCAGAATAGAGAGCAGTATTTCCTCCTACTATTGTTTATTTTTCACATTAGGAAATTGTTTCAACATCAAGATACTATTTGGGCTCAGAGAAACTTATCTTAGGAGGTCTAGGTGTGGGATACATTTTGATTAAATTCAATATGAGTTGAGTCAATATGAAATTTTATCAAATAATCCTCATGTCAATCTGTTTGAATGAATCTACACACTAAAGTCTATGAAATGATGGATCAGAAGCAAGTCCAGGTTGTATGGGGTCTGAGGCTTTAATGATTTGGAGAGCTTTCTTTAAGAGAAAGAATACAAAGTTACAAATGCAACTCTAAATTAGGTATGAAAATAAATATTTATTTAGACTGAGAAATCAAAAGTTACGCATTTTAAAATGCATTACAAAATCCCAAATCATCACAAAATCCTAAAAGAGAACACTATTTTTATTAATTAACTTTCGGATACACTTTTATAATTGTTACATTTTTTGGTTGCATTCTCTTTGTCTCTTCAAATGATAATACATTTTAAATATCATTTTTTGTAGAGAGTAGAAAGGTAATAGTTTTTCCCTTAGCATACTGACTCAAAATTGCTTTGTATTACTGGTAGTTTAGAAACATTTGTTTCAGTTTAAACTCTTTATTGATGCTGTTTGCAAATGTTTAGGATGTTTGTCAAATTAGGGAAATCCCCTTTAAACTTTGCGTTGTATACGAACTTTATGATTTTAGACATTTGAAGTTTTCTTAGGCAGAAGGTTTCTAATCTGAAATATTATTTGATCTGACAACATTCATTAAGCAATGCAGACTGTGTTTTTCTGTTCTATAACATTCATCTGCCTTTTGCTTTTTTATTTCTGGTTTGAGACTGTCCTGGTGGAATTTTTTTCTTCATGTTAGTGATATTGATCCACAAGTTATAGTTTCCATCATGATATAATAAGAATGTTGGTGATATTGAAACTTCAGCCAGTATTCTCTTTTAGTTTACATTTGGCTTCTTTATTAAAATCACTCTTGAATTTTGGCATTATCTATAATTCTGAAAAAATATAAAATGAATCTGAAAGTACAAACAAGAGTAGTTCAATACATTTTAAATTACTGCTCTGTTGTACGGAGCTAAAAGTGTTGTAGTTAAATGAATTTTATATCACATACCATGATTTATTAGTGAATATTTGCACTTGTTTCTTTATTTCTATTTCACTGTGTTAGTGACAATATTTATACTATTTCATCTAGAACCACTAGAGTTTATCAGGACAATATGTGAGAGAGACTCTAAGATATAATCTAATATCTTGGGATGCATAAAACATGTAACAGCTGCAGGTTTGTGCCCTGCAAACACAGACATTCTGGTAAATTCCATTAAAAAATATTCTCATCAAAAAAGGGAAAAATATATGGTGCGTTTATATTTGTGTGTGCTGCATAACCACGTATACCTTTGGCAGGAGAAGACTTCAGTTTTGTTTATGCATTAATAAGAATGGAATCTTTTGTGTAAAATATCATACAAATTAGCTTTTGTCTTCCTACATTTCAAACCTTGTTTCCCTTTCACAACCCAACAGTCCTGGTGCTGGGTCAACCATAGGACATGCTAACATCATGGCTTAACTTCTCGTCATGCATTTCAGATCATGATGCCCGGTAGGTTGGTGTAGTTGACTGTAGGAGTATTTTTGGAGGTCATTTCCACCCCGGGATGGCTGCTCACAACTTAACAGAAATGACTGGAAGTGATATAAATATGAACTATTAAATTCAACTCAGTGTGTCCCTAACTCAACTTCTTAGCCAAAACCCAAAGTGATTCACAATTACACCAAAAATCATCCAACACAGGGGAAAATGTAACAGATGGGAAATCAGAGTGGAAAGAGACTGTCATCTAAAGCATTGCAGTTTAAAGATCTCTCATTTGCAAATTTTATGAAAATATGTGATGATATGTGGCTAGGTCTTCTCTCAGGGCCCTGTAAGGTGAAAGCCCCATTAGTCTCACAGGAAAGCTCATTCTGGGGGAGATCTGTCTCTGTCTCTGTCTCCATCTCTCTCTCTCTCTCTCTCTCTCTGTTTTCTTTTTCCCTCTTAAGTTTACTCTGCAATGGCCAGAGTGTGCTTTCATCCTTTCAATGCAAGAGTTGACACTGGCATGTTTTGGGAAAGGAGGGCCATGGAACAATAGTCTATATTTGGCACAAACTTGACACTCCCCATGTTTTCAGGGGGCGGCAACTTTCCATTTGCTAATTGACTCATAATTGTGCTCATCAGTCCTTTCTAGCATTTTCTGTAGGAAGTAAGGCCCAATACTTCTACCACCACGGAGAAGGAGTGAAGCACAGTCAGGCTAAATAGATTTCCGAAGTTTATATGGTGCTTTAATGGCTGCAGTGTTTGGGAAATGCCCTGTTAAATAGTTTTATTTAATATGGGACTTCCCAGAGCCTTTGAGATGGTAATGTGAACATCAAAGATGCTTCAAGAAAGGATGAGGGTATGCAACATTTCCTACATTTATTTCATCAAGAATTTTTTTTTTTTTGCAGTACGTGGTCCTCTCACCGCTGTGGCCCGTCCCGCTGCGGAGCGCAGGCCCAGCGGCCACGGCCCACGGGCCCAGCCGCTTCGCGGCACGCGGGATCCCCCCGGACCGGGGCACTAACCCGCGCCCCCCGCATCGTCAGGCGGACTCCCAACCACTGCGCCACCAGGGAAGCCCACATCAAGAATCTTTTTTTTAATCTGTCGTGTCTCCTGTAGAACTGAACTTGTGGAGAAACACAATGCTTGTATTTCCATTTTCCATTAGCTACCCCCCCGCCCCCCCCCCGTGAGGAGTTAAGACCGGTATTCCTGTTTGAACCAACCAAGAGTGCACATAAAATAAGCACTTATTGTTCAATGACAATAAAGTTTTCAGTAAAAACCTGTTCCTAATAAATTCATATGTGTTCATGAGGCTGTGATTACTAACATTGATGTCGATTTTTAAGTAGTTATATTCAGAGCAAGGTTTAAATAAATTCAAGCAACTCAATATGCAAAGTGATCATCTTTTAAATTCATCTGAATTGTGGATTATACACCCTGGCAGAACTCTTCATTATTTGTCCCTGCTGCGCTCAAGATGCCCCGTAAGGGCTTGAGGCAGGTGTAAAGTGAGTTTAAAAGGGACGAGGGAGGGGCTTCCCTGGTGGCGCAGTGGTTGTGAGTCCGCAGGGGACAGGGGTTCGTGCCCCGGTCCGGGAGGATCCCACATGCTGCGGAGCGGCTGGGCCCGTGAGCCATGGCCGCTGAGCCTGCGCGTCCGGAGCCTGTGCTCCGCAACGGGAGAGGCCGCAGCAGTGAGAGGCCCGCGTACCACACACACGAAAAAGGGACGAGGGAGCTGAGTGAGGAGTAAGAGTTAATGAACATGTGTGTGAGGATGGAAGGGAGCAGGTGTACAGAAGGACGATGAATGAGAGGTAACCTCCACTTGTGACAGCGTCCAGGTTCAGAATGAGGCGGTGTCAGACCGCTGTGCTGCTGCCCAGTTACCTGAGAGCCCTTAACTGGAGGCAGTGTCTGTTCTGCTGATGGCATCCTGAAACGGAACCCACTCTCCACTGCCACTGCCCTCGATCAAGTGCAGCCCTGCTTTTTATTGAAACTGCCTCTTATCTTCCTAACTGGAACCCCTGCCTTAAAGTTTATTTTATTTCAGTACATGCTCCTCACTGCGGCCAGAAATACCTCCCCAAATGCAAATATAATTATTCTATGGACATCCACACAAGCTCTTTGAGGAAAAGCCAGAATGGTGGCAAAGTGGGAACAGCAAAAGGAGAAAAGGGAGAGACTTGACTAAGGCTCTGATCATCAGGATGTATGGTGTGGGCCAGGTGACAGGCAAAGGCAGAGGGAAGCAGTGCCCGGTGCTGCAGTGTATGGCGTGCATTTATCCCCGAGTCCCAGTTCCTGCTAAACTCTCATTTGGATTCCTCATCAAATCAAGATTTAAGGCAAGCTGCTATGGAAGAGTTGAACCAATTTCTTTCCTGTGTTCACCTGAGCCTCATCAGTTGCAGGCACCACAGGGTGAAGTGCAGTGTATGTTCGCTTGTCTGTGATCAATCGTAACACCAATGCATTTCTTCTTTCCCTTTTCTAATATTTCTTTCCGTTAAGAGTCTCTCCCCGCTTGGCCTGGCTAGTGCTTGACACAAGGCTTCTGAACCTCTTCCTGAAAACCAAAGCCTAGTACTGTGGAGCGGGGTGGGAAGAGAAAATTAGTGAAGAGAGAAGGAAAAAAGGTACTAAAAATACCTATGCTATATGCTCTTGTGAAAAATTATAACAGGGGTGTTTCTAGCTAGAATTCAGAATAAGGAGAAGAATGAATGGAATCCCAGGTCCAAAGAATAATGTTAAGAAACCAACTTTAGAGTCACAGAATTACACATTCAAGCCTTGCTCTGCCAATTTTTGGCTCTGTTTGTTAATATGTAAAAAGTAAAATGGGATCAATAGTGGTATGTATCTCATAGGGTGGTTTCAAGAATTAAATATTTCTTATACTTAGTGTTTAATCAGTATTAACTAATATTCTTTTTTTCTGTTGATGATTTTGTGATCAACAGAAGTTAGATTTGAAGTTAGAAAAGTTAGAGGTTAGGAAAAAAATGAAGATTAATCTTTCATCTTTTCCCACATTGACTGATTTATGACAGATTAATTGTTACCATTTTTTGGTAGCACATATTAGATTCTAGGGTAGATACTTCAAAGCAGAAGACACCCTTGAGAAGTGTAAAACTTAGATCCTGTTTTGAAGTAACCTAATAGATCATTTACATATCAGTTGAATAATCCAACAACATTAAAATTTCAGGATGTTATATTTGAAAGAAAACTCATAGGTCATTTACTGAAACTCTTTCATTTCATAGATGCCGAAGCTGAGTTGTATCATTCATTTGTTCATTCACTTAACAATTTTATTGAGTACCTCCTATTGGTCACATACTATTACCTGACAGGTATGATAGAACCTGAGGCATAGCAGTGAACAGAACATACAGAATCCGTGCTCTTTTAGGGTTTCTGTTCTAGTTGAGGGAAGCAGACAGTAAACAAATAAAATATCAGGTGGTGACATGTGCTATGTTAAAAATAAAGCAGAGTAAGGATGAAGAGGAAAAGAAACACAAGAACATGCATGGGTTATTTTGTGTGTGTGTGTGTGTGTGTGTGTGTGTGTGTGGACACTCTTTTTCAGGGGAGGACTCTCTGAGAAGGGGACATTTAAATAGAGACATGATGGATGCCAGTACCAGGTTTGCTTGTGTGAAGGCAAAGTAGCACCTCAAGGATGACCCCTGTCCAGATCAGCCTGCCCAGCCCTCTCAAGCACAGGTTAGTTTTGGAAGAGTGTTTGAAGATGAGGTGAGGAAACAGTAAGTACGTTTTGGAGGAAAGGTGGCACAGTGCACCTTTCTGCTTCTGGCTCACGATAATTTCCAGTAGCTTATGTGAACCCTTTGCTGGTAGGTAATGTAGTATTAGGGCATTAACCAAAAAGACTAAAAGGAAATGCTTCTTGTTTTCACATTCTCTTGTTCCAGTTTTTTGACACATATGAGTGTGACTTAATGTGAGGGTACTTGAGACTGCTTTATCTTCTGCAGAAATGTCATCTTTATGAAAGTTAAAAGTAAGAGGAGAACAGGGCTTAGGTTCTAGAGCGTATTTTCATGGAGGCAGCGGCATCACAATTTAAAAATCCCTAACAGCAGAAACAGTTGAGAGAGGGCATTTGTTGGAATGAAGTGACAAAGACCCCCCAACCCTCATTGTTTGCCCTCTCATTGTGGGAGTTAACTGTCAACAACAGGGGAATTTTAAAGACAAGGTGAGGAGGAGAGCATGTTCTCTTCTTCCCCCTCAAGCATTAAGGTCATAAATGTGAATAAGGTACTCAAGTTACCAATGGAAAAGTGCGCTGTTGACTGGGATTACTCCAAAAGCAAACCAACCAAAAACCCAACAAAAAGCCCCTTACTGACAGACTCAATACTCTCCAGCTTGGACATCAATCCTCCAGCTGTTGTCGTCTCCCCTTGCCTTCCTTTGAACAATTAGAAGCACTAACCTCAGTATAGGTTAGTGTATGGAACTTTCTTCAGAATCTTGATTTCTTCATACCATATTGGCACTTAAGTTCTCCAGCATGGATCAGAAGTATGGAAAATTGTGGAAATCCTGTATATTGCCTAGGAGGAAGGAGAAATAGTTAAAGACAAAAGGAAGTCAGCATCAGTGGGTAGTGCTGTCTGTTACTGAATTTATTGAATCTGTGCTAGCAATTGACTTTTTAAGTGGTATCGTCATTTAATATAACACTGAAAATAATGCTTCTCCAAACTATGACACCATGTTTCTTACATCTTAAAATTTTTATTTTACATTATCAAGAGACTATTTTAGACTTATATAGAGTTAGAACTTTCTTTTATTATTTACCATATTTGTATATGTATAATAAGGAAGATACAAGTACAATAAATTGATTGTTATTGCAGGAAGATGTGGAATTACAGTCACTCCTGTAACAAAGATCTTTGCTCCATTTATACCCTGTTGCTCAGTATCCATGTCTTTCCACATGTATAATCACTTTTTATTTAGTGCCAAATAATAGTCCAAATTTTAAAAGACAGTAATGAAACTCATTATTTCTACCACCTACAATGCAAATAACTCAACTAAAGTGAGTTATGAAGATCTATGACCAAGTTTGCACATGGGCAGGTAGTTACAACTTCCTCACAACTGCCACCTGGGGGACAGCAATTTTAAGATGCCGTCAATTAGAAAATGCATCTCAATTTCAGAGATATTGAATATGTGAGGGGAAATGGGTATACCATTTGGATGGAATATGGTAATTACAGAAATAGAAAGTGAGAAAGCCCTATAATACTTTCTAATCCCATGGAACAAGGGGAGGAATGTTGGCCAGAGCATACTTGACTTTAGGTGAATGTATCCCTAATTCTGAATGAATTCTGGCACATGGGAGCTGCTGAGGATGAGTCTCTTTAGGGAATGAATGGATGACTATGGTTGACTTTTCTCCCCTAAAGGAGGAGGCAGGTTCTCGTCATGCTGCTGTTGACTTATAATAACGGAAATTAAGTGTGACAAAAGAAAGGTCACCAATGACCTCACAATCCTGACATGATTACTTTCATTTTTTGTACTCCATCCTAATGTTCATCTATATGCATTTTTAGTTTTCATAATTGTAATCATAATAACGAATGTATCATTTTATAGGTTTTCACTGAATATTATATGCAGACAGTATAATCATAATTTTATGGCTGTGTAATATTCCATTGATTTATACACTATTTAAACATTCCTTATTATTATTATACATTAAGGATCCTTCTGATGCTTTACTATTTTAGATGGAGCTGCAAATAACATTATTGTGTACTTAGTTTTTCCTTCTGTTGAATTACTTCCTTAGGAAAAATTCTCAGGAGTGGAATTTTTGGGTTTAAGGGAGTGATACATTTTTATAGCCCTTGGTATAAAATTGCCACAAGAAAGGTGCCAATAAAATTTCAGTGGCCATTTCTCCTTGAAGATTCTGTAGGACAGGGGATTGTTTTAACCACTCTGCAATGCTTGTCTTCTCCATTTTCTGGGATGTGTATGTCATTGGAGGCTTGGCTGAAAAAGAGAGGGACAAACAGATGAAATGCATTTCTCTGGCTTAGTTACGAGGTGCTCCCCAGCTTTCTCACAGCTTGGAAGCCGTGGTTCAGTTCTTCCCTCTGCTTTTCCATCTTTCTCAGCTCTGTGCAACTGGATAGAAGGCTCTAATGGGCTCTGAGTTAAGGGAAATCAGGCATTATTAGGTAGGACATGGAGCAGATTTCCTTTTGAATCCTTCAGAATTGGATAGAAAAGGTAAACTTTGTTTAAGAAGGGTGGCTTGGTTCTAAAGTAATTTGCATACTTACTCTATGGAATTAGTCTGATTCAGAGGGTCAAAATGCTGATGTTCATTTTGTTGGATTCAAGATAACTAGTACCAGGCTATAAAATCATCAGCTAAGTTAAGGCTATGTGTGAGAGACATGGAGCTGAATTTAGGACAGAAACATGTGCCTCATTGGGATATGTGCCATTTGAGGATTTTTTCACAACGCTTTCGGTCATATCTGGGCTTCGACCATATCCTCCTCGCTGCATAGAGAAAGTCGGTAACTTAAGTGACAGAGGTATGTTTCCAGGATCCTGAAGGAAAGGAAGCAGGCGTTACAACTCATGCAGTTCTTACATGGGCTGTGTTCTGCATGAGGGAGGGTAGCACTGTCCACCTATCTGTTGACCTACCCTAAGTAAATCTTATGCTCCGAAATCCTTGTTTTTCAATAAATAGTTCCATTTTATCCACGTTATCTCTCTACTTCCAGTTACAAAAAACATTAAGCTTTTTGGGAGAAGACTGGCAAGGGCCATGGACGCCATCTGCGGTTATGGGAAAGCAAAAGAAAACTATCTGTAGAGGGTATCATCATGGTCATAAGGACTCAGAAAGTGCTGTTTGCTAAGCTTCATTACAATTGTCATAATACTAAATCTTACAGTCTCAAAACACAGTGTGATGTTATGATACTAGATAGGTCAAATCAGATGGAGTTTGAGTTCAGGTTTTCAATCACTTTTTTTTTCTATAGCATTTATTATAGAAACTGGGAAATCATTGTCTGAGTCTTTCTTTTTTTAATTTTTAATTACAAATGTTTTTTACTGGAGTGAAGTCTGAGTCTTTCTAGCTTTCCAGTTTGTAGTCTTCAGCTTTGACACTTTGTGTTATGTGCTCATAACCACGGACACATGTTTGTGTTATATTGGTCAACAATATAACACAATATAACAATATATTGTTATACTGTTTGTGTTAGCAATATTGGCACAAACAATATAACAATACTGTTCGGGTGCAGGTGACAGAAATTCATCACAAAAAAGTTAAAAAGAGGAATGTACTGGTTCGTGTTACAGGGAAGTCTGAATAGTTTGGGGCACACGTGGATCCAGGGGCTGGAATAATATCCTCACATTTCTATTTTAATCTCTGTTTCATGGTTCTGCCCTTTTGGTGTGTGGCTTCTTTTTCATACAGGCTCTAGCCACATGTTAGGAAATATGGACAATGGTAACGCAAAGTATACACTCTTCGCTTGTGACTCCCCTCTGCTAAGAGAGAGCCTGTTTGCCTCAGCATCCAGTTTCAAGAGTGACTTAGTTGGCGATGTTGGCATCGTATGTCCATCCCTGAACAAATTATTATAGTAAGGAAAATAATGTTCTCCAATTGGTGGACCTAAGTGATGACTTCACTCCTTTGGCAGGTGGGGCTGGACATCAAGACTGACAATGTCCCACAGTGAGCACATGGGGTGGAAGAGGGGTGGTGTAATAAGGAAAAGTGGGGTACACTTAGAAAAAGAGGAGGAAGGGGTTCTGAGCAAACCCAACAAGTGGTCATTATGGGGCAGTTCTAAATGCCAATAAGATTCACTGAAGAGATGAGGTGGCGTTTTTCAGTGTTTTCTTTTCTTTTAGATCTGCTTTCCATTACCTTCCATGTTATCTGACATTTTGAGTCATGTCTTTAGACTACGTTAAATGTGTACTCTCTTGTGCATAAATAAATATAAGCTGAGATCAGAGGAAATAAAATGCAATACCTCTTTCTAGTGTTTGGAATGATTTACTTATTTTTCTAAAAGCCTTGGTTAGTGGGCTTTGATGTAATGGGATTCACGTTCACACCAAACTTCATTCTACAGCTTTGTAGTGGGTATTCAGTGGTCTCCACACCTGAAATGCTAATTTTCTTGTCTCAGCCTCTTCTCTACATATCAGCATAATTAACAGATTTAGTTACTATGTGAACCTTTATTTGCACTTCTGCTTAAATGTGGATGCATTAGGCCAAGTGACTCCTCTCTAAATTTTCTCTAAGGATTCATCTTCTTGTAGCTCACCAAGTAGCATGTTTTCTGTTAGAATGAACTTCCCTATTCTTTCAGTAATATACTTCATATTTCCTTAATAAGCCTTGATTATAGAACTTGTTAGCCACTTGTAAGCAGCTTTAAGTTTCTTTATTCTAGCAACAGACTGATAAAATGTAGGAAGAGGCACATTCTCTGAAGACACTGACTTCCAAATACACAGCCTCCTCTAGTTTTCCTGTGGTCTTATTGAGGATTTGAACTAAAGCATGATTATTCTATAATCTGGGGAAAGAGAAAAATTGGTGTGTATTGGGAATAAATATCTGATCTGTGGATATACAGGAACACTCCAGTTTTTTGACAGTACTGACTGAAGTTGAGTTTATCTGTTCATCTCTCCCTCCCTCTCACCTCTCTCTCCCTTCTTTCCCTTCTCTCTCTCTCTCTCTCTCTTTTCCTCCTTTCCATCTTTTCTTCCTTTCTTTCACTAGAGTAATGAACATCTCACAGCTGAGCTGGCTTAAATGGGTTCAAAAAGAGAACTATTGTCTGAAACAATAGCGCTACATCCCACTGCCTAAGATAAATAATACTTCATACTTCATAATAATACTTCATAAGACATTTTTCCTCAGTTGATGGAGCAGTTGATATTTGTGCAAAATTCAGTTTAAAAATGAGCCATAATTAAAAACACAAATTCTGAGAAAAATCTTACATAAAGGACTGGCCATGGAGAAAGAGATAATTTACCAGTGTTTTTCATTAAGATTAAAGTCCCAAGGAAGAGATAGACTAAGGAAGGTAGATTTCCTTTTAATTTGGAGGATGTTTCTTTTTTCTGAAGACATAATGAATCAGCTAATCCCAAATTCTGTCTGGGCTGAGTTGAAGAAGTGAAAAGTATATAAGGTGCTCCCTTACTTACCTCTATGACAACTGTTTTTTTTCCAGAGAGCAACCAGCCTGTCCCCAGTTAATAAGTCTACTTGGTGGATGGGGCTGAGAGTTTGTTGCTGAGACATTTAATCTCAGCGGTCTACTATCTACTGTTGATTCTTTGGAGGGGTTGTACCCTTATTTTTTTTAATCCTCTTGATTATCACTCACACCTGTTGTTTACATGTTGGGTAATTCCTGAGACATATATACACTTACTAGCATTATAAAAGAGTTGCATTTTACATTTTTTACTGAAAATTTCCACTTCCATTGCACAGGATCTTGTGGACTCGCCTGAGAATCTAATTATTAAAGAATATAATAAACATAATTAACATTGTTTACTTTTAATTAGCACAGTGCTTGAAACTCGATTAATATTTGTTGGATGATTTTAAAAATTCTAAATAATGAATATGGAATTGAACTATAAGACTATATCCCTTCCATAAATTCACCCGAACTGTTAGGTCAAAATTAGCATTTTGATGGACCTTCAATACAAGTATTAAAAATCATGAATTAAATGATCAAATTTATGATAAAAGCTAGTTTTATTTATATGATACCAAAATATCACACATTATTTATTGAGTTCTTAATATAAAATTGATAACTCATATTCATGCACTGCTAATAACTATGACTGTCACCTTAATTATGTATTGTAGCATATCATTGGCTTTGGTGACATACATTTATAAATAGTACTTATAGAATTAAGTATGTTAAAATCTGAAAGGGGTCTTGAATATTCTAGCAGATAATTTCATTACTTTACAGATAATAGTGTATAACTAAAATATCTTGAGCATTTACCATTTGCTGGGCACCACAATAATCATATTATATATAAAACCTTATTTAGCCCTCATATGAATACTGAGAAAAAAAAATAGATCTGCAGGTTTAAATTACTTATTTAAGGACACAGAGCAGAGTCACTTAATAGCAAACCTGAGATTTAAATCAAAGTTTTCCTGTGACTATGAGTCTGGGGACTCTCCATCATACTATATTGCATACATGTATTTTTGGAAGATATAAAATTATTTCTGCATGGTGGAGTTTGTGAAACCCCATTCTACCCTTTATTGCCAACCTGGGGCTTAACATAATTAACATCATTTTAGTTGAAACAAATAGGCATGAAAAAGCATAGGTAATTAAGTTTACAAAGCTAAAAGAAAGAAAAAGAAAAAGAGTGGATCCCATGATTGACATGGAGAGTCAAGGGGTGATAAGGCCCTTAAGAATCTAGGATGAATGCTCTAAAGTGTTTATAACAAACAATCATGAGCAAGTGGCTTCAGTTCAGTTGAATGAGACATAATTTGTCTCCCTAGGATGCACATAGTTTTCTATCTACATAAACCAGCTACTTATTAGTTGGCACCACCAAGGTGAGACTTTATAGCTTTGATTTCATAGTAGTTGCATCTAACTTACAATTTTATAGATCTGCTGAGATATAAACAGTGATGCTTATAAAAATTAAGGTTTATGGGCTTAATTTAAATTTAAAATATGGCACTTAATTTAAAATAATGGTTGACTATTCTTTCACAGGAAACTAGGTTGCTCTTTTATGATGATTTTGAATTGTGGGTTTTTATGGCTATAACTAAGGATGACTGCTGACACAGGTCCATCCTCACTAGCAGGCTTTCACTATTAAACATAAGTAAAGGATGAACAGAAATGTAATAAAGCCTATTCTATTTTATTTTGTAAATTTGATTCATTTAAAATTTAAAAAGTGGATAAAGCACACTTGCAGAAGAAAATTAACAAGAGCATTGACTGACAGCTGATTCATAAAATCAGGCTCTTTATTGAAAAATATGCACAGTAAGACACTTAACTGTGTTTACTTAATAAATTATTTTCAGTCTCTACTACCATGGCTAGTAATTACATACTACATACATTTTATTGAACAAACATGGAATGCTAATTACATTTATTATTTGAAGAAGTAGAATATTAAAAATTAAAGCCTTTCTTGAAGCAGCCTCTTGGAGTAAAAATCTCTGACTGATGCCTGTGAAATTACTTGTACATTAAGATACAGCTCACAAAAAAAAATATGTGCTACAGATAGCACATTCTTTCTTTTCCTTTCCCTTCTGTGAGGTAAGTAGCAAGATCAGAAAAAGCTGAAAGCAGGTTAAAAGTGCAACTTCTTCCCTAACTTATTCTTTATTCATCATGTTCATTTATTTATCAAAATATATTCTATTGATGCTGGTTATAATGAATAAGACAGGAAAAGCCCCAGCTCTCAAGGAGCTTACAGTTTATAAAGAAAGTAGATTTGGAGTAAGAAATGGTAAGTGTCATAAAGGACATCATCAGAATGACTATCAGGGACATACAACCCAGAAGGGATATGGCAAAGAGAAGATCAAAGGGGACTGAATAAGTGCTAGTTAATTCAGGGAGAGGTAGTTAGAATATATTCCTGGCAGAGGTTAGGAGGGCCTAAGGTGAGCAGGAAAATTCGAGGAAAGGATAGTGTAATATGACTGGAGTATGAAGACTTAGAAATGAGTGGAGGGTGAGTGGCAAGAGTTTGTAAGATTGGCAAGTTGGTTCTCTAGGTCATGTGAAGGATTTTTGGCAATCTGACTTTGGGGCATATATCCAAAGGAATTGAAATCTGAATCTCAAAGAGATATCTGCACTCCCATGTTCATTGCAGCATTATTGACAATAACCAAGACAAGGAAGCGACCTAAGTGTCCATTGACAGATGAACACATTAAAAAAATGTGGCATATACATATAATAGAATATTACTTATCCTTAAAAAAGATGGAAATCCTGCCATTTGCAACAGTAGGGATGGATCTGAAGGACATGATGCTAAGTGAAATAAGCCAGACAGAAAGACGGGTAACTGCATGATTTCACTTATATGTGGAATCTAAAATAGTCAAACATATAGAAGCAGAGGATAAAATGGTGATTGCCAGGGAGGAGGGCAGGGAATGGGGAAATGTTGGTCAAAAAGTACAAAGTTTCCACTTTATAGAATAATTTCTGGACATCTGTACAAAATAGGGCTTATGATTAATAATTCCATATTGAATACTTAAAAATTTGCTAAGTGAGTAGATCTTATGTTAAGTGCTCTTATCAAAAAAGGAAAAAAAAAATACCTCAAAAAAGAAAAAATAAAAAGGGGTGGGTGAAAACTTTTGGAGATGATGGATAAGTTTATGGTATTGATAATAATGAGCGTTTCAGGGGTGTATACTTATCGTCAGACTCACAGGTTGTATATGTTAACTATCTATAGCTTTTTGTATATCAATTATTCCTCAATAAAGCTGTTAAAGAAAAGAAATATAAAATTTTTTTCAACTTTAACCTCTAACCCAAAGGAAAGCAATTGAAGGATTCTTTATTTAAAAAAATTCAAAAGGGCTTCCCTGGTGGCGCAGTGGTTGAGAGTCCGCCTGCCGATGCAGGGGACACGGGTTCGTGCCCCGGTCCGGGAAGATCCCACATGCCGCGGAGCGGCTAGGCCCGTGAGCCATGGCCTCTGAGCCTGCGCGTCCGGAGCCTGTGCTCCGCAACGGGAGAGGCCACAACAGTGAGAGGCCCGAGTACCGCAAAAAAAAAAAAAAAAAAATTCAAAAAAATTTTTTTTGAATTTTATTTATTTATTTATTATACAGCATCTATTTTGTACATATTAGTGTATATATGTCAATCCCAATCTCCCTATTCATCCCACCCCCACACACCACTTTCCCCCCTTGGTGTCCATGCAATTGTTCTCTACATCTGTGTCTCTATTTCTGCCTTCCAAACTGGCTTATCTGTACCATTTTTCTAGATTCCACATATATGTGTTAATATATGATATTTGTTTTTCTCTTTCTGACTTACTTCACTCTGTATGACAGTGTCTAAGTCCATCCATGTCTCTACAAATGACCCAATTTCATTCCTTTTTATGGCTGAGTAATACTCCATTGTATATATGTACCATTTCTTTTTTATCCATTTGTCTGTTGATGGGCATTTATGTTGCTTCCATGACCTGGCTATTTTAAATAGTGCTGCAATGAACATTGGGGTGCATGTGTCTTTTTGAATTATGGTTTTCTCTGGGTATATGCCCAGTTGAAAGGTTCTTTAGTGTCAGGGAGTTTGAATCACAGAAGAAAACTATTTCTTCTCAATTCATTTATAAAGTGGTCTAGAACTGAAATCCATCTGGAAACATGTGAGTGGTCACAGTTGAAGAAATCTTTAATCAATAGCAATGTAAGTTACCTCATGAGATGGAATACCTTGTTCATTATATTTACACCTCAGGTTAGTTTACATTCGGTCTCTAAGAACATGAAAAAAACAGCCTTGTCATCCACTCAAAGGAGTGAGCTACTGGGATTGGAGTGTTCTGGGTATCGGATCTGATTTGGAACAGATATTTGCAGGGTTTTTTTCCCTCCAATTTCTTTGGTCTTTAAATATTATTGCTGAAAAGTATAGCCTGAGAGATAACCTCATCCACCAGAGGGTAGACAGCAGAAGCAAGAAGAACTACAATCCTGCAGCCTGTGGAACAAAAACCACATTCACAGAAAGATAGACAAGATGAAAAGGCAGAGGACTATGTACCAGATGAAGGAACAAGATAAAACCCCAGAAAAACAACTAAATGAAGTGGAGATAGGCAACCTTCCAGAAAAAGAATTCAGAATAACGATAGTGAAGATGATCCAGGACCTTGGAAACAGAATGGAGGCAGAGATCAAGAAGATGCAAGAAATGTTTAACAAAGACCTAGAAGAAATAATGAACAAAAAAGAACAGAGATGAACAATACAATAACTGAAATGAAAACTACACTAGAAGGAATCAATAACAGAATAACTGAGGCAGAAAAACGGATAAGTGACCTAGAAAACAGAATTGTGGAATTCACTGCTGCAGAACAGAATAAAGAAAAAAGAATGAAAAGAAATGAAGACAGCCTAAGAGACCTCTGGGACAACATTAAACGTAACAACATTCGCATTATAGGGGTCCCAGAAGGAGAAGAGAGAGAGAAAGGACCTCAGAAAATATTTGAAGAAATTATAGTCAAAAACTTCCCTAACATGGGAAAGGAAATAGCCACCCAAGTCCAGGAAGCGCAGTGAGTCCCATACAGGATAAACCCAAGGAGAAACATTCCGAGACTCATAGTAATCAAATTGGCAAAAAATAAAGACAAAAACTATTGAAAGCAGCAAGGGAAAAACAACAAATAACATAAAAGGGAACTCTCATAAGGTTAACAGCTGATTTCTCAGCAGAAACTCTACAAGCCAGAAGGGAGTGGCATGACATATTTAAAGTGATGAAAAGGAAGAACCTACAACCAAGATTACTCTACCCAGCAAGGATCTCATTCAGATTCGATGTAGAAATCAAAAGCTTTACAGACAAGCAAAAGCTAAGAGAAGAGGTGCACCTTTACAACAAATGATAAAGGAACTTCTCTTAAGTGGGAACCACAAGAGAAGAAAAGGACCTACAAAAACAAACCCAAAACAATTAAGAAAATGGTCAAAGGAACATACATATCGATAATTACCTTAAACATGAATGGATTAAATTCTACAATGAAAAGACAGTCTCGCTGAATGGATACAAAAACAAGACCCATATATATGCTGTCTAAAAGAGACCCACTTCAGACCTGGGACACATACAGACTGAAAGTGAGGGAATGGAAAAAGATATTCCATGCAAATGGGAATCAAAAGAAAGCTGGAGTAGCAATACTCATATCAGATAAAATAGACTCTAAAATAAAAAATGTTACAAGAGATAAGGAAGGACACTACATAATGATCAAGGGATCAATTCAAGAAGAGTCAACAATTATAAATATATATGCTGCCAACATAGGGGCACCTCAATACATAAGGCAACTGCTAATAGCTATAAAAGAGGAAATCGACAGTAACACAATAATAGTGAGGGACTTTAACACTGCACTTAAATCAATGGACAGATCATCCAAAGAGAAAATTACTAAGGAAACACAAACTTTAAATGACACAATACACCAGATAGGTTTAATTGATATTTATAGGACATTCCATCCAAAAAGAGCAGATTACACTTTCTTCTCAAGTGCACACGGAACATTCTCCAGGATTGATCACATCTTGGGTCACAAATAAAGCCTCAGTAAATTTAAGAAAATTGAAATCATATTGTAATCATCTTGTTAGACCACAACGCTATGAGATTAGAAATCAATTACAGAGAAAAATTGTAAAAACCACAAACACCTAGAAAGTAAACAATATGTTACTAAATAACCAAGAGGTCACTGAAGAAATCAAAGAGGAAATCAAAAAATACCTGGAAACAAATGACAATGAAAACACGACTATCCAAAACCTATGGGATGCAGCAAAAGCAGTTCTAAGAGGGAAGTTTATAGCAATACAAGCCTACCTTAAAAAACAAGAAAAATCTCAAACAATCTAACCTTACACCTAAAGGAACTAGAGAAGGAAGAATAAACAAAATGCAAAGTTAGTAGAAGGAAAGAAATCATAAAGATCAGATCAGAAATAAAAGAAATAGAAACAAAGAAAACAACAGCAAAGATCAGTAAAACTAAAAGTTGGTTCTTTGAGAAGATAAACAAAATTGATAAACCATTAGCCAGACTCATCAAGAAAAAGAGGGAGAGGACTCAAATCAATAGAATTAGAAGTAAAAAAGGAGAAGTTACGACACCACAGAAATACAAAGCATCCTAAGAGACTACTACAAGCAAGTCTATGCCAATAAAATGGACAACCTGGAAAAAATGGACAAATTCTTAGAAAGGTATAACATTCCAAGACTGAACCAGGAAGAAATAGAAGATATGAACAGACCAGTCACAAGTCATGAAATTGAAACTCTGATTAAGAATCTTCCAGCAAACAAAAGTCCAGGACCAGATGGCTTCACAGTGAATTCTATCAAACATTTAGAGAAGAGCTAACACCCATCCTTCTCACACTCTTCCAAAAAATTGCAGAGGAAGGAACACTCCCAAACTCATTCCATGAGGCCACCATCACCCTGATACCAAAAACCGACAAAGATACTACAAAAAAACAAAATTACAGATCAATATCACTGATGAATATAGATGCAAAAATCCTCAACAAAATACTAGCAAACAGGATCCAACAACACATTAGAAGGATCATACACCATGATCAAGTGGGATTTATCCCAGAGATGCAAGCATTCTTCAATACTCACAAATCAATAATTGTGATACACCATTATTAACAAACTGAAGAATAAAAACCATATGATCATCTCAATAGATGCAGAAAAAGCTTTTGACAAAATTCAGCACCCATTTACAATAAATACTCTCCAGAAAGTGGGCCTAGAGGGAACCTACCTCAACATAATAAAGACCATATACGACAAACCCACAGCAAACATCATTCTCAATGGTGAAAAACTGAAAGCATTTCCTCTAAGATCAGGAACAAGACAAGGATATCCACTCACATCATTATTATGCAATATAGTTTTGGAAGTCCTAGCCATGGCAATATGAGAAGAAAAAGAAATAAAAGGCATCCAAATTGAAAAAGAAGAAGTAAAACTGTCACTGTTTGCAGATGACATGATACTATACATAGAGAGTCCTAAAGATGCTACCAGAAAACTATTAGAGCTAATCAATGAATTTGGTAAAGTTGCAGGATACAAAATTAATGCACAGAAATTTCTTACATTCCTATACACTAATGATGAAAAATCTGAAAGAGAAATTAAGGAAACACTCCCATTTACCATTGCAACAAAAAGAATAAAATACCTAGGGATAAAGCTACCTAGGGAGACAAAAGAACTGTATGCAGAAAACTATAAGACACTGATGAAAGAAATTAAAGATGATACAAACAGATGGAGAGATATACCATGTTCTTGGATTGGAAGAATCAATATTGTGAAAATGACTATACTACCCAAAGCAATCTACAGATTGAATGCAATCCCTTTCAAATTACCAATGACATTTTTTTTTTACAGGACTAAAACAAAAAATCTTAAAATTTGTATGGAGACACAATAGACCCCGAATAGCCAAAGCGGTCTTGAGGGGAAAAATCGGAGCTGGAGGAATCAGACTCCCTGACTTCAGATTATACTACAAAGCCACAGTAATCAAGACAATATGGTACTGGCACAAAAACAGAAATATAGATCAATGGAACAGGATAGAAAGCCCAGAGATAAACCCACACACCTATGGTCAACTAATCTATGACAAAGGAGGCAAGGATATACAATGGAGAAAAGACAGTCTCTTCAATAAGTGGTGCTGGGAAAACTGGACAGCTACATGTAAAATAATGAAATTAGAACACACCCTAACACCATACACAAAAATAAACTCAAAATGGATTAGAGACCTACATGTAAGACTGGACACTATAAAACTCTTAGAGGAAAACATAGGAAGAACATTTTTTGACATAAATCACAGCAAGATCTTTTTTGATCTGCCTCCTAGAGTAATGGAAATAAAAATAAACAAATGGGACCTAATGAAACTTAAAAGCTTTTGCACAGCAAAGGAACCTACAAATGAGACGATAAGACAACCCGCAAAATGGGAGAAAATATTTGCAAACGAATCAACGGACAAAGGATTAATCTCCAAAATGTATAAACAGCTCATGCAGCTCAATATTAAATAAGACACTAACCCAATCCAAAAATGAGCAGAAGGCCTAAATAGACATTTCTCTAAAGAAGACATACAGGTGGCCAAGAAGCACATGAAAATCTGCTCAACCTCACTAACTATTAGAGAAATGCAAATCAAAACCACAGTGAGGTATCACCTCACACCAGTTAGAATGGACATCATCAGAAGATCTACAAACAACAAATGCTGGAGAGGGTGTGGAGAAACGGGAACCCTCTTGACTGATGATGGGAATGCAAATTGATACAGCCACTATTCAGAACAGTATGGAGGTTCCTTAAAAAACTAAAAGTAGAATTACCATATGACCCAGCAATCCCACTGCTGGGCGTATACCCAGAAAAAACCACAATTCAAAAAGACACACGCACCCCAATGTTCATTGCAGCACTATTTACAATAGCCAGGTCATGGAAACAACCTAAATGGCCATTGACAGACAAATGGATAAAGAAGATGAGGTACATATATACAATGGGATATTACTCAGCCATAAAAAGGAACGAAATTGGGTCATTTGTAGAGATGTGGATGAATCTAGAGACTGTCATACAGAGTGAAGTAAGTCAGAAGGAGAAAAACAAATATCGCATATTAACGTCTATATGTGGAACCTAGAAAAATGGTACAGATGAACCGGTTTGCAGGGCGGAAACTGAGACACAGATGTAGAGAACAATCGTATGGACCTCAAAGGGGAAAACGGCAGCGGGTGGTGGTGGTGCTGTGATGAATTGGGAGATTGGGATTTACATGTATGTACTAATATGTATAAAATGGATAACTAATAACCTGCTGTATAAAAAAATAAATAAAATAAAATTCAAATATATATATAGCCTGAGAGCAGACATAAAGTATGTTTGTTTTCATCAATAATTCCAAATTTGGCTGGTAAGAGTTTGGCTGTGATGTCAACTATATCAGAGGGCTATAGATGTTTGAGTTTCCAGCTCACTCTTTCAAAAATACTTGTGAACAGAGAAAAATACCTGTATTTTAAACCTTGCCTCATATTATACCCAGAAAAAAATTTGAAACAATTTTTGATAAAAGTAACTGTCATTACTTTAGAAATTATTTGATTAATCAACGAATATTTATTGGGTACCATATTTAAGTCACGCAGTTTACACATATAAATCAGTCCTCCAAGAGTCCTGAAAATTAGATGTTTCAGGCATCTTCACTTTAGCAGTCAAACTTGGGATCAGAGAGGTAAGTTTGCCCTAGGACACAAAGCTAATAAGTAGTGGAGATGTGATTTAAACTCAGGCCTGGCTGCTTCAAAAGGGTGTGCTATTTTCACTGTCATGTAGTGTCTCCAAAGGGTTTATTTAATATTTATTAAGTTACTTACATGGACTGGTTATTTTGTGAATCACAAACCTATGCCCAGAGGTCATAAGAAAAATGAGGGGGAGATGTAAATTATTAAGACATTTGCTTTGAGGAAATATTATTTGCTATCCTGGAGCAGGGTTTATTATAGCTCAACTGGATAAGCAAAAGACAGAGTCATGGGGTAGTGGGCTTCTTATTCTGTTTAAGGTGGTCTTTAACAGAAGAGGGAAATCTTCATGCTTGTTTATTTGCTTATTTGTCTCACAATAATTATACCTAAATAATTATACCTAAATGAGGAGGATTAATGAAAGTCCCTGCTTCTCTCATACTTTTATTCAAGTATGATTGATAATAAATAAGAAACAGTGGTAAATATACAGAATTATTCTTCGGGATTTATTTCCTTAAAAAGAAAGACTAGCACTTCTCAAACTATTTTTTGCTGAAGATTAGCATTTTGTTAGATATTAATAATGGTTCTGCCAAAAAATAGTTGAAATAAATTTAGGAAATTTGAGATGATACACTGTCAGACTTGATCTTTATAAGTGGATTTCTTAGAACCTTTAATAGGTATATTATAATCACTGATTCCCAGGAACCACCCCAAACCCATTTAATGGGAATCTCTGGGGGTGAGACTCAGGCATCAGTTTTGGTTTTTTTTTTTTACATCTTTATTGGAGTATAATTGCTTTACAATGGTATGTTAGTTTTTGCTTTATAACAAAGTGAATCAGTTATACATATACATATGTTCCCATATCTCTTCCAGGCATCAGTTTTAAGTTTTCCAGATGATGCTGTGATTCTGGTATGCAGAAATGCTATTGTAATGAAACTTTTCTTTTTTTTTTTAGTACATATGCTCAGGCTAGAGGCCAATTGTTTTCATTTCGTCAATTATTTGTCACAATGGAGAAATAATGATGATAAATGACACAAAGTAGAAAGGCTTTTGTAGTTTGTCATAGATTCAGTTCTTTATTAAATGAAAGTCGATTTTGATCAGACAAGCATCCTGTGAATTACTAGTGATGGGAGAACAGATGGAGCTATAAGAGGGAAGGAAATGACTGGAAAATAAGCCAGCTCCCCCCCACCCTGTACATCTCTGACTTCTGTCCACAATGCTTCCACTTTTCTAGAGGCAGCAGCCAGGACCACCGTGGGAATGCAGGGCCCTCTGCAGCTGCCCCCTCTGTCGCCTGGGGCACCTGGTTTTGCAGCTCTGTTGAGGGCTGAGGTCTGAATTTTTCCTTTTTTCCTTTCACTTTAGTCCCTTGGTTCTGGCAGAGACTTCAGGTCCTATTAAGTGGATTCTTGCTCTTTTAGCATGTTCTATATGCCTGATGTTGTGAAACAAGTTCATTAAAGATTAGGGCTGACTTCCCTTCTTAATTCTTTTCCATGGAGCCCAGTGTCTCTGGGGTAGAGACAAACCCAGGACAGAAAAGCCCCCCACCCCCTGGGCTTGCTCATCTCTCCAGGCCCAAGTCCCGCTTTTGTTTCGGACTCTTTTCCTGGGCATTCCCCTCACTGCAGTTCCACAAACACTGTCCTTTCTCTTTGACTTTGAGCTTTTGCACGGGTGGCTGTATTCCTCCTCGCAAGCACTTCCTTTGTGCTGTCTGGCTAAGTCCTATTTGATATTGTCCTTCACAACTTGGCTTGGAGACCACCTTTCCTGACAGTGCCCCCCCTCCTCCACCGTCCTCCCTGATATACTCATCCGGGTTGAAGACCCTTTAAATGGTCTAACAATGGTAATCTGCATGCACGTCTTCCCAGCTGGCTCCTAGAGTCCTTGAGGGCAGAGTCTGTGTTTTGTTTTCCAGTTCCCAGCTTAATGCCTGGTCTACCAAAAATGCTTCACTAATGTTTTATGGGTAAGTGAAAACACTCTTTCTTGCTCTTCCCAGCACTGAACACACTCGTTCACACGTTCACAATTTTACATTCTTTTAGATCCCTTTCTCTTCTTTTCTAAACCACCTTCTCAACTGGCAAATTGTGGCTCCAGCCATACCCCTCAATATTGACATCATACTGATTTCCACTTACCGACTTAATATTTTTACTTTGTAATATGTATTTTATAAAAACCTCGTATGAGTTTTATATTCCCAAATGGACCATAAACTTTTCAAGACAACTATATTCTCCTACTTCCAACTTCAAGTAGCCATTGAATTGCTGTATGACTCAAATGATATAACTCAGGTCTGTATTTTAGCCTTATTCTGTCCACCTACATGTATGCTTTCATTGTGCCCTCATGTATGATTCCAGCAATTAACTTTCTGCTTGAAGATGTCTTCATTCATTCTTTATTTTCACAAATTAATGTCTTTGTTCAATATATATTTACTGAGCACCTCTTTGAGGGGCTAAGGACACAGCAGTGAATAAAACAGACAAAATTCTGGCACTAGTGGGTGGGGGCAGAAAGAAGAGGACATAAACAAGTAACATATAGAGGGTCACATGGTAATAAAGATATTGGAGAAAGTAGATCTAAAGGAAGGAGGGTAGAGAGTGTTGAGGGAGTTGCAATTTAAAATAGGAAAAGCCCACTGATAATGTGGCCTTCGAGCAGCATCCTGAGGGAATGAGCCCCGTGGCTATCAGGGGAAGAAAGTTCCAGGAAGAGGGAACGGCAGATGCCGAGGCTCTGATGGGAGCATGATAAGTGTATTGGAGGCACAGAAAGGCTATCAGTGTGGTTGGAGCAGGCAAAGTGGGAGAGTCGTGGGGGAGGGAGCTGGAAAGGTGATGAGGGTGAACAGAGACTATAGGGTCTGGAGGTCAAGATATGAACTTGGCCTATTTATCGGAACCTTGTTTGGGTATCCAGTGTAGAACCAATGCCGTTTCAGTGCTTTGGAGGATATAAAGGTGAAGGCTCAGACTCTGCCCTCAGTGAGTTCGGCCTCCATAATGTGGGGAAAGCCCCAGTTTGGGTGAGAAGCATCTCAGATCCCAAGTACAGAAGCTTAGTGCTGACTCATATACTGTTGGTGTGAGTGTAAACTAATATACTTCCCCCTCCCCCACCATAGTTCAGTCTGGCAAAATGTATACAAATTTCAAATGTGTATGCTCTGGACATGGCAGTTGCACATCTAGGTTTTTTCCCTAAGTAAATATGAAGTATACAAAGATGTATAAGCAAGTATGTTTATAATGAATTGTTTATAATAGTGAAAAACTAAATATTCAGCAATGAGCTTAGGCAAGTGAATGTGATACATCCAGTTAAGGAAATATTGTATAGTTATTCAAAATGATGATGTTGCTATTGATACAGAAAGATTATCATGATATATAGTTAAGTGGAATAAAGTTATAAAACAGCATGCAAAGGAGGAATCTATTTTTATAGCATATTAAAAGTGTGTGATTTATATATCATGGAAATCTAGATGAATATGAACCAAGCTGTTAGTCGTACTAATATACACATATTGGAACTTGGGGGGATTTTTACTTTCTTTATTATACCTCTCTGTTTGGTATGATTAAATCAATGGGAAGCCATTTCTATGGCAATCAGAAAATTACTGTTTTCAGTTTTTAAAAAGGAAAGAAAATGATAAATGCTTAGTCCATAATAAACGCTGTGTCCAGCAAGTGTACTGCTTTTCACCTGATCCCCCTGATCACATGTGGACTTCTGGGTTCCCACATATAAAGGCTTACTTGGTTTTATCAATTTACTTTCTTGCCTGTCCAACTAGGGCAGATCTAAGAACCCATCACTCTGACTCTTACTTCCTTCTACCCTTCCCTAAATTGCTTTTGATATCAATATCTCCAAAGTGAAAATGAGAGATGAAAATACCACAAAATGGGAACCATATTTATCAGGAGAAGATGCATAACTGATTAACTTGGCTTGTATGTTCTGTGCCCAGTTTGGGACTTTTTAGTCCTTGATTAGAAAATGTTTCTGGGTCCCCAAGGACACTTATTACTCGTGGTTGTTACTTCTTGAATACTACTGATGCCTATTCAGGATTTGTTTGAAGAGTTTTAAAATTGGGTTGTCCTGCCCCTTGCCTGTCCCCTATACAGTCCTGACTCAGCCAAGCAGAAAGAGTTCTGAAAGGACTGAATGAAAGCTGTAGTTTCCAGCCAATCCCCCTGGGGAGCTGGAGATGTCTGGTCCGTGGTTCGGAGGCATTAATTCTGCTTGCTTTGACTTTGCCAACTGTGTTTGATTTCTTTTCTTCTCTCTCACTGGGCACTTCATTGTAGAATTTTGTATGTAAAGGGAGCATTCAGCATGTATTGCAGTTTCCCACATGTGCTTAGGCAGCGAATGCTGTCAAAAGCACTCAGTATAATAAAAAAAATGGCTCTCATCAATGACATTTTTTTATTATGGATTTCCTAGCTCTCTGATAGGCTGTACCTTTGATTTAGGATTTCAAAAAGAATTTAATCATGAAAGAAAGCTCTGTGTGCTGGGTGAATCCTCTTGAAGGCAATTGCCTTTTATACCTCCAGGTTCTTAATCGCTCCTTCAGTCTGCTCAGCTGTTTTATTCTTTTATGTTTGGATCAACATGTAAATAATTGAGGATCATGGCTGACTTTACTTAAGGAAAGGTAGAAATGAAATCCAGGCTCAATGGAGGAAGGAGAGAATAAAAGGGATAGGAGGCTGATCCACTCAATCAAAGGATGACTTTTCATGCCCGAGTTTCTGCATCAGGAATATGGAGCTATTCCACTTCAGCTTTCCCCAAAGTGAGTTTCAGGGAACAGTAGTCCCGTGAGGCTAGTGTTCCAAGGCTAGTGCTCCAAGGTCAGGTACTACACATGATCCTCAATGGTTTACAACATGTATTAGCTCTGAGAAGACTTGATGTAAGATTTTATTTTGTTGAATATAGCATTTTTTAATGTATTTGCCTACTGAACTCTTTTTAGAAGAATGACTTATACCACCTGAGTTTTATGTTCCTTTCTTCCTTTGGAAAATTGAAAGATTAATGGATTCTCTATAATTGAGATTAAAAGACATACACACTGGAGCCCAAAGTTAGAGCAAAAAGTTAATATATTAAGGGATCTTCTGCTTTATATCTAATTTTGTGAATCTTTCATTTAAAAAGATACACAAAGCAAATATGACAAAATGTTAACAGTTCTTATTTTTGAAAAGAGATTTTCGGTTATGCTCCTTTTTAGTATGTGTTCAATTTCTGAGAAAGTCAGTTAAGGTGCACAGGAAATGTAAATGTCAGTTGTACATAAGGCATTACAGTAATAACCATTCATCTGTTCATTTATTCAACAAAAGTTTATTGAGTACTTAAAATATACCATGCACGATTCTTGGCATTTGTGATATACCAATAAATAAATAGATAAAGATTTCTGTCCTTGAGGTGCCAGACTAAGGTTTAATTCAATAAATATTTATGAATTGTTGAGG